>NC_071572.1:91378050-92002217 GCF_024509145.1 Vidua macroura | reverse complement strand
TGCGGCAAGGCACATGAAAAACAAAGAGGTTGCCATTTTCTGAATGCAGTGAGCAACGAGTAGTTCCTGATCTGGCCTGGGGGTTAAGAATTTGTCCCAGCCGTCAGTTTGTCCCATGGAAACCACCTAATGGCAGAATAGGAATGTAAACGATCACCAAACCTAAACACAACACTTGTGCAACTCTTAAGCAGAATAAAGAAATCCTGGGTGTGTTGTGAAAGCATCTTCACGGACAGTGGCCCTGAACCCTTCCTCGCACCTCATTCATTACCGAGGGCGCTCCTTTGTACGAGACCAATTGCACAGAAAATACCCAAACTCTTGTTTATTTTAGTTTGAACACCAGAGCAGTTTGGACGTGAGAGGGATGAGGTAGAGGTTTCACACGGAAGCACCCTCGTGGCAAAATCCCCTCATTTTGCCGATTTAGAGTTTGTGCAAGATGAGTTGAGACAAATCCGCACAAGCGGCTCGGGACCCGCACTCTGGGTGCCCTCAGTGTGTCCGCAACTAGAGCCGGCAAAATCGTGTGACAGGTTCGGTGTCTTGCGTGGGAGAACTTCTACCCAAGGCTCTGCAAGCGGAAATCATTAAAATCGCCACTTGAGGCGACAGCACCGAGCAATTCTTTTTTGAACGTTTTAGAAAAAGTTCAGTGGGAGATGCCTGCAGAGGGAAATGTAAACAAAAAGGGAAGAAAGGGAGGCCAAATCACGGAAGAAGGAAAAGCGTCCCATGTAAAACCGCAGGAAGCCTGGAAAGGAGGGAGCAGAGGGAAAAGCGACTCCTCGGTCAGTCGCGTTCCTTTCGAAAGGCAGGACAAAGTGCCAAACGCGCCTGCGCTCCAGCGGGCGGGGCGCGCGGCGGGGGCCGCCCCTCTCTCGCGCACGGAACCTACGCCGGTGGCGCCGGCAGCCACCCGGACCGCAATCGGAGCTGGAGCCGGCACCCGGACGGCAATTGGAGCCGGAGCGGGCCCCGCTCGCACACGCAGGGTCGGTGTCCCGGCGGGGGCGGCTCCCGCTGCCGCCGGGAGGCACGGGGCGCCGAGCGGGGCTGAGCCGGCCGGGCCGCACCGCCGCCGGCAGCAGGCACGGACGGGCTTTTGGGTTTTGCCGGCCGCGCTCTCGGCAAGCTTCCCCCCACGGGGCAGGCGGCGGCATGGGCGCCTCCCCAGTTTGCCGTAGCGGGTGACGCGGCCCGCCGCGGGCAGGGGAGCCGTGGGCTCGGGCAACGGCGGAGGACGTGGGTCCGGCCGGGGCGGTGGGTGTCGGGGTCGGGCCGGGCAGCCCGGGGCGAGGGGGCGGGAGGGCAGGGGCTGCAGGCGCTGCTGCCATTGGCCGACGGCCACGGGCCCGCCGGGGCATTGGGCGGGAGCCCCGTCAGTCACGGCGCTCCCGTCCCCCGGCAACAGGCGGGGGGGCGGGGTGGGACCGGGCCCGAGGGCTCGATGAGTCCCCGAAACCCTCGCGGCTCAACGGTCCAGGGTCGCGGCCCGACCCCTGCCCTGGGCGGGGGGAGCCTGGCTCGACTCTGGCGTCTGCGGGCCCTGCTGCCGGCCTGGGCCTGGGCCGGGGGCGGGCGGCCACTCTCGGGCCCGCGGTTTGGGTCGCGCTGGGTGTCCCGGGGGCGGTGTTTTGATTATCTTCTGACTGTCCCTTTTTCTCTCCTTCCTCCCCTACTTCCCCAGGCTTCGTGTGTGGGGGTTTCTGGGTTTGATTTGGGGGTTGGTTTTCTTTTTTTTTTTTTTTTTTAATTTTTTTTTTTATTCCCGAAGGCGGTGAGATCATCCTGCCAGGAAGCTGTGGTGTGACAGAAATGCTAAATAGCCCTTTAGCTCGGGGAGGCTTCCTCAGTTAAACTCCGTAGTCGCCTTGCAATCAGGTGGTAGTCTTTCAGAAAATGAGTACCTAATTGAACTGGGGCTAGTACTTCAGGGAAACAGGCTGAAATTGAAAAGCATAAGGTATATATTAAAAATAGTCGTAAACCTTAAAGAATAGGCTAGAGTAATCATGAATGAAGATCTAAAGGAGTAAGTCTGGTTGAAAATGCTAGAAAACATAAACTGTTGGCATGCGACCCCTACCTCTTTGCAAAGGAAGAGTAATCCAAGTCATAACTGGATTTCAATTTCAGTTTTTTGCATTTTACTAGTAAATACCCTTGAGCTTTTCAATACCCAAAAATATTCTAGTGCAATGTACTTCAATTTTGATACAGTTAGTACCCTTCAACTTTAACAACTCTAAAACATTTTAGGTGCCAAAGTACTTAGTTTTGATGGCATTTGGTAAATAGGGATAGTAGTTGTCATCCATGGAGTTATGTTAAACAGATGGGACAACTGAGCACTTCACACTCCTTGCTGTTTCTAAGTGAGTCATTCAAGGAGTGTGACTAATCATCCTACCATACAGTTGTCAACAAAAGAGTATTTTTTTTTCCTTAACTACCCACAGAATCCAAGAGATTTCCAGATTTTCTGTGGATAACTGATAACTGAAGAACCTCTCTTTTGAACAACACTTTAAATTTAGATTGAGGGGGACTACATGTGATGGACGTTTTATCTTAAGAATATATGTGGAATTTTTTTCTGTGCAGCAGTACAATGATGTACCTGGGAAGTCGGTTAGCTTAGAATGGTCGTTGTCAGGCAAGCCACATGTTGTTTTAAGGCATTAGTCTAAACAACAGCCTCACGCGAGACTGAATTAATTTTATCAATCCTTCCTCCTTCCCCCTCTCCCCGCTGCACCTGTGTCAAGTTGTAAGTCCCCTGGGACAGAGGCACTTCAGTATTCAGTGCAGTCTGGATTGAGGATTTTCATGGTAATAGTGTTAATTAGGTAATTTTCATGATGGTTGTTGCCAAGGTAATGATAGTGTTCGCTGGGGATTGGGTGGGAACTGCTTTTGTTGTGAGGAAACCGGGGTAGTAAGAGGAAGAGCTGGATGAGAAATTTGTGTTTAGAAGTGTGATAGGAGAAGTGACCTGATTTGAACACAGCCCTTGTGGGAAATCGAAGTCAGCAGTTATCTACAGCTTGTGAAGCTGAGCCAAGAGGACAACATTGATTAAAAAGAAAAAATATTATGGGAATGGAAAATGTCTTGAAGGGAAGAGTCTCAGATTTAATTTCTTTTCAGTTGAATGAGTTAGAGCTGGGAGAGATGATTTTAAATGCATCAAAATGTAGTGTTGGACACAGGAGGAAGATAGTTGATTTGGAAGAAGTGTGTTTAGGAGTGCAGTTACCTGGGACAGGGGCTGGTGGGGGGAAGTAGCATGAGGTGTGGAAATAATGAAACCAAGGATACATCAGAATGGACAAGAACATAAGAAAGGTATATTAAATGTATGCCAGCTTCTGCTGTTGACAAATACATTTTCTGATTTTTTTTGTATCTGTTTGCAGTATTGATAAAGATTTGCTCTTTTTAAAATGTATTTCTAATAGTTGGTTTGGTCTGTTTGTTGCCTCATCACCTGTCCTGTGAAAACTAATTATTGATCAGGAGTGTACTTAGAATGCTGTTTTCTGTGTTTTTCCTGTAATCTAAACTTGAAGTGACTTTTATGTATGTGTAAATTGACAAAAAGCAAACAAATAAAACAGAAAGGCATTTATGCACATGCAAGCAGATTGGTGCAATGAGGTTGGGGCTTTTTAGCCTGATGATCTCTGTAGAGAAGTGGTTTCTTTTTTCAGATGTCTGCCTCAGCAGGTGTTACAGGTGCCTTTTGTTAAACAGGAAGCTGAATTGAAAGGACACTTTATCATCTTTCAAATAGAGAGTGGAAGAACAGGTTTCCTTTAGAAAATAGGAAAGCTGAGGAGTGTTCTGAGGATTGAGTCCTAACCAGAGGGAGGTGGTAATGACACAGAAATCAATGGAGATGATGCCTCTTTGACACTGGAAGGCTATTCTTGCCTTCTAACGGTGTAGTCCCACTGGTTCAATATTTGGTAAGTGATGAAGAACTGTGGCAAAAGTACAGCCCATCCCTTTTACCCATATTCTGGAGATGGATGTCTCTTTGCTAGCTAATCCTTGGATTAGAGAATGCAAGGAAAATATACAAATAATGTAAGAATGGTAGAAGAGTCATTCCACCAAAAATAAATGTTTAGGCTGTGCACTATGTGGGTGATATTACTGATGAAAATACTAATGTAGTCTTATGTTGGGGTTGTCACACGTCTGCACTGGGTAATTGCAGTCCAATAATCAGAAAACCATGTTTGCACTATACTTCAGATTTTGAAATACTCCCCACTGCTGTTGTATTTTACTTGAGAGAAAGGACATAAATTTTATGTTAATTCCTTTAACTTTCTAGAATATCACTATTTAGCTAAAAAAAAAAAAAAAACAAACCAACCTGTCATTGCATTTTTATTTTAAAGTTGCCATACCAACCAGTATGCCCTTTCAGTGAAGAAGGGAGCTTGAAACTATTTTTCAGCAAGCTACAAGTATTTCTATATTTGAATAATAAACTACCCTGTTGTCTTGGCAAGTAACATGGAGCTTGGTTCCCTTTAATCATCTTTAGCTATTAATAAGCTAATTTATTTGAAAATGCTGGGGATGTTTTACTGCAAATTAGGTAAATACTTCCTGTAATTCCTGGGCAGTCTAATCTTCTGGTTTTATCCAGGACAGCGTGGCATTATCATTATGGATCGCTCCCGACGCCGTGCGGGAAATGGCAATGAGCAGGCGCCTTCACGGGAGCGCAGCGGAGAAGGTGAGAGACAGCGGCAGCTGGAGCGCCTCAGCAGGGAGGAAGCCTATTACCAGTTCATTAACGAGCTCAACGAGGAGGACTACAGGTTAATGAGGGACCGAAACCTGCTTGGCACTCCTGGTAAGATGTGCATACCTTCAGTAGAAGAGGTGAAGTAACGCTCCTGCTGTTAGCCACCACGTGGGGTACTGTGACTCAAGCAGCCTGACTTCTGTGGCTTTGTAGAAAGGGGAAAATCCTCCATATGGAACAAATGTATAACACTTTACCTGTATACCAAGATGCTGCATTTGAATGTCCAAACCCAGATAATTAACATTTGGTACATTCAAGTATATTTGTTGATGTGTGGCAATTTTGGGGGCCCCTGAATTGTTACTTGAAGCTGGCATACTCTCAACACATTCAGCATCTTTTTCTTCCACTCCACTACCTGCTTCCTCTGATATCTGCATTATGATCTCACATTAGTGCTATTTTCTTTCTCGCTTCATCAGTTTTGTCTGTCTTCTGAAGATTTTCATTCAAGATAGAAAATGTTACTTCTGCATGGCTGTATAGAGGCAGTAATAGTGTCTTATCTAACAGTGTTATCAAAATGTAAATTAATTCAGGAGAAATAACAGCAGAAGAGTTGCAGCAACGTTTGGAGGGGGCTAAGGAGCGTCTGACATCGCAGTCTGATCTGGATAACAGAGAAGGTGAAGACAGAACTGTTGGAGGTAAACATTCTTCATTCCTATATGTAGACACGTAGTATGTGGTGCATAAGTACAGTTCTATAAAGATATTTAAGAGAGACTTGTTTATCTTTCTTTTTTTTTTTCAATGTGCCTCTGGGGATTATTTAAAAGTAAGAGAGATTTCCTAAGGATACAAAACCAAACTTAAAGTACTTGACGAGAACTCGTTTATTTTAATCACAAATTACTTGCTCCTTTTTCCCTCATTTCCTTTGCTAGTAAATGTAATAGCACAAAAAATACTATTTTTTCAGTTCTTAGAGGTTTTTATCATCTATTAGAGCATTTGGAAGAGAAGCTAATTGGAAAACAGTTAATCTCTCCACTGTTTTGACACTTTTGGTGTTTCATTTCCATTTGTTTTAGTCAGGTGAGGCTTGTTTATGCAGTTTTATGCACTATCTTCAATTCCCCAGAAATATTGGCTTACTCATTTGGCCAGTTCTAGTCAGATTTGGGAGAGGAATTGGCAGCTCAGAAATGAAGATACCAAAGTTCTTGGAGGGGAGGTTTCCTGGACACAGAGAGATGATGGAGTAGGGAGAACTTCATCTGATCACTTTAAGGGAATATCTTCACTGTGGTCAGGGCAACTGGCCTGCTTTATACACATAGGTAGCCCTTACCACACTACTTGTATCTGTTCCTGATTATGTAGTTGGAGAAGGTTTGAAAAGGGAGCTGTGGGTATTGCAATAGTAAAAGAGTATATTTGCACAAAAGGAGAAAATCTATTCAAACCATGCATCCCACCCAGACACATTCCTGTGTAAGCTGCTCTAGGTGACCTTGCCTTGGCAGGGAAGTTGAACTAGATTATCTGCAGAGGTTCCTGCCAATCTTAATGATTCTGTGATCATTTATTCCACTGGTTATAGGAAACACTTAAAAAAAAACGTTTTCCAAAAGAAGAGAAGACTTGTTACTCCTTTTCCTGCTGTATCAAAATGAGTTGTTAAAATATTCCCAAACTGATAACTTCAGCAAGGGGCAGGTATTGGACAAATACAACTGTCTTTGGACCACCTGAATCTGAGCATATTAATTTCTCTGTGAGTCTGCTGGTAGGACAAAAATTCTAGGTTGAACTGGTAAGTTTTGCTGACAGTTTTACATAGAGCACATTTTTGTACATTAACATAGCAAGGTAGGTGCCCTGCTACTGTATTGTGTCTGAAGTCAGAGCCTAGCAAGTAAAGAAGATTTGGAGTGCATTACAGTTTGCAGAGCATGCGGTTGTATGAATGTTTGCAATTCTTTGTTTCTCTCAGATTCTGAAGTTCTTGGGGAAAACTCCAATGGCGACTCTTTGCTTGAATGGCTTAACACATTTCGTCGCACAGGAAATGCCACTCGCAGTGGGCAGAGTGGGAACCAAACCTGGAGAGCTGTGAGTCGAACGAATCCAAACAGTGGGGAGTTTCGCTTTAGTCTTGAAATCAATATAAATCACGATCATAACAGTTTTGAAACTTCTGGTGAGGAGTATGTTGATATAGATGCTACCAGACTGTACGTAGAAAGAAGACGTCCGCTAGTTGCTGGTTCAGTAGCCCCACGGACAAGGAGCATGGCTGCAAGAGAGGCAAACAACGAAGCTGCAAGGACCAGGCTTTTAAGGCGTGCCATGGCATTAAGGTCAGAAATAGTCTCTCATGCAGTCTCGGGGAGGCTCAGGAGTAGAACGAGGGAGCTGACAGGCCAGACAAATAATACTACACAAAATAATTCTGTGGCTGCTGATGAACCAAGAGAAATGCCAGAAAGAGGTACTTCTGCAGCAGTCAGAAGGGGTAGAGCTAGAACTAATGTCCGGATGAATACAAGCCAAAGACTAGAAATTTTGCGGCTGCGGTCTACCCTAAGTAGTCGAAGCCGCTCCCCGCTGCAAAGGCAAGGTGATGCTGCTCGTTCTGAGGAACATGGTCAGAGGCAGGATAGAAATGCACAGCAGGTCAACAGAAGTAGGAGACAAACAGCTCAGGCTTCTCCACAGCTTACTGAAGAGCAAGCAAGAGGTAACACTCAGGCTCCCCAGCTTTCCAGTGTAGCTGCATCCTTACAAACAACTTCAGAAGAGGAAGAACCTAGTAGGCCAGTAGCTACTGCCAGAAGGCACCCGACAATTACGCTAGATCTTCAGGTGAGAAGAATTCGTCCTGGAGAAAACAGAGACCGGGACAGCATTGCCAGTAGAACTCGTTCTAGAGTAGGAATGTCAGAAAACACAGTTACCTTTGAAAGTGACAGTGGGGGATTTCGGCGCACGATATCCCGCTCAGAACGCGCAGGTATTCGGACCTACATTAGCACTATACGGATACCTCTTCGTCGGATTTCAGAAACTGGGCTTGGGGAACCTTCATCAGTGGCTCTTCGATCAATCCTTAGACAGATAATGACAGGCTTTGGAGAACTGAGTTCTTTAATGGAAACTGAATCTAATTCAGAAGTGCAAAGAGGCGGTCATCACTTAGCGGATGCACAGAATAACTCAAGTTCAGCAGACGGCAGTGATCCAAGTGGGATTTTGTCTAGAAATGGACATGCAGCAGATGGCAGCAGGGAAAGAAATAGACAGAGGGGTGGTACTCAACGCTCTGGGCGCAGTCATGAGAACCAAGATAGCAGGCTGTCTCAAGATGCAAACAACTTAGTGGAGAGCGGAACACTGCCCATCCTTCGACTTGCCCACTTCTTCCTGCTGAATGAGGATGATGATGATGATCGTTTAAGAGGTTTAACCAAAGAGCAGATTGACAATCTTTCTACACGGAACTATGGGGATGTTCACACTGAAAATGAATGGAGTAAAACGTGCAGTGTTTGCATTAATGAATATGCAACAGGGAATAAGCTAAGGCAGTTACCTTGTACGCATGAGTTTCATATTCATTGTATTGATCGCTGGCTTTCTGAAAACTCCACCTGCCCAATTTGTCGGCAGCCAGTTCTGGGGTCTAATGCCACAGATAATGGCTAGAATTGTTTGTACTGCTCAGCACTCAAGGATTTACTCCTGCTCTGCTATGAGCCAGATGAAATTCATTGACTTAGATATGGGTCCATTTTTGGGGGGAGTTTTGTTAAATTTCTTCAAAAATTATAGAAACTTATCTAAATCTAACAATGTAAATACTATTTTTTCCAAGTGCAGGTCTAGGAGCACACATAGAACCAAATGATATTGGTAAAGTTTATATTTTTTTAGGTAATTTTGTTATGCTAAGCACTTTTGTAAATACAGAAATGCAATAGTTAATCAGTCCTGCTTAATGTATGTTTTTTAACATTGTGATGGACTTATTTTATTTAGATTACAAAATATTTCACACAGACCCACCACTGTGTTGAAAAATTAGTGGCTAAATAGCCATTTGTTAGCTTTTTGTTCTAAGAACAATTTCTTTTACAGACAGTCTCTTGCTGGACATGTTTGCTAAAGATATTTAAGTTACTTGAAGTGCTCATTTTAATAGACTTTTTTTTTTAAACATTGAAATATCCTTTCCAAAAACTTGCCAATTTGGTTCTATTTAAAAAATTCAATGGCAATTTTTGCATGTGGGTTTACACAGTTCTTAATGTTGATGAGTTCTTATTCAGAAGTGGATGAGTTAGTGGCATTATGAAATGTATATAATTAAATGCTGTCTTTGACAATCTTTGTCTTTTCAGTGCAGACAGCAATCAAATCTGATAATTCCAAGGGGGTGTGTCTTACTTGCTCAAAGAATAAATGAACACCAAGGAAGACAAGGAAGCCTTTTTACTCTTCCAAATTATTCAATCAATACTCCCGGGGTTTTAACTGCCTTAGTTTAAAGAGGGGAAACATTTCCTTGATCATTATACTATCTATAATATGCATGTTTTGGGCATCCTACTCAGAAGAACAAAACAAAGACTTGAAGTGCTTTTGTATAGAAATTTAAGGTACACATGTTATGTTAGTCCTCTTGAAACATGCCTGAGGACCAAGTGGCAAAAGACACTAAAAAGGACAAAATAAGCTTCCCTGAAAATCCCCAGTATCTGTATAATTAGATATTAAACTTTATACCAATGACTTAGACTGAAATAAAGTTGCAAGTTAAATAATTGAAGCTTTATGTGAATTACTGTTGAGCCATATCCTGTAGATTAATAAGAAAACTTACTATTCTAAATGTTCAGTCTCAGTTTTCACTTTTCCCCCCCACTTTTCCTCAGCTCTGTTCCTGGCGTTTTTGTTATTACGGTACATAAAAGCCCAGCACAAAGCACTCCAGGGGTTTCTAGGAGAAGCTGGATGTTAGAAAGCTTGTCTTCTGAGCAGCCTGCATCTCAATCCCTGGAGAAATGCAGAATTGTGCACTAATCTGTTGTGTTCATATTCTGAGTACTTGAAGTGAACAAGTCCTACTGCCTTTCTCTGCCTGCAGATAGTGGCCTTGACAAATGTGCTTCTGTGCCAGGTGCGTCACTTAGAACATCTGCTCATGATATCCTTCAAGGGTAGCTATAAAATCTCATGCGATTGGATGTCTACTTCAGTTCTGCAAGTGGAAAACTTGTGTCATAAATTCAACAGAAGGGCTTATTTTCATTCCTGAAAGTAGTTCTAAGAAACTCTGTTATGAGATTTAGATGATTTAAGGATATGATTAAGATCTCTTCTGCTGTAATTTGTGCTGTTAATTACTGCAAAGGTTGTTGACCCCTCCCTTGAGTGCTTCCTTAGCTGCAGTAAAGAGTGAGGAGATTTAAATGTGATTATAAGAGCTAGCTTTTTTTTTTTTGACATTTTTTTCTTTTATTTCTGTTAGCTGCTGAGGCTGACAGTATATAAATGCATACATGTCTTCTATCACTTCCTTGTTTCTTTATGACTTCCTTTTATTTTTGAAATCTTCCTGATTGAGAAGACGCATACATAGAAACCTACCTTTGGCTCACTATTGCCTTGCTGGTCAGGTCCTTGAAGGTCAATTTTAACTCTAATCCTTAAAACTGCTACACTAATGTACTACAGATGAAGGGAGATTGCCTGTGCCTTTTTTCCATTCAAGTAGGAATTTTGCTGTGTGTAAGAGCACAGTTGGTTACATGGCTCAAGATGAGATCATCTGTGACAAGGTATGTTTAACTGAGCTGCTAAGCAGAATATAGCAGAAAGTAGAGTTGAGAGCTTTCTATAGAAATTGTAGGCTATGGCAAAAGAAACATTAAGCCTCCACTACTATATTCCTGCCCTGTCAGATGAGAGTTGTCAAGTATTTCCCCTCCATTGAGTAGCATGTAATTTGTTACTCAGCTTTCCCAAGATACTGTGTTAATGGCACCAATTAAATCATAGTGATTCAGTTTGGTGTTGGCTTCTGTTACCTCCATTTCTGTGATAAAACTTCAGTTCTCTGGTTCTTTGCCGCCCCCATCTCTGCCGGATCGGTCTGTGTCTCACAAACAGGATGGGACCCTGACTGGTTGCAGACTTAGGATTTATTATCTGTCTGTATCATACAAGCAAAAAGCAAGAGACACAGGGAAATAACAACATCCATGCAAACACAGATCAGAGACAAGATGGCAGCCCATGCAAAGCCTTTTTCTACATATTCTTTGAACCAGTAGCATAAAAGGTGTAAAGTCATTACACTCTAACCAATAAGAAAAGGACCCACGTGGGTTTAACATTAACAAAAGGACTTCTATGAACCTCAAACAATACACAATAATTAATTATTTAAGATGGAAACTTTTTCTGTCTGTGCAAAGCATATATCTAGGAATTTTCATATCTTGAGCTATCAATAAGTTCTTGTTCTTTCTTGTTCCTTATGATAAATATAAATGTATTCACTTGGTTCTTAACTTCCTAGCTTTCTCATGAGAAGGTTTTAATTTAATTTTTTAAATAATTTATTTTTATAGGAATAAATAGAAAAATGTGGGCAGAATTTTTACAAATAAGTTTATTTAAAATGAAATATTAAATGACGTTCAACTGGTAGCAAAGCCTTAATGTAAAAAAATGGCCTAGGGAGCTGCCTTAAACATGATGCCTGCAAAGATAAAGATAAATATCAGGCTGAATTAATAGAGTTTTCTATTTCTTATATGTGTATGCTATCAGTGTCTTTGTAGCTGTATGTCTCTGTAATAGTCTCTTCTTTAATAATGTATCATATAGGAGAGGATTCCTGTGTTGCCAAGTAACACACAACAATTAGCAACATGTGCAAATTTGGAAATATAAAGGAAACAGTAAATGATAGCAGGTTATGTTCTGCCACTTCATGCTTTTGCCTTGATGGGAAATGGCTATTCTGCTTTTAAAAGCAGATGCCACTTCTCCATGCCCAAGCTCCTGCTGAAGTAACCCTGTGCAGTTATCTGGTAACTACCAAGTGACTGATCAGAGCCTAACCAACCTGACCACCAGGCCAACTAGGAATGATGTGGGGCAGGGCAGGACATCCTACAACCTTGTGAGGATATGGTGGGCCAAGCTGGTAATCAGAGTGTGCAAGGTGATGCAGGCAGGAGAGACCTCGTAACGGAAGAGAGTTGCAGTGGACTCACTCCAGGTCTGTTCACACAAATAAAGCAGGCCTTACATGCCAGTATGGTGGACAGATACTTTTCTTTAAGAAATCAGCATCCCAAGTGCCGGTCTGCAGAAAGCAGGTGGGGAAGAAACGGGAGGAATTGGGTCTGTTTGCAGTTCAAAGGCTGTGATCTCATCAGGATCACAGAGACCTGGTGGGATAGCTCACACAGCTGGAGTGCTGCAGTGATGGATAGAGGCTCTTTAGGAAGGACAGCAATGGGGAGGAGCTGCCTTTTGAGGCAAGCAGCAGGAATGCATGAGCTCTCTCAGGATGGATGAGGAGCCAGCTGAGAGCCAGGTCACAAGTAGTAGGCAGACCGGTATGGTTCCTGTTGTGGTAGCTGTCTGCCACAGCCCACCTGGTCAGAAAAAAAGGCAGGTGGGATCTTCTTCAGACAAACAGTCCAGATCATCTCTGGATTATTGTTTCACAAAAGAGACACATTAATTTGATTGTGGGTTGTAGGATTTACCAGTTCCTGAAGAGGCTTTGAGACCTGACTCTCCTTTTGAATCCACTGACCATACATCAAGTGCAGTCTGCAGGATTGCATGGGAGAGAGGCAGCAAATGTCATAAATCTCAGGATTATTGTTACCCAGTCATATACCATGGTTATAACTGGAGCTGTGCATACCTAGCTGTGGTCAGAGCAGCATTCAGAACAAAAGACACGGCCATGCTGACAGTGCAGCACGCTGAGTCTTTAAAAATATAATTAGCTCTCCTGAGATTCTGTGCAGCTAATCTGATTACAGCCTGCACACAGAAAGCATCAACAACAGGTGAGCACTGCCTAGCACACTGCAGACTTCCTTCGCCTGTTCATGTTTACAGGGGGAATGGGGTTAGCCCACCTCTTGGACATACAAGGTATCTCACAGCAAAACTTCTTCCATTTCTTTTTTTTTTTTTCCCTGGGCTTACACTAGACTTTGACTAGTCTGGAAGAGACTTGGAGCAGGTTCACCAGATACTCAGTGCACACTGCTCTTTGGCATTCACACTTATTCCAGAAGGTGTTCATGCCAGCACTAAATTTCTCTTTAGTGCAATGTAAATTGCCTGGAGTGCAAGAATGAAACATATACACACAAAACAAATACAGCTTTGATTTTCTTTTACAGGTTGAACAGCTAAAATGGGATATGTGGGATCACTTTGTCCCATTATTTTAAGCAGTCCTTTTGAAGACCGAATCAGGGATTTATAACCACAATTGGGGTTCTTGTCCCAAGTAACGTGAGACAGATAAATTGTATTGCTTGTACTTCCAAGAAAAGCATTTGAATTGTATGTTGAACTTTTCCATCTCATCAGTAATATTAACACTTCAATTTGGCCAGTTCCATTGTGATTTATTTCCTTTTACAGCATGATTTCTACAGTGCTGAGCATCTGACATACCTTACAGAGCCTGTGAGCTATTTTTGCAGTTCACACACATTTGAGCTACATTAATAATGGCTCACTCTTTACCTTCAGGCATGCGTGCCCAGGAAAGCATATCATGTTGCTATTTTAATACAGAGGTCTTGCCCTTTTCTGACTGAGTAATGCGTGAATAGAGCACTTTGGCTGCTGGGACAATTTCTTTTGCTGTGTTCTTAAACACATTCTGCATGAAGTTTATTCCATTTGTTCAGTGGTATCAGCATACATATGAACACTGAAAGAGTAGGAATTGCCAGTAAGTGTATGAGCACTCACTGTAGTTAACCTGCATGATGTATAGCAGTTAACTTTAATATATATAGTGAGAATAAAGAATCATATTGTTTCAGCAGAAGGCCTCTAAAATGTAGCCCACTCCCCTCTTCATTTTAAGGTATCTCCAAGTCTAGACTCCAATTGTTTTTTTTGTTACATGACTCTCAAACTATGATTCTGGCCTCCCAGCTGATTTCAGCCACTCATTATTCCCCTGCATCCACTGTGCTCTGACATGAATCAAGTTAGAGCTCCTTTCTCTATGATCTCGGCTGTGAGATGTGAGTAATGCAATTTGGGGCATCCAAAATCCCAGGAAGTACCATGATGAGATTCCTTCTCACTATATGAGATTACTTCTCACTATGATGTTGGTAGAGTTGGGGAAGGCAGAACAACTTCAATAACCCGGACTGTTTTGGACAGAAGCACACTGAGAGCAAGAGCCCGTGCACAGCCCCAGTGCACGGGGCCCCAGAGCAGCCCATGGCACATCCCCGTGCGCTGCCTGGACCAGCTGAATTCCTTTGAAACTTCGGCTTCCAAGAGGAAGTGTCTCACAGCAGGAGAGGGCGCCAGACAACAAGGAGCAAGTGTTGGCTTGGCGGTGCGTCTGAGAGCGCAGACCTGCCTCTGAAGGGGAAGGTGACCAGCAAAGGGGCACCGTGTGACAACCCTCCCTTTAAGGGGAAGGGAGCACTTCAGCTTCGAAAATACTCATTGGTCGAAAGGAGTGACAAAAGTCCAAGAGTTCACAGAGAGTTTTACTAGCAAATTACACACTTGATGTGGAAGTTGGTATGTCTAGCAGTCCTAGACCTGCTATACAGGCACACGGTAATGGGTTTTGGGTAAAGGGGTAGGGTGAAGGGAAAAGAAAAATCAGGCATATGGCAGTGGGTTTTGGATAAAGAGGGAGGGTGGCAGGGAAAAGGGAAATTAAAGAGGTTAATTTAAAAAAGAAAAAATAATTTTTAAAAGGAAAAGAGAAACAGAAAGGGAAAGAAAGAGGAAAAGAGAGATGAAAAGGCATCATCAGCCCTTGTTCTAGGGTTGATCCAGCTGATAAGATGCCTATGCTTGTTCCAGGGTCGATCCAGCTGATAAGATGCCTATGCTTGTTTCAGCATCAATCCAGCTGATAAGTGGTGGTCCAGTTGAGCCAGTCCAGCTGATGAGATGTCCAGGCTCTGGGGGCACCACCTGGGCTTGGGAATACCCTTTTATTGACAAGTTTCTCCACCCCAAGATATGTTTCTCATTTTCCATGTTAATTAATTATCATGCAGTCTGCTCTTTTAGGCCTTTCTGGAAATGGGTCAGAGGGCTTCAGGAGTCTTTGGTGGTTAATTTGAAGTAACGCTGAGGAAAGCCAGCTGCCAATCCCACCTTATAGACCATGTCTACTTCCTGCCAATCATTCCTGTTCTCTGCTGTACAGCACTATGATTCTTTCTCATGGAAAAGTGCTGCCTTGTCTCCACCTGGCCCCCCTTCTCCAGCCAAAACTTGTTCTTTCTCACAGCATGCTATTACCAATAGTCCTTGGTTATTACCAGCAACTCTATTCTGTTATTACAAACAGTCCTTGGCTGGCTCCACAGTCATCTGGTCATCGGTATTTGAGACATATATATCAGCCCCTTATCTTTTGGGAGCTGAGAGCTCAAAACCCTGTGGTCCACTGTCCACAGGGTTATAAGAGAATAGGGTTTAGTCATAATTATTTTTCATACTGGCCACAATTTGAGTCAGTAACTTCCTTTGAAGGTTCATCAACAGAAATATTATTCCACTTGGGTTGTTATTCAAGAAAAATAAGTTTCCAAGGCTGCTCGTTAGACAACACTATTTCCTGGGAACAGACAGTGTTTCTGATAAGCTGGAGAGTGGCTTAGTCCAGGTGCAGCTTGTCAAGGCCAAGACCTCAAGAGCATTTCTCACCTGATAGAGCAGCCTGAGAAGGGAGAGGAGTACGACTAAAGTCAGCTTCTCTAGGACTCTACATACCGTGAACCCGGGAGGCAAGGGGAGACACGCTGCCGAGCCCCAGCTCCCCCTGAGAGGGAGGGAAAAATCCAGGGCTGGGGAAAAACTGATTTCCCTTCGTGCTCCGTGGGGCCAGCGCTGCCCCGGGAGGAAGGGCAGGGCAGAAGCCCCTTGGACATTGCACCCGTGGCCTTTGTTTCTCCGGGTGTGGAGATACTAACGCGACTTTAAACCAACGCTAGTTTCGAAACAAAACGAATTAGCTCGGTTTGAAATAACGCCGAGGAAAGCGGCTGCCAAGGGCGGTGACTGCTGCTCCACTTGTGCCCCGCCGGGACGAAGGAGGCGGCGCCTGCGGGCGCGGCCCGGCCCCGGGAGCTCTCCCTGGTGCTGGAGCGGCTCCCGCGATCCTGTCTGGGGAACACGGCGCTCCCCAGGGCAGAGCCAGGGCCAGCCTGCGCTCAGGACATCCCGCCGGAGCGCTGCTTCTCCAGATGCCCCGACGGGAGCCACCGCCGCTCCCTGTCCCTCGTCCGCCCGGGGGAAATGGGGATGATGACAGTGCCTCTCTGTAAGCTCCCTGGAGACGGGGGTCCAAGAAGCAGATTTCCAGCCTGCAGGAATGCCTCCCAGCAAAGGCAGAAACCTCAGCTAGCAGGGCACAAGCTGGACCTGTTTCCTAAACAGCAGCAGGGCAGAGACCAGCGTCCCTTTTATCCTAGTCTGCCAAAACACTGCAAACAAGCAGAGCTGTGAGTGCTGGTCTCTAGGGTATGCAATATCATAGAATCACAGAATCATAGAATGCTTTGGGTTGGAAAGGGCCTTAAATCCAACCCCCTGCCATGGGCAGAGACATCTTTTACTAGACCAGGGCTCAGAGTCCCATCCAACCTGGCCCTGAACACCTCCAGGAATGGGACATCCACAGCTTCTCGGGGCAACCTGTTCCAGTGCCTCATCACCTTCACAGCAAAGAACTTCCTCCTGATACATAATTGAAACCTGCTCTCTGATAGTTCAAAGCCATTCCCCTGTCTCTACATGCTCTTGTAAAAAGGCCCTCTCCATCTCTGTTATACTAAATAAATGGTATTTCAGTGTGGTTTGTTGTTTTTTTTTTTTTTTTTTTTTTTTTTTTTTTTAACTTACTATGTGTTGTACACAACACTATTTTTTTTTCCTGGTATTTAAAGCAAAGTTCAAGTCACAGATAAACTGTATACTGAACTCCAGTATTTCCAATCATATGGTGCCTTGGCCATAGCAGTTGGCTCAAAACACATGTGCTCCAGAGTAAGTTTTACCTTAACAAGTGTGTCCACTCTCTCAAGCTTCTTTTCAGTCTTTCTGAGAACATCTTCTTGGGACTAACTTTTGCTTTCCTGTATTTATTTACAACTGTACAAAGTGAGTGCCACAAATCAGTACTGCAGTATTTTATGCCTGCCTTGGATTCCCTTTGCACCAATCTCATTGATTACAAAGCCAGAGAATATTGGACTCACATTAGTGAGCAACCTAGCTGCGGGAGAGGGAACTGAATCAAAATAATGAAAATGCACCTCATGCATTTTGAGAACTATTTACATTCTGGAAATCAATCCCATCTTAAACGTTTCCTATGAAGAGAGGCTGAGAGGGCTGTTCAGCCTGGAGAAGAGAAGGCTCCAGGGACACCTTAAAGCACCTTCCAGTACCTAGAGAGGGCTGACCAGAGAGCTGGGCAGGGACTTGTTACAAGGTCATGGAGTGGCAGGGCAAGGGGAATTACTTTAAATGGACAGAGGAGAGGCTTAGATTAGATACAAGGAAGAAACTCTTTCCTGTGATGTTGGTAAGGCACTGGAACAGGCTGCCCAGAGAAGCTGTGCATGCTCCATCCCTGGAAGTCTTCAAGGCCAGGCTGGACAGGGTTTGAGCAACCTAGTCTAGGGGAAGGTATCTCTGCCGATGGTAGGGGGCTGGAATGAGATGATCTGTAAGGCCTCTTCCAACCCAAGACATTTTAAGATTCTATGATTTTTCATTAAACTTTTAATTTCTTCAGTATTATTCTTCTTTGCTTAAGAATGCATTTTTTCTTAATTGCTAGCTAATTTCTAACTTGGCTTCATATAAGCTAAGATCAAAACTATGGTCTACTCTACCATATGTTCTTCCTGTGCAAAGCATTTGTAGGGGGTTGTTCTATACAGGGCTTTCCATCAATTTCCAGCCTGATGAATTCTTTCTATTGACACCATTAATGTGGAATAAAAATTACTTGCTCCAATTTAGCTTACTGTATTTTGAATGTATCTTTAAAACCATACAAACTTGGAGTTATTTGGGAAAAGTAATAATGCTGATGTTTGTTTCCTGAAATAATTTGCAGGTATGAATAATTTGTTATAGTAAGTTCTTAGTCTTGAGTTACTGGAAAAAATATATTATTTTTCTTTATTTAGTTTCATTAGTGCCAAAATAGAATGGGGTCAGTATTTTTAAGTTTTTTCAGTAATTTTCAGGCAAATCACAGATCACCTCCTGCTATAAAATCAGTATAAATTTCTGGTTCCAACATATCAATATGATTATTCTATTCACTTTTTATTTTATTTACATACATCATTATTAGAAAAACCTGAATGGCATGTAAACAATCAAGATGCCTGCATTTCCAATTTTTTTATCTTTTTCCCCCTTTCTTTTTCACTTACAGGTAATGGTTTACCCTTTCTCTACCCCTCAACCCCTCTCCCATGCTCCCACTCGATGTGCAATTCATCATATTTTTTTCCATCTTCAAGTCAAATCTGGGGGTTATGGTGAACTCTAAGAGGAGTGTTATTGTTGAGCCCATCTGCTCTATAAAGCATAGGAGACTCCAGCTCCTTTAAGAGATTATGGGTGAGCCATGCACACACTGGCACATATTCACATATTTAAGGTCACATCCTGTATCTGTCTATAGGTACCAGCGTCTCTGCAGAGAAGATCCTTAAGCTATTTCACTTATTTTCTTAAGCTGAGTGATGCCAAGCACACTTTCTCTATCAACCTAGAAACAGCAAGTCCTGAATTTTTTACTTTTGCTTTTTTTTTTAACCTTTTAAAAAATGCAATGATGAGTGACAGATACCTCCCCTGTAGTTCAGCATATTATCTGCATCATGCTCATTTTGATCCTGTGCATGTAAACAAGGGCAAAGTACCGCACCACAAAGATTTGGTTTAAGACCAAGAGAGTCCATTATGTTGTTTTTATTATTTTTTTTTAAGACAAGTGAAGTTAGACAAGCAGAACTTGCATGCAATTACTCTCATCCTGTAGCCTAATACCACCACTGCTGGCAGGAGGCCACAGGCTTCGTACTGACTTTGCAAGGCCTCAGGACTGAGTCTCACTTTGTCTGAGCTTTTATTGACCTGTCTGTGGCTTTCTTTCACTTAGTTGTTGCAACAGCAATATCTCTAATGGGAAGATAGCTATGTCTAACTGTTTTACTTTTGTTTAACTTTTATGGCGCCATTGTGGCTTTTATATGGAGAGTGACAAGAAATCCTGCTGTGGACAGTGAGATATTTATAACTAACATAATGATGCATAACATGTATGTAGAGGAATGCAGACCTGGTATAACAGCAGAGTTCCCTGAGAGTGGACTCACAGGACACTCTAGAAGAGGCATAGGATGATGAAAAAAGGAGCACTGGAGAACTTGGGGCTACAAAGAGCTCAGTCAGCTAAAGCAGTGCAGACCTAGGAAGTGGACAAAGATAACTGAGGGATTACACAAAGAACAAGCATGTACCATACATAAATGGCATCCCACATAATACAATTGGATGTAAAGTGGAGCAGTAGACAAATGGATAAAGAGCAAGGTGTGCAGGCATCTAAAAACCACCATCAAAAATAGCCCCATAACAGTTCTTTGTTTTTCTCAGCAAAGAATTTGTTGGTAAGACACCGATGACCAGCTGCAGCCCTGACACCCACTGCTTTACAAAGCCAGCACTGTTGACCACTGGTCTCAGAGGGGCAGTGGAAGGGTAAGCACCACACCAAAAAAAAAGGCAAACAGGAAGAGTGTGACTACAAAAAATTGAAATGGTTTATTATTTCTGATTTTTTTTTTCTTTCCTAAGTAGCAGTAGCATTCTTTAATTTCTTTCTTTTTTTCTTTCTTTTTTGGTAATAATTAGCTCTCACTTTTGATTAGACTGTTACGTTTTCCACTACACTAATAAATTCTGAGTAATGTGTGCTTCTTTCCTTTTTTTATTTTCCCCAGAACCAGTCTCTGTGTATAACATTAGTAATTGGAGCAGGGGATGCATCTTTTTGGAAATTTGGGCTTAACAGTCTCTCTAAGGTCCCAGACAGCATCTGGCACAGTCAAAAATAGAATAAAGATATCTTGTCTCCCAGTCTGGCACATTAACTACAAGACCAGTCTTCCTGCCTTTGCTTTATTTATTACATTGAAATAATTATTATGCATACTGAGCTCTTTGAAAGTACATTGCTATAAATACTAGAAAAGTGAGCACATTGTAATTTGAAAAATACCAACTCCTTTTTTTTCAGTACATCATTCAAACCATGGAGCCATTATGACAGACCCCAGGGAATAATACTGCCATGACTCATAGTCCGATAATACACAATTTAGTGCAAATCAGCACGATGACAAAGACAGGCATTGCATAACAAAATGACAAAGGTGAGTCCTGCACAGCGGAATGAGCTGTTTCTTTCCTCAAAGCTCAGGGCTTACCCACAGCTTGTCAGCTGGTTACTAATGAACATGTGCTTTCAGAAACACAACCAAGTGCTCTGGACTGCACACTTAGTTTTCCTGCAGGCCCCACTCTTAAACCTGCTGAGCAGGACTCAGGTTCTTCCTCAGTTACCAAGATTATCCTGCACATTTGGTGTCCTTGGACACTTTTGCAGTCCACTTTCTCTCCTCAGAATCCCACTAGACTGCAGTGCATGATTATATCAACTTGTGAGTTGAGACAGATTTTACAGACAGGTCGCCTCTGAGGCCTTCATTCTGAGCAGAGTCAAAGATGTGTTTTGTTTTTTCCATGCCAGTAAGCTTTATTGAAATGCCTGGTCATTAAATGCTCAGGGCATGCCTTCCATGGGGATACAGCTCAGGCTTGTAGAGGTAAGTATGGGCTGGGTAATTAAATCTCCTTGAGGCACTCAAGCAGTCAAGTTTAGGTGAATGAGTAGCCCTTGTAGCTGCAAGGCAGATGGTGTTTTAGCTGGAGCACTCTTTGAGAACATTGAGTGTGCAGAGGTGAAAGCAAGTGCAGTGCATGTGAAGGAACAAATGCACTCAGCTGCTACATGGGCTCGCAGGCTGACAGTCCACAATACTTTAAGTGCACTGGAAACACAGTTCACCTGAGGGCTAATTTGTGATGAAAAAGTAAACATGAATCCAGCAGTTGCCATTCATTTTTTTGGTCCTTTTTTGGGAGTACTTTCTTTGACTTTAAGCTGACAGCTTGAACCCAAAGTGAACTTCAGTTTAATCTGTCTACTAGATAACTATATATGTGAAGTGATTCCCTGTTCCCCAGGCCATTTGTTCTGGAACACAGACACCACCCACAACAGAAAATAATTTGTGGAGAGGAGCAAGAGCAAGCTGAGGGAGAAAATTATGTTCATGAACATAACCAGCTCCATGTCATGGTCTTAAAATGGGAAAGGCATGCAGGAATGCCAGCACTGCATGTTGTCCTTACTGGATGATTTCATTCACAAAAGCTCTTGGGCCACTTCTCCCAGAGTGATAAAATCCATAAGTAAAAGCCTCTCACAGGCAAATATCTGTCAGCAGCAGTCCTGTCACAAAGCACACATCTCCAGTGGGCTATGATGCATTCAGCGCAGTCAGTGTAAAATGCCACAGTTCTGGATTACTTTGAGTTTAGGAAGTTCCAAGTGGTTTGTCAACAATATTTCTATTTCTAACATTTTGTGGAGTTGTAGCTAAAAAGTATCACTTTCCATACTATATGTGTGAGGACACCAAAGTACAGCAAGATTCAGAGGTTTAGCATTATTTATGATCTTTGAAATAACATCCAAGTTACCCATTATGTGCAGTAGCCAACTCTATGGGGTCAAGTGGTTAAGATACAGACTTAGGGCCGTTTGTCACAGACCTTCAAGATACAAGGGACCATTTCTTATGCAGTAGGTCTTCCCAAAACTCAACGCATCCTCATCCTGTGGTGATTCTGCCTCATTTAAACCATTATACCTTGAAGCTCATCTGGTAGAGAAAGCAACCCCTTAAGATGTGGCAACTGCTGCTAGCTCTGCCTGGTTAAGACCAGGATATTAAAGATTCAGAGGCATTGTTTTACCTAATTTATTTTTCTATTAAGTTACATTTCTTCTTTGCCTGTCCTTAGCAGGTAAATTCTGATGGTTGCAAATGTTTTGCACAGAAAGGTGATGCGGTGTAAGTGCTACATTGATTAATCTTTCATCTATTTCTTTTTATATCCTTGATTTACCGGACGTTTTGAGAAGGAATGTTATCTTTTGTGATGAGGCTGGCAGCATGCCACAGTGATGAAAGATGTCCTTGTAACCGGAACAAAAAAGCTCGGTTAGGAATCCTGATCCCAGCCGGGGCTTTCTTGGGATGCTTTATGCGCCCGAAATGTCTAGTAAAATACTATTTCCAGACAGACACCTCAAAAACCCCCACCAAACCCAGGCCCTGACTTCATGGCACCTTACGCGATGGCTCCCAGCGGGCGCACGGAGCCGTGAGCGGCTCCCCGGGAGGGCATCTCCGGGCCCGGCCAGGGCTGAGCGCCTCGCCCGCCCCCGCAGCCCGGGCGCGGCGGTGCCGGCGGCCGCAGCGCGGCGTCTGCGTGCGGGGGGGCCCATGGCCAGCGCGCCCCGGCCGGCCGCACCATGCCGAACAGGGCCGGCCTGGACACCGCGCTGAAGATGTCCCTGCGGCGGAAATCCTCCAAGATCCACTCCTCGGCCGGTGAGGAAAGGGCGAGGCGAGGCGGGTGGGAGCGGCGCGGGGAGGAGGCGCCGCGGCGGAGGAAGGAAGGCGCGGCGGAAGGGAAAGGAAGGGATGGCAGCGGCGCCTCCATGGCGCGGCCGCCCGGCCCTGCCGCCCCGCCGGCCGCGGCGCTCGGGCATCCCGCAGAGCCGCCCCCGCCCCCGGGGGCTCCCCTGGGCGAGGAGGTGCCGCGGGGCCAGGGCGCGGTCCCTGGCCCCAAGGGCACCGCGCCCCCGCCTGCAGCCCCCGGCCCGGCGCTGCTCCCTGCGCCCCAGCGGCGCTGCCGCACCTCCCGTCCGTGCCACCGTGAGCCCAGGGCTCCCGGCACCTTCAGCCCGCGGCGTGAGCAACCCCTCGTCCTCTTGGCTCTGATAGTTTTTGCCAGGAAAATTTCCTCTGGTCAGAGGGCAGTACCGCTGGTGCAGGGGAGACAGGGGTTCCCCCACCCCACCCCGCAGGTCAGGGGCCTCTGTCCCGTTATCAGGAGTGGGGAGAGCATCAGGCACCGCAGTGAGTCTGCGGAGAGGTAAATTACAGGGTTCCTTAAGAGGTTCATTTAGGAAACTGTTTTCCAACTAGTTCATAAAAAAATAGACAGCAATGGAAGACTTTGAAGGTAGAATTTTGCTTGCAAAGGACTTACACTGACTTCTGCAGGACCGAGGTGCATTCAGATTTCATCTCTGGTACATTCTGCTTGGGCATAGATGAAGCATCAGTGATATTGCTGGTGACTTACGCACACACCCGTTCCTGTGCATATTTACATGCCTAGTACAGTTTCTCTGGTGAGTAAAAGTGTAGTATAATGCTGCTTCAGCACCTTTTTTTTTTTAGTGAGAAATATGCACATTTCCTGATCAGCTCTGCTTTGGGTTAAATCTCAGAGCACCTTGGAGAGCATTTGCTGGATTGCTTTTCGATGATGCTGTATTTGAACATGTCCTTTAGCCACTCAATGCTTTTCAGCTCATGGAACCAGGCTAGAGCTAGCTGAAAGGAGAAAGCAGCCTTCCCTTTGGCTCCTCTGCACAACCTGGTCACTCTAGTAATATTTCCCTGTTTGGTCTCACTGCTTGGTAGCAAGGACAGAACTTCAGGGACTTCTGCATAGCTGCTGAAGTAAGTGGGATTCTGAGCAAAGAGGTGTGTAATGCCTGCTCAGAGGAAATGGTAAGGCTTCAGGGTAGGATTTAGGATATTACCAGCTTTACTTATCTTCAGCCTAAGCCTTTCAGATGAAACAGTTGCAGTTAAGCAGATTCCACTTTCCAGTGTTTGGGATTGTATCCACTTCTGCAGTCTGATTTGAAACCCTGTCCTGTGATAGGGAGACTCCTTTCCCAGAGCTGCAGTTTGGCAGATCTTTCTGTGACTTAACCTTTGGAATCCAAACCTAGGCTCCCTTCAGATACTGGATGCTTGGTGCCTGGGGAATGTTTAGCTTCAGTGTGGCATACATAAGGAGTTTAAGCTTCAGCTTTTGTCAATGACAGAATCACACACAGAGGGTCCAACCTCCCTGCTCAAGTAAGGTTATCCTAGAGCACATTCGATAGGATTGTGTCCAGACGGTTCTTGAATATCTTGGTCATCCACAATCCACAATCATACTCATGGATCTAGGTGGTTAAGTTGTGCCTCGATGCCCTGGGTGGTTGGGGCACCCAGATCTTCTAGCTGGGATCTATCTATACACAGCCTCAGACTTTTAATGTTCCCTGCATTTCACATAAGGAGAATCCAAATTAGATGATACTTTGAAGAAAGATGGGGGTTGCTGGTTAGCATTAAGATCAATTTCTAGCACTTGAACAATATATTTCCTATCTAGAATATTTTCAAGGGTAGCAAGAGTAATATCTAGTACAGTTGTATATATAATGCCTATGAAGTTACATAATAGGAGTTTATGTAGCTCACTACACAGACTTGTTAAGTTGGTTGTATTTGGTTTAGTACACCAGAGCCAGCTCTGGTGACTTAGGACAACCAGAACCAATCTCTCAGCCACCCAGAAAGTCCTGCCCTCCCCATTCCTGTGCATTCCCAGTGCCTTGCTTGTGTCAGCATTAGCCATCAGATGGCTACCTGGTTACCTGGATCAGTGCTGGTGGCTCACTACCAGCCTGTATGATCTCAATGCCAGCAGGGACCAGACACAGAAAGGCAGTAGCTCTATTTTTCACGGCATGTTGTGGCTTGATGTGCGGACCTGCTGTCTCTGGGGGCCAAACAGGTTCACATGAAGGGCTCTGGGCTGCGTGAACCCAGCTGTAAAAGCATACATTTGGAGACTGAGCCACTGTCCACTGACAAGCCACCACAAGTGGCTGTGTGTGGCACTGCAAAATCTCAAGACTCTTCTGAGCTGAATGGTGTGGAGGGAGAACCGGTCATCCTTTCGTCATCCTTAGTTAGGGTCAGGTAACCATCTCTATCCATTGCAGGTTTTTTGGCATCTATGTATCAAAATGTTCTATCTCCTTTTCTTTTTAGAAGAAATCTTTCCTTCTTTAAAGTCTTTTATTTACTAGTTTTGTTTACTTTTGAGGGAGTTTTGGTAATCTAAAATATTATATTTTAGTTTGTGTCACTGAGATTTATTTTCATACCGTGCAAAGCATTTCAGTAGCTTATAGACATTCCTCTTCAGTCAAGAAGAACACTGCCTCTGTGATAATCTAACAATGTCTTTTCATCTCAGATTTTCAACCCTCCTGCACTTGGTAGTGTGGCTTCCATGTGTGCTAATACAGTATAAAGTGTAACTGGTATATTTGATAGAGTTTTAAACCTGCTTAACACTGGTATAAAGCACTTGCCAGAAAAGCAGATGATGTGAAAAGGAGAATTTAGAGATGGGAAGTCACCTTCTGCCACTCAGATGATCACTGCACTTCTTTTTTATGCATTTGCTCATTTATCGATTTTTTTTCCTTGTACAAGTAAACCTTTTTATTGCTGTAATGTTGTACCAACTGAGCAAAATTGATTAGATTTAAATTATTCTCAAAGTCTCTAGCTCCTTACTGTTGTAACCACAGACATCAAAGACTAACTTGTTCTTCTCCTTCCTGCCTCCTTAAAATCACTAAAAATAAGAAACTATCAATAAGACATTGGATGATTATACAATGGCATTTTTATTTTTAGGGAAAAAAATCGAATTTCAGTTTTATAATGGATTAAAGGTACAATGGATCTCTATATTATTTACTGTGGTCTTTTTCAATTGCTCAGTGATACACATCAGCAAGAAAAGTATTTTTAGTGTAAAGGTAGTGACAGAATCTTCTCTCGGGACATGAGGAGCTGAAATATAAACATAATTTCATGGTATGAAGCAATACTCCATTTATACGTTTTCCATCTACTTTTTCCGTGAAATACTTGCTTACAGTTTATGCTGTGTTTTTGATTTTAGAGTCTTAGTCCTTTCCTTGTAAAGGATCTATCTCTTCTGTTTTTCAGAGAAATGTCTATGCAAGAATTTCTTTGTGCTATTTTTGTGCTGTGATATAATTACCATGATTGCAACTGTTGGGAAGCGTCATACAGAGCAGTTAAAACTCTACACAGGCACTTGTGCTTTGCTCAAAGCTTTTATCCTTGAGCAAAGATGGTTAAAGCATTCGATCAGGCTCCTCAGGGAAGTGGTTGGGTCACCATGCCTGGAAGTGTTAAAAAATGAGTAGACATGGCTCTTTGCTGTAGGGTTTAGGGGGCATGGTGTGGTGGTATTCAGTCAAAGGGTGGACCTGATGATCTCAGAGGTCTTTTCCAACTGTAATGATTCTTTGATTTTATCTGTAGTCATTTACAGGTTAGACATAATTCCTATAGATACATATAAAATGCACAGGAGCTATAGATGAAATATGTCATCAGCTCTGCATGATTTACATATAGCTGCTTCAAATGAGGTATAATTTGGTTTTGTGGAGGCAGGTTCAGGTGGTGTGAGAGGCATGGTGAAGGCTACAAAGCTTTAACCTTGAAGCTTACTCTTGTCACATCTACTCTCGGGATACCTACATCCTGTTTTGCAGGAGGATCATTAGTTGCCTTGGATGCACTTTTAAGCAAACAACCCCTATGAAGGTGTCAGCAAAGTGCTGAGCTAACAAATTCTTTAAGTACTATTACTAAAACTGTTTAATAAAGAATAAAAGCCCTATTCTGCTGAAAGAAATGTACCTGGCAGGAGTAGTGACAGTGGGGACTGAACAGGGGGTATACTTCCTCAGCATGTGCTTTAACCACCCATTAACATCACCAAGAGTCACTGAAACATTGAGCAGGACAATTGCAACCATAGTGTTGGCACACAGAAATTCTGCTCTGTGAAGGGAAACTTTTCCAGGTGAAGACTGAACTTCTACCAGTTTAGTGGCAGAAGTTAGTACTGAATAGACAGACTGCTTTAGTCCATGTTTGTTCATGCACACCCTCAAACTGCACAGTGGTAATTCAGTGTGTTACAGACCTCCCATTTCTTTTCATCCACATTTAACTGGCACGCAGTGTAGTATAATGTGCAGTTTATTCTATCACATCAAAGGCCTGGTCCTATTTATGTAAACACCAGTGATAATTATAAACACCAGTGACAATTACAAACACCAGTGACAATTATGCCTTTTGACAAAGCGCTCATCACAATAAACCCCATGCTTTACGTTACCATGTTTCTGTAGTAGCACAAAGGGGAGCCTTCTCAAGCTGTGCGGGATCTTGCACGACTGTAAAGTGAGGTGGTGACAGCGACAGGGCTAACTGGAGGCCAACCTGAACTTCTGCTGCCTTTGCTTAAAACTTGTTTGGCTGTGAGAGTTAGTTTGCATTAGAATAGGAGGGAAATTAAAACACCTCTGCTTAGGACACAAAATTAGAAAAGGTGATTTATGCACAGTTACTGTGGAGCAACTTCATAAATAACCAACATCCTAAGCAGAGTGGCAGAAGAAGCATTTTTTCCCCTACTGTGATGGGGGAGTTGAGATTATTAATAAATCTGTTAAAGATCAAAGCACTCAGATGATAAGGAATACGGTTATTTAGGAGTCAACTGAGGACATAAGAGATTTAACCACCCTTCTGTTTCTAGGATCAAATTAAATTAATGTATTTAATAAAAGTTATAGCCAATATATGAACTCTCTTATGCTACTTGAGTATTCATAACTCCATTGAAACAGACACATGTGCTGTCTATTTATAGAAACTGTTTTATTCCTTCTCTGTGCCACTCTCTCCACAGGACTCTTGTTTCAGATTTTAGTTTTCTAGCAGTATCTGCTTTTAGTATACTTCCCTGTGCTGGGTGAGTCAGTTTTCTCCTTTTCTGGGCAGACCTAAAAGCACTGCCCTACTGGTGTGATTTGGCAGAAATGCCACTCTAGTTCCATGAAGGATTAAAATATATAACAGTGGAATGACTGCAAGGAAATCTGCTTGTCTGTTCAGGGTCCTAGAATATCACCAAGATGATGGAACTGCTGGGTGCACTTCCTGTATGGAACTCACTGGGCATAGAAAGAATAGTCATTTAGTATTGCATTTCCATTGCCACAAGGTTTGAGTGCAGTCTTGATCTCGCCAACTCTGCAGGGTTTTCTTTTAACCTGGAAATCTAAGGCTTCATAAATGATGTTGCTCTAAAGCATTCCATTTTTTTTCTTATCATTAACCCTCCTTCCCTGTACAAGAACTTTCAAGCTGATAGCTCCCAGTGACACCAGATAGTATATTGGATAATCATTTGAAAACTGATGTCAGCATCTAAAACTGATCACTCTCCAATTAGCAATTCACAAGGCATTTTTATTGTAGTGAAGCCTTGCTGAGGGCCCTATGAACAACCAGGTCATCTGTTTCTGCTCTTCTGGAAGGTTGTCAAGTGATACTCTGTAGACTTGCTACAGGGCAGCACTTTTGGCTGGTTCATTTTCCTTTGGCCAGTCTTGTTTGAGCTGTCAACTATAGCCTTTAAATAATCTTTGAATCTGACAGAGCTGATTCGCTACTTGTGAAACAATATCCTAAACACCTATGTTAGCTTTTTTACTGCAACAGGGAAGTGTTCCAGACTTGTTTTCCTGTACCATGTTGTATTGTGGCACATTTTCATGATGTCTGTAGTTGTACAAATACTAGAATATCTGTTGCAGACAGTATCTGTAGAAACGG
This sequence comes from Vidua macroura, assembly GCF_024509145.1. Taxonomy (NCBI): domain Eukaryota; kingdom Metazoa; phylum Chordata; class Aves; order Passeriformes; family Viduidae; genus Vidua; species Vidua macroura. The sequence continues at coordinate 91,973,186 of NC_071572.1, read as the reverse complement.
ATTGCCAACATGTTCTTTTAAGGGGTAGTTAATCCCCAAGTCTTTCTTGCACATATACCGGGTAGAGCAGAGCAATATACTGGATTTTTAAAAGGTAGTTAAGTATCGCTGCAGCAGCATCTTTCTGCTTCTAGGACAGCTCTTAAGTGTGACTTGCCACAAATATTTTCCTTTCAGTCTCTTATCTTTTCCAGCTAAGCTACTTAAGCCTTTTGGAGCAGTTGCAGGTATGTAAGACATGGCATCTGAGAGCTTTAGATAACTGATTCTCAGCTGATGCACTCAAAGGATAATTTGGGAAAGATCACTGACACAGTTGAAGATTGAGAAATAAAAACCAGATTTTACAAAGCTTTGGGGTTTATTTGTACTGCAAAATAATTTAATTATCAATATAGAAGATATATTATTTTCAGTTATTCCAGTATTTGTTAGGAAAGCTCTCAGATTTTTGATTATCATTATTGCCAACTTTTCATAATGAATCCTGCTCACGACAGAAGTTCCAGGACAGTTTCTTTCCAACCCCAGGAGTGGATATATGCCTGCCTGTTTCAAAGTTCCTGGCTGTCAGACTGCTGGCTGAGAGGTAGTTACATGACAGTAAAATTACTGGAAGATACAATGGAGCAAAAAGCAAAAAGAAGATGCAGAGTTTTGTATCTCAAGCCAAGGTGTGATAAGGCAAAGCTGACATGATGCTGATTTTAATGAGTGACTCAGTCCAACCACCTATTTGGACTCCTCACAGAAGTGACACAATCCCTATAGTTACAATATCACATCCATGTACATGACATTCACAGGAGGTTTTCCTGACAGCTACAGGTGTAGTTACTCTTGTGGTGAGCACTAAAACCACTTTGAATGAATATGAAGTGTCAGTAAATTAGTCTCAATGCTCTCATGTTGTGATGGGGAATCAGAAGACATACCACGGATTTTAAATATATTTCTGCTGATATCCCCCCTTACATAGGGTATTTTTGTTAATTCTAGTTGTAATTAACAATTTGAAAACTCTTGCCTTGGGATATTAGTGCAAAAAGAAGGTAAATGAGAACTTGTCTTCCACTTGACTAAAATGGAAGAGCCATGATTGTATCAGTTCATAATGGATCCAACCCTTGTTTTAGCTAAGGGTTTGGTTTGATGAATCTACCTTCTTTTAGAGTGTTGCAAATAAGGATTAACACAAATTTAATTAGTGTATAGGTTCTATAAAGAAGAGAAGGCAGCCTGACATCTTGTTTAAAACTGACTGCGAGGTCTTGATTTTTAATTCCTGATTTCTTGCAGATGACCAAACCCGTTCATTTCATTTTATTAAATGAGCAGGCAGTCAGAAAGAGTGAAAGCAATGTCTTTATCTCCTTATAATAACATCACCCTGATACATTTTTCTACTTTGAACAGAAGGAGGGCTCAGGTGTTATCTCTTGTCAACCCAGCACTGTTCTGCCTATTTGTACAAAACACAGTAAAGGCATTCTAAGATTCTGTGCCTGTGAGATCTGGGAGCATTCAACCCAATGCTTTTACAAAGGATACATGAAACAAGTACCCCAAGCTTTTTTGTGCCCTTAAATACTCTAAGCATACATCACCTTATTTAACAGATGCTGTTTATTTGTAAATGGGAGACAAAAGATGCTGAAAGGGTATATGCAAAGTCAACATCAGCCATCATAACTCTGAAACAGATACAGAGGTTACATCTGCATTTGTCATATCAGTTACACAGCTGGGAATCAGGGTTTAACCTGGAAGCTTGAATCTGAAATCCAGATGACATTTAGTCAACATTTCTGCATCACTGGGAAGGCTCATCATAGTTACTACTTCAGTGGTCCCATGGCTACTGAATTGAAATAGTTACTGCTTCAGTGGTCCCATGGCTACTGAATTTAAATACATTGACATCAATCCTGGTGCCTTGTTTTGAAGCGGGACAGAGAGACAGGGGAATTAAGGTATGCAGGTGCTGCCTAGTCTGGGGAGGGCACCACTTCTGCTTTACAGATTAACAGTCAAATCTTCTTCCCAGAGTTTCACCAAGACAAGTCTGCATCTGGAAGCAACCCTTGTGCCATTTACCTGACTGGTCATAGGGTAAAAAAGGAGCTTTCAGTAACAGCCTAGCAGACAGACAGGAGGAGAGAGTGCTAGCCCTGCCCCTGCCAAATTTATCCTAATCCTGCGCTGCCTGAAGAGGGAGCAGCATTCACTATCAGTCCTTAACTAAAGCCCTGATCCTTGGTGAAGTTTTCCCACAATCTTCAGGAAAAAAAAACAACAACAAAAAAAAAAACCCTCTTTTTTTTTATCAAAGTAATTTTATTTACTAATCTGAAATTTGCTTATTTTGTCTTTGAAAAGTTTAAAACCCTACTAGTCATCATTAGGGTAACAAAATGGGGTGATCAGTCTCCAGAAAGAGAAAGGAGTGACTAGAAAGATCTCAAATATCTGAGGAGAAAGAGTTCACTTCTTAAAGAAAAAAAAAATTGGGGGTCTGGGTCCCAAATTAAGACACTTTGGGAAAGTGCAGGTATCAGTCAATGACCATGCAAATGTGCAATGGAACTCATTACTTTAGAGTTATTTTGGATCCATTCCATCTTGTGAAATTGGAGTTGGACATTGGGTTTCAGCTGGGATAGAGCAGTGAGCAGCTGCATGGTACTTACTTTCCAGCTGGGGTTAAACCACAACATATTTTTTCAGGTCTTTCTATAGTGCTGAGCCCCTATAATAGCAAGAATTAAAGATACATTTTCTGGAGAAGGTGAGCTTCCTACTGTAAGTTGTAATGTATACTGTCACTAAAGTTGTTCAGTAAACACAGGTGAAACTTTCCCTAGTGCCTTCCAGGTAGCCCTTCTGTCATGGGTCTCTTGGTTGGGACTGTGAACACAGTATCTTCCACACACAGCATCGCCCCATTACCATTCCCTCTCTTGTGACAGAGTGGGACATGTGCAAAATTCAAAATCCAAAATCCCACAGTAGAACCAAGAAGGCCTCTTTAGTTGCAGGATCTCCACTGAAAACAAGAAGTCTGGTTTGTGTTACAGTAGATGTACCTGCTTTAAATCTGTGGCCATTTCCACCCCTGACTCCATACTATTCTCCCTCAAGTGTTCTTAGCCATGTTGTTTCTGGTAGGAATTCAAGTTAGATGCAAGGGACTGTCTGGCATGGCATGGGAGAGAGCATAAGTGTTCCCAACCTGGACTGCTGAGAGACTTCAGCAGTCCTAAATTTTCACCATCAAGAAAGACTGGGCTGCAAAGAAGAAGATTCTGCAGTCCTCAACACTGGATGGTTTTGTTGAAGTTTTGGGCTGCCAGCTAATTACCTAAACCATTTTCTTTGAGGGCTTTCTGTCAAAACGCCAAAGAGAGAAAAGATGGGAATAAAATTGCTGTAATAATAAATCTGATATGATCTGTTTGAGACAATGCAATTTTGTGTTAGTGCTAAATAGCAGGGGATTTAAATAATTTAGTGTTCCTTTTGGTACTTTTTGGTTCATTAGACGGCCAGATTCCCAGGGTATGTGTACTTGCCATTCCTGCTAGGAACACTGTTGTTTACAGAGACATTAAACTCTCTTATCAGTGTCATCTTCTATATAGAGAAATCTTGACAACCAAGGACAAGAGTTAATCTTAGATCTTCCTACCAGAAACCTCCTCCTTTTTTTTTAAAATTAAAGTCCCTTCTTAAGACACCCAGCACTTCACAGGCACAAACATCTTGCTGAATATCTGCATCATTCTTTTACAGGCTTCAAATCAAATAATAAAAGTTTTGCCCTCTGATGAGATGAAAACATTTATATTTCTATGTACCAGTTCACATCTCGTCAGGGCAGATGGTACTATTGGAGTGTCATTAATTGTCATTAATTTGGAACTCAGCAACTGCAAACAACCATATTTTTTATTTCCATCAGCACCAGTACACAAACTAGTGTTCAGTAATAAAATGTTAGTATCCTAAGCAGAAGCCACAAAATTTCCCAAGGTAGAGAAAAGTAGCAGTGATGTGGTAGCTTCTGTCTCCGTGAGGAGCTAAAGCTGTTTCACTGCAGTTTCAAGTATTTCGTCATCAGTGACTCCAGAGCAAGGGAATAATTTTAGTTATCTACTTCAAGAGGCAAGATGAAGACCACAGGCAGCTACACAGTGTTTGTATGGTGCTCAGAAACAGAGGGTCCTATACAAAAATATTTCTTTAGTCAGGTAAGTTTACAGCCATTAGATTTACATTTTTCTTTTCCCCACAGTTGCCATCTGGCTTTGGTGCTGTCAGACCTCATGAAACTAAGTACACCTGGATATTCTGGACAAAATAAACAGAACATGACTTTTAATTTAATCCCCTAATTCTTAGAAAGGTTTATTTTTACAAGGTAATTTTATAAACTAGCTGTAGTTTTTTTGGCATTATTTTTTATTGTCTAAATTGTTTATTAACATTGATTCTATATTGACATAAACAATTCTAATAAAAAAAATTGATATATCCAATTTTGTAGACTAAAATTTGAGAAGAGTGATTAACAACCTGAAGAAGGGGGAAGGGAAGTTCTACATTAAGAAGATTGGCAGTGCTTCAACTATAAGACTATGCTGTGACTGAGGCTATAGCCAAAAATAGAATTGGATTAACAGAAGAAAGGCAAGTAGATAAAACTAAGGTCAAAGCAGAAATAGATGCTTTAGAATTACCTCATGCACCAAAAGATATGAAGAGATATTTAAGGAGTTTTCCATTATATGCACCTATAATGGAAAAATCAATTTACAATAAGAAGCACTATGAAAGACGACTCAAATAATAAATTAATTAAGAAGAACTAAGCTTTAAAATGGGCAGAAAAAAATGACAATAACTTTTTCTGATTGTTTGTACAGGCTCTAACATGCATGGTATTACAAATAAACTTAAAAAAAAAAAGCTGTAAAAGACAGCTGTAGTAATACCAACACTTACAAAAAGAAACAGTAAAGATAACATTAGACACTTTCATTGAGGTGGGGTAACAGAGTGACAAGTTAAACTCAATAGGTTGTGCTTTAACTCCTCCCCAGAAAAAAGGTTTAGCTAGGTAACAAGTTCTACCTGATCATATCTGTTTACACTAATGAGCCTCAGATCTATAATTGGTGGGGGAGAGAAGCTAATGAACACAGATTGGAAGTGGGGGAAAGTAGACGAAGGTCATGTCTGTAGAGATTTTGGTAAGATAAGCTATAGTACCTGGGAAACTTATCCTTTCTTGTAGCTTTGAATTCCAGTCAGGTAAGTTGGTTTCAAAGGAAGGTTGGGCTTGTTGAAAAAATTTATTTTTGATATGTTCAACTCTAATGCTTTGAGGTAGATACTGACTATCTTTATCTTTTCTTCAATTTTCTGCATGGAAAAGCTGAAGGCCTGTTTTTTTGATAGGAAGGTTTACTCAGAGCTAAGGTAATGATCTACTAGTAAACAAGATCTATGTCTGCTTTTACTGTAATGATTTTGATCCTTTATTTCTGATAGGCTATTGCTTGTTAAAAGTATAGCCAAAATCTAAACCCTGAGAGGAAACACTTAAACATTCATAATTCTTTCCTGTAATTCGGTGTTCCTGTGTGACATGAGCACTACAGTGATGGCTTTCAACAGCTGCATAGTAGGAGTTATGTTGAAGATGAAAGGCATACTTGCTTAATGCAAGAGACTCCTTCAAATTTCTTGGGATGTGGGACTCATTACTGGCAAGGGACTGTTGTTTTGATGAGGAGCCCAGTATTAAGACTGTAACTGAATGGGAGGGATTTCTCTCCACTGAGTACTTCTGCTACTCACAGCAAAATAGAACAGCTGTGTGGAAATAGTGTTTCAGTAATATTTCTAATGGCCTCTAAACATGGAATAGCAAATTAATGCTTATTAGTTTGGGATTTCTGCTTATATGTGACCAAATAATTTCTGTAATAGTCTGTAGAGTGAAGAGAAATAAGGCTTGCAGTCTTTCAGAAAAAAACCTGCTATATGAAATTTGTCCCCAGTAGCTATTTCACAGAACTAGGTATTTGCTTTTATCTTTTTTTTTTTTTTTTTTTTTTTTTTTTTTTTTTTTTTTTTTTTTTTTTTTTTTTTTTTATAAAGGGAGTGGGTATGAAACTTATATTAGGGGTGAGAATGACTATTTCTCTTTCAAAAGGTGTCTCCTCTTTCACAAAAAAAAACTTTAAAAATGGGTATAAAATCCAGGAATGATTGGTTATAGGTTAGGACTGCCTGAAATTCTGTCCTGAAGAGTGTAGGACCATGGGCTCATCATCTGAAGTCTAGCAGATAATAAGACTTTCCTAAGAATGAAACACCAGTGCTTGCTGTACCTCAATGAATGCACTGTCACTGGAAATTGAGTCAGTCAGGTGGTGATACTCAGCTTTCAGCAGTGGTTGGTCGGTTTAGGCTTTTTTTTTTTCCTTCTCCTCCCTAAGGCTACTTTTTAATGAAAAACTTCTCCAGTACCAGCACATGAGTCATAAACATAATTTCCTCTAAATTTGCAGCAGCCTATGCAATACTAGATAATTAAATATTGAAAAGGTCTGTGATTCTTGTCTTTGCTCATTCTAGAAGCAATTGCAATAAAATTCTGCTTATTGCAGACAGGTACTGGAATGTCTCAAAAGTGACAGATGAATACAGTACAAATGTACTTACAATCTCAGAAATGATGCAATAGGTCAAGCTGAATCCTGATCCAATAGAAAGCAAACATTTAATGTTTTGGCAATGACAAGCTTTGTGTGGACCCTGGCAAGAGACCTGTAAGGTTGCAGGCTCAGCAGGTCCAGTCAGCATAACTCTGCCTAAATCAAATTCACTGTCACCAGTCTGCAGCAGTTCAGGGTCTGATCTATAGGATTACCAGAAAATTATGTCAAAGCATCATAATTTATCTTCTAGAGATCAAGCCACTGAGGCTATTAGCTCTCTTTGGGGGTGGTGGGTGAGAGGAGGGAATATTTTTAAAACTCATCCAGTACAGATGCTGCAGACAAGATAGCTGTTCCTGGAAGAACAAGCTGCATAAGAAGGCTGGAATTTTTAAAATAAAAATACTTCCTTGGGGAAAACATCTCTAGCTATGCTTATAGTATAGGACTTTGGCATAATAGTAGCAGGTGGCTGCAGCATTAAAATAACTGGTAATTATATCTTTCATATTATGTGCTTCAGAGGAAAAAGGAAGAAACCACATGAGGTTTTAGCTCAATCAGCTTTATTCTCATCCTTGGTCTGGTGTTGTGGCTAAGGCTGCAGAGCAGAGATAAGACTGGCCGATATTGCAAACCTGTAAGCCCCTCTTATCTGTCAGTAGTGCTCTCTTCCTGACAGGGACAGGCAGAGGCGTGTGATGGCAGCTTTTTTTCTTGTCCTTGGTTAAACATAGAATTGCTGTTGAATTTTCTGTTTTGTAGGTCTGTTTATATATCCATTACACTGAAAATAAGCTTGTCCTAGATGGAAGATGTTCATTAAGTTCACAAGTCTGTTGTGAGCTTAGTGCAGATATGTCTTTGTTAAGCTGCCCTAAATATAATTAGCTGTGTTCTGGCTTTGGTAGTCTGGCCTTGGTGATACAGATCAGTTGTAATCAATATAAGAGGTTCTGCACTAGGTTCTTCATCTGGTGCTAAAGGCTGGGAGTACAGTAACTACCCTTCTAGGTCCAAATATAAGAGACCTGAAATGCAGGTATCCATTCTTCCATCCCCTTTGCTGCAGCTCTTCTCTTGGACTCTTGGACAGTCTCTTGGACTGTAGTTTCAGTCTGGTATTCCAAGTCCTCTGGAAGTTTCCAGGGAGCAATCCTCTGGGAGGGCTGCTAATTCTCACACCAGCATATTTACTCCTGTTTGAAGGTGCCTTAAACAGAAGAAAATGTCTGTTAGAGCCAGAAAATGAATCTGAGGAAGCTGCTGCCTCTCTGCATGCCCTGTGCTGTGATGGTGATAGAGGACAGCAGAGTCCCTCTGCCATGTATCTGTAATTCCAAGAGGTCTGAGAATAGTTACCCTCAGGTTTATATGTAACCTTCTGCTGGTAACAGGCAACTTCATGATGTCCACTCTGCACTGGGGATGCCATTTCTTGTTGCTCCCATGGAAGCTGTGATGAGTTTGTATGGGTTATGCTCATATTTCTGGGATTCAGTGCAGTCTTCTACGTGGTTATGAAGTATTCCCTTCGTCATGTGGGATTGCTGAACAGTCCTTGTTCTGAAGGAGGAGGGCTGAAATTTTCTTTCTGTTTAATAATACAGTATTAATTTTGTTCCTGCACTATGTCAGGCTTCAATATAGCTAGTAGATATTAAATTAGACAAATTACTAAAAGATAAATAAGGACACAATAGACTAATTTTATTAGTTACTATGCTATGCAGTTACATGCTGTTTTTTGCAAGGCATTTGGATGCTACACGAGACATCTTTTTGCAATTAGAGAGAATGAATTGGTTGCCGATCTCTCTTGAATGCTTCCATTAACAGTTCCACTAACAGTTGTAGTGAACCTTTAATGAATACAATAAGCCACATAACCCATATGAGCCTGCATGGCTTAGTACATGATAAGTTCTGTAGTAGTACCCTGCAGTCATATTTTCGAAGTACTTCATCAATAACTTGATATGATTTTTATTTTAAAAAAAGTTGCCTCAGTGAAGGGAATGGGCTATAATTGAATTTACCCCCATTATCTTTTTTATATCTGCTTTGTTCTGTGTTAAACACATTTGTAGGATGGCAAAAATAGAGTAGTAAGGATGTAAGTAGTTGATTAATAATGTGCTGTCTTAGTTTAACACTCAATCCTTAGAACTTTTAGCATAATGCTGGGGTACCCTCTTAGGTAGGCTAATTTTGGTGGCTTGTGCAAGCCCTTAGCAATGCAGATGGGATCTGCTCCATGCCAGTTCAAAGGTGTCTGAGTGTCTAAGGTGAGTGCTTAGATGTGTATGCCTGTGCTGAGTAGCAGGACCTTCATCTGAGGGAGTCAGGATGAGGTAAGATTAGGCCTTGCTTCTGTGGTAGCCTAGTCACTTTCTCCTCCACATGATCCTTCCCTGCACCATGTGTCTCATTGCTATAAAGCAGAGAGAAGGGGTTTGGAGAAATGCTGGGAGTGAACTTTGTGCTTGACTGTATCCATCATTTGGTCCTTGATGATAAAAATTGCTCAGTCTTTGTTCCTCCCATGCAAAAAAAAAAGGATATAGGGATTTGAGACCTTGAGACGCTGAGGTTTAAGAGAGTTTGTTTAAACCTTAGTTCTGTACTTTGTAATCAAATGTCTTCTTGAAAAAGGCAGTTTCACCTGTCTTGCATGGCATATAGGTGTGCTCATGGGGTATTCCTGTATGGTCATATGTTTAAATGGCTTCCTGACTGGTGTTCTGCTAAGATCCTCTAGAGTAAAGACTTCTGGGTTTGGAGATGTTATGTTGGTGTTTTGGACAGCTTTGGATTTAAAAAATTAGACTTTTGGGGGATTTATTAAGGGTGAGTTGGGAGTTGCCCTCAAGGGTGCTGAAGGAGCCCCACTGTTTCAAAGCTGGCTCCACTTTGCAGGGCCACTCTCTCACAATGCCTTAGCTCAGCATTCAGGATGTCTAAGCTGTCAGCAGCACTAGTGAGGAAATGGTGCTCCCTGAGACATAGCTGGCTTGCTGCTGGCTGAACCCTTCCCAGTGAAAGAAGCTGTTGGTGGTGAGATGAAAGCATGGTGTTGGATTTATTGGGCTTTTGCAGCAGAATCTGTCACAAACTGTAGAGGGGCCAGCTTTGGTTGGGTTGGTAGTAGAGCTGCAGTCTGCCATGTTTTGTTCTTAAGTGTTAAAATATGCCCCGATACTGTTATCAACCCATACTTGATCAAGGCAAAATATTCATCCTTGTGCCTGCGTAATAGAGAAGATGCTTTGAAGAAACAGGGCTTTCCTAATGTGTGTTTTCCTTCTGCTGAGCTCTTCCACAATACCTGTACACGTGTTCAGACATGAGAACAAACCTGACTTCCTGAATAAATTGTTTTCCCAGTGCTCTTACATTGTAATAAAGCAGTGGGATTGTCTTTGTAATCTGATTGCTATTGGCTGAAGGAAGTCTAGCAGCTCTACTCATCACTCACCTTACTCCATTAAGGGTAGGAGCAGCTCTGTCCATACGTGTCACAGCTGTTGCAAGGTGCTGCCTAGAAAGCAAATGGCTTGTCTAAGCTGCCTCTGACAGATTCAGTTCAATATCTGCAGCCTAGTTCATTAAGCAAATCAGAACAGTGAATACTGCAATATTAGAATTGCGAGTGGTGCATTTTGCATGCTGCCTTTCCTCTTCCTCCCCTGCTGCCTCTTGGTCAGCAGTGAAGTTCTGAGGGTACCTGCTAATGTCCTGTGTGTTTAGAGCAGAGCTCTAGCTGTGTAAATAATTCATAGGGCTTACACGTTTCAGGCAAGTCTAGCTAGAGTGGGTAAACTGTAACTAGAATGAAGTTGAATTATGACAGAAGATGCACAGTACAGGATTTTCATCTGATGCAAATCTGGATTTTGGTAGAGCTGTTCTAGATCTCCCTGTGGTAGCTGAAGCCACTTCTCCCCAAGTCTTGATCAGATTGCTTATCTGCAGTTGTCAGAACAGAGCTATCTCTACCCTATAGCCTGCTTGCCTGCTGTGGGTTCCTTTGAGGTCTTTGGTGGTGGTGGTGGCTTTTTTTTTTTTTTTTTTTTTTTTTTTTTTCCCCAGAAGATTTTGATATGTGATGAGGATTGCCCATTAGGGAGTTCCTAAGGATCCAGTAATCATTAGAACATCTTTATGAGAGGAGTGTTGTGGCTGCATTAAACCTTGAGAACCTGTAGGGAAAAGGCTGTCTTGGTCTCTCTAAGTTACAAGCACAGAGATTCAGTGTGTTACCTCTGAATCTTTAATGTCTGTTAGACTTTGGCCAGTCACCAGAAGTTAGGCTGTAGGGCTTTGTTAGGCAAGAATTGGTAAGTGAGGCAGTTTGCTTTGGGATTAGTGCATGTGTGACCTTTCATTTTAAAAGGCATTTTTGTACTGTACTGCCACAGAGTGAAGAATGCATTTCTTTGCTTCATTTTATTGCTCCAAGAAAATGTTGTTAAATGTTTTTATATTTTCCATTACAGATATTTAGCATTCTTGCCCCTAGAAAGAAAAAAAAAAAGGTAAATTAACTCTATAGCATTTTTAATGTTGGCTTAATGTAAGTGCAAATAAATGCAAGAAGCTGTAGTGGCTTCAGGCTACTTAGAGCAAACTAGAATTATCTTAACATAGTGGATATTTGGCTTTTGTTGATGTTTAGTTGAGAGGATATTAAGAGAAAAAGGATGAAAGAAAAATACCTGTTTTCTTTATTGAATGTATTGCACTGTTTGCAAGTACTTTGTCTCTTTATTGACATCAATATTTTGGCTTTCTAAAGTAGAAGGCCCATGTGTAGTACTTAATGTGGAAGCAACTGCATTGATAAGAGTGAGACAAAAGCACTATTAACTGGATTGCAAGGACTGTCTAGTATTAGTCATGCTGCTTTAGTTTGGTTTGGTGGCCCAAGTTAGTAGAGCAAAAGCTAGGTGGCAGGACATTAGTTCACAGAACTGAAAATAGTTCACTATGATTATCCAGTATTATCTGTAAGTAATAGATGTATAACAGGCATTGTTCCTATTTATTGAAAGGCTGGGTTTCTGTGCTTTCTGTGAAAAGGTGATCCAGTAGGGATGAAGGGGAGTGACAAGTTGGTTATCTTGCTAGGGAAATTTACTATCTCATTTGCTCCTGGTGCAAGCTTTATTTCTTTTTTCTTTTTTTTTTTTTTTTAAAGAACGGTCTTCTGTTAGTCCTGAATGTCTTCATGGAAATCAGAGATGACTTCAGCTGACATTGCTGCATTCCTACTATACATGGCAGGGGTGATCTGGCAGTCCAAGTACTGAAGTGACTTTGGAGGTGCAACTGGCTCCTCTGTTTTGTCATAGACTGTGCTGGCAACATTGCAGGTGTGGGTGTGTTTATAGTGGGAATAGAGGCGATCTGACATCTCCTACATTTCAGTACTGGAAGACTGCTCTGGAGTATTTTGAGACCAGAGGCTCATCCTGTGATTTCTGTTAATGTTTGCCTCTGAGTTTTTCTAGCCACTAGAACAGGAATATGAGTGATTGTTATCCTCTATTGTATTTTCTGTAAAGATAAAGTTGATGGTTTGTGCTTTGTTTTTGACTGGGATTGCTTTACAAGTAATTGTTTCTGGACACAAAAGCACTTTGTACGTGTGACGTGCACTTGCTGTAGGTAGCACTAAGATAATCTAGAAAGAAAGGTAGCTTTATGAAATGCTTGTTCTCTCTTCCTTTGTGTGCCAGGTATCTTAAAAAAAATACATTTTTTTATAAAGAGAGTAGCTGCACTTAAGTATGTATAGATGGGACAATGTTTAGAGCTGAACCATAAGAAGCCTCCAAGGAGGCGTAATTATGGAGTGAGTGGTAGGCAAGGCACGCAAGCAGCTCTGTTGGTGGTAGGTGTACATCATTCTTATTTTCAGAGTGTGCTTAATTTTGTGGTGCACTTCTATTTATCTGTGAATAGTAGTGCAAAATCAGACTTCAAGATGCTTTTCTTTCAGCAAGTGGTGGGGCCTTCAGGCCACCATACTCTCTCTGTTGTGGGACTTGGTGTGCTTCTTTGCCATGAGCAAATTATTGATTTTAATATATATTTAAATAAACCAAATATATATGTGAAAAGCTGAGCCCTCTGTAGATCTTATGGCAGTATAGGCTTTGGTGCGCCATCATTAAGTCAAAATTTTTCTCCATTAAAATTCCAAAAACATGGATTGGCTGTCTCGTCATTTATCTCATCAGGAATTAAGGGACCTTAATCTTACTCAAACAACATAATAGCATAACAGAGTAAGAGACTGGAAATTGATTTTTCTTGTTTGTACTCCATGCATTTGCATACAGGTCCTTACTATTTCCTGATTTAAAGCATCCAATCAACACCTTGGAGATGATCTGGTAAAAATAAATTTAAAACTGAAAATTCTCTTACTAAATTATTTTATTCAAGTTACACTCTTGAATACTAAGTTATTTGAGGTCTCCATGGATCTGAGCTGCTCTGAGAATTCATTTTCTTCCCAGTCTATGGTAGGGAACATGAATCTTTGATTGTGCAAGCTAGGGAATTACATTTAAAAGAGAACCTACAGCTACTCCTTCATTATTAACAAATGCCTGTTAGAAGAATGATCTTTCTGACCTCATAGGCAGTTCTATGCACACCTGTCAATGTTTGCCATATGAAAGCATAAAACTGGTGCTCAATGCAAGTGTTACTTCAGGACTCTTTTGAACAGGTGCTTTATAAAAATCTTGAAGGGATAAATCCTGGAGATGGGCAAAAAGCAGGTTTCTGAACTTGACCAACATCCAGCAAAGGACAAGGGAACATTAATTGGTTATACCTGAACTTTTGGCTGGAAAATACTCTCAAATGCAAGTGGCAGTAGCAGTTATTACCCTACTTATTACCTGCATTTGAAAAGTTGTCTTCCTGACTGGGAAAGCTAGTGGGGTTTGATAGAATAGTATTATTATCTTAAATCACTTGAATCCAATGACAAACTGATGCTAAAAGAGCTGTTTTTCCAATGTTTCAGCCACTCTGTTCTCTAACCAGCAGCCTCAGGCAGAAGGGATTAAATCTTGTAATTAGATGCTACCCCTACCAATCTGATCTGTTTTGAGTCAGCATGCTAAAGATTTTTAACCTTTTAGAATGCAATAGAAGTTAAGCTAATAGTGGGTGGGATGGTGAAGTGTAATGAATTGAAAACTTGTCAGTTCATTCCAACAAAAATCCCATGAATTTTGGTGATACCAAATCTATTTTGAAATTATTGGAACGTGGGCTTTCTAATGTAATATTTAAACAAAATGTCATATTTCTATTGTAAGATGCTGAGAATCCAAATTGTTACATAACAAATACAATTTATGTCTAAATATAACAGCAGAAAAGTACATTCCAGTCTTGAGAAATCATTAGCTGCTACAAGACTTGAGTAATTGCTAATTAGTGTGGTTTGTGGCCAGTACTGATGAAGCCACCAGAGTAGGAACAAATGCACTTAAGCCAGTTGTGGTATTTGGTTTCTTGCCTGTAATCCTTCTCATTGGCTTGCCAGGAACCTGGCCAATGTATTGACTCTCTTTCTACACTGAAGTACACAGAATTAAGCGATATTTGCTTTATTGCAAGTTATTAATTGGGTGAAACTTGGTTTTTAACAGCTTGCAGCATTCTGAGCTGCACTTGTGGCTGTGGGCGCTTTGCTGCCTTCCAGTGCTAGATACACGCTCTGGTAGTCAGTTTGTGTGGAATGAAGGTGCTACAGGAGCTCATGTGATCATGTATTTGAGGCTGTAGGCAGAGGAGAGGCTTGAAGTCTGAACTCTAATACTGTTAAGCAGTTTAAACTTCTCTACAGAATAGTCGTCTTTGAGCACAGATCACTCACTCCCTGCAGAAGGAAAAGCTGCTTTTGCTAGGACTCCCAACAGTTAATATCATGTTGAACTGTGTCAAAAATACATTTCTGGCCTCAAGAAGTATTTGCATTTCACCAATAAAGATCAAACCATAAAGAAGGAGTAGAAAACTTTTATAAAGTTGACATCTTTATGCTCAGCCTCTGTCTTCAGATGGGTCTCTGAAGCCATCATCTCCAGGATATGTTCAGCTTCTAGCCCTTAACTTTGCTAGCTTGATTAGTTGCTAAGAAACAAACTTCAACTTAATCGTAGCAAAACTGTATTATATTGAAAGTAGACTGCTAAAGGGAATTTTTGGTGATTGGACAATATGCTCTGAAAGAGGCTTGCATAAAATTAACTTGAACAATTCTGTTCAGCTCTGATCTGTGCTCTTGCTAGGTATATAGCCATCTGTCAGAATTTGAGACATTAAGACCAAAACTTCATCTTTAAACTGAAGAACTTGCACAGGAAACCACTCAAAATCATTTATCCACTTCATTCCTGAGCAGTGTGCATACTGGGGAAGGCCAGGACTAACTGCTAGGGTGGGGTATTGTCTAGATGAGCTCCTATTCCAGGGTCTCCAACAAACAGCCTCAGTTTTACTCATAAGTGTTGTGACCAGCACTATTTCAGGCCACTATTTCACTGCTGGGCAGGTATGTTTAGATACCTTCCTAATATTCAATGCCCTTGAAGATGTTTCAGCATGGAGAGACAGTGTCCTCTAGTAGCCTTCACAAGAAACTTAAATTGAGCAAGTAAGAAAAAATTGCTTTCAAGTTTTTTTTTTAAACAAAACAAAAAACCCCAACCCCAACCAAACAAGAAATTAAAAAATCCCCAACAAAAAAACCCCACACATGCAAAAAAAAAAAAAAAAAAAAAAAAAAACCAACAAAAAAACCCCCAAAAAAACCAAAACAAAACACCAAACCCAAAAAAAACAGTGTTAACTGTATATACATATTTGCAGTTGGACTGAAGTTTTGCTTTGCATTTATTGAAAAAAATTTTTTCTCCTTTAGAGACTTGCAACTTTAGGAGGAAAGTAGATCTAGATTTGAAAATCTAAAATTTATGGAAGACTGATAGAAATTCTGTATTTGATTTCAAATTATTTTATAATAAGGACAACTTCAAAGCTTAGAAAATCGTTGTTTAATACTGTTCAAACTTTGATCACTGGTCATTTTGCAGTTCTGTGCTCTTCTGTGAGGTTACATTTGAAATATAGAGTAACTGCAGTGACATCAGAGGGTGGCAGCAATGCCTACTGTGCTTCATGTTTTGATGCAGTCAGCTGTCAGCACAGCTGGGTGAGTTGAAGCCTGAATGCAGAAGTAGTGGCAGCAGTACTGTTAGGGGCAGTGATGCCTGCTGCAGCAGGTGTGGGCCAAAAAGGAGCTGATGCAGGCTCTTGGAGGGGTGTAGGCTACCTTCATGACCAAAATGTGGGAGACAGAGAATGGGAAGTAAGCTTGTGTTCTGCCTGATTAGGGATGACCCTTCAGAAATTTGTTCTGGTCTGTAATCTAATGGTAAAAGAGGGATTTTCAAAAATTAGTGTATTCCATGAGGATATGGACTGATCACTAAAGGAAGGACATGGTTAGATTTGTGAGGTACAGAAGCCAGGAAAGGGTTAAAACTTACATAAATTTTTGAGGCTAGGTTTCTGGGAACCCAGGATGTTCAGGAATTAAGTGCTCGTGGTGAAATCTGAAGGCTTATTCAGTAATAAAATGAATGATGAAGCATAGCTCAGTGTTGTGAATGGTAGGTCTTGGTACCTGTCTGTGATGCACTTGGATCTTGAAGACAGGAATGCTGGAAAGAAGTGGGAAGAGCCCATTTCCTGTTGCATGAAGAAGTTCACCTGTGCTGTCCAAGTGCTGTGCAGGTCTGACTCTTACCTTAGCCAGCTGTGCCTAGTGCCTTGGCTACAAAACAGGAAACCTGTGGTGGGAATGGATGTGTTGAGACTGGCTGAATGCTTGTGAATTAGGTGGTTAGAGATTTCATTTTCATGTGCTTATGTTGGTAACTATGTAAAATATTTGCTGTTTGGTGGTGAATCATTCCTTAGTGAATCATTTTAGCTGGGCATTCCTTGCTTATCCCCGAGCATGTAGTTCTGATTGTCAGGATAAACAAGATGACAATCACAAGGTGACTTTAGGAGCAGATACAAGTGTATATATAATAAACTGATCGGATATTTAGTCATTCTCTGTGGTTGTTAATAAGTTTGCTGAAGTGTGAACAGTTTCCCTGAGGGAGGAATGCATTAAGGGAATTATCCATCTTTCTGTTCCGTTTGTAAGCTTTTGTTTTTAATCTAGTCCTTTCATATGCACACTAGGTATACTAAACAAGCAAAAACCTGTCAGGGAAGTGCACATAAAAAAGGAACTTATATTCAAGTCTGTTTTACTAGAATAAGTGTTGGACCCAGAATTACTTGTATTTGGAAAGTTTTCCTTAAACTTTATGCAAACACATCTATTACATCAGAGATGAACTTTGTCTTCAGCATTAAGGCAAAATACAAGTACTTCCAGCTTTGATGATACTTCTGATCAGCATTCTGTCAAGTTTCTAGCTCACTTTCAAGCAGCATGTGGGGAGAGGAGCCTGCATTGCAGAACAATCAAGCTGTAATTGCAGGCAATCCTGAACATGTGATGCATTTACTCTAAAGGGTCAGGGACAAGGAAGTACTTATTTTTTTGAAGGACCAAAACCAAGCCTCCGACTCCAAAACTCTGAACATTATGATGTCTAAAAAAAGCTTTTGTAATGTTTTGATGTCTGACTCATTTTTGTCCATGCCTGGAGCTGCCAGCACTGTCAGTGATACTCAGCATTATGCATGGAAGGGATTTCCAATAATAAAAAGCAATACTGATGCAGGGCAGCACACTTGATGGTAAATATGCCAACAGTACTGGCTTAAAATGCATCCTAATGGTTCTTGAGTATCCTGTAAATGGCTTATGTATGTTCTACTTGGTCTGAGAGAAGCTCAGAGGGATCTACACAAGCCATTGAAGGATGTAAGGAGATCTAGGAAACTTTGAAATAATGTAGATTCAACGTGGCTGTGATGGCTGGGATGAGGCTGTAGGGTGGAAGTGGGAGCCCAGGACAGGAAGCAGTCAATACCTGCTGATTTTGGGCCTGGTCGTTCTAGTGCTATTGCTGTACTCTTCTCTAGATGTGTTGGAGGTGCCTCTGCAGTCTTGTCAGACCTCACCAGCCTGGAAAAGGTGAGATAAGAAGTTTGGATTCAAGATAGCAGTTCCTTACAATGGGATGTATGAATGACCTCATCTAGGCTAGGCTGGTGTAGTCAGCTGGTGAGCTTCTACCATGTTTTAGTAAGGAAATTAAAGCACAACCATATGTAGAGGACAAACAGATACAACATTATCTGCTCATGGATGCATCTGTGTAGGGAATAGATAATGTTCTCAAATATTGTTCTCTGATGTTTTCCTCATGCATTATGCAACATGCTTCCCTAATGAAAGCTGGATAAGAGCACCTAAAATTTTAGAGTTACCTTCCTCTCCTGAGGAAGCGCTTGGAAAAGCACTTACTTGTAGCTAGCAGTGTCTTCCATGGTTTCCTGTCATTATGTTGCTCATAAATATTTGATTATCTCTTGCCAGCCTTTGTTGTGCCAATTGTCAGGTGGTACATGCAGCTTCCTGTTGGTGGAAAGAGATGGGCTTGATACACCCCTCATATCTAGAGCCTGGCTCTGCACAGGCACAGACAGAACTAAGCCCCACAGCTGATGGTGTCACCCGCATTTGTGTGCTGGTGGCTTTAGAAAGACTGACCTGGGCAAGGTGCTGTTGTTGGCAGTTAACAGCTGGCAGTGGTTCTTCCCATCTCCCCTTGCTAATGTGGGCTGGCTTTCTCAGAGCACATAGCTGTCCCAGCATAACTGTACTCCCTTGATAAAAATGGAATATGTACCACTCCAGTGGGCCTCATGGCCCCAGGGAAATATTCTACAGATCCAGTGCTTTGCTGGGATGGTCACTCCTGATACAGTTGAAAAAGCCAAGTCCTTGCTTCCTCCTATAGCTGTCTTCTGAGGCTTTGAACAAGCTGTTGATGTTGTCTTTTCTATTCCCTATCCAGAAAGCAAGCAAGTAGTTTGGAGGGGGGCGATGGGAAGAAGGGAGACAGACTGCCAGAGAGGAGGGACTCTGGAAAGCTGTTTTTAGTGCTTCATAGTTATGTATATGACCCACAAAAAGGACTAATGGTCATGGTTATCCAAGATGTATCCAACATAAGTAGATATGACTTTAAAGAGAGGCACATATTAATGGGTTTACTATGGGTAAAAAGAAAGTGAAAACCTCTTTCTTTTCTTAAGGGAGAGGGAGTTTTATTGCCTGAATTGATAGCTGAAATAATTTCTAATCTTTTCATTTGACAGCCAAAATACTTTGCTATTAACCTTGTTCAGAAGCAGAAAAAAGTAAGTTAAAAATAACCCTTTATACCTGCAGAGGTGAATGGGTCTCCTGAGCTGTAACATCACAGATAGCATCTCTGATAGGAACAGAACATCTTTCTACTTGGATTTCATTTGAGAAATTGTGCTTTGAAACCTGGTAGAGGTGGGGAGGAGGGGTCAGAGTCCAGGAACTGGACAGGTCATTGTTTCAAGTGCTGAAATCCAGGATGATGTTGAATTTTCCTTTTTTTTTGGTTGAAATTATTAGAATGTTTCAGTGAAAGGCACAGCTGTCTCTTCGTGCATGGCTATACACAGGCACCTAGTGCACACTTGCCTTCTGTGAATCCAGTGCGGAGCAGTTTGAAAGTGCAAACATATATTTCACAGATTACCATGGGGATCACTTTAATCAGCTTTGAGACCTGCTAATGCTGTAGAGATCTTTGAAGGACTACTGCTGTTTTCATCTCCATGCAGCCAGTGCAAGAAGGAATGAACATCATGTCTCTGTGCCACCGCTGGAAGAGATGCTTCTCTCTAGGTAACTGTACAATGGGCAGCTGCTTTGGTTGTGCATTACACTGAACTGGGGGTGGACAGAATTAAAAACAACAGCTTTGAGAGTGCTTTAGAGCAAAAGGTCACTATGTGTGCAGTAAATCTTTCTAATCTACTGTTGGCTAGAAGCCAGCATTATAGGCCTCTGGGCTTTTAGTAGAAAAAAACAGCTTTAAATCACGAGCATATAATGGAAACCCATTTATTTTTCTTGTTTAAATTGTTCTCTTAGAAATCAAGATCAGCTGTGCTTGCAGCTGATATGCTTAAAGCTGTTAATAAATTGTTATAGAACAGATGCAATGTTGTAGAACAAAAAGGAAAAAAGCACTTGGGTGTCAGAATGCTATCAGAGTTATGATGCGCCAAAGATATTTTTAGCTTCAACCAATATTAATACAGGGATAAAACAAGCCTCAAAGGTGTGAGGCAAGAAGGCTGTAGCTGCTTTCTTCTCAGGATTAGCTTTGGCTGTCAGTTGTGCTAAGCAGATTTCTGATGTCTGTTTTTTAAATATTCCACTAATCACAAAACAGATACACTGTACTTGATAGTTGTGTACATGGCCCACAAATGGGATTACTAGTCATGGTTATCCAAGGTATATCTGACAAAAGTGCTAGAATTACAGGATCCTCCTTGAGCAGTGGGATTATTCATAGGAGGGATTCTTATTCTTGTTTGAAGTATAAGAATCCAATGTAGCTGTAGCTTCTGCTACCTCGTGTTCACTTTCTAGAAACTGTTTTAACAGTCACATCTCTGATCCAGTCTCATCATTTGCAGTTCCTGTAAGGAAGACAGGTGTAGAATTAGTGTTGTGCATTGTCAAATGCAATGGTTTGTGTTTTAAGTTTTTTCCGTTGTATTGAAAGATTCTTTTTTTTTTTAGCTGAAAATTCAAAAGAAACTTAATTTAAAACTTTTTATCTCAGGGGCTGAAAGTTCACACAGAATGAACACAATGTGTTTACATGTGTTTGCCCAATGAACTTGCATTTGCACTGTTGCCTTGTGTTTTTCAAAATTACTATGTTAAATGTGTAGCTCTAAATCCAGTGCCCTCCACATTGTCTCAAGTCCTGAAGACTTGTTCATTGCTTTCTAATATGTGCACATGTGTTTTGAACTCGACTGAGAGTTGCTAGGCCATGCTATCCAGGAGTTAAAAATAATAGTAATTTCTGAAAAGAGCAGTGAAGCGGTGACGTGGCATTACCAATAGCAGAAACCTTGTTCCCCGGAGTGTCAAAACCAGGTAACCCCAAGGAGAGAATACTAGTGCCTGGTATATTGAGTTCTCACTGAACCAATGCCTCTGTTGCCTCCTTCAAAGCTGCCTTAACTGGTGTTTGTTGTGGGACTTGTTCATGTGCTGTTGGTTGGAAAAAATTGATGACTTTTTTTTTTTTTTTGATGCCTTCATGCCTTTATAGTATCTGTGAAGTTGTTGGAAACCTGGAACATATGGAACTCAATTTTCAGAGTTGAATCTGAGTTTGAGAAGTGCAAATTGTCTGAACAGCTTTGAAAAAACCTATTTCACAGGAAGTGTTTGGATTTGAACTTGAGGGATTTTAGTGACAGCTTGGGAGGCTCCTTGAGCTTACTGGAACTGCAGTGTTTGCCTATTTAAAATTCTAATGTTGAACAGTTTAAACTCTGCTGTAGCTGAGTATTCAATTTTGTGTCAGGCTATTAGATATAATTTATATACTGCCTGAAATTTATTTTTTCAGTCATCAGATATGCCACTGGTTCTTATAAATCAAGCCCATGTTGTATATACCAAAAACCCCTTCTTGAAGTCCAGGTTCTGGTGACAAACTGCTTGTAAATGCACAAATGAGTTTGGATAAGAGTAAAGCTTCTAGAAACACCATTTTTGTTCAATGCAATACGGGAACTCTTAAACTAACAGCAAACAACTTGGTTGAACTGGTGTCAATTACTAGTCCCACTAATATTTTTGTAATATTAGTTTGGAAATGGGGGCAGGGAAAAAAGGAATTAATTTCTCTGACTAGTGATGTGTCTTCATCCTTGGAATTTAGCTGACAGTTGTGGCTATGAAGCTTGAGGCAGAATAAGAATAGATCATGTGCAGTGTTATTAGTTCAGCATGATCAGCAGAAACTACTTGGTTTTGACATTAAGTGCGAAGGTACAAAATTACTTGGGAGATGAAGAGCTATTTTAGACCAATATTCTTCTTGTGGTCTCACAAAGACTACATATGAGGATTGTTAGAGGGAATAGAAACATTATGCCTTTATTTTGTCACTTCAAGAAGAAAAAAGAAATGCACCAAAGAGACTTTAACTTGGACTATAAGTAACCATAGGCACCTTTGCTTTCCCATACCTGAGTATTCAGCAAGTTGATTTTTTTGCTTTGAATAATGTCTGTTATTCATACAGAGATAAATGAATTTTATTGTGTGGATCTGCTTCTTATCCCTTCCCTCAGTGAGAGTTCTGTTCCTTCTCTAGAGATATGCAGTATTTCTGTGTGATCTGAATCCTCTTTGTATACAGTTTCTGCTGAACTCCTGAGGTAGCATAATTCTGGTTGCTGCTGTTTAGTTCTCTGAAGTCTCTAATGTTCTGCTAGGAATTAGCTTTGTTTGTTTGTGATAACATTTAGCTGCTTCATTCAAATGAATTTGAGCATATGCAAAAAAAAAAAAATCCAGGCTCCAGCTGTCTCTGTGGTATGCAATTCCATTTACAATTGGAGGCTGCTCTTCAAAAGCAGCAGTGTTTTGTGCCTTGAATTTCTTAGAACTAAGAACTTCTGAGTTAGTAGTTTAAGATTATTCAAAAAGATCTTTTTTTAGTATTGTCAAATTTAGCAAAAGTGGCTAAACTTCACAAGGAACATACTATTCCTGTTCATGCTTAACATGAACAGGGCCAAGCAAATGGAGTTCTGGTTCTCCTAGTTTCTTTAACCTCAGTGGTTGCTTTTGCATCACCTCAAGCTACAAGAAGTCTTCCATAAATGTGTGCAGTTTAGTGAAGTGAGAGCTACTGATGCTGTGTATCTAACACAATCATGTATGAGCTACTGATCCACCTATACTGTTGAGTATCTGTGCATTTATTAGAACACAGCAGGTCTTCTGTCGCTACATCCCACAGACAGATTGGTCCTCCTTGGATTGACCAGTATATCCAAGTTTATCTTCTGGCTTAGCTGAGCTCCCCATTGCATAGCAGCATTCGTTGCAGAGATCCTTGGAGTTCACTTTGAGATGCTAGAAGTCCATGAGCATTATCCCAGTGGCTAACTTTCCTGTCCAACAATAACCTTCTTAGTCTTGTTAATTTTGGTAAACAACACATTGCATAGCTGTAAAGAGGAGGGGGGAAGCTACAGACCTGTGTCTGTTTACTTTCCTGTGCAATATCTGTTAGCTTGATTGATGACAACTTCCTCCTTGCATCTTGGAATCCAGAGAATAATGTTCCTTTGGTCTTCTCTGGTGCTTCTGTAGCTTCATTTGTTTTTAATATCCTTTTGGAGCTACTGTCTCTATTCATTTGTTTATTGGTCTGTATCTTGCACAGAAGAAAATGTATCTATCTTCAAAACTGATTCATTGCTGTGCATAAAATGCTGTTCTTTCTTGCTATGCATCTCTAAAACATCTGCTACAAAGACATGTGTGTCTTTTTGTGTTCTGACTTGAACAGGGGAGTTATCCAAGAGCTTTAACTCCCACTGTCCTAAGTTTGACTCACAGTAGGACTGTTCCACAGCTATGTCAAGTTGCTTGAGCTGATCACAAGGTTTTTTCACCATCAGTTTAACTCTTGACAGATACAAATTCAGGGTAACTTCAAAGAATAAAATCTTGTTTGAAGAACTCTAATCTGTTTTTTTGCTCACTAACTATCCTTTCAGGTTTTCTGCATTAAAAAACAAAACAAAACCAAAAAAGCAAAAAAAAAAAAAAAAACCCAAAAACCCCAAACTCTAAGAACCCCTGAAAATCCAAACCAGCAATAAAGGCACTTGAAGGTATTTTAACTGGTACCTACCAGTTAAAATATCAGTCCTGAATTTACCTCCAGCTTTTCTGTTTCATATTGTCTTTAGTCTGTAAGAAAAACAATACCTTCCCTGGGACTGCACATAATGCCTGTTGTGCCTTGCTGCACAAGCTGGTAAGTGGAGGGGCTTGAGCTGACTGAGTAGTCACTTGGACATCTGCAGCAGCATTTCAGTAACTGCACTGATTTGTTGCCCACTTCTGGTGTTGCATGGTAGCAAGCACTTGAGCCCATTAGTGTACAAGACCTGTTCTAGGGCTCCTAATGGCTGGAATGATGGAGATGGACAGAGAGCTCATGCTCCAGCCTGAGAGATGTTCCCTGGTGATAGTCTGAAGGTTGCTGTGCATGTGTTCTCATGTACTGTGTATGTCAAAGCTAACAACCATCTTCTGTCACTAGAATTTGTCACAGCCTCCTTGTTATCCTAGATGGAAGCACTCTTAACTATATAAGCTGATTAGATACTACTGGCTGAGAAGCTCAGTGCCGGAGAAGTCCCAGGTGAAAATGTACAGTACTTTGCTCCTTTTTGTTACTCAACTTTTGCATTCATATGGAGATCCTACACTTGTTACTATCACGTATAAAAGATTGTTTTTAGTAGAGAGAAGTTCCGGTTGGCCTCAAACTGCAAGGTACTCTCTTGGGAAAGATGAAGAAAGCTTTATAACTGCCCATTAAAATTGACAGGATTTGTTCATATTTTCATGATAAAAGTTAATTGGTTACCACACGTTAACTGTACCTGCTGAAAGCTTTAAGTTCTTAAAAGATAAATATTAGTAGCATCCTTGGTGCTGTTTACAGAACGGAAACACTTTGCAGTAAAACACATCTAGAACCCCATCTACTAAATATAGCTTTTAAAAGAAAATAATAGCTTAATTTCTTGATGCAACTTGCTTTACTCCTAAGATTTAGGGTAAGTGTCCTTTGGGCAGGAATCCTGTGTCATATTTGCTTCTCCTTTAGCAAATGAAAGATCATTTCCAGTAACTTGAAGCAGAACAGTTCTTGCATGGCTCTTGAGAGAACTGAGAGGTGTTTTGCAACTGTGTATTAACTTCAAGGCTGCTGCTATTATGAACTCTGGTACTTACATGCAGATGATCTAAATTTGCAGGACATGGATCTACAGTGAAGGAAGCATATTTAAAATTACTTTTGGTAATAGAAGATCTAGAAAATAAAAGCTCCACTGTGAAATCTGCCAGATCTTCCTTTGTTCGAACATGAGTATGTCAGAATGTTTACCTACAATGTTATGCTATTGAATGCTGTGGCAGTTTTCTAAATTCTTAAAAATGAAAACTGTAACACTGTTCATCAGAAGGTTTTTCCACATGAACTGGTTATAACTCAAGGTCAAGATACCCCAGTCGTGTGGAACAAGGCTCTCTTGGAGGACCTGGTAGCTGAAGTTCATGCCCTGCATCTCCTGTTGGCAGCATGCTGTGCTCTGCCTCTTTAAACTCCTACCTTATGTGCTTCTAGATTAACTTTCAGCTGCATTTCTGTTGAAAGCAGCTAGGGAAACAGTGCAAGAAATAGCATATTTCAGGTAAAACAAACTCATTTAGTCATGCTTCAGAGTAATTGTTTGTATATTAACTTGTTGACAATTCTGAAGTGCAGAACTCCTCATTTGGTGTCATCTTTGGTACTCAGTTTGTGATGGTAATGCTGTGAAAAATGTTATCCCAAGAAAGTGAGCATGTTACTGAATCTGAGTGGCTTGTTGAGAGCCAAATTTGCTTTTCAGTGCAAGGAAAAGTCTAAATTTGTCTGCCAGCTCTCTAAATACAGTTCTTAGCTTTTCAGGTGTTCACTTTGATAGCTTTCTTTGAGACTTAACCCATAACAAAAATGCTGTGTTTTTTGTAAATGAGAAAGTTTGGAGGCTTTTGATGAGGAAAGCCAAACTCTGAGGAAAGCTGTCTTTCATATGTCTCAATTCAAAACTGTCACTTATTACAGTTGGGCAACTTTATATGGCTACTTAAACTTTGACTTGTGAGTGTCTGAGCTTAGAATCACAGAGTGCTTGAGGTGGGAGGACCTCTGGAGATTGTAGTCCAACTCTGCTCTCAAATAGGGGTAAGTTCTTTAGCTCAGTGTACTGTAGCTCTTTCTTGTACTAGATCCTAGTCCTGCAAACAGTGTGCAGAATCAGAAGTATGATTCTTGGCTGTAAACACTCTTAACATTGCTTTAATTATAAATGGCATGAAGCCTTTGGTGAACTTCTCCTGTACAAACCAGCTGTTTCTCATAGAGTGTGGTTCTGATGTTTTGGTGAGGGGCTTAATTGATCTATAATCATTTCTTCTTAAAAATGGAACACATGTTCGAGCAATCAAGCATTTCACCAAGCTAGAGGTAGTAACTAGCTGGCTGATCTACTTAAGTGAAAAGTGCTAAAATTTTGGCAAGAGTTCTCTTTTGACTTCTGACAGTTGACAAGCATCCCAAGTGACTCATCTTTCAAAACACTACAGAATTCACACCACTTTATTTACGCAATCATGCAGAAGCTATGACTGTTACTGAGCAGACATTAAGGAGACAGATACACATGGAAAAATGTCATCTTTGCAGGCCCAGTGATGTAAGAATATTAAACCATAATTCATTGCTTTTCAAGTAATAATAAATGCCATATGAATTTGTCAGGACATCAAGTCTGGTTTCTCTTAATGATGAGAGAAAGCTATAAAATCTCTTTATTTTTGTCGAGCTTTAATCCTATCTATTTTTAGAAGAAACCTCGTTAAATAGTGTGAAGTAAGAGCCTTGAAGAAATGAATGGGCTTTTTATAAGGGAATTTATAAGTCAAGTCTGACTCATTGAACTTGTAAAACACTGCGAGAAACAGTATTAAACTCCTGCAGAAAGTGTCTCATGCCTCAGAATTGAAGCAAGGTGTATTAGACAATGTTTAAATTCCACAAAGATCTAAGTAGTTGAGTTGTCATCCTTGAAGATGCTTAAGAAACAGGTAGTTGTGTCTTTGGAACATGGTTTAGGGGCCGACTGGGCAGTGCTGGGTTCATGGTTGGACTAGAGGATCTTAAAGGTCCTTTTCAACCTAAACAATTCTGTAATGCAGACTTAAGATCAATATGATTAGGACATTCAAAATCCGATGTAGCTGAACACTTAAGCTAAATCTGATGTGGCTCCTCTAAATGAAGAGGCTATGAGATAGTAGTCTGTTATTACTACTACTAATTGAAGCATGAGTAGTTGGATGCAAAATAAATTGCATAGCAGTGTTGCAAGTCCTAGGATGAATAACAGGAAAGGTCCAAGTCTTGTGGGAGAGAGTGACAAGCTGGTATGCCCTTAAGTGAAGTCAATGAATCTTATTCCTCTAGATATGGGGAAGTATTACTGTGAATAAGAGCTGCTGAGCCTTCAATTTCAAGTTCCACAAGTGTTGGAGGTGGTCAAGTCTGCTGTGTTTATCCACAGCCTTTCTGAAACAAGAAATAGAGGTGAAATTACTTTTGCATGGCTGAAGTGATGGTCTGCATGTGGTCAGGTGTCCTTGAGGGGGATGCTTCTGAAGGGGGTGTAACCCCTGGTACTGCTGCCCACCAGGAGACCTCAGAAGCTCAGAGCTCTTTAACGTTTTTGGAAATGCAAGGAAAGGAGAGGATCTACAGCCAGTAGTAAAGGCCACTCACAGCAGGCTTTTGGATGTGATTTGCTTAGTAACAGGGGAGGGAGGTGGAAGGCATTCCTGATGGGCAGGATTGTTAGATAATCTTCCAAAATGAGCATTATTCCAATAAGAGTTGAAGCAGCTGCCTTGAGCCACTTTCAAAACCCAAAACCTTATTACAGCTGTTTCTACACTCTGGTAAGTCTGCTTTGAAAATATTTCAGTGCATCCACAGAATGAGACAGGTTGTCCCTGAGGCATGTGTCTTGAAGAGAGCAGCCAAAAGGATAGTATGTTAATTAAACCTAAATACTTCTGAACTTCATCAGCTGTATTGACTCAGTTAATCCTTAAAGTTGTGGGACAGCTTCATAATACTTTGCAGCAAGGAGAACTAGTCAGCAGGACTATCAGATGAACTATCAATCATCAGAGAACATTATGAAAAAAAATCCAAAATAAATAAGGTCTCTGGAAAAAAACAACAATTTTTACAGCATATTTGTTCTAGAATAATTGCACTTCTGTTCTGGCACTTGATTAGGAAAACTGATGAAAGCTGCTTCCTTGCACTTAATGCTCTTAAGAGTATTGTTGTTTGATCTCCTTTACAGTTACACAACATGAAATCAATGGGAAAGGACAACAAATATCCAGTAGTGCATTTAGTTTGGTTTTTCTGAAGGGGAAAATATCCATTCAGCAAGGCTGAGTGGTCTTCTGTGTCATGGCAAGCTTCTTCAGGCTGAGTGACTTAAAATAGTATCATAATGGCATAGTCTTGCATAGTCTACAGTCTTCATATTTCACTTCCTGAATTTGTCTCTTTTCACGAAGTAAAAATGATCAAGCTGGCATATTTTTGCTGTCTGAATTGGTATCAACTGGAATGAAAAAAAAAAATTATTTAGCCTCGAACTTGCAAGTCAGCTTAATGTCTCCAAAGTATGACTTCACAGTGTGCAACACTTGCCTTGGGCAAGAGGCGGTGCTGTTGAAAGCACATCAGTCTGTTAATTACATCGGCTTTATTGGCCCCGCAAAGGTTGTGTGCATGACCGTGGTGTACGAGGAATGGGTAACGTTGCCCTCCAGTGGCTGACGCCTGGAGAATACCGAGCCTGTTTGCACTGGCAATACAGAACCAAGGCTTGGGAAGGTCTGCGATGAGTGGGATGTTAGTTTAAAAGTCTGATATGTTAAACAGGACACGTTTACACAGAGTACAAATAGCTAGGTGTTCGATGTGCTAAGGCTGTATAGGACTGAAAATTTTCCCTCCAACTTTAGTTAAGGAAAATGTAATTTCAGGGGCCTCTCCCATTCGTTGCAGGAGTCCTTTTTAGCCATTCTCTGAGCAGATCAGCTTGTTGCAGTATCATCTTAGCTTCATACAGAAATCAGAAATAGATTTGGCTTTACAGCAGGCTTACAGCTTCACAGGACAATTTATTGCTTCTGTTAACCTTTCAATGAAGTTCTCAAATAATGCTAACGTAACACCTTTACTAGATGTTTATGAAACAAGTTGTCATACGCTTGTCTAGAGCTACCTGTGCTAGCTTGTAAATCCATGGTTTATTTAATAAACTGATAAATTCTTATCAAATATATTTACAGCTCAACTAAATTAAAGTATTTCCATGGCTTAGGAGAGAAGGGGAAAGCAGTATATCTGTCTCCACAACTTCGGTAATGTTTTGAGGCTTGACGGGGAATAGCTAGCTCTTTCCCCTTATGTTTTTGCATTCTTTTATTGTAAAAGTACACAATGCTTATGGAACTCAATTCACTCCAGACCCAGTGGGAAATGAAAATTACATTATGCTTCTGCCGCTTAAAATCAAAGCTTTGAAATTGAACGTGTAAAGCAAGGCTTTTTTTTAATCAATTCAGTCCGAGCCTTAGCTTTAGGGACAGACTCCCGAGATGCCCGGCCGTAGCCTCCTACGTTGCTCGGGGCGGGGGAAGGCAGCTCGGGCCCCCCGTGGGGGTCTGGGAGAGCTCTGGCAGGGATGCCGTGCCGCTCCCTGAGCGCGGGTTTGGGCTCGGGATGCGCTGCGCGCGGGCGGGCGGAGCCAAGAAACCGAGGGGGCCCGGAGCCCCGCGGCGGTGCGCAGGATGCTGGTTGCCTCCCTCGCACGGAGCCTAGGAGGCTGGAGGCGGGGGATACGGGGCACGGGGGGGCCGCCCGGCGGCTCCCGGCGGGAGCGGCGCTGGCACAGGCGGGAGCGGGGGCGGCGCTCCCGGGGCGGGGCTCGGCCCATCCCCGCGGGCGGGGGGCGCGGGCCCCGCGCTGTCCCCGCCGCCAGCTGGCTGCGGCCGCCCCGCCGCCCCCTCCCCGGGCACGCATTATTTACAGCCGCCGCCGTGGTAAACAGCGGGCAGGGGCGCTCGCAGCCGCCGCCCAGCCGCGGCCCTTCCCCGTGGCGCGGCCCCGGGAGCTGCCGGCCCGGCTCCGCTGGGTGCGGCCCCTCGCTGACCGCCTCCCCTCCGCGCTCTCCTTGCAGGACCTGTCTGTTCCACCTCGGGCTATAAGAAGGCGGATGATGAGATGTCCGGAGCCACGTCCGCGGCGGATCTGGACGAGGCACCAGCCCGCACCATTTACTTGAACCAGCCCCAGCAGAGCAAGTTCCGCGACAACTGGGTCAGGTACGGAGCGGTCCCCGCTTCTCTCTTTACAGGCGGCAGCCGCACACCGCGCAGCCGTGGGCTGGGAGGGCTCGGGTCCCTCTCCCTTGCTTCTCGGCCCTACCCACGCCAGGTTTCAACACAATAAAGCGTGTGTCCGCCGAGGCGGCTGGTTTTGTTGTCTGTGCTGGGCACCAGGGTCTGGCCAGTGTACGGGCGAATCCAGCAGCAGCAAGTGATGAGCTGCTTCCCTCGACAGTAGTGAGAGCAGGGAGCTGCTAGAGCTGCGTGGGCAAGATGCATGAAAAGGTATTCACTTCAGTAGGGCACTGAATTTTGGATTAACAGGACCTACTCAAGTATTTCTGGATGCAAGGGTTAACCCGTGAAAATTTGGTGGAGTTTTGAGTAGAATCCAGTAAACTCCATGAAGCGTCCCCCTTAAAAAGTAGCATTCGGTTGAAAGAACAACTAGGCTAAGTATATAAAAAATGTATAGAATAGGAAGGAAGAAAAGAGAAAGTACATCCAACAGGACAAGAATGACTACAAAAACTCAAGCTGGCATTCCCTATGCGTAAAAGGCTATGGTCCACTTGTGTCTTTTAATTGAAGACCAGAGGTAATTTTCTTATCTGTTTGGAGCCTTTAATGTAGGGGTGTGTGTGTTAATACATCTGGTGCTATGATTAATGCCACCAGTGTCGTTGCAGTTTGGAAACACAAATAACATGGACTGAAACATGGAATACCAGGATGCGTAACAAGAGCAAGTTGTGGTGGTGCTTGCCACACTTGCTTGGGGCTAGCTGGATGAACAGATGGCTCCTGTCATGACTAAGGGGGAGCATTGTTTAGCAGGCTTCTGTTCGTTAATGCAGATGTTTGGGCTATTGTTCAAAGAACAGTTTGCACAATGAGTACCTTTATGAAAAGAGAGGCATTCTATAGCCTGCTGAAGGATGATTTCCATTATCTGGTTTATTTTGTGTTTATTACCAAGGGCAATTCTAAGAATATCCTCTGGAAGGGTGCTGATATTCTGGGTACCACAGCAACTTATTTATAGGTGGTTTTCTCCTCAACTTTGACTTGTTACATATTTGTCTGGGAAAGTCTATGGTTTAGGAGCAGTTAAAATAACACATTTTCTCAGTATCTTCTTTATTCTATGTGGGTAGCAACAGTGAAGGTTTTCTTGCTTTATTTTTCCTTGACTAATTGAGGGATGAGTTTAACAGTTTCCTGTGCAGAGACTATTTGTGCTTTCCCTGCTTTAAGAAGGAAAAACAGGGAAGAGAGGGTTGGCAGAATCTGTAATTTAGGTTTTCCAGAAGGGATTCTGTTCTGATCTAGCTAAATCTTATAGAAAAGTGGTGTGTTACTGTGCTACCAATAACTTGTTCCTGACAGTGCTATTACTAAAGAGCAGCTGTGTCCAATTTGCTATCTGGAAGCCATCCCCTTGTACCTAGCTGTACAAGATTCTCAATACCTTTTCACATCTTTGCCTCACGACAGGTAACTTTTGAGTTGTAAGAAATATTGGTATGTGAGGGATAGGATAAAGTGCAGCTAGTGTAATAACAAATTACAGTAGAGATACTTTTGTTACCTGATTAGGAGCCTTAGCTCCTTAGTGTGGCTTGGAAATTAAGTTGACTTTATAATGATTTACTGCTGCTTAGTAAGAAAGCTTTGATCTCTTGACTTTTAAAGGGTGATAGACATTGCCTGTACTCTTTCCATCCTCTTGATTAGTTTTCTTCTGTCAGCCTGGTGGGACTAAAGGCAAAAGTGACCTGAGCTTGTAATACCTGAGTAAGGAGGCCTCAGTTACTTAAGTATATTGGAGTTTCTCTTGAGGAACTGCAGTTCTCTGTTGCCTTTGGACTTCCTTACTTAACTGTATTCAGCTTCAGAAATTCATTCAGCACTGGATTTCTCTGTACTGATGGATTTGTGGATGTTTTGTCTCCCTAGGAAGCATCAGTGTACCACAGAGCAAGGTGCTGGGTAAGCAAGTGAACACCTGTATGTAAAGCTTTGTGGAAAATTAAACTGAAAATAATAAACCAGCTTGCTTTAGATTGCGTGAGTTCTGACTTTCATATTTTTGATAGTCATTAAGGATTCTCTGAATAACAGTGGGAATTTGTGAATGTTCATAGGAAGTTTCTAAATTAAGGATAGTGTGAAAAGCTTGCTCAAAACTAAGTAAAATACAGCAAGAAATAGAAGTGCAGAGCATGGAGGAGGGTAGGTTAGTGGTGTGGCTTTTTGTGTGAGATGTTCTAAACATCTTGAGCTGCTTGACTTTTTGTGGGTAGACAAGCACTGTTAAAAATGAATTCCAATGTTTGTGGGAGCATAAAGACACGTTAATTTTGGATAAGTTAATAAAAATGGATAATTATCTTGATCCCACTTCTAAGTAGTATGTGGTGCTATTGCAAAAGTTAAGTGGATGGCAAGATGGCACTAAAACTTCCAGAAGTCTTGGAGTGTGAGGATATAGAAAGAAGATGTTTCTTCCTTCCTCTGGCTCTCTGGCATAATTCAGACAACTAGAAGGTTTCTCTAATGGCCAACTTTTGTGTTCTTGGAACTTTGTAACAAACTATTTCAAAACACAGTACTTTGTGTTACAGGCTAGATTGAGCTTGGCCCTTGACATGTGCATAGATGTGGCTGTCACTGTTGTTTATTATACAGCAGTGATTACATCTCTAGAAACACGTCTTCTACCTGTCTTCAGTCCTGCTCTGTTCAGTTTGAAAAACTTTATGTATGTTTTACATTTTGGACTTTTTAATTTAAAAGGTAAGTTATGTTTGAATTTCAGCTGAAGCATTTTAGAAGCTTTGAAAAAATATAAAAATGAAAAAATGTAAAAAATGAATGAATGCTATTACTTTGTCCAACACAGCTGTACTGCAGTATTAAATGTTTGTTATTACAAAAGCTAACTAGTACCTTTTTGGACATATCCAGCATACAAAACTTAAACACTTGTCTTTTTAACCAGAGCATTTCTGTACTTTTAAGTCCAGTAAGAAATGAAACATGTATGTTGAGGAAATTTCCAGTCTCTGTACAGAGCTTTGTGCCACTTACTGTGACATTTGTGCTCTGGAGCAGCACTCTGTGTACTGAAGCCCTACTTCCTGGGAAGTGGTTGGACATGTCTGCCAGTGGGAAGTAGGGAGTAAGTTTTTTGTTGTGCTTTGCTTCTCTGTGTGACCTTTGCTTTATTAAACTGCCTTTATCTTGACCCATGATTTTTTTTTTCCATGGTATTTTCTGTCTCTTGTCCTGCTGAGAAGAGGAATGATAGAACAGATCAGGGAGTACCATGTGTCCAGCCAAGGTCAGCCCACAATAAGATGGGAAATAAGCTTCCCTAATGCCTTGTAAGACTAAAGGAGTATAGGTGGGTTATGGTGGCAGGGGCTTGAATGCTGTGTTAATACTTCTGAGATGACCAAAGTAATGGCATGAACAATTTTCCAAATGTATTCTCAGTGAAGATTGGATATTATACTTGAAGTTAGAATGTTCTATAAATTTTGTTTTCATGGAAATAGAGTTCCTGGATGTTTCATACTAATACAAGAATCTACTCTGATATCAGTGGCTTATTCTGAATGTATAATAGTACTGTAATAGGAATTTCTTCCAGTGCATTTAGTAAAAATCACCAGTAAAGCGGTTGGAGCCCCTCACTTGTTGCATGTTGATGCAAAAGAGTTGGACTTCTAGTTCATTAGTTCTGGAGGAACAAGTGTGCTGAGATAACTTCAAAGACACTAGAAAGTTTTTAAGACGGTGGAGTTGCTTTGTAAATGTTGCTCTAGATAATATTCTTCTATTCCAGGCCTGGTAGTGCATCCTGGTGCAAATCTGACTTATATCTGAATCAGGACCCCAAATTCAATCTCAGTTTGTGGCTTGAGTGGTAGGTTGGACAATGCAGCAATCGGGGAGGGCAAAATTCAACTTGTTTTTTTTTAATGGATCTTGAATCCAGAAATTTTGTTCAGCAGTTTTCTTATCAAAACATACTTTGGTGGATTGATCTCTTAAGGAGGTCCCAAAAGTTGCATTATAATATCCAGAAAATACTCAGTTCAGAAACCTGTTTCCATACAGGCAAAAATTAAGTTCTGATAGATAATGAGCAAAAAGTCTTCAGTGTTTATTTTAAATTGTACAGGGTTTTAAAACTCAAGTAAACAGATGAGAATCAATTTCTTGTCTCATAAGGCAGAAGCACTTTGCATGGGGAATTTAGCCCTGAAGACTGTACCAAGATTTCTAGTGGAATCATAAGTCCTGTATTAAACAGACTATTGTTCATCTGTGGTCCCAGACTGTCCCATCAGTGTTTGCATGATGCTTCCTGGTGACAAAACTGTAGATACAATCGTTAGTCTTCCTTTTATTTCATGTGTGTTGCATTAAATTAAGCCAAGTGCATTGCTTTATTGGCTTGTGTATAGGTACTGTAGAAGTCAGTTGTGATTTAGAGGTGTTCATGCTTTTTGAATGTGTGGGCAGGTTCTCAGTGGTGAAACAGGAGTTGCTGGTATCACTAACCAATTAGTATTGACTCTCAAAATCCAAGTAGTGTTCTGTGGAACAGTGTTCTATGATCTGTGGAAATGTGGATGGTAGTGTGCTATGTGCAGGTGAATTTCTCTGCACTTAGTGGTATAGCCCAGCGTTCATCTTGCACCAAAATGTTTTACCATGTTCTTAGGTAAAAATGCCCCAATTTCTGTTCAGTTTATTCTTAGTAGAGATCAGGTACTGGCCATTTGTTTTATTGTGTTTGTGTTAGATTTGAAATACTCTTCTGTTGTCATGTGAACAGATTGCTTGCCTGACTGCAGAACAGCATTTTGAAATTCTTCAAAGAAGGGATGTATTATTATAATCTGAATGGTACAAGTCTAATCATGTGTTAAACTAATCCTCTAACTCTTTTTAGTTTTAGGTAGATAGTGTTTTTAAGTGAAGAAAAATACTTATTGTAACATACGTTTTTAAACAAACAAACTTGTTTCCTGCAGTGCACCTGTTGCTGCAATCTGCCACAATGGAAAAGGC
Organism: Vidua macroura; assembly: GCF_024509145.1. NCBI lineage: Eukaryota > Metazoa > Chordata > Aves > Passeriformes > Viduidae > Vidua > Vidua macroura. The sequence continues at coordinate 91,938,014 of NC_071572.1, read as the reverse complement.
TTGGGTACAGCTATAGACTGATGCTTTTAGCCATTAAAATTCACTAAAAGTACCTGTTGTCGTATGCCTGGTGTTGCATATAGCAATTATACCAGTGTATTTGAAGCTTCTGCATCTTTGGTCTTGGACTATTCCCAGGGTAAGAACCCTGTGACTGTTAAAATGTTGAATTTTGCTCAGATGAAATATCTGGATGAAAAAAAAAAAAAACACATATGTGGGAGTTCTAGTGCCCTTTCACCTGCTGCATGCTTGCTCTCTGGTATCCTGAAATTGTTCTGGTGGTTTGTGGCACAATGAATTTCATACATCAGCAGTAGCAACACAGCAGGTGAATTAAACTAGGTCCCTTTTTTCTCTTTTTAGATCTCTCTGACTCCTAGTGGTCTGTAGAAAAAGGTAGACAAGAACAAATTATCTTAAGTGGACCTAAGCAGAGTTCAAGACATTTAATAACTGCATTCCACATAGTTTCTGTGGGTTGTGAAGATAATTACATTGCCCTCCAGACTAAATATTAATTCATTTTGCCAGCCCCTTGCTTGTCACTAAAATAAACACTGCTTTAGTTGTGACATTTAGAGTTAAAAATTTGCTTTAAAACTGAAGCTAGCACACTGGCTTTTAGACAGCTAGACAAATAATGTGACTTGTTTGATTTTTTTTTTTTTTTTTCCCCGTCATCTTCATATTGATGCTGTGTGTTTAAGTGGAGGCTATTCTGTGTTTACACAGTAACTAAATGTGGTACTAAACTTACTTTATTAGACAGTAGAATTTTGAGGTTAACTGTGCTGGTCAGCTGTTTTTATTGAGTTGTACTTGCCAGAAGGGTTACTGCAAAGCAAGTGTATATTACTGTAGTGATGACCTCCACTCATGCTGAAACAATATCATGCCTTCAGAGCTTTTAGTACTGTTTCTAAACAGTCTTTGTTTAAGGTATTTGTTACTGAAAAACAGCCAGGAATCTGTTCCTCTTTTTGTAGGGATTTAATGAATAGAGAACTCATGGAAAAGCCTTTTCTGTTTGCATGCTTTAGGAAAAGCCTCCAGGGTACTGGATTTTGAAGCAAAAGTGCTCTTGCTTCTATTAAATGTGACACGTGGTCTGGTTTTCAGGTTAAACTGAGCGTAAGCAGTTGTGGCAGTGCCTACTCTGTATTAATACTGAGCTAGTAGGAGACTTTCCTAGTGGAAATAGTATTTGCTTTGGTAATTAACATAAATTACATTAGTTGTTGCAGTCTTTTACTACTTATGTATGGCAGTAGGGCTGCTGATACTGGGGCAGTTTGGAATAGGGTTAAAAGTTCTAAACAATCCTTACATGCTTAGGAGGTGATCCTAACGAACTAGAAAGTAATGGGATTGTTGTGCTTCAGTGGACAGGAGTTCATAGTGCATTTTCATGTCCTTTTGTCTCAGCAGTGGTCTGCCTGTGTAAGGATAGGAGCTGAATTGAAGCCCTTGAAGATGAGCTTGTTGCTGATGCAGCTTTGGAGGAAGTGCAGGTAGCTCAGCCAGGCTGGGTTTGTCAGCCTGATCATCTTGCTCCTGAAATGGAGCTTGTACACAAGGGTAGATAACTCTACTTACTTGCTCAGGCACTGGTAACCACTGAGTATTGCACTTAGCCCCCTGTCTTTTTATTAGGCGTTGATGTAGGATGTGCATGACTAGGAAATAATGATGTAATAATGATCTGAAATGTCTGTGCTAATTTAGATTTTTCCCGTGTGTAAAACACTTCTCAACATTAGTGGCTGGTTGTCTAGCTGACGGCTGTCTGCTTTTTTTTTTTCTTTTCCATACTTCGTGTACGAGACCTTGAATTTGACTTGAATAAACAGTTTTTCTGAAGAGTTTTGTTGTCTTATTGCAGCAGACCCAAATCATTGTGGCCCCCATAAAGCACGTTCTAATGGTACTTGACCTGCAGGGAAATTAGTGGGTTGTGTTCATATGTACTGACACTTTTAAACTTGTATGAAACAATAATTTTCCTCTAAATCTTATGATTTGAGGAAAGAGGGCTCAGGGATTCTAAGATGTGATGAGTTCCACCTGTGAAAAACAAGAGGAAGAACATGTTTTCTAAACAGTTAGTTGCTTCTGGTGCGAGCCCATGCTGTAAATGAAGAAATAAGGAATATGGGGAAATGGTGAAGTGCTTGAGATGAATACTGATAAGTTTTCTTCATCTGGAAGCTGCTAGAATTGTTTTCAGTCAAAGTTAAAATTGATTAATTCTAATACTTTTGAATACTCTCAATCAATTTCATTGTCTGTGTGGATAACATCAGACAACAGATTCATCTTCTACAGTTTCTCTCTGGCTTTTTTGGGAAATCTTTCAGGGTTTCATGTTTCAGTAGCTAAGCACAAGAATGTCCCTTAAACCATTTCATCTTTTGACAATATTTGAATTTGTATAAAATACCTTTGGTATTATGGAGAAACTGTAGCAGAGTGCAGGGAAAGATGGAAACAAAATAGGCACTTGGACTGTGGACAGTGCTTGTTCCTGAGCTGAGTGACATATACAATCTGGTGACACTTGATTTTTGTCTTGTTTTGGCAAGCTTTAAGCAATAATGTCTTGCAGTATTCAAGTTGTTGCACTTTTTTCCTATGCAAGAGCAAGTCCTTCTCCTTTCATGCTCCTCTGTTCTGCCCTGAGCTCAGGGACTGTCTTGGATATTTAAGCACCACATATGCTTTTCTTGGCTGACAGAAGTGTACAGCCATAAACAGAGCAGTGAAACCCATTCTGGCTGGAGTCTAACTCTGTAAGAACTGTAGTCTCAAGGATTCATCTGACAGGGCAAGGCCCTTCAATTGAATTTGCAGCTGCATTTGTTCAGGCTTCCTGTTGTTATAAAACCAGGGTATCCAGGACCTAATTTTCAGTCAACCAATAATCATTTCATAGGCGTATAAGTAATTGCTGCTTATAAGCCCTCATGATGTATTTTTGGGAACTTGTAAACAGTTGATTTTTGTCTCTTTCGCAAGTTTCAAGAAAGTACACCATCTTCCCTATGTGCAAGGAGGTAGATGACCTTCCACTATCATATGCAACTGCTGAAAACCTTGTTTGTGACACTTGGGTTTAGAACAACCTCCTCGGTATTCTACATGGCAGCAGCTTGTTGATGAGATGTACCTATAAATGTGCATTCTCTGTACTCAATGTAATAGCTGAATGTTGTTTTTTCTGTTAATATCTCTTGAAATACGTAAAGCTTGCTGCTCTGCCTCCTGCTGCAATGGTGACTGCCTGGAGGCAGCTTGTCATGCTACCTCTGTACATGAGAGCTTTAGCAGAACCTCAGATACTGATGTCAGTCTTGCTATTGAGTGTCATGTGCCTGGCAGGACCTTAGCATGCAAACACCATTCCACTAAAGACAGTATTTGAGCTTTTCAGTCAAGCAGATCAGCTTGGATTTTCTGGGGTTTTTCTTTTCCTTCTCTTTTACTGGGTGTCTGACCTTTTGTTCATGTTGATGGACACAAAGCTTGTTTGGTGAGGGAAGAGTTCAAGTCTGTAACATTCACTTTAATTACCCAGCCCTTTTGCTGTGGTTCAGGTGTCTGTGCCTGGCTTTCTTAGTAATTGTTCCTGCAAATTGATGTGTGTTAAAAGCACGGACATCAAGTGATACTCATTCTTCAGCTCTTGGAGAGTAATTGAAGTATGTGAACTGTGGCATGAGTAGGTTTGTGTGAATGGTGTCTAGGAAAGGACAGTTTGTTGTACTTGTGACCCCTGTAAATGGGACCCCGTGTATCTCAAGGAGGTCTTGTTTCTTAATCATTATTATCTTAATTATCTAAAATTTTCTTAATCATGATTTTATGTGAAGTTCATCTCAGAGCTGCTATTTTAAAGGAAGGGGTGGAAGTCCTTTAGGTGGCTGACTGGAAAAGTGCAGACTGTGTTCAGCTGCATATTGCCAGCACACACACGTGTCTCAAGGAAGTAAGTGTTCTGCCCCTCTTACTGACAGCCTTCACCTCTTCAACCATTAGTCAGTAAAGTGAAACCTGACTTTATAAAATGTTTTTGGGAACAGGGAAAAAGGCAACAATGGGAGTGGTTGTGCAAAAGTTACCTATGAATAAATAGAGGAACTGTACTGGAGAACTGCTATAGTTTCTCAGTGCACTGTTGGCTACTTTTCATTTGACTGTTACAAAAAATCACTAGGTAATCCTTGGTACTTGAGTAATACGGTAATGAGTTAAAGTATGTGAATGACACTAATATTTAGCACATTATACAGTGATTTCTTTCAAAAAAATCTTTGCGCTGCCCAAGAAACAGTGGGGCCAGAGCCCAGCTCTAGTCAGGTGTATCCAAATTCACTTGTTTAGCAGGGTTTGGTATTGTTCCTTCTGTCTTGCACAGTGGTGTAACTTGAAACATGACTTATGTGAATTGCAGGTGTGGAGGAGACATCTCTTCTAATGTTTGCACACCTGTTCAACATTTGAACTTGTGTAGTTAAGCAAGATTTGCGTAGCCAACAGCTGTTAATTTAGGAGAAACCAGTTTGTTTTCCCCCTTGTGCTTCCCTCCTCTACCTGCCTCACCCTGTTCTGTGAGCTGCAGGCCTCCTATTCTCTGCATTAACATGGCTCTGACTGGGGCTGGTTAGAGAGCTAACCTGCCAGTTTTTTATTTTTAGTGACTAAACTGTGCTATGAGTGAGCTGACTGAAGTTTCTACCTGTTCATCTGTAGATTTTAACTTTCCTGAGCTTGGGTTATCCTGAAGTTGTAACACATCTATCTGTTGTGAAGGAGTCCAACAGTTTTTTTGTTTTTTAAAAATAAGCATTGTATTTATCATTTGAAGAACTGTTCTTCAGAGCTAAGTCAGTTGCTTGCTCCTGCCCAGCTTAGACTGCTAGTTACATTTCTGTAAGAAGTTTCCTTTTGAATAATAACATGTATCTGCTCTTTGTTCATACTTGTGGTTGCTGTTCTGACCTGTATGGTAACAGCTGACTGTGCCTGCCTCTGATTGGAGCTGTACCCATTTTCTGTGGGCATCTGTCAAGTTACTTAAGCAATAGAATACATGGAGTGACTTAGTATGTACAAACCTCTTTCAAAAGAGCCTTATTGTGTTGGCATTTACATAATTACTAGAGTAAGAATCATGTTTGAGCCAGCTAGCTGTGAAGTTGGTAGGTGGTAGAATGTTGTTAATAAATGTTTCAGCTTGGTTGCAGTCAAATTCTTGTGTTCTTATAATCCTAGCAATGTGATACCTAGAGGAATACTATTCTCATATAAAATCTGACATTGCTTGATGTCTAATTAGTACTGCTTGGAGATATTGCTTCTGGGTCTGAACTGTGAACTTGATTAACCCATATTTTTAAGTCACAATGTTATTCTAAGATGTGTGTTTAATTATGGTCTGTATTAAAGGAAGGTTATTACACATGAGACCAAGCAAATGTGGCTTAAAATAATAATTAAAAAAAAAATACTTAGAGCTGGAAGGATTTAATAGCATTTGAAGGAAGTAACTTTATTTATATAACGACTGGACTCACTTTAAACCTGGATGTATTATTTCACTCATTTGGCTTAATAGATATGAGCCATGATTAAGTACAACTATTTGAATTTTTTGTAAAATATTATGTTGAGTACTTAAATACTTGATTCTGGTGAGCAGCAGGAGCAATAGAAAGGGATTTTGTGGTTGCTTGAAGAGGAAACAAGGCAAGTTCCTAAGATAAGATGCATCTTAATTGGTTTTTAATTGGTTTTTAATTTTAACTTGCCCTACTAATTTTTCTTTAGTGTTTAAAACATAGCCTTTTAAAATGAGCTGTGCCTTGTTACATCTAGTAACTGTTTGATTTTGAAAGATGCAGCAGTGTCTGGTTAGATGGCTTGGAGTTGGGGATGGGGCAGATAAGAAGGAAAAGAAGGTGATTAAAACAATAAGCTGGAAAATGCGGTTCTCTAACCATTGTCTATGCATTGTCCACTGAACTCAGCTGCTTGTGGATCAAGGTAGTAAGAGTTTTATACATAGCAGCAGTCTGTTGTGAAAGGCAGATCATATAGCTAAAGCATTTGATTATCCTAGTCCCTTATGATTTCTGAATAGCAATGCTGTGCATTTCAGTTGATCTGGAAGGATTTTTGGTGGGGAGAGAGGACTAGACTTAATGGAGAGGTGGTCTTGGCACTGCTAGGAAACGTCAGTAAAAAAGCAAGTGGGAAACAATTTTTCTTTTTTTCTTGAGAGCCAAGTATCTTAGTCTTCTCAGTTCCTTGGAAATACAAGACTTCTTTTAAAAAACAAAAACCAACCAAACCAGAACAAAGCACAAACAAAAAAACCCTCAAAATGAAACCAAAACCACAGTACCCAAACAAAATTATGCTTCAAAATTCCTGTCATTGCTTGTTGGGCCTTTGCAAGGCATACTGAGCTGCAGGTGCTCAGTTGTTAAAACTCCAACTCATTATGATGGCCAGTAGTTTAGGAGGTGAAGGTTCTATGCTAATGGTTAAATTATCGTTTCAACTTTGACACTTTTTTCCTGAAGTTGTACTCATGCCCATTATGGATTTGATGTGAAGATGACAAGAAATTACATAGGTGATTAAGGCTAGTTAGTGCAGTATGTTTTTGTTTTAAGGCAGAAGAAATAGTTATAATTCAGTGATATATCTGTTAGTTACAGTGTATACATATATGTTAGTTATATACATATAAAAATAGGAAAAAAGCCAAAAAACATTAATCTGAAAAAGTGTATGTTGTTCTGGAGGATTATTCATATCTGAGCGTAAGTCATTCTGAAGTAGGAAATGAGCCATTTAAAAAATGCATTGCAATGCATTTAATTTCTGTCATTCAACTCTGCCTCCCCCAACATTTAAGTTCCACGTTTTGATGAGAGTTAAAAGCTTGGAACTGAAATTAAAGCTTGACTGTTCACAGTGCTGAAGTTTGGATGGATGGCAAATTGTCTGATAGTTCATCCAGTAACAAAGGTACCAGCGGTAGAAGTGGGCCTGACAGCCTTCTGGGTCTGTGTGATCCCTCTCTTGTTTGGTATATTCCTTATCATAACCAAAGCAACTACTTCTTCCATATTCTAAATGTGTCTCTCTTATCTTTGAACTGCTTTCTAACACTGGCTTTTAGACTTTTTGGTCATGATCCCCACCAGATATTCTGATCAAGTACTAAGGTGAAAATCTTCTACCCTGCAGCACAGCCAAGTACAGCGTGGTGACATTTCTACCTCGATTCCTGTATGAGCAGATAAGAAAAGCTGCAAATGCATTCTTCCTCTTCATTGCCTTACTGCAGGTATTTTGTTGCTTTGCCTTGTTTATAAAATGAAATAGTAATGCAGTAAAAGTTATTTCTGTTGTTATGCTTAACTGTAAAGCAATTCTTAAACTTAATTTAATAGTAATATTAATGGGGTATGTAGTTGCTAACTGGAACTGGAAGACAGCGTAGAAACTTCTTTCCATGTAGTTTGTAAAGTCAAACCTCTTTTATTCTTAATAAGTAAAAATAAGTAGTGTCATAAAACTTGGAGCTATTGACCATTACGAGAAAAGAATGTGTGACTTGTGAAACTTCTGCTTAGTTAGTTCAAATTATCACTGCTTCCATGTGAATTACATAATTTGTATAATTTTCTTGTAAAGAGAAGAGAAATGGGATAAAAGGCATGTACAACAACAGTATCTTCTAACTTCATTATTGTTTCTTCAAACCTACTTAGACTGTGGGCTAGTTTGCCCACTGAAATGGATATCTGTGAGGCACAAATCACACAGTAAATCAGAATTTTGTGTTCTCTCTTCTGAGAGCTTTGCATAAAATTCTAAATGTGCCAGAAATTAATCTTAAATACAAATATAAAATGGGTCTCTTTCCCCTCTGTTCACAGCAAATTCCAGATGTCTCTCCAACAGGAAGATATACCACCTTGGTGCCATTGCTATTTATTTTAACAGTTGCTGGCATCAAAGAAATCATAGAAGACTATGTGAGTATGATTGAGGATGGGAATGAGTGTGATGGGGAAGGCTGTACTAAAGAGCAAAAGCTATAAAATGCCATAAAGTCATGCATCTCTGAAGTCTCTTGAGTCATTGTTTAACAGCAGCAAAATATTGTTTTGACTTTCAAAGTACTTGACGTGAATTTCTGTAATAAATACTGAAAATACACTGAAATAAATAAATATTGTCATTATAGCTGGTGAACAAGAAAACAGTAGAAATCAGGACATTTGTTTCTCCCTCTTCAAGCTTGCTTATTAATGCTTTTATTAGAAAGTCAGTGTAGAGTCCTGACAAATATGTGGCCTTTTCAGATGGTCTTGAAAATGAGGGTTGGGGCAAGCAACTTAAGGACAGAGAAGACTGTTTTGGGGAAAATCTGCTCTAACCTGCTTGTGTACTTTACATCAGAATGAGGTCTTTGTGCTTTGCAAAGTACTGATGAGTGAAATCATTTGGATATCAGTCTAAACAACAGCGCGTGGATATTTATCTAAATGTCATGGTCCTTATTGTTCCTTTTGTTTTTCTTCAATAAAACCCAGCTTTGGAGACCTTTTTTTTTACCACTGATAAAGGTTTGAGCCAGACTTCCAACATGAGTACTTGTACTTTAAAGGTTGTAAATTATACTCTTTATATTCTTTTACAGATCATTTGGATTTAGATCATCTGTGACTTCAAAAAACAAAGCAAAACAAAAAACCCCATAAAGGCAAAAAAGACCCAATGTATCATCTTGCATTTTGTCATATTTTTAGCTCTGATCGTTCTCGAGTTTGTGATGAAGTGTAATGAAATGTTTTGTTTCCTTACAGAAAAGGCATAAGGCAGACAGTGCAGTGAATAAAAAGAAAACAGTAGGTAAGACTAAACAGTCTTTATTTAAAATGCAGATAGTGAATGCTTACTTTTGAACAATTCTATTGCTTTAATGGTCATGATGGTGAGGAATGTATATCTTGTGCACTAGGTAGTTACCAGTAATTTAGGATTTTACTTTGATAAAGGTTTCAGACTGATTATTGATGGTCTGACACTTAAGGGTGAGGCATTGGGAGGATTACTGGAATTTATAAGTTCATGTAGTTTCAAGGTTGTGCAAAGTTACATAGTTCTCCGCTCCTCCAAGAAAACCAAGCAATTTTTTCCTTACCAGACTCCATCCTGATTATTCTAACACCAAACCCACAGCAAAAACCACAACACCAAAACATCCAGAGCTAAAAAAGCCAACAACCCCCTGAAATGTTAAAAGCTGCTCTCAGAAGAATAGAAAGTAATTTCTCTAAATGCTGCTGCCCTTTAAATATAGTGAGTCTGGGGATTTTTTAGCTCTGCTTTCCTGAAGTGTCACTGAAAGAGAATTTAATGCTGATAATCCACTGAGTGCCTACATGTATCCCTAAGGTATGGACAGTACTTGTCACTGTATGCCTGAAGACATCACTGTCATTTTCTTCACCTCCCTTATCTGAAAACCTGTGCAGAAAGTAGGAAGAGCTTGTCAATGGCCGTCCTGTGCCATAGTCAAGGCAGCTCCATGTTCCTGTGTTGGACAGCTCCACTTCTGCTCCTCTGTGCAAATGTGCAGCTGAAATGGGAACACAGGGACTTGAGCTCCAAGAAGAGCCCCTTCCTCCCAAGCACAAATACCTGAAGTGTCAAAAAGCTAGAGGAACACTTAAAGGAACATGGGGAAGTGAGCAACCTGCTAGCTCCATGCTTCAGATAGTCCTGCAAACATTGTGTCTGTTTTTTTCACTGAGTTCAGTGCTTGAAAATTTGGGTTGATCATTAAGATTGTTTATTAATACAAATCTAAAGGCATTGCTTTATCAGTTCTCCTAGGTAATGTCTCTACAAGAGTCTGGGAATATATTTAGAGTGCAAGAGCACTGTATTAGTCCTAAGCAATTGGCAATTAAGTGGCTGTAGCACAACAGGCCTTGTTGTGGGTAATATGAACGATGGCCCTTCCAGAGGTTGTAGAGGCAGTTATAATTCATTTGTAGGTAGAGAATGTGTGCCAGCAAACACTTCAAGGGACGTTTGTCACAGCAATTGTGGAGAGGCAACCTTAAAGAACACAAGGTGTTCTAATGGAGCTAAGTGGAACTTAGCACTTGAAAAATTATGAGTTCAGATTTTATTTTTTACCTTTGAATACTCTAAATAAATTTTCAGTCTGATAATTAAAACTGTATCCTCCTACTTCTTAAGAGGAAGGCTAAAGAGGCTTATTCTTGAGACACATATTACCAGAGTGAAAAGATAACTTAGCTTCAGAGTGGGATTAAGAGGAAATAAATTTAGGTTCTCTGTGTGCCTTTAGGTTGCTCTTATAGCTGAGTGTTGTCTAATCAATGCATTCAGTGTGGAGAGCATTTAAGCTCACTGAGAAGCAGATGCCTGCTGTCTGCTTGGCTGTGTCCTGAACTCCACTGCCTGTAATGGCTGGTTGCTTACTGCAGCAGCAATCATGTAGGCTTTGCATTTATCTTGTTTAGTTTTTTAGAGCAGTTGTGTATCTTCAAAGTGCTTTTCCTGTATTAAATTTACCATGGAAAACATCAGTTTACTTTGCAGAGTGGCTTTGATATATAAGAATTAAATTGCCTTTGGAGCAAACTAAAATTGAAGTTCTGCCCCAGGTGAGCACTGAACATTTGCATTAGGAGGTGGAGTGCTCTGGGCCAGTGTTTTATGTCTTGGATGGCTTCACGTGGTGTCTGTGGTGATGACATTAAATCTAGGGAGCAGACTCCATATAATTCCAAGTGAAGCCCCTGAGCAGTGTATTGCATAGATACAGAGAGTTCAGTAATAATTGTTCTGATGTATTGATGCTCTCATTGTCAAAGAATGAGCATTTAATATTGCATGGGATGAGCTCAAATATTAGACAAGCACAGGGCTAGCAAACTCTGGAACAAGACTGATGGGAGATGCTAGCCCTTCAGGAGCCTGACTTCAAATGGCCCTGCATGGCTGAATGTGAGTGACAGCATTAAGTCCTAGGTCTAGAACTGGGTTTTGATCTTGGAAAGCCCTAAATAGAAGGTTTATATTGAAACTCTCTTAAGTTGAAGCAAGGTACTTGTCCTTTGTTCCTTTTACCAAGTACCTTTTGACAACGACTAATTCATCAATTTTACCCTACTAAAGATATTCTAGAGGAGGCATGTCCTTTTCTGTCCTTTGGAGTACTCCTATAAAACTCCTATAAAAGAGTAGGAGGTGTGAAATTGCAACCCCAAAATTTCTGAACTGTTTTATGTCTAATGGCAGCTTTCTCTTTAGTCTGTGGGATTATGAGTTTAAAAGGAAATAGTTCAGTAATAGAAAAGTAAGAAAATAGCTTCAGTAATTTGTTTGGGTATTTAATTTTAATCACTAAATCGATTTCAGTAAGCATTGCAAGTTAAATTGCTTTCTGAGGTAAATTGCCTACCAGACCAAGTCTGTAGCACTTGATGCTGCAAAATACCTTTGTGTGTGAGCATACAAAGGTGTCAACAGAATGTTTACTGAAACGTCTCCAAAGCTTTCTGGTGTCTCCAAAGCTTTCTGGTGTCTAAACGATGGCACAGGAGATGCTGAGTGTTGCAACTCCTCTCTGAAGGTTTGGATTTTGAGTCAAGGCTGCAGGTATTTGGCTTTCCCCTTGAGATTCTGGATTCAAGCCTTCCGAGTTCTGAACTAAGCAGAGCTCAACTCAAGAGCAGCGTATATGAGGGAGGGAAGGGGTGCACCAAAACTGTTCTTCCCCTAAACTGCTGTACTTGTTTGGTTGAAAGCTCAGCTGTTTTTTGAAACATCACTGGCAGTACTTCTGTTGCTGCCCATCCATTTTTTGTTAAATAGTTTAGTTTACTGCAGTCCATTCACTGCAATATTAAATATCAGGATTCAGTGCTTCAATGTGTGTGGCCTGAGAACAGGAGTCAAGAGACAGGTTTCTTCTGCTTTATCTATTCTGACAAGTCTTGCATTCCTGTTTGTGGAGTGGCATATCCTGGGTAGAATGGTCAAGGCTGTATTGAGCAGAATTTTCTTCTGAGAGTGTGGTATTATTTTCAAATTAGCCACATGAATGAAATATAGCTGAGAAGATTGTTCGTATTCAAAAGTAGGGGACTGACCTCTTAAACTCTGATCTTTGCACGCTGCACTTTTTAAACACCTTTGAAAACTGGCTGCAGCTGCTTTCAATGAAGGTGAACTTGCTGTGCTCGGACCTGGACTGGACTGGGTTATTCAGCAGTAATTAGGCATATTTGACCTTACTGTTTTGGCTGGAATAATATTAAGTAAGTAGAATCTAGTGGAATCACCTAGAGGAGGTGCTTGGGTGGAAGGGCAGGCTGTAGGGTAAATGACTAATGAGTGTGTTAAGATGGCAGTGTAGAACTGGAGCCCTACAGAAACTGAGGTCTCTTTTGGTACCTTTTCTTTTTCAATGTGAACTTCAGCAGTAAAGATTCTCCTTCTGCCAAAGCTGATTGCTGCTTTTCAGTAGGGCTTTGAGCCTGCTTGGCAATTAAGACTCAGATTTATATGGGCCATGGGTAATGGTAGTGAAGTTGCATGTGCCAGAGTCAAAATATTATGAATAAAATGCAAGGCAAAAGATGAGAAGTGAAGATTCTGTAGTTAATCATACACAAAGTGAAGGTGCTTCCTGATACTGATTGGCAGTGGGCAGCAATGCCTTTTGTTTTAAGGAAGGTCATTTCCCAAACAAGAAACGATGCTGCCCATCTACATGTTAGTATGAAGTGATGCCATGAAGAAATCAGGCCACCAACTGTTGTCTGGCAGGTGATAAAAATTATATAAATATGAAGGGCAGATTCTTCCTCTTTCTTGTATTCACATGCCCACAGCTGTGAACAAAAGAAGTTCCAGATTCTGAAAAATACATTTCTGATTTTTGTGTTGGTTCCTATTGTTTGCTACTGCTGATACAGTTGTTTTGAAATTTGTCTGAATTATGACTATTTATTCTGTAATCTAACTTTAAGCTTTCTTTCCAGTTCTAAGAAATGGCATGTGGCAGAACATTATGTGGAAAGAGGTAAATAAAACCTGAGGATGGGAGGGAGGGAAAGCAAGTGCTCAGGAATTACTTGTGCCAGAATTAATTAGGAGGCTTAGAATTAATGTATCCTACATGAGAGTTCTCTGTCACTTGGGGTGGAGGGAGTCCTTTCTGTTCCAGTAGTCAAAATTGCCCTGAGCAAGGCATCTGAGTACCCATTTTTAAATCCTGGTACTGTGTTATAGTCAAATGCTGATGGATTGTTGTGTTGTTCCTTGTGCAGTTAATAGGCAAACTGTAAACAGTATTTTGGTTTTTAGTCTGCCTAAAAGAGTAATTTTCACTGCAATGCTGTACCTCCCCTGCAAATCTAACAGAGACTTAACTTTGCTGCCTGTGCTAAAAAGTCCCTGGGCTTTGAGACTAATTAGTAAGCTGCTTGCTCAAGTAAGAAACACAAGCTCTGCTGCTGGCTGAGGCACTTGGGACCCATGTTCTGTGAGGCCCTTGGCCAGGGTCTGGTGGGCTTTATTTCTAATACCTGGAAGTTGCTGAAATGCCTTTGGATGTATCGATCTAGTTGTGGCTCTTAGTGCCTTTTAAAGGATAAAATTAGCCCTCTTATCTAGTAATTGAGGAAAAAGTACACCCTTTTAAAACCTCTGAGGAATGAGATCAGTCTCAAGACACCTAAAAGCAATCCTGCTGAAGTGTTAGCCTATAGTAGAAGCTGAAGATTGCCAGGGATTCAGATGGCTAATGTTGGTTCCTGTTTATGCTGTTCCAAGTCCTATTTTTGTAGAAAGGACAGTGAATTGAAAGTTTAAGGTCGAGTCTGGAATCTGGGTTTTTTATACCCTTAGGCACTTCTTGAATTGACCTGTGTCTGTAACTGCATGATGTCCATGCTTTTGTTGTTAAGGAGTAACAGTTCTGTATTATTCACCTTGATCACTTTAAGGCAGGCTTCTTACTTTTTTCTTTTACTGAAAGTGGCAGGGAATTTATTTTTAGTGGTATCTGAGTAAAACTAATGAATCTGCTTGTTCAAACATACCATCTGTTTTCCATTTTTATAAATTAATATCATGAAAGTATTTTAAGCCCATTTCAGACTCTCTGTGCTGCATTGGCATTAAGCAGCCTCATGCTTATTGGGCAGACTTGGTTTACTGTTTGAGAGTGCTACTTGACTCTTTTGAGAATGAAAGTCCCATGCATGTGTGACTAACTCAAGTCGCTGGAAAATCTTAGGCCTGTGTAGGAGAAGACAAGTATTCCAGAATTCTGCATATCTCAGTCAGGGAAGGACAGGATTATATGATGGATCCATAGAGATGATACTGTTTGCTAGTGACTAGTACAAGCAGTGCATCTAAGGGGAATTAAGGGAAAAGGATAGTGATGATTGGGTAGGTAAGTAATACAGATAAGGAGTAGAAGAAAACTCTTGATACTTAATGAAGGTAAAGTTTAAAGATAACCTTTTTACTAGGGAAAAAAAAAAGACTAAAGAAAACCCCTGAATTTGGATAATGGCAGAGCTATAGAAAAAAGTAATTTTTATTAAATATAAACCACTGAAGTTCACAATTTCTAATTGAGTGTGTCTACCTTTTTTTCTCTCTAGAATTGTTTACTTTGCATTCAGAAAAGGGAAGGCTTTGATATTTCCAAACTTGCAGTGAAAAGTACTCTGACTTTCAGAAAAACTGTCTCTAGCTGTTCTGTGCATGATGCTGTTCTTCTGACTGGGTGAAAGAAAATAACAAACTAACATTCCAGACAAGCGAACTGTTTGTTTTTCTCTTCCATGCTACTGTACTCCTGACCACCACAGGTAGCAGTAGGCGATATTGTGAAGGTCACCAATGGGCAGCATCTTCCAGCAGACATGATCATAATATCTACCAGGTATCCTGAATGGGCGTGGAAGTGATGTGTCTGATGAACTGAGGTGCAGAGGACTTGAATCTCTGTATTTGCTATTAATAAAACCAGACATCAGATAGCACTAATTCTATTCCACATCTAAAATCAAATTTCAACAAAATTCATTGACAAAACATAGCTTTACTAGGCTTTGGTTCATGTATCATTGTAAATAGGCTCTTCTAAAACGAGACCTTTTCAAGACTTGACTTTATGAATTGCAGGTACATAATACTCTGTATTAATGAGTTTGTTGAGAGACTGAAGGTCCTTAACATGAGCTTCATGCAGTCAGTGGTTCTATGGCCTTCTGAGAATCCCTCCATTTAAATAAAGAAGCTTAATTTTTCTTCCAGTTAATTCCGCTGAGTATTCAGCATATTTTCCTGCGCTCCCCCAGGAAGATTTCTCTTTCAAGTAGCAAATCTGAAAGGCTAGCTCAATTGGCATCAGACAACAAAAGAGCTTTTGGTCTTCATTTGTTCACTACTTCTCTTGGATATAGCACATGTATGGCCCATCTCTAGCATGGTAGCAACAGTAACTTGTTGAGTCCTTCTTGGTTTAGTTTCAAGTGTGGGACAACTTCCTGATGCCCCCCAGAACACATTTGGCCCTCTTGGCTGCCAGGGCACTGTGGACTCATGTTGAACTTGCCATTGACCAGGACTCTCAGATCCCTTTCCATGCGACTGCTCTCCCTCATCCCATTCTCCAGTCTGTACACACATCTAGGGTTAGTTACCTTGTCCCAGGTGGAGAATCCAGCACTTGCCTTTGTTAAACTTCATATGGCTGGTGGTTGCCCAGCCCTCTCATTTGTTGAGGTCTCATAGCTCCTGAAAGCATTTGAGTGGTGCTTGACTGCTAGTCTAGGTTCTAGATTGTGTAGAGCAACTTGAGGCCAAATCAAGACCACAGTTTGCTTAGACAGATGAGTTTTAAACAAGAGACAACAGCACAGCTCCTGTTGTTAAACATGCTTTAAGCATGTTTGGCTCCAGTAACCAAACCGTACAACACCTCTGTAATTCCCTCCTGTGTGTGTGCTTTTCAATGGTGACTGCGGATTGCCCTGGTCTCAGGGTTTCAGTTCTCTTACATGATCCAACTTTGAAGGGAACTTGTTTTTTTTTAAGGTCCTGTATTTTCTGCTCCATCCTTCTTGTCTGTGCTGTTTCTGGGAGGTTTTATTTTTTTCTAAGCTATATGCAGAAGCTCAGTCTTTTTGAATTACCATGTGATGAAGGATAGAGGTACCTTCATTCCATGGTATACAGTATTGTATTTTTCAAAACAAGCCTCAAACTTTAAATAAGTGGTTGTCAACTTAATATGCAATTAGGCTGAACTTGGACATCAATAACTTTGTTTCAGCATTGAAGAATATTTTACTTAAGAACTTCTCTAATGTATTACACTAAAAACCTCTTCTGACTTATTTCTTAACTGTGTGGGCCAGCTTTTTGTTCTACATTGTTCTACTAACCTGCTGTCTTTGATAACCACATAATAATTAGAGAATTTAACCCAAAGCATGGTTATTTGGGAGAAGCTTTGCTTGAAATAAATAGCAATTTCCATGTCAGTTCTGCTTTATAATTGGTATTATTCCCATGATTCCTTTAAATGTCAATACTAAGTGTCCTCAGTTCACCAGAAAGCTCTGCATGTTCTGAAGGGGTGGGTTCTTTTGCTTGTATATGTTGATTTTCTGTGTCTGAGGTGATTGTCAGAGGTAAAATTGACAGTTGTTTTTATCTTGATTCTCTTTTCCTGTACAGCAAAAAGGTGACATCAAATTTTACATAAAAAATGAATTAACATGTAGGAAAAATTTTAATTCAAACATAGTTTTGCATGGAAACACGTCCACATTTCTCATTTCCACAGTTCATACAATTTCTGTGGAAATTAGAGGAATTGTATTGCAAAAGGTCTCCTTCCTGAGCTAACCACTTCAGTTGTAGTAGATAAGGTGTTTGACAAAGGTAAAATTGGAATCAGGCTTGACTCTAATCAGTGTCTTTCTTGGGTTCAGATTCAAATTGCCTGTGTAGGAGGGGACAAAGAATAGACTCAACCATTTTTTCTTTTCAAAGCAAAATCAATTGGAGAGAATAATCTAGCTTCTTACTGTGTTATAAATGTACCTGTCCATTTCTTAATCATTGTTTTCCTAAGGAGTCTTCATTACTGACTGTTCTGTTGATTGAGAACATTTGCTGTTAGAACAATTTGTTACTTTGGAAAAAAAACTAGCCATTTATCAAGAGTATGAGAAGTGATATGCTGAAGAAGCACTTGCTTGAGTCCAGGTGGGAAACTGATATTCCTTAGTAGCCTGAGGAGACAGTGGGCAGAAAAATCATTTTGGTGGTGCCCTACAGAGGTTTTGAATATTGAGTGGCATGTCAGGAAAAGATCTGGTAAAAGTACCCTTCCTTATCACAGGTACCACCTATGCAGATCTCCTCTGTTAGATACAGATAAGAGCTTGACTAATAGAAAGTTCATTTCTAGGAGGAAGATTTTTGTCCCTATTGGTAAGGGCAGAAACACATCTGGAAGATGCAGGTTACAGCCCTCAATCCTAACAAACCTTTTTCTCATGCTCAAAAAAAAGCTGTTTAGCAGTGACTTTGGATGTACTTCCCTTATTAAGGGGACCTTGTAGACATGATTTTGTGGGTTCAGATCACAGACAGAATTCAATAGCAGAGAGCATTGCTGTCTTCATCCAAACATGTCCCCTTTTTATATGGTTCAATACTTGCTCTTTCATCCACAGCTCTCGCTATTGGAAGCAATTTAATGGATTGCAATTCAAAGTAATCCACTTTAGGCGTCTAAGTTTATAATGACTTGTTAAATTCTTACTGATTTTTTGATTTAGACTTGTCTTTCTCTGTAGTTGTATGACCATATCCAAAGACATCTCCATTAAATATGTACTTTCAGCTTTCATGGTTGTATACCACCAGTATAGCTTTGTCTTCTGCAGTGCATTGAAGAAGTCTGCGGTGGACTATATTAGTGTAAAAGTAGTGTACAAAAAAGCACTGAGTTTTAATATTGAAAATCTTACACTCCTTACAGTGAACCACAAGCCATGTGCTATATTGAAACAGCTAATCTTGATGGGGAGACGAATCTTAAAATACGACAGGTAAAACAAACTGAATTTTTTTTTTTTTATTTTAGGTATTTAATATTAGTTATGAAGTGGCATCTAGCTTGCATGGCAACAATACAAGTGTGCTTTTTTTTTGTTGTTGTTTTAAAAAGCATCTTTCTTCAAGTGGCTGTAATTTGCCTTTTCAACGGATACAAACCCAAGCAGTAAGGAACTAACCTGGAGCGAGTATTTTAAGCGCAGAGAGACAAATCAAACAGACCTTGGATGTGTTTTGCTGAAGGTCTAGTTAGTGGAATTTAAGTGCTGTACATAAAAAAAAAAAATCAGCTATGCTTGTGATGAGAGTTGCAATGTCTCCTGTCACAAGTACTATTTTATGAGCATTATACATAGGCAGAAGCTAAAAAGGATCTTTATATGTATAAGTTGATAGGTTATCTCTGTGGTAAGCAAAAGAATTTATTTGTATCTTTCTAGTTTTGTTAAAGAAGTACTGTTGCTTATAGTGTTTAGAAATAGTTAAGAATCTTTGGCTTCTTTCATTAAAAAAATATTTAGATTAGGATTTTGAAACACAGATAATTTGTTTTTAAAAAGCTATGCTTGCTTATTCTTTACTACATTTGTAGAAATGTGATTTACTGTTGCAGGTCAGGCTACTAAGTCAGGTCTTGAGCTTTTGTAAGATTTTATTTGCTTCAGGACATGCTTAAAATACAAAAATGCAGCCTTGCTCTGGCTTGCACTGCTGCGGTCAAATTCTGGCAAAAGAAACATGAAATGGATTCCTCTTTTAATAGAAGGTTAGTGGGGTGCTGTGCATGTGCTCAGATGTGGAGTACCAATACTTTACATTGCAGTTGTGTGACAGGCTGATCATTGACCTTGCGCAGGATCAGAGCATATTGGCTGCTGTGGGCCCAAGAGACACTACACTTCAGAATGACCATATTTAGCAGCCATAACACATCAGTGTAGCTATACTTCGAGAAAAAAAACAGGCCTGTTTATACTGCTTTTCTCCCACTTCCTCCTGTACATATCTAACTTCGTGTTTTATGGATGTTACTTTCCTCTTGGTTCAAGAGAGATCATGTAGGTAATGTAAATACCTGTGCAGAGAGTTTCAGTCTTGTTAGTAGGTTCCTATGTGTCCATCTTCCTTGCAGGAAAGCGGAATATAAAATTAAAAAAGGGAACCCCAAAACCTAACAAAAACCAACCCAAAAAAGCAACAAACACCCCCCGCCAAAGCAAAACAGGACCCTGACTAACAAACCTCCACAGATTTAACTGTATTTTGGTTCGTAGCTGTTACAAGGAAGCACCATTTTCCTAGGCTGCCTTCTAATAGCAGTTTTTGTCAAGAATCTCATTTGAATTGTTCTGTGCAGGGTTTGTCTCAAACTGCTAGTCTCCAGTCCAGGGAAGAATTGATGAAAGTGTCTGGGAGGATAGAATGTGAAGGACCCAACCGCCATCTCTATGACTTCACTGGAAACTTGCGCTTAGATGGTCAAAGGTATTGACAACAAAGCCATGAATTCATTTGGTTAAGAAAAATGTTTCCTCTGTTCTTTTAGTCTGGAACTCGGAGCACGTGTATGTTTTTGCTGGGGAAGAGTAGGATAATAATTAATATTTATTAATAAGAGCATATGCCAGTATAAGATAACACAGTTCTGTCTTTGTATGGAGCCTTCTGCTTGTTATGGAGTATTGATTTCTTTGTAATGACTGGTGATATTTTGATAAAAGGTATATCTAAAGAGAAGGACTCAAGGAAATGGCTGGGGTTTTTAGGGCCTTCTTGTTACACAAGTTACACAGAGGAAATTGAAGCCTTTCCCTTTCAGCAAGAGCCAAAGGCTGCACCAAGGTCAGGTTTGTAGAGAAAAGTGATCCCAGAACCTGGAGGATTTGTCGGTGTGTGTTTGATTTCTACAACTCTTGAAAGAAAAGTACGTAGTTTTAGCACTCAAATTCAGATGCTGACAGGTTGGTAGGAACATAAATGTTTTATTTGGCTGTACGTGTTTTCCTTCACCAAATGTACATTCCTTGGGCAGCTCAGTGCAAGAATAGCAGATGATCAATTGCATCCCGCTTGGAAGTCATGTGGTTGATACAGGCTTTCTCAAATGCTTGTTTAATAGTGTACATGATAGTGTGCTTGAAATGGATGGTCTCTTTGCAAGTTTGATGCTTCTCTGTCCTTGATGTGAGGGAGAATGTTCTAGCCAAGGTCAAGTGCAGTATAAGCTTATTTATGGCTGCCACATAATTTCTCAAGTCATGGATAACTGGAGCAGCTTTGCCCTACTGTACTTTAGCAGGAATTAGACTTACGGAGGTTTCAGTGCTTTCTTCAGTTGTGTGAACAATCTAAGCTCATTATGTTGCTATTACATTCTTCTCCTCTTGTTGTTTGGGGTTGTTTTTATTATTAACTGGGTAGTAAGGCTGGGAGTAGAACTATCTTCTTTAAAGGGTTACCAAGAAGTGCAAGATCCATGAACTTCTTCTTTTACAGCCCAGTTCCTGTTGGTCCAGACCAGGTCTTGCTGAGAGGTGCACAACTGAGAAACACTCAGTGGGTCTTGGGTATTGTTGTGTATACAGGACATGATACAAAACTCATGCAGGTAAAGGTTTTAAGGGGATTAAGGGTATGTTTTGATAGAAGTTGGTCATATTTTCTGTATTCTCATTGTCATTGACTTGATTTTATGAAAGTGTTTGACTCAGTATAGTTTAAGGCTTGGAGGCCTTGAGGAATAGAAGGGTCCATTGTACCCCAGTTTGCGTCTGCACATGTGCAAACACACACTGAAGTGAAAGCAGTTCAAGATGTAAGGAGAACTAACTTTCATCCTAATTTTTCTGGTAGCTGGATGACATTTAAAACTGAGGCTTAACAGCTGAGGATATAGTAATAATCATGGAGATAATACAGGACTGTTGTCTTAATCTAATTGCCTTAATGTCAGGGAGTGCCTGGTGAGACCGGCAACATGCATATGTTGATCACTGCTGCTGACCATCAGTGGGATGGACAGCAGGTGCTCTAATGGACTCTGAAAGTAAAGACTGGGTTTGCTTCTGCATTTTTATCTTGTAAAAGCCATTTTCAGGTTCTTTCTCTTTTTTTTTTTCCCCTGCTGCTGTTCAGAATTCAACCAAAGCACCTCTGAAGAGATCAAACGTGGAGAAAGTGACCAACATGCAGATCCTGGTTTTGTTCTGTATTCTCCTGGTAATGGCCCTTGTGAGTTCTGTAGGTGCCTTATTATGGAACAGAACACACGGCGAAGTTGTCTGGTACCTTGGCTCCAACAGTGAGTATGCAGGCACTGAGCCAGTGATGTATCAGACTGCAGGGGCAGCCAGGCTCTTACCTTCACTGAATTAGTGCCTAAAATAAGAAATAAAACGCCAAAAACCCCACATCTTGCTAGTTTTTTGATGACCTAATATTTTCTTTTTTTTTTTTTGAGAATAGGCTGACATAAGTGAGCTTCCCAGTGAGGTTTCTAAAGGTTAGGTAAATATCACTGGGCTAGCACCCAAGGAGCAGGGCAGAAACAGAAAAGGGGCAAGAGGGGCACTTGGATAATCCGGTGTTCACTTCTTTCATCTCTGTAGAGATACCATACCTGAATTTTTTCTCAGGAGGGGTCATGTACTGCAGCCTTATGTGTGTCTGACTGTATTTGACTGCAGAATGGGCAGTATCAGTTTGTTGCTGACTTCAGCTTTATGCTTATATACAGATGCAAAGGATTTCTCTTGACTTATTTCAGTTAGAAATGCTGATCTCCTCTTTTAGAGAAAATTGAAATGCTAAATGTGACAATTCTTATTTATTGAGTAAAATTTCTGTCTTTAGCTTCTCTTACCTTGTTGCGAGAAAACTGATCTCTTAGCGTAGTTATTTGAAGGGTTTTATTTGATTTTTTTTTTTTTTTTAGTCCTTGAATCTATTAGTTCATTATCAAAGATGGACATGAACAATGAAATACTCCTCAGCAGACTTTTGAGGAGGTTACATTAGCTATAAAATGTGGTGTTAAAAGCATTTTTAGATGCAGATCTTAAAGCAGTTATCACAAACTGCAAATGGCTTGCCTGATGATGATGCAAAACAGATGGCAAGTGTATCTTCTGTAGTTCAAGAATTGTAGTTGTGGTAGTAATGAAAAAAAAGTCACATAGGAAAAGCATGGAAATGCCCCATATTTGACTCTGAGTTTTGTTAGTTGTAATGTCTTCTTGTAGCAGTGTCAGCAACTTTCAGAATTTCTTGCCTGCTCTCCCCTTGTTTTTTAATGAGTAAGTTTAAATTTGTGCCTTCCAATGACGGAAGCAGTACTGGAAAAGATGAATGGAATGAACTCTTGAACTTGCAATATAAAAGAGGTGCAACTTGAAGTAGACTAAGATGACATTATAGTCTGTGTAGATGCCTTTCTGTATATTGAATGCCCAATTTCTATACCTTCTGTAACTGCCACACACAGGAAAGACTTTTTCGGGTTCGGCAGGTAGACATTAAATTTTAGTTAAATGTCTCATCTCTGTAAAAATTGTGTTGGGAAATGTTCCAATACCAAGCATGCTTCTTTTGTCTGTTAACCTATCAAAGATACGGAATTAGGGTGTACTCACACTTCGAGTTGCCTTTGTCCAAACTCTGATCTTTTTTAGGCTTTAACAATTTTCTCTGGATTCTGTCTCCTTCTAGTTTGCTCCCTTGACTTCTAAGTAACTTGTGATGCTGAAAACCCTTAGTTATGGACTCTGACCCTGTTGTGCTGGGTGTTCTCTGTGCTGACTGAAGTGCCTCTCTAAGTTTCTAGGGAAGTGGAGAGCATAAAAATGTGGAGACTTTGATTGTAAAGAGAGGCTGTGGGCAGCACTGTGACCAGGAGCCTTCATCCTGTGTCTCTGCTGAGACTTGCACCTTCCTGCTGGCTGTCTATAATGCTTCCCCTTCCCTTTAGGACCAGTTGTGATGGTAGACTTATTTGGGCAAGTTGCCCAATGTTGTTGCCATTAATAACAACTTCTTTGCTTAAGCAGGGTGCCTTAGTTCATATACTAGGCAAGTGTTTAACAGTCAACTTGTTCTCATCAATTTCTTTAGTAAGGGTAAATTCTCAATTCTGAAAATGATGTCAGATTTTAGAACTAATTTCAGTGTTTATTTTTTGTTACCTAACTCCACTGAGGCAAGTAGGCATTTTCTGAAAGATGGTTATATTACTAGTGACATTGGGGGTTCTTAATTGGGCAGTTGACACACTAGATAAATGTTTAAATTGGGTTATAGTGGGGAATATTGGATTTCTCACCATCTGTCTAGCAAAAATTGTTCAGAAAGTGTTATGTTCTTTTATATATAGCCTCACCAACCTTGCCTTTATTCACCTGGTATAAAATGCATGTGTTCTGTGGGTGTTTTATCTACCTTCTATTGCAATCAATATTAAAATGGCCCTTACACTAGACATCAACACAGTAGTTTATTATTTTAGCTTGGCTAAATCTGATTAGGTGAACTGCATAAAGATGATTGCCCCTATACCACTCAGACTTGTCTGCTGCTAGTGTCCTGTGTCTTTTGATCCACAGAAATGCTGTCTGTCAACTTTGGATACAATCTGCTGACGTTTATAATCTTGTACAACAACCTTATTCCAATCAGCCTTCTGGTGACATTGGAAGTTGTCAAGTTTACTCAGGCTCTTTTTATAAATTGGGTAAGTAGGAAGAGTGAATGTATCTCAGTTCTGGATGTTGGCTTTTAAAATAAAAACCCACTTGACATCTTAGCGAGATTTTTCTAATTACTTTTGTGATGCAACTTCTGGGAAAGGCAGGGGGAAACTCAGGTTTTATTTTATATCAGTTCTGTGTTTCACAGGAAATTAAACATCTAGTCACAGGAAGTTCTCCTGTGCAAATGATCACTTGTATTTTAGGCTTTTATGATGAGAAGGAAAGTTCAGCTCTTGGTTGAAGGAGGTCTCTCTTGGCTGACTCATGTTCAGTAGTTACCTTTTGAAAACACTTCAGTATCTTATAGCTTCTCAGAGACACAGCAGAGGGCAAGACTGGACTTGTTTGAAGGTGTGGGGGTTTTTTGTTGTTGGTTGGTGGTTTTTTGGGTTGTTTTTGTTTTTGTTTTTGTTTTTTGTGTGTGTGTTTTGTTTTTTCATCCTGAGGCTGGCTTAAAGGTCACCTCTGGAATGGACCATAATGTTTTTGTAAGAAAAGTTGATGCTGCCTCATGCAACCAAAGAGTGATCTGTCTGTTCAGGGGAGCTTTGACTTCAAAATGTCTTTCTCAAGTTGTGGCCCAAAAATACTGTAGTGGTGGTTCTCAAGCTGGACAAAATCAAGAGGAATACCTTTTGTTGGTATGCATTAATCTTGGACTTTGAGTAATGTAGTAGGTTCCTATAAAACAAATATAAGTGAAGTTTAATATGTCTGTTCCCTGAGCTGCTTGTAATGTAGCAGATATGCATGTCAGAAGTTTCTTCGGTTTGTGTAGCACCTATTTCTTTGTGGTAACTGAAGAAGTTTATTTCATGGATCCACTAAAATTGTCTCTCATAGATGTGGCTAGAGCAACTGATTGTTGTAACTGACCACCTATGAGTAGCACGGCTAATGCATGAGCTTCTTTCTACTGTGCTAAGTTTGATTTTTTTTTTTTTTTCTGTTGCACCTTTTGTTTATTAATTACCTATAGTTGAATCTGTCTTTTCTCAGGTCCCTGTAGGATGGAGGTGTACTTTGGGAAGGAGGCACCCATATTCATCCTGGGATGATGTTTGTCTCAAGCATTCAGAATGCCTGCTCATAGCATTAAGACAGTCAAGCCAAGTGGGAGCTGACTAAAAGAAGAAAAGAGACTTTACTGTTTAATTTGCATAACATAAGTCTTAATTTTGCTTTCATTTCAGGACATAGATATGTATTACCCTGAAACAGATACACCTGCAATGGCCAGAACCTCAAACCTTAATGAGGAACTTGGACAGGTAAGATAACATTTTCTGAAGTGTCATGATTGTGATATACTCTCTCAAGAGTGAAGGTATGACAGCAAGATGTACAAGATTTGTACAAGATGTGCAAATCAGCCTTATTTTGTTGCTCTGTGGCTTGGGTTAATGGGACATTTTTATTTTCTCTAGTCTGAGTCTTACAAGTGAAATAATGAGATATCACAGGATTAAATGTAATGTCATATAGGCAGTTTTGTGTTTGGGAATTGAAACTATTTCTTATGTTCACTCTAAACTTTATTCTTAAAGGTGTTGGAGAGATGCTCTGTGGTTTTGGCTGTCTGTACCAGAACAGAACATACAGGGCTGGACTGTTATTAGTTTTTTATGTTTCTGACTACTTCACAGGAGATGCAAGTTAAAAAAAATAAATGTATTCCTAATTTAGATACTGTGCTCCTTCAAGCATTTCTATTTTCCTTTCAGATAAAGATAACTTCTAGTTGTAGGTTGGTTTATTCTGGAAATAACATTTCTTCAAACTGGAAGGGCTTCCCAAAACAAGCTTACTGGATAATATGACTTTGCTGTTGGAATTTTGTAATACTGTTGAGAAATGGTAGCTTTTTTCCTTGACCATCAAGGTTATAAGTCTGTAACTGAACTTCATGAACTTCATAACAGGCATGAATTTAGTATTGGAGACAACACTTATGTATTTAAAATACATAATAATATCCTGCTCACTAGGGGGATAGTCAATATTGTTCCTGCTTAATCTGATCGGTGTTTTTCTTATGAATGCTGAAATTTGATTTCAGTTTAAATCACTTTGATGTGAAGTTATCAACCTCCAAATTATGGTGTTATTTTTGCCTGAAGTAAAGGATGTGTGGCATAATGTATGTTGGTGGCCCATATGTTATTTTCAGGAATGGCTCACTAGTGATTCTGTGTAACTAGACTGAATTTTTTGATTCTTTAATTGAATTACATGTTCACAGGTGCCCTTGATATTTTTGTTTAATGGTGAAATTATTAATGACTTAAAATTCCTCAGAAGTGTGGGTACCGACTTTGACTTCTGGCTTACAAAGGCTCAATTTCCAATGCTGTATTCAGTGGCAGTATAGTGCATAGCTAAAGGATCACCTTACAAGTAGTGTACTGCATTGTCTTGAGCTGAATGGCAATTATTGAGGAAAAGCTTCTTCTACCTCTAGTCAAATTATTTCGGTCTTTGAGTTGTCTAACTTTCATGTTATCACCATTCCTTCCTGGTTGGAAGTCTTACCTCATGCAGAGGTACAACTGTGGTGTCATTAACTTGCAGTTCGTTTTGGCCAGTTGTGGCTCTTCGAAGATGGGAATGTTGAATCTGCTAATGCTCCAATAAGTTGCTTTGAGGGGTTGCCTCCAAGTTCTACCTTAAAATCACTGTTTCCATGAAGGGATTATTACTTTGGGCAGTGCTGACTGTGGCTGTGTGTTGTGCACTTTAGGACTGCTCATGAGTGGACATCAGAAAAAGCAGCTTTTGTTTGCCTGCAGAGTAGCAGTTGGACTTACTCTAGCATATTCTGTGCTTATAGGTAGAGGAAAAAAAATCCCCAAACATTCCTGGTGATCTTTGAAACACAGAATGTCTTCAGTGTGTAAAATTCCAGTGAGCCTTCCACAATCCTAAGAGTCTTTGTTTTCATTTCTAATCACTCTTTGATATTAGTACAGTTGAAAGATTTGGTAAATGTCCAAGTAGTGCGACCAAGTACATCTGTAATGACCTCACTAGAGCCTTGGCAATTATACTTACTATTTGAGCCTTTCCACATTTAGAGATAAAGAATTAATGCAATTAAATAATTTGCCTGATTTTTGTTCTGTAGACTTGGTAGACAAATCAAGCTGTAATAAGCCTGCATTGGCCAATATTGTGACATTTGAGCAATATGTCTCTGAGTATCTTCCTGTTTTCTACTTTGAGTTTTATTACTATGCAAGTTGAAAATCAGACTTGTTTTTTCTGTTCCAGGTAAAATACCTGTTTTCTGATAAAACAGGTACTCTAACATGCAATATCATGAACTTTAAGAAATGCAGTATTGCTGGGGTGACATATGGGTAGGTATGACTTCTAAAAAAACTCCGTAGCTTAATGCGCGCTTACTATTGGTACAAAATTTTATATTGAGAAAGGATTAGAACATTCTGTTCTTCAATTTTTGTTGTAGCATATTTTGTGGTCTTAATTAGTAGTTTTTATTTTCCTGCAGTAGTTCCCGTAGTTTCCTGTCGTTTTCATTTGTCCTGCAGCACAAATTATGAAAGTCAAACCTGGGGAGTACTTCACAGAAAGCAAAGAAACTTGCTTCCTAACTTACCTGATCATGACTTAAACAAAACCAGAAGTGCTAAATAAGCTCTGGCCTTTCAAGAGGGAAGAGCTTGCAGCCCAAGGGTAGCATTTATCAGTCATATTTCTGTGACTTGAGAAGACCCAGAATTTTGTTAGAACAGTGTAGTTGTAGTTATAGAGCTTAATATTCCTTGCACAAGAGGGATACCTGCTTACTGGTTTTATTCTGTTCTGTCAGAAGGATCCCTTTGAGTCATCTTCATCTTTGTATTTGCTTCATGTTAAATGGGTAGTCTTAAGATCTTGGTGTAAGTTAACCTTTGAATTTCATGTTAGCTAATTTAGATATCTCAAAAGGCAGAAAACTTGATTCAAATGTATGAACAGCTGAACCCATCATTCCAGCATATGTTTTTGTGGGATGACTCATTGATCTTCGCCTTCCACCTATTTTTTTTTTTTTTTTTTTTGTTACTAAAGTGGAATAAATGTTCTTTTTTCCTTTTTCTGCTCCTCAGTCACTTTCCTGAGTTGGAAAGAGAACGTTCATCAGAAGACTTCAGGTAAATATATTCCAAGATGTTTATGTTCTGTATAGCAGAGTGGGTACAGTCTATATAAAGACTGCTTTCCAATTTGGGACTGGAAGAAGCCCAAGGGAGGAATGCATTTGAGTAAAATGGTCTTCCAGTGGGAGCCTAATGCAGAGCTGGTGGGTGGTGATGGATCTACTCTTCTGCATAGAGATTTCATATGTGAGGGGGGTGAGGAATAGGCAGTGGCTGGGGTGGCTGGGATGCTAATGCAGTGCTTATTTATAATTGCAGACAGTCAAGTTAAAAGCTAAAATTAACCTACTTTGCAGGAACCTTACCCCTAGCTAGAGACTGAATGTTGCTCTTTGTGATCACTGAGTTGAGGCCTGAAGAGAATGAGAAGAAAAGGAACTTCTTTATTAAAATGCTATGTTTTAGTTATTAAACTGGGAGAGCTTGATATGTAGGCCTGTCATGTCCAGAGAATTTTTCTTGTTTTTATGGGCGACTTTAATGAATAGAGGTGATGGGTCTGTCCCATTCCACAGAAACTAGTGAAGACCCAGAGGTGTTACAAGGTATCAGTGAAACATGTTGAGATTATTGGGAAGGAGGGAAGAGCCAGGGAGGGCTGACAAAGATTTGAATGGCAAATACAGGGAAGAAGTGAATTCTCACCCAAGAAACAAGTCAACATTGAATGCTGTTAGAAAAGTATTTGGTGATGAGAAAAGCTGGGCTTCTCCACTGGTCCAGCTCATTTTTATGATCCATGTTTTAGGAAGGTGATAAAATGATGTTTCTTCTGCTGGGAGGTAATTTCTCTGGATCCCTCTTTTCTTCCAATATATTTCTGTTTCCTTCATTGCTGTGTTTTCTTCCCTTGTACGTTTCTTTTCTATTCGGTTCTGTGAAAGTTTTTTCTAGGTACTTGGAGTACTCAAAGTCCTCCAGGGGTCAGCATGAAACAGAATGCTCTGACTAGGGAGGGAACTTAGAGATATTGAGCATTGATCTGTTTTATGAGCAAGCCACCCTGAAATCCATTTATATTAAATATGCTTAAAAACTGCTGTTGCTGCATCTGTCCCAGGAGCTGCATTGACACTTGAGTCTTCTGAAGTACACTGTCAACCATAACCATTTTGGGTTTCTTGCAGCACTTGCTGCATTACTCATATGATCTTTTCACAGTGCTTTCAAGGACACTGGAGTCTTACTTTGCCAATCTTAGTACTTCATCTAGTTTCTTGGGAAGCAGATTTAAAAAGCAATGTTGCCACTTGTTTGAATATGCTTGTTTTTCTCTGCAGCCAGCTACCTCCTTCCACCAGTGAATCGTGTGAATTTGATGACCCAAGACTGCTGCAAAACATTGAAAATGATCATGTAAGTCTGCTCTTTGAATATCACGCCTCTTAAATGCCCTATTCTAGGCTTGTCTGGAATTGAATGCTGAACAAATCTATTTGTGTGATTAAGTCTGCTCTGTGAGTGTGTCATGCAAGCACAGAGGGGGTAAATTGGAATCAATATAGCTCCCTCCAACGCCTTTCTGCCCACTTGTCTTACAATTGAATTAAAGAGCAATGGCATTGATACGGATTCTAGCTACCTCTAAGGCAGCTTCATATATTCTGTTGTATATGGAAGATAATGCTTTGTAACAAGTTATGATAGAAATTAAAATTCTTTTAAAAAAAACTACTTGGAATGTTGAACATCTATACCATTTTTAACTGTAATCTGTAGCATTACAAGGTGATTCTGGAATGAGCCTTAAGTATTACAAGGGTTTGGAATTCTAGTTATGTAAAGGATGTAAGAGATGGGAATTAATTGCAAATTCAAGCTTGGCATGACCCTTAATGATTAGTAGTCTTAGCCTAGCTGTTGAGTCCTAAAAGGACCTATTCTTTACAGTGTCAGTTCATTGTTTATTTGGAAATCATGTGGGTATGAAGTGTCTGACTGGACACCAGACAATTAATTCACCTGCCAAAAAGTATGACTCTTCTCCTCTGCAGGCTGTCTCACAGTATGGCAAGCACAAACTCAGTCAGCTGATTGCTCTCCTTAGACAGTGTAGCTTCTGTAACTGGGCTGGTTAAGTTTAGTATGAGCATCTAAAATATACTTGCAATGTACAGTTTGTGTGCAGGAAAGCTTTGCTTTCTGTTCTGCTGTGCAGTACTTAACTGCAGCATGGTGTGAATGCTGTAATGGAGTAGTTACTTGATGTGGCGCTATGTGTTCTGCAAGGTGATGGAGCCTAAAGGTGGCTCCTGGGCTCTAACCTTCAGCAAGGTGACCCACTCAGGACAGTGTCCTGGTTTCCTATGTGGCTTTTGTATGCATGTAGTCTGGAAAGATTTCCTACTGGACATGACTTGCAGCCAAGATTTGTGCATGTCCGGTTCCTTTGTCTCCTGTTTGTTCATTTATGGCTGCAGTTATGGCTTATGGCACTTGCTGACTCCAGGTATTCATTCTGGTTTAGGTGTAGACTGGTGATAAAAAGTGTTTGAGCTCTTTCTGGCTGCTGTTGCTTTAGGTA
This sequence comes from Vidua macroura, assembly GCF_024509145.1. NCBI lineage: Eukaryota > Metazoa > Chordata > Aves > Passeriformes > Viduidae > Vidua > Vidua macroura. The sequence goes on along the minus strand of NC_071572.1, from coordinate 91,907,361 downwards.
TGCATAGAGAAAAATGCTTTGGTTTATTTTAATAGACTCAGTGGAAGGGATGTATCTCAAATGAGCTGTGAGATGGAATTTCTCACATAGCCTTGAGGTGGCCCTTTATTTTAGGGCTACCTAATTATTTGATCTTCTCTGGGTAGTTTCTGCTTTGGCGGATAGAAGAAATATATGCTGTTGTAGCAGGCAAATAAGGGATTTTGGTAGCTTAAGTGTCATTTAGTCTAGACAGCTCAAAAGTCTTCTACGCTGAACCTTTTTCCAGTTTCCTTTTTACTGGTCACTTAAACAGACAAATATTGATGTTGTTGCGCAGCTAAATGTTGGGCTGAGCATACTGTGTGAACTCAGCCCTCAGACAATGAATGGGAAAATTACTGACCAAGGATACTTTTCAGAGCCTGACTGTACTGGAGGAGTGGGTGCCACCCTCTGGTAAGTGGTGATTTAGCACAAGACATGAGAATGCAAGGACTGCTTATGACAGTTTGCTGAGCATGTTTGGGTGTATTTGTCAGGCTGTGGGTGAGAGGAGGGCTGAATTCCAGGATAATGGTAGAGGAAGGGTCTTTCTGGCACTTTTGCATTAGGTCAGGTGCTGAGGTGCATAAACTGCTTCTTTCTATCTAAAAATCTGTATTATCTTAAATTTTACAGCTGATAGATAGCTGCAGATGCCATTTGCAGATGTCTTGTCAATTTCTACTCATTCAGTGAACTGTGGTGAAAAACTGAAGTGTTCTAGCATAAGCTACCTAGTGAAGTTAGGTGGTGCAATTGTTTAGAGGCAATTAATTCCCTCTAAACTTTTGCTCTTCTGCAGCTGAAGGTATAAGTATGATATCTTACAAGCTCTCATTAAGTGTTCATTGCTCTGGTCTTGAAGATTTTAATCTTTTTTTTTTTTTCAGTTCAGTCACAAGTGTTAGTTTAGAACTGTCGCAGTGCCAAGTAATTTTCTTTCCAGGTTGAAAATAAAAAAATACGTACTTGTACTCATGACACTGTCTTCCATCTGCTAGGAAGATTTCTAGCATCCTGCATCACCTCTAAATTTCATCGCTCTTCTGGGCCACTGGTGTGTAAAGGCTGACTGATAGCCAAGTCCATTTTTGAGCAGCAGTTAAAAAATTATTGCCCTGTAGTAATTGTTCCAGGGAAAAATAACTTGTCTTAAACATGTGGAGGCTTCTCTTAGCTGCTCTGGTATTTTAATGTGGGAGAAAGTACCTAGCTTTGTCTGCCTGTGCTTTTTCTGTGTATTGGCTTCTGTTGGATGAACGGTGCAGCTGTACCAAGTGTATGATGCTGTCTTGTTTCTATAGAGAAAATGGCATCAACTCTTAGTCTAATAAGGAAAGTTCTGTTTTTTCCTAAGACTGGAAGCAATGTTTGGTGAATATGCTTGATGGTCTTTATCTTGGTGCTTGCTAGATACATATATCCTGTGAATGAGCTCAGCAGAGAGATGCAAGCCTGTTTGATGTGGGGTTATGTTTTACACTGATGATAGGAGAGCAGGGAAGGAGGTCAAGAAGGAACTAACAGACTGGGTTCTCATCCTAAACGCTTCTGTCTCCCAGGATTCTCTCTGAACTTCATCTGCCAATTTCAATTTGCATATGAACTTTCTTCTGTGGCCCCCAAATTATCTCTTGGCCAAGAAGCAGCAAACATGGTATAACTGCAGATGCATGAATTGGTTCAGTGAGTACGTGTGATGAGTACTTTAGCAGCTGGCCAGGCAGAACAGACAACTGTTGTGCTCACATTGAGCCTTTACCACACTGAAAGTATTTGTTTAGACCTCAGCAACATGTCTGCTTATTCTTGTGTAGTGTGTGGGAACTGAGGCTATTATCCCATCAAGCTTTGTTGAAATGACAGCTATCATCAGCTGATTCTTAATTCCATAGGAAAGCAGAGCCAGAAAAACATATCACGGCTAACTGGGATGAAAAACTGGGATTTGAAATACACTAGGGGGAAAAAACATATTCAGGTGATGAAAGCCTATGGGAGGCTTTAGTTCAGATTGCTGAAAAACTGTCCAAACACATAATTTTATAGCTCACAATTAAATTGTTAGGGCTTGGTGAGATATATTTTTCTTATCTGCTTTTGTTCTTACTGTGCGTGGGACTTCAGTACTTTTGTTCAAGTACAAGGCAGTATCTTTAATTATAGGTCATATCCCGTTGGTTTTGGGCAAGATACACTTGCATTTAACTCTTGATATTCAAAATCTGCTTAATGTCTTCTTTGTCTGTGCCTGAAGTATCTTGGTCTCCTCCAGTCCTGCCAGCTTCACTGTTTTCTGGAGGTGCTCAGTGTGGCTGGATCCTCACACTGCTCTCCAGATACTTTAGTGAACTAAATGGTAGGAAGTTGATATATTTTTAAGATGTTCAGTTGTAATTCTCCTTGGTAATTAAGTACATAAGCATTTTCACAGTTTTCCTTGGCAGAATGTGCCACTTACATGCAAACTAATAAGTTCAGGTTGTTAGACTGTGCTTTAGTATCCCACTGGCTATTTCTAGGCCATTTGCACAAAAACTAGCAGTCCTGCTTACCTGGAAATGCTGTGAATGAAGGCACTGATCTGATATTGCTACAACTAAAGGAAAGATGAAAGATATCTTTAACTTCATATGCAAATTCCTTGTAATTTTATCAGACTCTTAACAGTTGAGAAACATTGTCTTCTGAGTGACAAGTCCAGATAAGGGCATGTGTGACGTGTGCAGATATGAAGCTCTGCACAGGGCAGTTTGCTCTCCAAAAGACAGGCTTGTCTCAGTGTTTTGCTCCTCTAAATACAGGAATCATGAAGGGATGAAAATTTGCTTTCTGCCCAGTGGTTTGCTTGATAATGGATAGTGCTGTGCCTACTAGATAGCTAAACTTTGCTTTCACTGAGGATAGTGCTATGTAGGTAACAATCCAGAATCTGTTTCCAGAAGTTGGAGACCATTGCAATGTGTGTGTGGTTCTCAATTGGTAGGGGCAGAAAACAAAATAATTCACCCAGTGGAGTATATTTCTTGTGTAGATGCTTGTGCACCAGCTTTTTCATGGATTTTTTTTGAGGGGGGAGGGAAGGGAAGAAGCAATTGCTTTCACCCAGAGTTTTTGGCACACTAGAAGAAAAATGAGGGAAGAAGGCAATTAAAATAAGAGCTACTTGTGGGCTGATGAATAAGAGATTAGAATATGCAAACTTTGTTCCAACTACAGATAAATAGAGAACTAAAATGTGAGGGTGGAAGAAATAAGGCTGACCTTAACACATGAACAGGCAAGAAACATCTCACAGAGACCATCAGTAAGAATACTGTCAAAGACTTGATAGAGGAAAATAAGTAATAAAGCAGAATTGGTTAAGATGTGGGAGTTCTGTCCTTTGCTGGGATTCAGCTCAGCATATTGGAAGGGATATGTTGCCACAGAAGCCATTAACAGATTTTCTGTTCACAGGTCCAAAGCAGGTATTTGAATGCTCTACCCTGATTTATGTCTGTGCAATAAATATTGTCAGTGCTGGAACAATACAGAAAGGAAACAAATGACAGCTGTGTGGAGGAGCTGTTGTGATAAGCTGAGCCTCTGATGATCTGTTGCAACAGAATTGGAAGATTGCCCTGTAATACATTGTGAGCTGTGAAAATACCATGACAGCAGCAAATTATTTTGCTGGCTTGAAAACATAAATACATGCTTAGGAAGGATTAAAATCCGTGTCACTACTGGAGACAGGTTGTTTCCAGCTGACAGAACACATACTATGAAAGCTTGTTAAGGGACTAGGTGATAAAAGTGTAAGGCGGACATCAAAGGTCTGCAGCAACAGATGCTGAAAGGAGAATCTGGCAGGCTGTGCCTTTTGACATGGAGATAAAACTTTCATTACTTTGACTGGAAATGATGGAACAGCAATTACCTCTTGACTGTAATTTGCTGTGGACTTATTTAGATAGTAGTGTGTAAATATGTTTGTTTTCCTGAGCACAGCCGCTGTACCCCAGCATGTCGAAAGCAACAACTCTTGTTATTTTAGCGGCATGTGACCATGCAATTTGGAAGTTTCAGTATGCAAAGATAAAGTTCCTGGTTGAAACAGTTATTTTGAAAATATTCATGGCAAAGTACATGAAGTACTTTGAATATAGGGCTAAGTGTGTAGGGCTTGGATTTTCAGATTTTTTATTACATTACTTTCTGATATGCTTACTTTGTTTACACACATTGCCACAGTGTTTGCCAGCTGACATGGTTTTGTGGCTTTCATAGTAGTTTACTTTCTACTAATTAAACCTTCATATTGTCAATGCATATGATGTGCTAATGAAAGATTGGGAACCTAGATTATATTTTTATATGTATCAATTCTTTGAGAGTTTGCAAAGTCAAGTAAGGCTTTCTGCAAAGGTAGATCTACTAAGTTCATGTCTGAGTTACTGAGCAAATGGCTGCTATGCTATTCCTGACTGCTGTGAGGCTGTAAATCCTGTGCCAGAGGCAGGGATGGAAAGGAGGGAAGAATGGGATGAGGGACTTAATTTCACATCACTAAAGGTTGCAGTTGCCACAGTTGGCTGATCAGAGGCTTGTGATTTAAGTGCTAACTTTGCTGAGTTGCAGACCTGGTGTCTGTTTAAGCATTTTGACGAAGTGGTTTATGTTGCATGTTCTCTTTATGCTGAATGTAGGGACTGTAGATTAATTTTATGCTTGACTGGGTGCTGTATTCCTTTGGAAGGACATATGTTTCCTTCTACTGGCTGTTCAGCTGCTCTTAGCTCTGGGTATTCGTCACTAAGGGTGCAGTTGCAGCAAGTTTAATTCTGGTGTGATTGCTGTCAATCTGTTGGAAGCTGCCATTAGTAATATTTCCTGTTGCTAGATTGTCATCATCTTGTGGCAGGTGTCTTTGCCTATATGAAGCTTGGGGTGCTTAAGAAGTAATGCTTTTATGAGTGGGGAGTGAGGGAATGTTCAGCCTTCTCAGCTCTCTGCAATTTGAATGAGGTCCTTATCAATAGTTCTCTAGTTCATCAGTGCTGGCCCTGAACTGTGCTGTCTTGATGTTCTGAGGTCAGAACAACTGCTATAAATAGAGAACAGAATATGTTTGGTTTTTTTTTTCCTGTGATACCGAAGAGATCATCTCAGTTTGGTGAGCAGGTTCCTCAGTCTGTGTGCAGTGCTAAACCTCACTCTCCTGGTGTCCTGTCTAGCCCACAGCTGTGCATATACAGGAGTTCCTCACGCTGCTGGCCGTGTGTCATACTGTTGTTCCTGAGAGACAAGGAAATACAATAATCTACCAGGCCTCCTCTCCAGGTTGGTTGTTGCTTTCTTTTTTGGGAGGGAAGGGAATGAGTTGAAGGAGTGGAGGTAGATGGAAGGAAGGTCCATAAATTTCTAGGTCATTTCAAAGGTCATTAATTTTGAAAGCAAAATGTCCCCTACCATGCTAACAGTAGATTTGGCATCTTCTATAATCAGTACACACTGGTTTTGAATGCTTCCTACAAAACCACATAGTCCATGATATTTCTTTAGAGTTCGGCTGGGCGTAGGATCCCTTCTGCACTCATGAGACCATGTACTCTTTCTGTAGGGGTGAAAGTAAAAGATATTGAGTGTGTAGGAAGTAATGATTTGTTTCTGCATGAGCAGTTACTCTATTGGCCTGTCTACAAACTGTCCTTCTTGATCTAGTATCTGCTTAGAGTAAGATAGGAAGCTATCAAGTGCTGATACATGACACATGGCAATATTCAGGCCTGTCCTAAACCCATTTTTTTTTTTTCTCTTTTCAGTTAGCACAGACAGAGCTAGGTGGGGCCAGATTGGGGAATGTTGCTCTCCATTGAATTTATCTCTGTTAGTGAAGATATTTCTAGAATTGCTGTAGTCGTGTATTGAGTGATGAAGCAGCCTCATTTTTTATTTATGTCTTCATAGGGTGTCTGAAAAGTAGGATAAAGAACTCATATAAGTAAGCTCTGGTCAGTGTGATGAACCATGAGGAGACTAAGGGAGCTTTAGAGACATGAGGGTTGCTTGAATTAGGCACTAAATCCACCTATGTGATGGTTTTGCTTAATGATGCTTGCTCCTTAAGGAGGCTCTCTAATTATCTCTGGGAGGCACAGGTGTTGGCTCTGATTGCAGCTCTGTTATTTGAGCTCTTAATAACACTGCCCAGTTGAGTCTCTGGAAAACAGTGCTGTATTTCTATAGTACCTGAACTTAGTGCCTTTCCAGCAGAAAATAGATCAAACACATACTGTAGGAATTTAAAATAACAGAGCTTTGATCTTGCTTTCAGAAAAGGTATTTCCCCTTTTTCATGTAGAAAAGTATGGCACCTCCATGAGAATAGAGTTCAATGCTTCAGTAGTTAACAGGATATCTTATACATATTAAGTACTAGGTTTGTGTAGTTGATATTACATGGCCTTTGTAGGACTAAAATGTTGAATGTTCTTGTAGAAGGATGTGCAGAACTACTCTAACGTACCTATGGGTGGGATTTCACAGGAAAGGGGATTCTGTTTTGGCAATCTGCCATATTGAAGTATAGGTTTTGAAGGCCTCTTTAACATACCAGGTTAAATTCAAGCTTTTTTTTTTTTTTTTTTTGGTTTGTTTTGGCAGATGAAGGAGCATTAGTGAAAGGAGCAAAAAAACTTGGTTATGTCTTCACAGGACGGACTCCCCACTCTGTTATCATTGATGCGGTAAGTGGAGGATGTGCATGGCACAGGCTGCCAAGCTCTTGCAGAGCATACAGGTGTCCTCTCTGGTCCCTGTGAGGGCCCCTTTCCAGGGTCTTTAGGATGCTACATGCAAGGGGCTTATGTACACTGAGAAAAGTTGTCGTAATATATTTGAAGATGCCAAGTCCTTTGCCCCTCTACGTGGCATGAGCGATAGGAAGTTGCAAACTTACATGGGGAATTACAGCATTTGTGCCTGAGAAGTATTTCCTTTGTCCAGCAAGCACAGATGGGAGCACTCACATTAGAAGCAAATTCATGTGTCTGGGAGGTTTTCTGCCTGTTATGTTTAATGGTTGCTGTTCTTCTAAATGTTTCATTTCTTCCTTCTGAGAAAGATCTTCAGTAGAAGATGTATCTGGCTGACAAGCTGTGTATACAGGGCTGTGTACTTACTGGGTTGCAGTTGACACAGGTAGCCTCAGACTCATGGGGCTGCATTCAGACTCAGGTTGCAGTCTAAGCTAAAGTGGCTCCAGATTTACCCAGATGCAGCTAGTAGGGTGCTTATTAAGAATAATGAATATTTTTTGTCCTTCTCTCAGTTATGTTCCCTTTCAATGTACACTGCTAAGCTAAGCACTTGAAACATATCTTCTAGGACTTGTCACAAACTTTATACAGATTCTCAAACTGCTTCTTAGTTGAAGGGAAGAGCTGAGGATGAACAGTGTCATCTAGAGCCATCTGAATGCTTCTCTGCTCTGCAGGAACAGCCAGGCCTACCTAGCCTAGTTGTATACGCATAATGCCAAGCTGGAGGCATTGTTAATCTATAGCCAGGAATAAAAACTGTCATTCCCAGAGATTCCTGTCTCTCCTGATTGCCTACATCAGTGGCAGCACGTATAAAATGGTTTGTAGGTGCTTTTTAATCTTGGGGATGTTGCTGAATTGATATGTGCCTAGGACATGTCTATACCACAATTAGATTTTACTGCTGCACTTTCTTTAACTGCATGCTGCAAATAGCACTGGAGTTCTATGACTCTGGTAACTCCTACTGCTGCTTCTGTACATTATACAGCAGGAATGGCAGGTGTTTTAAAATCTTTGTCCTGCTTCAGGTTGTTCTTGCTCAGCCCATCAGAGAGTTGCTGGTGATAACAGGAATTTCTCCTCGGTTAATCTTTTTTTTTTTTTTGGCCACAAAAAATATAATTAATATGTTTGTGAATTCAAATAAAAGAAATACTAAGGGAGGTGAGTCAAAGGTTATTGTAATACTAAACCTGGAGGGAATGCTTATTTTAACTTGGAAGAATACCTACACCCTGTAATATATCTCTTAGTTGATGGCTGTTGAGAACTAAATATGCAGCTTAGCTTTCAGAGCATGCCTAATCAGAAAGGATATTAACTCCTTGTAATGGTGTAGCAGGTAGTGAATGAAGGATGCCACAGCAGAGGATGTCGAATTAAGTTCACTAAATAGGGCTCTGCATCCTTTACCCAGCGGAGGGAGCCATTGCCACATTTATTGACACTGGGATGTGTGACAAAGGCACCTGAGCTCAGCTCGTGTGTTTGCACGTGTAAGAATATAATGTAGATTGTACTTATGCTCTTTCTTTTGTTTTCTTTTGTAGCTGGGGAAAGAGAAAACCTTTGAAATTCTTAATGTGCTGGAGTTTTCCAGGTAAGTTTTCCTCTAATATGTGAAATTCAGGGTAATAAGAAAACTCTTCTTATAAAAAAATACTATTTAGAATAAAATGTTACAGCTGATACAGTAGAAAAGCAGAACTTCCTTAATTTTTTGTCCTACCCCTTCATCTTATTTCTGATATACTGTGAATGAGTTATGAACTGGTGGCTGTTGGCATGCCATCATTAAAGTTTTTCCTGCCACTGCAGGAAAAAGTTCATCTATTGAGAAGTTGCTGACCTGGAAGCATCTTGCTGTGACTCATAGAAATCCTGATTTGTTCCTTGTCTACTTCAAGAACATGCTTTGAGATTGCACTTTTATAATGCTTCTGCAAACTACTTTTTGAATAGATGGAAACTGTACCTGGAAGTGCCTCTTCTTAAGAACCATGCCAGCTGTGAAAATATAAACATTGCAAGCACTCCTAATTTGTCAGACTCATTAGGATGGGCATTGCTTGGATAGCAAGAAGCTTTGATGAATCAGGCCCCTAAATGACTGGAAATAAAAGGGTGCTTTCTCTTTGTTAGTTGATAAAGTTATGTCCATTTGGATGGTGCTAGTCAGCATACCTTTTTTTTTTTTTTTTTCTGTTGTTGTTTATTTTCTACTCTTTCTGGGAATTAAAAACTTGAACTCTTGAACTCTGTTCTCTGCTGTCTTTGAGTTCTGGTTGTGCTCTCAAGGACTATGTAAAACTAAAGGTAGGGATGATTTGGGTAGGTGACTTTTCTTGTGTCCTGACTTGCTTTGAAGATTATTCCTGAGTACTTCCCTCCTTCCAGTCAGAATATAGCTACTTAGTCTACATGTGGGAAGTATCTGAAAAGGCACTGGAAGAGTCTTTGAGGGTTTGTGACAAGTTGACCAGCACCTTGGTGTCTGTAGGCAGGAGTAGCCGCAGCTTGCACGCAGCAGGAAAAAAGCTGTCTTAGTTCTCCTCTGTGTAGCACCTTCCCTCCTGACCACTGAGGGAGCTCTGTAATTAGTTTTCAAAAAGCACACAGAAGTTTCCCTGTGTCATTAGGATGTGGCAGAAATTCTGGGCACAGGTAACTGCTGTCCTTCCAACCCCTCTTCAGAAAGCCTCAGAAAGGATTTGTTTTGTCTGATGATACATGCCAAGAGCTTACTTTAGTACACATGGTTCTTGAGCTCTGAAAAGTGACTACATTTCTCAAAGCAACCTCAAGAGGAGAAGGAAGATTGCTCTACACTGTGTTTGTACATGTTGGCAAAAACATAATGAGTAAAGAGGATAGTTCCAGGTTGGTCCTTTTTCTAAGGAAAAGGTTTACTTGGAACCACAATTCTTAAGGCTCCCTTGATTAGAGTTGATTTGTTTGCGTTTGCCTCTTGGAAGCCGTAGGTTTTTTCCAGTGGCTCTTTTGAAGGGGAGATTGATAAATAAAACATAAAAATTTCTTTAAAAAAATTATCCTTGCCCGCCTTCTGTTGTTAAATGTTGGTGTACACTGTGCTACACTATGCTGCATTTTTTTAAGACATATGCCAAACTTGATTATTCTGTCCTTGCTCAGGGGGTCTGACTTCCTTCCACTTAGTTCCAACTTTCTGGCTCTGATTAGATCAATATAAAGAATTGACAGAGGCCAAGAACTGATCTATACCATGATTACTTGCTATGATGTTTTTGCTCTCTTTTAAGTTAGTAAGTTAAATAACTGCTCTTTTAAGTGGATGGTTGTTTCAATGTCTGTTATGCCTATACTAAAGATGTAATCAGCCCTAATGATTCCTTTTCTAGAGTCCCCAAAGCAATTTTGCTTGAAGAATCAGGAAAAACTGAGACAGAATAATGAGAATAAATGTGACTCCCCTTCTTTCAAGACGATTTTATACTATCTTGCTATTTTTCAAATTCTTGCTTGCATATGGGTGTAAGTCTGGAGTGCTTGCCAATGTGAAACATAGGGCTGAAGCTGGAAATGGGCAATTTAATATATCTCCTTGTGGTCAAGGGTTGTGGGGTCTTAAGTTACTGCTGCTATATCCCATTTAATCTCAGATGCACAAAACACATCTGAGAAAATTCACTGGCTAGAACAGGAATTACTCTTCACCACTTTGACTAATGAAAGCAAATATTTTTATTTCAATAGCAACAGGAAGAGAATGTCAGTGATTGTTCGAACTCCGGCAGGACAGCTACGTCTCTACTGCAAAGGGGCTGTAAGTAATTATGCTGCCTAATGGAGAACACTGCCAGTTATTGTTTCAACAGCTGTGGCTGATACTGCCATTTCATGTCTCATACATAATACCTGTTGGCTTTCTGTTTAGGGCCAAGTGATTTAAGAGAGCTGTCATTCCTGCTCTGACTCCTTTTGCAGGCTGGAAGACTGCTAGGCTTTCTACTGCCCGGTTGAAATCCTGAAATTAATGAGAGCAGTACCCTTACTGTAAAGCCAGGGCTTCACCCAGCTGTGCAGCAGAAGTTCAGGAGCTGGAATAAATGCTGTTGTCTGAATTTATAGCATTAAAATTTGTTCTCAAGTGCTTGGCTCTTGATCTGGCTTTCTTGCATCTCTGCACCTGCTGTTATTTGTCATCATGACTTGCACCATGTTGTGCTTCTGTCTTCACTGACAAGAGCAATAACTTAGCACAGTACAAAGGCTCCAAAACTAGCGTTGTCCACAGCCAGGGAGTGGTTCTAATTTCAGTGGAAGACTATGGAGCCGGCTTTTTGCAACAGGGAAAAAAATCTTCCTGACCTCTGTGAGGATCTGGTTTGCTTGAATTTGTCATGACATATAGGTCAGTGTTCACTGCTCTGTTCCTTCCATTTACCTCCCCTGATTTGATAAAGATGTGCTGGCTTCATTCTGGTGTGGTGGAAGTGAATGAAGCCTGCTGCCATTGTGTGGTAGTTCAGTCCTATGCTCATAGGACCACACAGACTTGAAACTTGCTTGTTCATGCCGTGCCTGAGTTCACACCATTCTTTGGAGTGTGGCACTGAAAGGGATGGAGAACAGGAGAGTTTGTGGTACAAATTATTGCTGTTTTCTGTATGAACAGACCTAGGTGTACTAATGTGCTGCATCTGCCACTCATGTGACCTGTAAATTAACTGACTATTCTGCATTAACTCTTCCACATTCTGGTAGTCATATTCTGTCCTGTTGCTTCCATAATAATTAGGTTTGTATGCCTGTCTCTAATCAGCTCTAGATGTAGATGTCTGCTTACTTAGCTTAAGAGCAGATGTCTGAGTAGGATTTCTGTATTACATGTGTTTGTAGAACTTGTTCTGGTAGTTATAAATAAAATCCAGAGACTTGAGATATGTAGGTGATGCTATATTTTGATTTCAGCTGTTAATGGAACCTTCTCAATTGTCTTTTGATTTACTGATAAAGAAAGCTGCTGCAGGAAGAAGATTGTTTCTGAGAGAATGTTGTGGTAGAACATGATCCGTATTTCTGCATTTTTTTTTTTTTTTTAACATCAATAGAAATCTTTTCTGGAAAGGATTGCAGGAAACTCTACTGCACAGGACTGATATATATACAGTGAATAAGATCAGACATTTGTGTTGTCTGAAAGTCAATTTATAGAGAAGTGTTCTGTACTACCCAGTAATGGGCACCTCTTTATGGAAAGAGGGGAGGAGGGAAGAGTGTGCTTCTCTCCCCATTATTTGTAGTGGATGCAGTATCTCTGCTATTGGGTACAATCCAGATTAATTACTCAAATCAGTCTCTAAACCCCAAATATATTGTAAATACAACTTTGGTATTGATATTAGCAAGTCCCTTCAGGTTGCTTCTCTTGAGCATGTAAATACACAAATGGCTACTTCATATGTAGACTTACTCTGTTGTAATGAATTTGGTTTTAATAGGATAATGTAATTTTTGAGAGGCTTTCAAAAGATTCCCAGTATATGGAACAAACACTGTGCCATCTCGAATACTTCGCAACGGAAGGTAAGAGAAACAGCATGTCATGAGAATTCAGTTCATGAAATTATTTGCAGCATTTTCTGCCTTGTCTAAGTTCTGTGGTGTGAACTAAGATGATTGTGAAGATAAATTAAGATGGGGTGTGTTATCAGCAAATTAACAACTGTAGGTTGACTTCAGCTGTAAGGAGGTTTTTGTCCAACTTCTGTGTGACTTCAGTAGGGAAGTGGAATTTGAAAGGAAAAGGTAGTGTTCTGTGTGTCCATCATGAAGGGAAAGGGCATGAGTTGTATTGCCCAGAATAACTCATTACATGGAAGTTGGAGGTGTTTTTACCAGGGCAGAAGTCGGATGCCGCGTCTCTGGCTTTACAAAGCACAGTGACAACCTGAACGTGCTGGGAAGCCTGGTAGACTGAGACAAAGATGATCTGAAATGCTCTGTAAGGCCTTTGACTGATGTAGTATCTCTGTTCACTGTGAAGCTGGCTTTGTTCTCTCTTTTGTGATAGCACAGGATACCTCAGTTCATAGTAAAACCATGAACCACTGTTTTTCTTCCAAAATCTGAAAATACCAGTCAACTTTTTAAAAAAGAATTTTTTTTTGCAGACTGCCATGTTCTCAGTACTGGAACTTTTGTATTTTATGGCACACACTCCTCTTTGCTTGATTTGTGACAGAAAAAGAAATCATTACTTTTCTATGTTAAATTTTGCCAGTTGTCTAATAAATTTGTTTTCATACTTCATGGACCCTCTTTACTGTATTGTGCATGTGTAACTCCTGTTGTTTGTGTGAGTTACATTGCTACACTGATGAAGAACACAGTCTTGCTAAAAGGAAGCACAGGCTGGGCAGGATGTTTGACTAAGTAACATCACCAGTCACAGTATGTAGCCTGATCTTTAATACGACGTTTTTAAAATACGTGAAAGGCAAGCTTGCTTTCACACTTAGTAAAAAGTTTTTGTCTAATACTCTCTTGATCTCACCAACATTAGTAGCCAAAATGTACTAGATTTGCGCTTTATGTTTGTGGAAATCCAAGTGCTTAAAAAAATGTACAGGGAGATTTTTTAACCGTGTGTGTTAGAAGCTTTTGTTGTTCCAGCTTGAGGATTAGAATTTAGCATTCATTACATATGAATGATTTGATTCAATGTAGTTTTACTGTGGGTAACGGCTGTCTTCTGTTTTGTAGGTCTGAGGACATTGTGCATTGCTTATGCTGATCTGTCAGAGAAGTCTTACAGAGAGTGGTTGAATGTCTACAATGAATCCAGTACGGTTCTGAAAGACAGAACTCAGAAGCTGGAGGAGTGCTATGAGATCATTGAAAAGGTAAAACATACTTTCTTGATGATCAGATGCCGATTCCCTTACATGTGTATTTTCCAGTGGAATTTGCGCTTTATACAATGAAATAAACTGTTAATTTCATAGATGAGAAACTGGAAGGATGTTCTTAGATGGTAACCTGTTCAGTCCACAGTTTAAATCTGAAAATCTGAGATGAATTTATGGATAAAAACAAATTTCTACTTAAAACCCCTGTTCTCACACTTTTTTAAATCTTCCTGTTTTGTGTAAGATTGTTGTAATTTGATAAAGATAATATGTGGAAATTGTTGCGTTGCACTAAGTTCCCCTCTACTAGGGTATGAAGAAATGTGTTGCTTTCCATACAGCAGTCAAATTAAAGGTTTTTGAAGGCTGTTATAAGCACAATGTAGGGCTCACCAACACCTGTAGGGGCATGGGCTAAAAAAAGGATGAAAACCTGCACTCCATGAAAATTGCAGAGCTCTTAATTTCAGAAGGGGAAAGTAGGTATCAGAGAACCTATTTTGAAATGCTTATCCTACAGTGAACGAAATGTTAAAGTGCCAACGCTAGGGGCCAGTGTTTCTCTGAACCTTGTCGGTGCTGCTGCTTTCGGAAGTGCTGGTAGTTGCTCTGCTTACTTGTAGAGGTTCATGCTATTCCCTCTTGCCCTAGGTATTTAATTTTATTCAGTGGTTTCTTTAAAACATGTTATGAACTTCAATATCTTTTAAAGTAACTATTAAAATACTGCTTAGGTTCTGGAGCACTGTTGTTTATTTAAGTTAGTTGGGGCAAATCGTAGAATTAGAGAATGGCCTGGTTTGGAAGGGACCATAAAAATCATTGAGTTCCAATCCTCCTGCTGTGGCCAGGGACACATTTCACTAGGCCAGATTGCTAGAGCTCCATCCAAGATGGCCTTGAATGCTTCCAGGGATGGAGCATCCACAAAGACGTCAAGATTAGGATAGGAGCTAACTTTCAGGGGGTAAGAGAAAAGCTTCAGGAACTCTTTCAGTAAGAACTGAAGATTGGTTCTTCCTTTTCTAAGTCATGCCTGAAATGGTCTTTTGTGTTTATCGTCAGTAACAGTGTGGTTATCTCATCCTTGGTTCTCTAGGTTTGGGTAGCTCCTTTCAGCTAGGTGAAAAATGAACATTGCTTTTGCTGTCCTTTAAAATGTGTTCTCAAGCTTTAAGTAATTTTTTGGTCATGTACTTCCTGCCTTTTTCACAGTTTAGTATAGTTTTTAAGAAAAAAGGGAACCTGTGAGTGGGTTGTAGAATTGGAGTTAGGAACTATCCACTGTATTCCTTCCTGTTGATGTTTGCTTGCTGGTCATTCCAAGAAGCTGGCCTTAGAGATAAACTGGCATTTGGCTGTAACACAAGCTATAATATATTTCTACATGCTCAATCCAGCCTGGCCTGGAACGCTTCCAGGGATGGGTCCACCACTTCTGTGGGCAAACCTGTTCCAGTGTGTCACCACTCTCATCATTAAAAGCTTACTTCTTTATACCCTCTGTCAGTTTAAAACCATCACCCCTTGTCCTGCCACTGCTGGCCTTTATTCATTTTTCTTATAAGCCCACTTTTAATATAGAAAGTCCATGGTAAAATCACACTGAAGCCTCATCATTCCCAGGCTGTATAACAGCAACTTGTACTCCTGTTCATTTGTCTTCATTTCTGTTGAGTAACTTGAAGTCTCTGCAAAGAATAGAATATGCTACCTTTTTCTGTGCAATTTCTGAAATGATACAGTATACCTAAACTTATTTCAATTTGTTTTAAGTTGAACATCTTTGCACATGTAAGGAATCATTAAAATGCTTTTAGAGGTAAAATCTGAGTAGACTGTACCTTTTGACAAGGTATATTTCTTAGCTATTGTTTTGCTGATTTTTTTTTTTTTACTGTAACGTAGCCAAATCTCCTCAAGCAATTGTTTTAGAATTGCCTGAGAATACAGCTAACTCTGTAGTATTAAATTATCTGTATGAGATACGTATTTCTGGCAGACATCTGTATGCTGATTAGAGATACTTGGATTGATTAATGTTCATACCACTTGTATTAAATGTAATGATTAGATCCATAAATAATAGCAATAATTTTTGCTTTGTGTGATTGTATCCAGTCTGTATGTACATTTTAAAGGAGGAAATTAGTTTAAATGATGTGATGCCAAATAATTTTTGTTTTGTGAGCTTAAATATATAAACTGATACATAAAATGTTGCTATGGTGATTAGTGAATGGTCTAGTATATGTGTTCATCTATAGGCTGACTTTGGACTTCTAGAACTTCAATTATTCTTGAAATGTTGCCATCTTTCTGATCAAAACCACTGTTCCATTCTGTACCTCTTGAAATGTGAATTGTATGCAGAGGAAGTAGAATAGCCACACTAGAAATTTACTGTGGTGTATATTGTTTGTCAAAGTGCAGTGTTAGCAGTGAGATGCAACATGCTGTCTTAATTTCTTTTTTGAGTATGTTCCAAACATACTCTTAAAAGATTTTGAGGGATTGTTTTCTTTTTTTTGTCCCCTCCAGGATTTGCTGCTTCTTGGAGCTACAGCCATTGAAGACCGCCTGCAAGCAGGTGTTCCAGAAACAATAGCCACACTAATAAAGGCAGAAATTAAGATATGGATTCTGACAGGTGACAAACAGGAAACAGCTCTTAATATAGGTATCCTTCATTCTGGTTACTCTGAATTTGTCTGGTATGTAGCAGGTCACATGCAAGATGTGCTGAGTGGGTTTTTAAATAGAATTGGGCCTGCTGCTTATAGAATGGTTTCTTGGCAGCAGGGCACAGCATTGGAGAAGGGATTTTGTAGTGACGTCTTCACTATGTGTGTCAGGCTATATTCTTTTTTTTAATTATTATTGTTTTGAGGCAGAAGAGACCCATCTGCTCTTGGTTAAATGCAATTCTAATTGAATGAATACATGTAACTCTGCTTTCTGATGGTAATAGGAGAACTCTACCAGACTGATGTTTCAGAAACGGTTTTAGAGCTTTTTTTCTTTTCTTACTGCCTTTGAATTGAGTTTGGGATACAATGGGAAATACGATAATGCAAAGCCTGTATAGTTTACAGCACCTTCCAAACCATGTCTGTGAACATAGGTGGATTATTCAAGCTTAATTAACTGACCCTGCTGTCCCCTTAAAGCACACCTATTAGTATATAGTAAAGACTTGCTAAAGGGACATATCCTCATGTAGGCAAACCCCTTATCATGCCACACCTCCCAAATGTCCCATCTTTGGCAATAGAATGCCATGATGTTCTTGTGTTCTTTTTGATCTATTTTTCTCCCTATCACTTGTAAGGGAGGGGAAGAGATGGAGTTGCACTCTTGTGATCTGACATCTCACCTAAGTTCAGTTAAAGAGCATTTTAGTTCTCCCAGGAATAGCCTGAAATACACCCAGACCTGTCTGTGTGCAGTTCTAAATGTAAAATTGGTTGCATTATTCATATAATTAGGGAGTCTTGAAGTCAATAGGAGCTCAAAAAGACTGAATAAATAGTTCCTTTAGCAGAAGGCAACATGTGCTGTTAGGGTTCCACTACTGCATTTAGATTACTGCAGATTAGTCTGTTTAGATGTACAGGTGTAGGTTAAAAGGAACTTTAACAATATAGGTTGCTTTCTCAAACTCATTCAAGATTCTCTATCAATGATGCTCTGTAAGTGAACTTAAATTATTTTCAGGAAAGTTTTGGGCATTTGTGGGTTTTATTTGTCTCTTTTGTATTTTTTTAAACTTTTCTTCTTTTTGGTTGACTAAGCAAAATTCCATGATACAATCTGCTTGACTAACTAGAATTTTTGTGTGCTTCAAATTAAATTTCATGTATCTTTGTATGTTGAAGGTGGTACCAAGATGTGGAATAACTTGCTTAACTGATACAGCTGTAGTAGAAATACAGTGGATGGCCTAGGTAGACAGCATGTTTAAAGGTTAGTTATCTGGTTTGAATCACGATCTGCAGATTTTCCTTTCTTTACAAGCAGTAGATAACTTCAGAAGGGAAACACCATCTTTTGACTAATTAAAAAAATGTAGCTACACATTTAGATGTAAGTACCTGAAATAAGTTGATATATTAACCAACAAGCTACATGAACACCAGTAAATGAGCTTATTCTGAAGACTGTGAAGGAGACTAACATCCAGCTTTCTCTAAAACTGTTAGTTTGTTGTTTCTTTTATTATAGCAACTTGAGAAGAAGAATAATCTCACTTAAAACTTCTAAATTGTCCCTTAGTTTAAGGTACAGTTTGGTAGTAAAACACTAACTTAATTAGCTTCATGTTCAAGTTGGCTTGAACATGAAGCTTGAAAGTATAAACATGTGGCACTCTTCCAATTTTTGTGTGTAACCCAATAAAACTGTAATAAACCTTCAACTTAAAACCCAATCCATGTGTGCACTATATGTTTCAGGTATAAATATGCTATCTGGGGAGTAAAAAGTGTTTTCACTTTCTCATTGTGTTATGCTTATTGACTCTTGCTTGCTGTATGGAGGTGCATGTGTATTGAGGGATATTTCAGCTCTTGGCAGCTTTGTCAAGGAGCTGGAGTACTTTGTTCTTCCAGCTTCCTCTCTATTCTTTGGTTTTCAGAATTTGCATATGTTTTGTTTTAGTTCTGCAAGTGAGGAGAGTGTTCATGATAAGCTTTAATACTGATCAGTCATTTGAACTCTAGCTCTTGAAAATGGGACTTCTAGGTACAGAAGCATCTTTAAGCATGACCTGCAAACAACTGTAGGAGGCTTAACTGTGTTCTTGCAGCTTCATCCTTTTCATCAAACAGTCTACAGACTCTGGGTCATCTTTGCCTTTTAGTGAGTCAAAACCACCCATGATAGATTTCTATTTGCCACCATCCTGGTGCTCAGCACACTCACAGAACACCAGAACTGCTGTATTTCCAGCCAATAACTTCCCTAGGAAGAGATTTGTTTTCTGGGAATGGGAGTATATTTCATGTGTGTCCCTCCCTGAACCATGAATCAGTCCCTATAGTTGAGCTGAATGCCCTTACCTGGGGTGTGCATTGATAGCTGCCTGCAAGCACTGCCTTACAGTTGTTTGGGTTTGAGGTTGAAAAGGCCCTTTTGAAGATACAGTCCTCCTGCTCCTTCCCTGACAGGGACATCATTCATAAATCAGGTTGCTTAAAGCTCCACCCAGCATGACCTTGAACACTTCCAGGGATGGAGCATCGATAAATTCTCTGGCAACCCATTCCAGTCTTGTTACCCCCATCATAATAAATATCTTCCTTATGTCCAGTCTAAACCTACCCTCTTCCAGTTTGAAATGACTGGCCCTTGACTTGCCATTACAGGCCTTGGTAAAAAGTCTTTCCCAGTCTTGATTGTAATTTCCTCTTGTATGTTGAAAGGTCTCTCCAGAACCTTCTTTTTCTCCCAGTTAAACAACCCAAACTCTCTGCCTGTTTTCAGAGGAGAGATGTTCCAGCCCTCTGATTGCTTTTGTGGCCCTCTTCTGTGCTCATTCTAACAGCTTCACGTCTATCTTGTGCTGGGGGCCCCAGGGCTAGATACGATATTCCAGATGGAGTCA
This sequence comes from Vidua macroura, assembly GCF_024509145.1. Lineage (NCBI taxonomy): Eukaryota > Metazoa > Chordata > Aves > Passeriformes > Viduidae > Vidua > Vidua macroura. The sequence goes on along the minus strand of NC_071572.1, from coordinate 91,888,030 downwards.
TTCACCTTTTCATCACTTAGGTGCTTCTCAGTAGGGCTGCTTTCAGTCTGTTCATCCCCTAGTCTGTCCTGATGGATATTTATGGCTGTTGCAGTACAGGTGGAGGACCTTGCACTTGGCCCTGTGGAACTTGATTAGATTGTCACAGGCCTGCTCCTCAAGTGGATCGAAGTCCCTCTGCTGGCATCACTTCTCTCCAGTGTTACTTAGGTGCACCATTCAGCTTCATGCATTCTCAAGGTTTACTGAGGGTGTACTTGATCCCTGTCTGTCTCTGGTGTAGATAGCTCAGGACTGGCCTGAGGGACACTACTCATTACTGGTTTTCATGTGACTGTGGAACCATTGACTGTAACTCTCTGGATGCAGGCATCCAGCTGATTCCTTACCCATCTGACAGTACATCCATCAAACCCCTATCTTTCCAGCTCAGAGAAAAGAACACTTCTTGGTGAGCTGTGCTTTGTTTCAGTTCAGGAGACAAGCCATGCCAGCACACTTGCCTGTATCTCTGTGCAAAGTTTGAACAGGGCATTTGTGCCCTCTCTAAACACAGAGGGTAATCATTCTTCCCTCAGATGCTGGATTTTGTATGCCTGCAGCATGAATGTGCCTGTGGGCTATGATCTTGAACTCTGGTTCAAGTAATCTTTCTCCCAGGACACTTAAAGGAAAATAAGTCCCAGAAGTACCTGATTCATCTGCTTCATGGACTTTTAGTCAGACTTTTAATTTAAAAGAGCTAGATATCAGCTTACAGGTGTGGGTTGACATTTTATACCTGGCTTTGAACCAGCAGTTGATCTTATTTTACTCAGAAGCATTGACAAAAATACTTATCTTAGAATGCATTTTTGCTTGCCATGTTAGTATTGCCAGTAATAACTATTACAAAACTATTATAAAGCTCAAGACATTTCTAGTAATGCTTTAAAGTTACTACTTGTACTCCTACAGTTGCCAGCTACTTTGCTTTATAGTAGTGCTAGATTTTAACATCATCTTAGTCCTGAGATGGTACATAATGTATAGATCCTCTATAAACCCTTGTTAGTGTTGACTTACATTCTTCTGTTCCACTCTTGATCTTTGTTTAATGTGATGGCAAGATGCAAAATGGCTTCAGTTGCAGGATAAGTTCTTTTGAGTCCATGATTTCCAAGATACATGGCAGAGCAACTGTTTTCCACAGCATTTTTTTTCTTCCAGCTTGACTTCTAGAATGGCATCTTGCTCATTTTGGAAGAGGTAAAGTGAAGCAGTGAGCAATGGTTTAGAAATTACAGGTCACTATTGCAGCTGCTGTTCTAATAAAATGCTACTAGAAAATCCTTTTGAATTAGTTATGCTGAATTTGTAACAGCCTACTGCACAAGACTGCTTTAGCCAAGGGAAAGAATAACCCTGTTATGGAGGGAAGTACTTAAATTTGTAATATTCTCTTTTTCTCAATAAAAATAAGCAAGTTTTTTTTTTTTTTAAATGGCAAACTGACTTGAGAAAAAAGTCAGTGTTTTGTCTGTGGCTGTTGGAGGTTTGCTGCTTAGTTCTGTACTACCATCCAGGATTTGATCACAGGCAGAATCAGAGGCTGTCTGCAAAGCTTTCATGTTGTAGGCTGCGCATCATTAGAACATATTTTATCCTTTTCCCAACAGGTAGGAGTTCTGTGCCATTCTGTGTTGTTCTCTGAAGCAGAAATTAAACCTAGGCTTGTTAACATGTATTAGCAAGGTTGCACTTGATATTCATAGTCCACATAGCTGTGAAATGGAGGAGAAACTGAACTTCTGCAGATAATCAAACCTGCTTCCTGAAAGTGCCTGGCTATGATACAAGATGTCTTCCTCAAAGGAGAGGGATTTACTTTCCTTACACAAGTCACACATGCAGACATGTTAACCCTGGATTATACCTACAAAACTAGCCCAATTATAAAATCTCTGTAGCCTGAGGAAATGATTTGCATTGCAATTGATGACCCAATATGGCCTTTCTAAGGAACCAAGAATCCCACAGATGATTTCATGCCTCAGTGGTTCTCTTGCTATTGTAAGATATGGAAAGAGGCACTTCATCTTTTTACGGTGATTGTGGTGTTCAGCTTTTGAACCTGTCAGCCTTGCAGTCGTTCTTTACTGGGACATGACTCTTATACTGCAATACTTTCCAGTCTCCATTTAAGAAAAGTAAGAGACTTCCCAAGACCCCATTTTATTTGATAGCAAATTTTTAAGCTGCTGTAATTAATTTCTATTAAAAAAACAGAAATAAAAAATACTTGTATTTAGTTTCCTTTTCCCATGTAGCATAGATGAGCAATAAAAGGTGTGTGCTTCAAATAAATTAATTCTCTGCTATTTTATGAAACTGACATCACTGTGCCAGTCCCAAGTAAACTTGCATGAGCTTTTAGGATAATGTGGTAGGGTCAGTCTGATGCAAGTTTGCATTTGTCTCTTGCCATTAATACGAACAGAATTAACCTGTTTATTTGTAAATGATTAAACTTTTATAAAAATTAGAGTTTTTGAGTTTTGGTGTCCTGGGAAATGTACAGAACTGCCTTTTGGGTGCTCTTGTTCTTTCATGTCCCAGTCCCACACTAAGAATAATGTAGTCTAATTACTTCGTGTCTATAGGAGTTGGTAGGGGCTCTGTGAGTGTCATTGATCTGTACTTCTTGATGAAGCTCAGAACCTTCCACACTGAACACTCAGGAGTAAAAAATGCTCATGTAAGCTTTGTGTGGGCTAGGGAAACTGAGCAGCATCAACTGAAAACATGTGTGCACTTCCAGTTATCTGGCATAGATGCAATTGTGCATTTGAATCTGTTCCTGTAATGTGCTGAAGGAAAACCTGCCTTCATATAGACTCAAAAAAAAAAAAAAAGAATGTAGGGCTATGGGCTATATTTACTGCATTCAGTTCACACAGTGTTTTGTTTAATTAAAACCTCTCAAGTGACGTATTTGAAAATGCAGATAGATTACAGCCCATGTTTCTAGTAAATCTGTCATGTTGGAGTGTGTCCTATACACCAAAAGTTCTGGCAGTCTGCCTGATAGGAGTAACTGCTCAAAAAAGAAATTGTCATTTGACCTATGGATGCTTATCTTAAGGTTGAACTTGAACCTTAGATAGCCTTCTAAAAAGTAAGTCTTTGTGTTTTATTGTCTTTTTTTTTCTCCCCTGCAGGGTACTCTTGCAGACTCATTTCACAGAGTATGTCTCTCATCCTGGTCAATGAAGATTCACTAGATGTAAGTAAGCAAATTCTGATGTAATTCTTGACAGAAGGAGGTGTTGCTAACAAGATGGAAAGTTTTCAGGCTTTCACATTGAATTTCTTTTGCTTACCCTTAGGGGTAGCAAGATAAACAGTTTATGCTGAAACACAGGTGTACTGTGTAAAGTGTACTCCAGAGGTCTTCAGTCACAAACTGTGCAAATCAATCTGAAGTCTCAGAATGAGCAACTTCCTAGGTGCATGGGTTTGATTCTGCTGCAAACTGGAAAAACTGCAGCATGCCATCAGGAATGCAGTTAAGTTTTAAGGTATAGATATAGGAGAAATGTTTGAAGAAAACTTGTTTTTTGATTTTTTTCTATCTCCAGTATTGCATGGAACAGTTCTAACCACACTTGGATTTGTGAGCTTGTCTATGTACAGTAGCTTGTGAGATCTGAAATAAAAAATGTTCTGCAAATGGTCACTATGCTTTGCATATATATGCCAAAATTAAATAGAAAAATCATATATTTGTACATGAATCTTCTCAGGAGGTATCTTTCCATTTTGTCTGTTTCAATGTCCATATCAGTATTGGATATCACTTCAATATCTGATTTCTATTAGAGATATTTGTAGGACAGATGAAAGTACCTGTAACAGGCAGCATCTGACATTTGCATTTAGAATTGGCAGGTTGGGATTGGGTGGGAGATGCAAAGCCTGTATCTTGGAGTACCAGAGGAGTTACTGGATATCTGCAAATCTGGTTGAAGAGGGTAATACTACTGTGCCAAAATTCTTGCTGGCTAAAGTGTTATTTTCCAGTTGCCTTGATGTGATTCCAATAACTTTGCGTGTAGAAAACTTTGGTTACAGAATCCAGCTGTAAACAGTATTGGAGATTTGTCAGTAAGCATAAAAACCAGTGGCAGCTTTCAGAACATGAACTTGCACCCCCAGATTGTTTGCCTGTGACACCAAGCTGTGTGGTGCAGTCAGCACACTGGAGGGAGGGAATGCCATCCAGAGGGATCTGGACAGGCTTGAGAGGTGGGCCTGTGTGAACTTCATCAAGTTCAACAAGGCCAAATGCTAAACTTGGGTTGGGGCACTCTCAAGCACAAGTCCAGGCTGGGAGGAGAATGGATTGAGAGCAGCCTTGAGGAAAAAGACTTGGGGCTGTTTGGACAAAAAGCTCTGTATGACCCAGCAATGTGCACTCACAGCCGAGAAAGCCAAAGGCATCCTGGGTTGCATCCAAAGAATCACAGCTGTCTGGTTGAGGGAGATGATTCTCCCCCTCTGCTCTCGTGAGACCTGACCTGGAGTGCTGTGTTCAGCTCTGGGGCTCCCAATGCAAGAAACACATGGACCTCCTGGAATGAGTCCAGAGGAGCACCACTAAGTTGACCAGATGTCTGAAGCACCTCTGCTAAGAAGACAGGCTGAGAGATTTGGTGCTGTTCAGCCTGGAGAAGAGAAGGATTTGGAGAGACTTTATAGCACCTTGCAGAGTATCCAAAGGAGACCTACAAGGGAGCTGGAGAGGAACTGTTTACAAGGGCATGTAGTGATAGGACAAGGGAGAATGGCCTTAAGGTGCAAGAGGGCAGGTTTAGATTAGATGTTAGCCAGGAATTCTTTACTGTGAGGGTGGTGAGACACTGGATAAAGTTGCCCAGGGAGACTGTGGACTCCCTCTCCCTGGAAGTGTTCAAGACCAGGCTGGATGGGGCTTTGAGCAACCTGGTCAAGTGGAAGGTGTCCCTGCTTATGGTAGGGATTTGGAGTTAGATTATCTTTAAGGTCTGTTTCAACTCTAACTTTTCTATGGTTCTATGAAAAAAAAAAAAAGAGGAAATGGAGAGCCATGGCATATCAGATGAGAAAAGAAACCCCTTACTGATCTATATATAGTTGCTGGCCTTTCAAGTGAAGAAAATGTCGTATGATACATCATGAATATTGAAGGTGACTGATACTTTAGTTCAGATAGCCTATATTTTTCTAAAGCATAAGTATAAACTTGTGGAGCTTCTGAACTGGTGCATCAAAAATGCTTTGTATTACTCTTGCTTTCCATCTCAAGTAAGTCTATGGGTTTTCTCCAAAGTACTCTTACTGCCATTTTTAATGTAGAATTGGATTTTATATATGTTTAAATGCAAAACTTATGTTTTGTTAATAATTGCCTCTAGTTCTTTCATTCTAAGGTATCTTTAAGTACTTTTATTGCCAATTTTTCAGTATGGGATCTCCATAGTAATATTTATTTTGTGTTGCACCTCTAACAGAAATTTTGGCTTCTGTTCAACTGAGCCTAAAATCGAAGGTTCTCACATTGAAATTCTGTAGCATTACATTTAATATATTCCACCTTTGAAATCTATTAATTCTAAAAATGAGTTTTTACAAGATCCAAGTTGAGCTTAGAGCTTTTAAATATTGATACACTTCCCCCTTTGTGCAGTCCCTGTGTGACTTTTCCCTCCCACTTCTGCTCCTTGGTATGCAGCAGTAGGTGAGATATGATCGAACAACTGTCTTTGCTTGGTTTTGAGATAAATTTTTTTCTAAATCATACACTTCAGGGGAAAAAATCAATCACTTCTGTTCTCTTCAGGGAACTCCTGGGAATAGAAAAGACTAGCTTGATTCAGCTGAATTCTCGAAATTTAGCATAATAATCTGCAAATGTCTATCCCTTGTAGACTGTACCACATGCATACATATACTCACTTGTTTTTTCTTTTCCTAATAAAGCTTTTTGAAATGAGAATATTTTGAGCATGAGATTTACTTTGAGTGTAATTCTTGGACTCGGTTTCTGTTTAATTAAATTGGAACACCATAAAGTCTTATTGTGCAGCTCTTAACCTGGAAAAATTTCTTTCATTGGCATCTTGTAGAATTTTGAGTTGTGGGAGCAGTGAGCAGGGTACCTGAAGAAAGGAAATTGTATGACCAGAGAGCCCCTGGCTGGAAAATCTCTAATGAGAGAGGCGATATTACAGCCAAGGAAAGTTGTGTGTGTTCCTCCCCATAAATGCTGTAAAAAGAAGAGCTGATATCTCTATCAGTTGCTTATCACACGGGACTGTATTTAACAATAGTAGAGGGACAACACTGGAGGGACCCAGTTCTGAAGCTGTGGGTAGTACTTTGCTGTAAAGCAGTCTTGTTGATGTAAAAGAAACTACACTGTGAGTGTGTTCTACAGAACCCACGCGCTAGGAGTGACAGTCCTGGGTTATACACAGATGTGTGAATAACAGCAAATGGATACTCCTGTGTAAGAACCCTCAATGGTGGTGTCTCTTGATAAGGTATGCCTAAAAGTGTAAGCAGAAGCTGGCTTTCCTTGTTTTTCCATTTGTTCAGGTCTACCTTTTGTATGCTTCACTGCTGGGATGTACCTGTTTGTGCCACCATGGTGTCTTGTAGCATTCTTAAAAAACAAGCATAGTTTCACAGTGTAATTTGTCATCCATAGTCAGTGTCTAGACTTCCCAAATAGTCTTGGTACCTGCAAGGAAGCTTGATATACAGTTATGTTTTATATTCCAGCAGTGAAGAGTGAGGACCTAGAAAACTTGGTTATTTTGTTGTTAGTTTATTTTAGCTATTCTGTAGGGTAACATTGCTGTGAGGGTTCTGTAAGGAAGATCTGTTAACCATGAGAATATTAGATTTATCCAATGACTTTCCTGATCTTCATTCTTAATTGGCACATTTCCTTCCCACACATCTTAGAGTTAAAAAAAAAAATAAGGAAATCTTTGACAGGCATCATTATCCATTGTATTTAAATACTGATACATCTGTAGATCTGATATTATCTGGGAATCATGGATCTCCTAAGAAGTAAAGCTCTGACCTGATCATTGGACTTAGCCATATGCTAGAAATAGCAGGGTTTTTTTGGGTTATTGTCTAAAACTTTTTCTAATAACCATAGAGAACTCAGACTGTGTAGGGGAGAGCAAGATGAGCAGAAGGCTATTAAAAAGACATTGTTTTTATCAGCACATTTGTCTTTGAGCAAAGAGTATGGTTCCAGTAGTGTCCTCTGTATTGGACTTGTCAGAAAGATTTGCATGCGTTATGACTTACACAGAAAGGGTTACCTTCACCTACAGAATTTCTTCAGCATATGCACCCTGTAAGTTTTTTATGTAAATCTATATTTCAAACTCTCAAGCACAATTACAGGAGACCCTGCCTGTGAAGCTCTGAGAAACTTTGAAGGTGTTGCTTTTGAGATCCTGAGTCTCTTGCAGAAGAAGGGATGTCTGTGCCTTGTCAGTGGTGTCATACTGATTATTCCCAAAGAACGGGCCTAAAGATATTGTCAGCTTTTCAGACTAAAACAAAAGTTACCTGAAACTCCAAATGCTCCAAAGCATTGGTATTGTGTGTGCTTCAGCTGTACTAAAAGACAGTAAGTTATGCAGGTACTGCTGGGAAGACAAGAACAAGCCTGGTACTGCTTATGTAGGTGCTTTGAAGGTTACATCTTGTGTGTTGCGCTAGAGAGGGGCTTTTATCTCCCCTGCTGTCATCTGCCCGTGTGCATTCAGACTAAGTTAATATTCTGGAAAACTGGTCAATGTGAGCAAGCTCAGTTTGAGCCAAGGATTGGCTCCCCTTCAGAGGGGCATCTGCAACAGTCCTCTAGTGTCTTGTGGCTACTAAGTTACTCCAGTCACCACTCAGCCTGGAATTGTAATCAGCTCTTCTGTCTACCACTGGGAATTTTCAGAGGAAGCTAATTAGGAAAACTAGAGACAGAATACATTTTCTATTGTACAAAGCTTTTACTATTGCTCAAATTGCTGTTTTTCTTAGTCTAGAAATACACATCGAGCTAATATAAGTACATAAGGAACAGAGTCTAGTAATCAGATAAGTCTTCAAAAATGTTAGGTTAGAAGGGTTTTAGAGGTTTTTTGTTTGTTTTTGAGGAACAAATAGGATATTTCATAACCCCAGGTATTTGCTAATCTGCATAGAAAGTTAATTGTATGGATGTGGAAAATATACAGCTCTTTGTGTGAAAAGCTGCTTTGATTTGAGTGTACTACGTAGAATTATAAATGAAAGAATATTGGTGTTACCTAGACCTGTAGGTTTAAGTACACACAGGACTGTGTAGCTTAAGTGTTAGATTACCACTTTTTCAGGAAGTAATACTAATAGGTTTGAGCTGTGAGTGGTGAATGAGTTGGGCTGGTATTTTTGTTTCATCCTGCTTTTCACTTTTCAGAATTCATTAATGACTGTTCTCCCTTATCTGTGGCTCTGTTTTTTCTGTTAGTGTTTTCTGGCACTGTGATAGTTTGGATGAAGTGGGGGTACTTGGACCTGAAGGAATGCAAGGACCCTTAGGAGTGCTAAGAAAAGGTTACTAAATACCTCTTCTTTCTATAAGTGGAAACTGGGGTGGGAAGGCTGGGGAACACTTTTAAAAAACCCAAACACACTGTTTTCAAAGTTACTTTTCCTTTCATATTTTAAGTTGTAATAGCGGTCATTTCTGACAAGAGCTGATTTTAGGCAGCTGGTATTTAGCAGATGTGGGCTAATGCCTTGTCCGTGCTATAGGACAGAATAGATCATATTACATACAAATAGAAAGGAAAAATTCAGTGTTCCCTGAATTCCAGCTAAAATTTGCTGTCTCGTTTGTAAGAGTTCTCATATGTTAGAGGAAAATGACTGAAAACAAACACTATTTCTCTTAAAATTGCTGATGATCTTCACATGTGCGAAGGCTTATATCAATAGATGATCACAGAATGTTATACAGATCTACTTTCTGTTATGTGTGTAACAATAGAAGCATGGCTTCAGATGGATGATGAGGGAAGTATCTGTTGGCTTTGAAGATGGGATTCTCTGCAGCATACTGATGTGCTTATTTCTGTTAAGCACAAGAGACCATGAAAATATAAGGATGTGTAATCAAGTGTTAAACGATTTTTTTTTAATGAGACGCTACCCATGAAATGCAGGTTTTGCTGATATTAAAGCATGATGGTGTGTTTTTAGGGGAAAAAGACGAAGCTGGTGTCTGATGTATAGATCAGTTATGGATACTAATCCTCTTGATTGACATGGTTAATACTGCACATCTGTAGAAAGAATTCAGATTTGTCTTTTGTATTGAAGGGCAAGAACTAAATAGTCCTTTCTTCTTCAAGATACTTTTGTATCTGATCTTTTGCTTTCATTGGAGGAGTTCCTTGTTGATGAAAGTTTGTCTGGGGGTTTTAAGAGTAAGCAGTCTTCCTTTCTTGGTATGGAGCCAGCCTAAAGCAATAGGATTTATTCATCTGCAGTGTTAACTTAATGAGGATAGTAGAGAACTAACTTCTTCAGAGTGACAGGGTATATTGTGATCCTGTATTTGGAAAACAGAGAGATACAGGTATCTGTGGCCTTACTTTTGTGGTTCCCGTAATACTGACTTACTACTACTTCGTTAAACAATTTTTTTAAGATTCTTTCCTTTTTCATAATAATTAGAGAATCATTCTTGCAACTGGAGCTTGATTGCTCCAAGCCTTCTCATCAGTCACATAAAAGAATACATTTCCTTCACAGGGGAGTTAAGGGAAAAAAAAGATGTTTTACATCTGGTTGAAGCTAGAAAATGTCCCACAGAATTTCTCTGGGTTGATTGGTCTGTCAGAAACTAGAATTAAGCAGTTCTGCAGCTGTATGAATTTAATACCTGACTAAGTATGTGTTCCCTCTGCTTTTTAACCTTCTGCATAGAGTAGAACCAATCTACAAGAGGACTCCACAAGAGGACTCTTGTGGAAATCTCTAGGCTTTTTATATAACTTTTTTACGATGTTGTAAGCTTTTTTTTTAATGGGAGAATGTGTCAAGGTGCATTTTCTCACTATCTCTGGTTGTTTAACTGACATAGCGATGTTAGAGGATTAGTGTTGCTCTTTCATATTTACTAAGTGTTTCTAGTTAGCTTACCCTCTATGCATCTTAAGTAGTGTTTGCAATCTCTCCTCTCCATATGTTCAAGACAAAACTGATTTGGATATCTTGAATTATCAGCTAATTCCCAAATCCTGAGTTATCATAATCAATGTTCTAACGGGGCCTAAAAATCACAGTGCTGAAGTGCTAGAGTAGAATGGTTTCTTGGAGAGCTTTGGGAATGAGTGTCAGTCAGAGCTGAAGTGATTTGGTGTCCTCCTGAAGCTTCCATCCTGCTGAGTTTTGGTGATATCTATGTATGCTTGTGTGCTTCAGATTTTCACAGTGAATCTTTCCTCTGGTTTGAACGATTGAGGAATTTGGTGTCTGTTACTAATTCAAGTTCTTGTAGCTAGAGTATAGAATTCAATGAAACAAGAAGATTCAGCTATTTGTAGAAAGACAAGGTATCAAATTCTGTGGTATAACTTAGGACCATTTACTGGGCTAATGGTGACCAAAGTTGTCTGGCTTCAAGAATTCTGTGTCCTTGGGGTGCAGGGGGTGAAGGTCAGCAGAGCGTGTGCTTTTAGATATGCAGTTTAGTAGAACTCTGGGAAAATGTATCTGAATAAAGCCAAATAATGGTTAAGGGGCTTTGTAAGATTTAGGCTGGTACAGTAATATTTGTCTGGATTATAGAATTAATATTACACAATTTACCTGTAAATAACATGAGGAAAATGGGGATGGGTTCACAGCTTAACTGGCTGATTTTTTTGAAAATGTGTGCTTTCTTTTTAAGTTAATTAAAACTTAATTTGTCTGTCTATAGTAGTTTCAATACTATCAGGTTCTCAAGGGATTTCTAGTTCTGTCCAGGGCTTGACAGACAAAATCTGCAGTTCAATAGACAGAGTTAATAGGTTTAGTAAATATTAATAAAAGGAATCTATTGTATAACTAAATCTTTAGGGAAATTACTGTGGTGGTTTAATTAAAAAAAAAGAAACATAATCTTGATGATTTTGTGGTGTTTTCTTACTACAATTATTTTTTGTAATTGAAGTGGGTATCATATTTATTAGATAAACTTTAATAAAAACTTCAGATGTATTGAATAAACTGATAGGAAACTAAGTGTGTTTTTAAAACTCAAGGAAAAAGAGGTCTTTGAAAAGTTACTGTTCACTTCAGGGAATGGTGTTTGTTTGACTAGAAAAGAGAAGCTTGCCTAGGGCTTTCTTTATATTTTTATCTTAAACAAAAAAGTAAAAACGCTGGAAGCTGTCATGATGAAAGCAAATCAGGTGTTGTGTCCACCTTCTCAGTTGAGTGGATACCAGGATCTTTTCTGGGCAACAATTAATGCCGCAAAAGTAAGATTTGTTTCTAGTTCTTTCTAGAACAAGAAGCAGTGAGATGCGAGCAGTGCAGCAGCAGAGGTACTCTTGCTTCCTGAGCTGCCTGTAGATGTCCAGGAAATGTCTGCACTAACTGTATATGAAAATAGAAGATTTCAGTTACAAGGACTAGGATCAGCCAAATTAAAACTTTGTCAATTTTTATGTAGAGATGAATTGTAAATTATACTTATCTGAAATGGTGTTGTACAGCCCTCGTTTATAATACATTATAGAGAATTTCAAGTCAAACAAAACCAACCCACCTATGTACGTGCTGCCCTATGGCCTCTAAATGCATTTTGCCATGCAATCATTTGTGGCAGTTGCCAACAAATACATGTCAATATTGATGTTTCGTTGCTTTTAAATCTGCAAGGAATAAGCAAGCCTCCCAGTAGGGGAAGGGATAAAATGGGTTACTTGTGGGAGTCTGGCAAAGTATAGAGTAGCTGGAGGAAGATTTACTTTCCTCTGTGGTTCACTACCTGATATTAGCAATTTTATTGAAACCTTTAATGCAAGTAGAATATTTTGGAGAAGTCGAGTAAGGACAGTGGAGATATCCAGTGTGATGGTTTTGGAGGGAGAGAAGGCAGCAGGTTGTTTAGTTTGTTGCATGTGATTTTTTTTTGTATGAGGGAAGTATGTGAAGCTTCTTAAGAAATGGAAATTATTTAGCTACTTGAGATTACAAATAAAGTAGATCTTGCGACAGATCATTTGATTCATGCTTGTCCAGCATCCAGGAACCACATGAACCTTCAGTAAGGAAATCTGCAAATCAGAGAGCAAATTCTTGCAGAAGGTTTCAGAAAATATGTTTGCCAAGAAGGAATTGTTGCTATTTGTCAATATACTGGGGGCTAAGGTGCTGTGCTGAGGGCAATAAAACATTGTTTCTGTAGATGTTGTACAGGAGTGTAGTAAGAGTTACCTCCCATGAGCATAAATCTTCAATATTACTCTTGTGGTAGTCATCTGGAGGAAATTCTCAAACTAAATATTATTGAAAACAGTGGTAGTCATGTAGGACCGAGCATCTAGCACATCTTTTAATTTTGTAAGATACAGAACACTCCTACTTAGACTATCTTTATCTCTGCACTTGGAATTAGTTACCCTGCCTATCCATTGACCTAACTGCTGTGCATTGTCTAAATCAGTGAACATAAAGTCCTGGAGTGCCTCTAGTTTTCATCACAGAAGCCTGTGCTAAATTGCCTGGTTTCTTACTTGGGTTTTGACACATTAATTTTCACACTGTCATTATTGCTGGAAGAAAAATGTTTGGTGTGGGGTTTTGTCAGGTTTTTTGATTGGTAGTTTGTGGGTATGGGTTTGTTTTTTTTTTTTGTGTTTTTTTTTTTTTTTTTTTTTTCTAATAAGAACACATTCTGCTGTAAAAATGGCCAGTGTGGTTTTAAGACCATGTCTGCTGCCTCGTAATGCAATTTCAGTAATCTTGAGTTTGGGTTCACATGTGCAGTTGGCTGGTTACAATATTCTTTTCCAGTAAGCATTTTTGGAACATATCATGCTTTATGAGCAAAGGTTAACTAGGGCCTGAAGGAAGCTCGAAGCAGCAAAGTACAGATGTGTTTGTAGCAAAGAAGACCACTAGCCAAGCCCAGGATAATTACTGCCACATATTATTCAAAGATATACCCTTTATTGTTCAGCTCTGCTAGTGTCTTCCAAAAGATGGAGTTCTGCCCTAACTGATTTCAATGTCCAAAATCATTGTGGCTAAATCCCTATTTCCCATGTGGTATTTCAGTTCACATAGTCAGAAAGGCAGCCTATGTGATATAAGAATGAATATTTTGGTCTGGGAGTTGTGAATATTGTTACCTTAACTTTGTGTTTCTCTGCAATGGCATTGGAGCTCTGAAAATCTTTATGGTGCTGTCTTTTGAAATAGTGTATTTGCATAGAATTTTTAATAGGTGAAGATGATCATCTTGTCAGCTAATGGAATAAGCTTTGGGAGGAATGCAGTGTCTGGATACTTGAGAGGCTAGGATAAATGGGGCTCAGCATCTCTCAGATGCAGGGGTCTTGTATACAGTCCAAAAAACTGCTTATTTTTGGTATTTCTAATTCCTGTTAGAATTCATTGCCCCAAGTAAAGCATTTGTTGCCTTGGTTGGGAGAAGGCTATTATGGATTTTGCTTTATATCTAAAGTATTAAATTGTTGTAACCAGTTGTTACATGACCTTAAGATTGTATAACATTAATACTGTTTCAATGAGTAATTATTTGTTTGGTAACTCTCCCACAGATTATATACAGTATTGGAATTTCAAGATTATTAAAATAGTTGTATGAAGTTAATTAAAGCTGTCCTTAGTGTCTGGCATCAGGACAGCTCTTAGAGAATGTCCTTGGATGTAACTCATCAGTCACTGAACCAAGCGAGTACATCTCACCTCCATTCCTCTCAAAAACACTACCTGTTGTCTCCTGTGTAGCTTTGAAAGTATGAAGACACTAAACTGTCCACTGAACACACATAAGCTTTCAGATTTGTAGTGTGTCTGGAATTTCAGTTCTGGCTGAACTATGGCTGGTGAAGAAACTGCCTTAAACTTGTGATGTGATGGCAAGGGCAAATGGCCTTTTAATGTCACCTCATGTAGTATTAAATAGGGACTGTGTTTAGCAAAGGCCATTTTTCTATTCCTGTACAACTTGGAAGTGCTTGAAATGCTCCAGACTTTTTTTTTCCCAAATAATCTTAACTAAGAAAATGACTAGGGAACAGTTGAGTGAAGGCTTTTGCTTCCTTTGATCTTCAAGGAGGCCAGTGGCAAAGCTGCCCTTGTTCCTGCTTGTTTCCTTTTCCACCACTACCTAAGAGTGATGTAAGGCCAGAGCATGACCAAGCAGTGCCTCTCTGAAGCTGCTGTCAGCAGATGTGTGCTTGTTCATGTGCATCACCCTTCCCTAAGGCTATAGCCTGTGCTGAGAAGGTAATGTTATTTAAGGGAGACAAGTAGCCTAAAATAATCTCGGGCTGTTGCCTGATATTTAGAAATATCTTGATGCCATGTACCATCATCTCTTATAAACCCTTAGCTTTTCATGTTTTATCACGTTTTCATGTTTCCATGTTATCCTGTTATAGTCACGTTCTAAAAACCCTCTAGATAGGCTTCAGGCTCTTTAGGACCCTCCAGCCATTCCATTTCATCATTGAACCTAGTCTCATCTGAGTAATTGAAGCTGTAGTAGGGGATCAAACATTTTTAACAAGATAGGCACAAAAATTAATTTGGCTTTAGAATTGAAGTAAAATTCAGTATAAAAAGTGACAATTGTATGGCAACTTCTGAACTGCCTGTGGGGAGCTGGTCCATAGATCCCACTAGCTGGTCCAGGCCCCACTTCTCCAGACACTTGAGAAGGTGAGGGGAAGCTGTGTCCTGCTGCTGGCTCTTCATTGCCTTGTGGCAAAGGATGGGCTGGAGGAGCTGCCTGCCCTGTGCCTTGTTTCAAGGGTGGAACCGAGGGCAGGAGGAGGGGTTTGGGTCTGTGCCACATCTAGTTTGTCATTGCTCACATATCTGCTGCCAGTTAAGTTAAAATTAATTGTTCAAAGAAAACTTGTTTATATTTGCTTTTTCAGACCTTTCTCTTTTTAATATAATTGTAGAATGGTGTGAGTTGGAAGGGACCTTAAAGATCTAGTTTCAACCCCTTCTGCTGTGGGCAGGGGTTCCATTCCCTAGATCAGGTTGCTCAGGGCCCCATCCAACCTGGCCTTTATTGAACATATCTGGGGATGGGGTTTCCACAAGCTCTCTGGGCAGCATTTTTTGTCCTTTTGTCACTGTAATCTGCTGTGCTCAAATTGCAAGACAAAAGGATTGCATTTATTTTGGTGTTTTAAAGGTAAGTAGCATTGAGCATGAATTGATCTTGGTAGAGTTCTATTAGCAAATATAATTTTCAGACCTTCTCTGACAAAATTGTTCAAGCTGGACAATCTTGAAATATTTACCTGATGTTACTGTTGTGAAGTACTAATTTTGTAATAAAAGTGCAGCACAAGAATTTACATAATGACAAATCTTACTTGAGCAAAACCAGTAAGTAGATTCAACAGGCTGGCACGCATAAAACCATTTGGATAATTTTGTCATGCTTTTCTCATTTCATGATCTATTGCTCTGTAGGTAGTTTGGTTATGGGTCTTGTATCAGCTGAACAAATATATAGCTATCTGGATTTCTGGTATTCTGATACTATAACACTAAATTCTTTAGTTTTCATAATTTATGTGTGGTGCCAGTACTTGTGCTTTGGATAGCTCTCCTGTTACTTTTCTTCAGTTAGTAAATGAGAGTTATTTGATCCTACAGATCTAGAAGTGTTCAGATAGTGAAGATCTCTGTGATCTAGCTTGAATGTTTCCTAGCATCTTGCTTGTCTAACCCAATAGTGTTTCTCCCTTTCCCTGATATGTACCTATATTTTAGCACTGTAATTTATGAGTTTAAAAACCTGTAGTCTAAGGTTAGCAGTTTTAGTCCTGTTATTGTCCTCTGCTTGGATGCAGAGTTTAGAGCTCTTACTTTTAGTTTTGGGACATGAGGGAAAATCCAGTTTCCCTATATCCTTGCTGTTCCAGCTTTTTGATCTCTGCTTCTTCCTCTGTGTGTCCCAGGTGTGGGAGTGTCCATGCCCTTGTCCTTGAGGACACATGTAGTGTTTTCCTTGTACAGTGTGTTCCATATCCTTTATCTGCCCCTGTGGGGCAATTTAGGTGCTGTTTTGTCTTAAACAGAAGCATGGTCAGATTTGAGCCTCCCTTTCCAGTAGCTTGCCAAAGGGGCCAACCCAGGCAGGAGAATGCTGCCTTGCTTTCTGCTTGCTAGGCTCTGCTTCATTGCAAGTCTTGACAGGGCACAGATGGGACTGAGGCCAGGAATGAAGTGTCCAGGATGGACTGTTGCTCCCTACCTACCATTGAGCAGCTGCCAAAGGGCAAGAAACCTGACCCAACTCTTTAAGGAGTCAAAGTGATCCCAGTTAGATGGAAACAATTGATGGTTATTTGTTCTTCGTTTTTGAGAGGCTGTTGGGGAATAGGTAAGGTCATGGGAGTACAGCTTGCATCAGATCCTTCTGGAAACCTTTTTGTGTGTTGTTTTATTGCCTAGTCAGCCTTGGGTAAAAGGGAGAAAAACATATTCCAAGGAGTATGAGTAACTTCTCATGTTTGTCATGCTGTCAGGGTAGAAGTAAAATCTCAAAGGGTATTTCAGGAACTGCGAGTTTTCTCATATTTCTGCTCAATACGTGTATTGTTTCTAAATCAAAACCAGGGCTTTAAGCAAACAACTTGGGTTAAAAGCAATCTCCTTCTTAAAAGTCACTTTTATTACACAGCTTGCTTGTCCTGATCAGTGGCTCTGGAACTTTCTCGGCTTCACTTGGAGAAATAGATTTGATAGTACACAAACACCTGAAAGGAAGACTAGTATGACAGGTTGGGTTGTTGTATGTTGGGACTGTCTCGAGTAGCTTAGAGTTTGCTGTTTGGCTTAATTCTCAAAGCAGTTTCCTTTTACTTAAGTGTGGGAATAACTTTGGCTATGAGCTCTGACAGCGGTATGGCCTCTTACACTGCCATTCAAGTGAACTATTAACTGCACAGACGCTAACAGCAGTTGGGGTCTTTTTTTAAAGGGGGATTTTGAAGAGGAAATTAAGAGTGGAAGACTACAAATAATTGAAGCTATAGCTTTCTCTAGCCCTATTTAAATTTTATTAGTCTTTAGAGAGGGAAATTCTGTCCTTCCAGCTTTATTTTGATGACTTACAAATTGATTTTACCTTACATGAAAGGGTAAAACCAAAACTGTCTTTTCCAGACTATACATGTAATGTGACTTGAAAATATAAAATATTTTTGTCATAGTCAACAGTAGTTTTGACACATGCATATGTCTGTGCTGGAAAGGTAACTGCATCATGAGAAAATCATCTTGAGTCAATCCTGTTTTGTACAAATCAATCTACTCAATATTATGCGTTCCTTATGTATAGCATTCTTCTGGAGGAGAGATGAGCTCTGTCATCTCATCTGTATTTCGTTGTGACTAGTGTTTAGTCTTTTATACATTAATACACATGGATTCCTTACTTACTAGCAATGATAAAACTCCTTTAATGTAGTCCTGTCTGCATTGGTGGCTGTGCCTTGTCTCAGGAAAGTTCCAATCTTATTGAGTCAGGATGCCTGTATTTTATATTGACCAAGGTGGTAAAATAGTGATAATTTATAGTTTACACTTTGTGTATATAAAAAAACCCATACACAGATAGAGGTATACATATATGAAAAAGCCAGTTTCTGTAGCAGAGATGTGAATCTTTAAAGCATTCTACCTGAAGGCTTAGGGGTGGCCTAATTGCCTTCCTGTACCTGAAGGGAGAAGCCTGCAAGAAAGTTGGAGAGGGACTTTCTACAGGAACATATAGTGACAGGACAAGGGGGAATGGCTTCAAACTGTAAGATAGTAGGTTTAGATTACACGTTAAGAAAAAATTCCTTACTGTGAGGGTGGTGAGACACTGAAACAGGTTTTGTAAATTTTATAAAGCTAAAATATCATAATATAAAGACTGAATCATTATAGCTTAGTACCAAAACTAACAGACTACTTCCTCTTGGCAGACTGCAGTTGATTTTAGTAATCGCACAGATGTTTTGGTGTCAAGAACATTTCTTCTTTGCACTTTCTGTGGTATGAGACATAAACTATCTTAATGTGCACCGTAAAATGTTCTGTGGTCAAATATCTAATATATATTGAAAGCAATAGACAGAGTCACCTACATAGAGCAGTTCTGGAGTAAATGAAAATTGTGTAATGAGCCTAATGCTGTTCTTAGTGTGAAGAGTACAGGGTTGTGGCTATAATATTTGAAATCCTTGGTTGTCCCAGGATACACATGCTTCTTGCTAAAGTTAGAAATATTGAAAAATGTCAAACTGAACAAATGTGGTATTGTCTTCCATAGCATTTGAAGAACATTTGATGAATTGCCCTTTTGACTGCAGTTGTTTCTTATGCTGCCAGCTTTGCCCTCTTGGAACTCAAAGAAGGATTGCAAAAGACTCATGGCTTTCAAGATGGTGCCTTTGGCAACAGTGTCACACTGGGTAACTACTTAGGATGTCAGTTCTTTTGTCTGAGAATGCTGAGACTGTTGTCACTTTTCTTGATTTTTTATTTAAAGTGATCAGTATTTTAGTCATGATTACAGTAAAGATTGGCATTTTTAAGATGCCACTGTTATAATCGGCATTTCTCTCCTTAATGTGAGGAAAAAGTAATGCTGCAGAAAACTTAAGGTTTTATTTCAAAAGGCTAAGGTACGAGGATCAGCACTTCTGGCAGCATGCACTGCCATGTTATTTAATCTGCAAGGTGGGAGATGACCAGTTAGTGAAGTCTTGAATAAATCGGTTACTTCTTAATTTGGCAAAAGCCCCTCTTTGCTCCTAATTCTTCCCTCCTTCTCCCCCCACCCCAAAGCCTCTCTAGCTCTGGGGCTGCAGGGGAGACTTCATATATGTTCCATTTTAATGATGCTGCTTTTTTCTTCACTGAGACCCTGAAGTTTAGTGTGCAACCACCTGACATGCTATGTTAAGTTAGCTTGAGTACTTCACCATGTACTTTTTGACATGTCAGCTCTTTGATGCTCTTCCTTGCCATGATCTTGAACTGATCTTGAAGGTACTTGAAGTACCTGCAGCCCTTTACACAGCATATGTGTTTGAGATGGTATATCTGATTGACACTTCTGGAGATTATTTTTCTGTGATCAGATGAAGTTTGTGAAAAGATCTGTTTCATTTTTCTTTTTAAACTATGTAGAGCATGCTTGGAGATAGATGTACAGATGACAGGACAGGTGTTCAGGGTGTTTTCTTTTTTTCCTATTTAACCAAGTTTCTTGGCTCCTGCATAATAAGTTTATTGCAGAACTGGAAACATCCTTGAATCGTTCTCCACAGCACTTGTTACAGCTCTTGATGGGAAAATTCATCTGGGCTTTCAACTGCCCCTGGATAGAAAAATTCTGGTATGATCTATTTATCTTATATCTGAAGGCAAGATCTAGTCTGAATATGTGATAACCTGAGACTTGCTATGCAGATTAAGGACTCCCTGTATTGAGACATTTTAAATTACTTGTCTAACTGAAGGAATTTCAGGTTGAAGTTAAATTCAAAGCTATAAAAATTGAGTAAGCCCATCTAATATCTCTGGGTCCTCTGTTTTTCTTGGCGTGGTAGGAGATCATATCAAGCAGAATCATGGTGTTATTAAATAAGCAAGTTCTGCTGTAGTGGATCTGTGACAGTCATTTGATTGAC
The DNA here is from genome assembly GCF_024509145.1 of Vidua macroura. NCBI lineage: Eukaryota > Metazoa > Chordata > Aves > Passeriformes > Viduidae > Vidua > Vidua macroura. The sequence continues at coordinate 91,868,045 of NC_071572.1, read as the reverse complement.
ATATTTTAGGAATGACTGTGAGGTGATACTGTAGTAGTCACACTGTGTGCTCATATGTATCTAAATCAGCATCTAACACAGGCTGAGCACTGCAGTAATACTGAGCAAACAGCTGTTGATGGGCCTGTTAGTTTTTCTCTTAGTTTTGATCTTACTTAAAAGAATTAAAAGATCTTACTTAAAAGAATTAAAAGAATTGAAGGTATGCAGCTGGGATCTGATCTTCTATTTCCATTTGCTAAATGGTTTTGTTTGTACAGGTTGAATTTGAAGTGAATCCTGTATTCTAGAAATGCTCTAAACTGGGAAATCTTGGTACTATTTCTTTTTAAATGTGAAGTTGTGAAGTATTCAGTTAGTCTTTGGCTCTTAAAGGTTTTCCTGGCTCTCAACTAGAGTGTCCTTGTATCCTCTTCTTCTGTAAAGCTAGGGAAGGGATGAACTCTTAAAATTCGGCTTTAGAAATGTGTAATTTTCAGGGTCATCTCTCCATAGTGCTGTTTTCAGTGAGTTAGTAAACAAAACAACCTCCCTGCTAATATTTCTACTTCTGACTTTACAAAAACCTTACAGGTGATGTATTTTCAGGAATTCAGCCTGCTCTGTTCCCCGTGAACTACCTTATGTGTTGCATGCCTAGCAAGATGAATGTCCATACTGCTGTCAAGTTTGATTTTTTTTTTTAGCATTGCAATATGGTTTTAAGAGTAGAAGAAAGTCAGAATGGTTTTGTGGATACTCTTAAGAATTTCCTTATTGTTGAGAAAGTGGGCAAATGCTTCTCTGAAAATTTTTGTGAGTTGAGTGTGGTGGTCCACATTGTTTTAGAGTTGATTGTATTACACCATACATATTCAAATGATACTAACTAAGTATTTTCAATTCTACTGACGCTTTTGAGTATCCATTTTCAGGACCATAAACCATGGCTTTTGTGTCAGTTTATGTAAGCAGCTGGTACATGGCACCTAGAAAACACAACTGTGTTTGAATTGGTATTTCTATCCCCAGCTAAATTCTCAGAGTACACAGAAGCAGTTAAATAACCAACTGTTTGAAGACTGATCAATTGTAGGGATCACAAAAGAGAGGGAACAGAGGAACACGACAACAAATCCTGTAGCTGGACTACTACCGTAAACATGAAGTAATCTTCACCGGGCTTTGTGGCTATATGCTCTGCACCCTTCCTTATAACTAGGTCATTGGAAGTTGCCTGTTTGCTTCTAGAAATTGAAGTAGTTTGCTGACCTAGTCCAATTTGGTACCAAACTTGGAGGATTGGCAAAAGTGAGGATCTGTTCTGAAAGTATTATTTCTTTCTAGGTTTCAAGGTTAGCTCTTTCATATGTGCTGTTTATTGTGGCAAGCACTTCCAGTGACTCTTCTGCCCAAGGGGTGTTGCTTTAAATACTTCTAATCTGTTTTGCCAGCTTTGGTTTAGTTTTTCTTGTCTTTATGTTGATTATTCCTATTCTTCTGTAAATTTGCTTCTGTCAGATGTATTTAGAGATCTCTCAGGCACAGCAGCCAGGCAGATTGAAGTCAAAGATTTCACTTAACGTGGTGAAGCTTCTAGGTTGCAATGAAGGTACAGTGGAAAATTTCCCATGCAGTAGGGTTGGCCAGTGTTGTCTTGATTGGGGTTATGCAATGGATTCCTTGCTTAATTCTTAAGTTATCCTTGGAATATTTTTCACTTAATACTGGGGGAAGGGGATGTGGCTGGTATTTTGATTGAAACCGCTTTTTTCAGCACGGTGAAAGAATTGTTACATCTCATGATTCAGATTATCCATGGATGGGGAAGGAAGACAGCAGCTATAAAAAGTAAATTCTTGGATTGGTAGAACAAGTTGAGCTGGCACTTCAGTGCACTCTAGTGAGTTAGCAGATTGTGTAATTTATATAACCTAATTTATACCACAACTAGTGGTTTGGAAATTAATTATAGGGTGATGGAAGAAGTTAGCTTGGAAAAGCCTTCAAGCTGCTGTAGCTAGCAGTACTTGCTAGATAACTACAGAAACAAATAGTATGTGCAATTTACTTAGCTTATAGTTAAACCAATGTGTAAGTTTAACATCTCTTACTGCAGGAGCTTGTTGTGTGAGGGTCATTTTAGGTCTTCTGAGATGGAGAAATGGCTGTTCAAGAAGGTGAATCACTGAATATTCTGAGTTGGAAGGGACCCAGAAGTATCATCAAGTCCAACTCTAAAGTGAATGGCCCATATGAAGGTCATACCCATGATCATGGCATGATTAGCACCATGCTTCAACTGAGAGGGCATGAAATGTGGACAGCAGAATGTAAGGCTGATTTTGGCCATATGGGGGTATGTCTGTCAGAGATCACAGATCCGGGGCTGAGTGGCTCTCTTCAGCTATGCCTTCTGGCCTACATGATGCTATAAGCCACTGACTTCTCTTCCTTAGATGTCTTTCCCTGTGGGCCATGGATGGCTGTATGCTTACAATGGACCACAAGTGTAGTGGCTGCCCAAAATTCTGTCCTTTCTATCTCCTGCTATAATTTCAGTGAGTTTGTGAGCCTTTCCAGGGAAATGTGGGGCAAGAAAGAGGAGATTTGGAGCTGATTGTCTTAAAATAATTGTCCAGTTCTTCTCTGGGTATCAGTGTTGTTGTAAAATAAGTTTAGGGAATGGCTATTATCCTGCCAGAGTCTTCTGCACTCAATTTTTGCAAGTCCTTCTGAGATGTTTTTTCTTGGCAAGTATCTGATACTGTCATTCTGTGTTGCACACTGCATTGCCTCAAACACCAGCATTTCTTGCTGTAGTGTCCAAAGCTCTGGTGGGAGGGAATGGGCAGTATTGTGCGCTGCTTCTAGAAAAACCCAACCAAAACAAAGCAAAAAAAAAACTTCAAGAGCAACAACAGACATCATCCAAAGGCACACAGTACACACAAAAAAAGTGCTTAAGTTCTAATTATGTAACCTATACAACATTCCTAATGTTTCTTATTACAGCATGAGGAGTCTGCTCTTGTTTTTAGTAAAATCAGCAGAGTTTCTGATTACATTAACTCTGATTGCATTGACTTCACAGTTGACTTCAAGCATCATGTAAAAGTATTAATATTTGCCCTGTTAACCTACAAAATAATACCTGATAAATCCCAGAATGTTTGTCAGTATTGTAATTCATAAAGCTGGGCACAGCAGGGATTTTTCCTGAGATTTTAGGAAGTGAGAATATACAGGCATGCTATCACAACATTTGTTAAAGATCCTGAGTGTACAATCCAGAGAAGACCACACAAACTCTGCTTCAGGATGTTTTTGTTTTCTGCCTGTCAACAAATTTAGTCTGCTGTGAAGATTTATAATAATGAACTAATGATATTACTTTGTGTTCTGAATGGAAACTATGCACACAGAGAACAATAAAATCCGAAAGTTTATTTTAAGGCAGTAATGCAAGTAAGTGCTCTGCTGAGGGTTTGTATTTGTGGTTGTGACTTGTTAAAATGGAAATGGAAAAACAAACAGGAAGAGCAGGTGGGATAGGTTTATTATGGAATATAGCACTATGTCTTAAATTTAACTCAAGCACAGAGATCATAACAACTTTAACCCTTAAATGCATTTATGTCAGACTTGTTCATGTATTTAGAAACAAGTCCCCTCATCATGTCAAAGGTCTAAAAGTAGAATAAAAATAAATTGAAACCTGATCTCCTTAGCTTTTTCAGTTTGAGCTCTGTAGTTGACTTTTTACAATCTGGTTGGTTTTTTGTTTTTTTTTTCCATATTTGTTCTCTGACACTTGGTGGTCTTATGAATGAGTTTTTAAGCCCTTGTAAAGCTTTAAACTGATAATGTTACTCTGATTCAACTGACCACTTAAACATGTGCACATGTCCTCTACTGGCTTACGAAGTGTCCATATTTATTAGAATAACCCACTGAATCAGGGCTGCTAAACATATGGACTTTTCAGTTTTTGCACCTTCTGACTTTTAAGTAAAGCTGTATATTTTTAATATTTGATGGAAATTGATATGCCAGTACCATAAGTTTTGATTGGCAGATGCCTCTCTGGGTTTCCCCAGAGCAGCTGGATGCTCTGTGCCTGGGAAGGAAACCAAGTTTATTATGGCTAAGTGAAAGGCTTGCTTTATTTGTTTCTAACATTCTATTTCTATCAGAACCCCAGACAAACTTAGCATTTAGGCTTTGTGGATACTCAGTAAAAAAGGCAGGGGTATTCCACAGATATGAGATACTTTCTTAGGATTACAATTGATTTCTGCTCCATCAGGCTTGTTCTAGTAAAGGATTGATTTAGTCTTGCTTGATGTGACTCAAAGAAACTTATCCCTTAATGTCAAACATGGAGTAAAAGCTAGGGATCAAAGTAGAGACTTCCACTCTAGTTACCAGTAATGAGTTGCCCACAGAAGGATGTCATTCCCCATGGTTTCCAAATGTTTGCTTAGAAGGCCTTCATTATATACCCAGTGAGAATGGGATCTGGTTTATTTGGCTTAGTTGCACTGGCCTATAGGAGCAGTAGCTGGTTTTCTTTTTTAAAACACAGCCATTTTAAGTAGTTGGAAGAAACATAAATAATTCATGCTTTTTTACTGTATAAAGCTGTTAGGTTGTAAGTTAGCCCTGCGTATGGAGGAGTATGTTGAGAGTTGTACAAAGTGCTGATAAAATGAAGTGCCTCATTTGTAATCCTTGATTTATAGTGTTTTGGGATATTATTAACAGTGTTACTAATTCTGTGTCATCTTACATGTAAGATGAGTAAATTCCATGACCAGGGCATGGATTGGATGAAGCTTATCCATATCCATGATAATAAGCTATGGAGAGACTAGTATCCTCAACTGATGAGAAATACCACCTTTTATAAGTTTTCTTGTGGCTTTGTCTTTTGAGCAATAAATGATGGATATTCAGTAACCCTCCTGAACTTGCCCTCAGATTCTCCTCTGCCTCTGTAAGAGGGCGTGGTTGGGCCCTGGCCTTCACCCTCCTTTGGGTCAGGTGAAAAGCGAGGGTGTTCCCTCTGAAGTGCCCCAAGTGCTGGACAGGGAATAAGGGCAGAGAGTTCTCCTTTCAAATAGTCAGAGAAGCATTTAATCCCGTGTGCACATTCAGGAGGAGGACAGGGGTTAATTCTGCTCTTGAGAGTAAGAAAAATGTTTGAGCAAGACTAAGAGGAAGCAGTAAAGAAAAAGAAATGACACTTCAAGATCCCAGGGGCAGGGGCTCTTGGGATAAAATTCTATTATTGATACCATTAGCCAAACTGTATCCATTATAACATCCTTGGAGTTTCTGTGAACATTGTCACTGCAGAGTAGTGTTGAACTAGATAAAACAGCTTTCTTCCCAGAAGACTTACCCTTGTTTTCCCAGCACTGGTCTCTAATGGTTTAAGCACAGTCAGCGTCCTTGTTTGATTTTCAGGTACAGTGTAGATAAAGCATGCCATGAAATCATAAACCTAATCCCTCACTTTTAATGGGGAAACAGGGAATTATGCAGTCATTCTTTTGAAGAAGAAGGTGCAAAAGGTAATCTGTGTCTGAAATGGCTGAATTGTGTTCTCTGTCACACTCATTAACTTAATGTGTAAATTTGCCTCCAGTTTGGGGCTAGTTTTCTAGTGGATCAGAGTGAGTTTGTTTCAATTACCATACTAATGAGTGAGATGAGAGAAAATGAATTGCAAAGCAAGTTTTCCTCTTTCCTCCCACACTTCACCTTTATGTGAAAGTGGCCTGATAATTTTCCTACCTGTTTGGCCCAGGAAAGTTGATGTATTTGGGCTACAGTTGGGAAGGCTGTATCACAACTGCTTTGGGCACATCTGTCATGCAGGACTGTGTGGTAAAGCTGCTGGAGTCTGCTCTGAAACAAGATGAGTTCCTAGGCAAGGAGAGGCAGCTTTTGCCAATTTGTGACACAAGTCAGTATGTGTGCACGAGGTGCTGTTAACACCCTAGCTCATGTCAATGCCAGTTGTGCATGTGTACTCTGCTGCGTGATCTGGAGATACCTTGCTCTAGTTTGAATGCACTTTTCTTGTATTAGGAAGAAACATTTTCTTTCTGTTTTTTCTTCAGGCAACAAGAGCTTCTCTGACTCAACATTGTACCAGTCTGGGGGAGTCACTGGGCAAGGAAAATGATATTGCCCTGATTATTGATGGCCACACACTGAAGTATGCCCTTTCATTTGAAGTCAGGCAGAGCTTTCTGGACTTGGCACTCTCCTGTAAAGCGGTCATTTGTTGCAGGTAAGGAATTCTGTGTTTCTTTTGGGTAACAAAGTGGGCATGAAGCCTGTGAAATTCAACCTAGTATGGACACAGCCACACTTAAGTATACTGGAGAACAGCTTGCTTAATAGTGTCTTTCTTCCTCCTATGGAGGAGGAGGAGGCATGTCCCTTCACTAAAATTGTGTCATCAAATAGTACAAGTGTTGTAGGTGTCGGCGAACCCAATGGGAAGAATGATGATGTCTAACTCCATTTCAGAAGGCTGAATGATTTCTTTATTATAATTATGTTATAATACATTAATATGCTATATAAAAGAGGATACTAAATACTACATGCTACTTTCTCTAACTATCATCTCTCACTCCTCACAACTTGTGACCCTGTTCTCCAGAGCCCAGACAGAGGTGGATCCGACTGGCTGTCAGGCCCAAACAATCCACCATGGTCCAACCAAGCACTCACTCAGGGTAAACAATTCTCCAAACACATTCCACAAGAGAAAAACAAGGAGCAGAAATAGAAATTGTTTTCTCTTTCATTTCTCTCTGTGCACCTCAATAAAAAATCCTGAGAGAGAGAGAAATGTGCTTGCCACATACAAGTCCCTCTGCCAGTGTCAGTCCCAGCTGAGTCTGATCTCTTCTATAAAGTGATGAAAGATTGTGAGAAAACACTGTGCCTGACTGCCTGATTATAGTAGACACTGATGAGAAGAAGTGCTATGGTTGTAATTTGTAATCAAAATGTTTGTGTGACTGTTCATCTCAGCTCTAGAGAAGGTCACGGCATGAATTTAAGTTGATCTTGACTTCTAGTTGTGTATTATGTGACCCTGTGATAACAGTGCAATTTGCCCTATTAAAAAGTTAGACTACTGCTTGCTTTTCTAAGTCACAGCACAGTTTGTTGCTGTTTGTGGATATAGCTGTACACAGATATGGTCCTATGTCATGACTACTTCAGAAGAAAGGAAATAAGAGCCCCAAGAAAATGAAAACCAAAAACTGGCTTACTTTACTTTTAGTGTAGCAGGAAGGCTGCATCATTTTTAACTTTGAAAGAGTATGTGGCTTTGAGGATTGTGTGTGTTTGTGCTCATTGCTGGTATTTGGGGAGAACTGTGACCTAGGGGGGATTGTTGATTTAGGCAGGCAGGAAGTTTTATTTGCATTCTAGAAGCAAGACCTGCTTTGTGGGAAATGGCTATATGGAGACCTTGTACTGCTTTTTTTTGCAGTCTTACTTACCTTTTATGTGTGCACTTTTGTACAAGTATTGCATGGCAAAAGGAGTGCTGTCCGTGTACCTGAAATAGCTCAGTCCTTGGGCTTTTTATCTGTTTCTTTCCATTTGTTTTCTGGACTGCTGTACTGCACAATATTGTGGTTAGAACTGTTCAACATGTTCATTAATTACCTGATGATTAGATGGAGTATGAGCTCAGCAAGTTTACAAATAATACAAGACTGAGGAGTGAGAGATACCACTGAGTGCTTGGCTGCCCTTCTGAGGGACTTCAATAGGCTGAAGAATTGAGCAGCGAAATCTCATGAAGCTCAAGAAGGGGAAGTGCCAAATCCTATGCCTAAGGAGCTACAGCCCCTTACACCAGTAAGCTGTGGGGTTGCCAAGCTAGAAAGCACCTTTGTCCAGAAGGATCTTTGGATCCTTAGTGGACAAGCTGACTCCGAGCCAGCAATGAATCCTAGTGGCAAAGCAAAGACTAGTGTTACCCTGGGCTGCAGTGGAAGGAGCATTGGTAAAGGTTGAGGGAGGTGATCTTTCTTCTCCACACTGCTGAGGTAACTTCTGGAATGTTGTGTCCGATTCTGGGATTGTTAATGTAACAGGTTTAATGGAGAGCGTCCAGTGCAGGACCATGAAGATGATAAAGGGGCTGGAGCATCCATCATGCAAGGAGAATATGAGAGCTGCAAGTGTTCAGCCTAGAGAAGAGGAGGCTCAGAGGAGTTTGTATCAATTTGTATGAATATGCAATAGAAGGGAATGAAAGATGAGGGAGACAGGCTCTTCCCTGTAGTGTTCAGTGACAGCAATTTTTCTTCTGTTGCTGGTTAATTTTTCTTAAATTTGGGCAGGGCGCTAGAGGAAGAAGGCACAAAGCCTTAGAGCAGAGGTCTCATTTCTGCAGCTGTTTCATGGAGTTTTACATGAGGAGTTTTACATTAGACACAAGTCTGGCCATCTTTGGAATGCAACAGGCCCCGATGTAGGGCCAGTAAGAGGGCCAGAGTGAAGGTACCCTGGGCTTCGAGAGCACCAGGTGCCCGGGAAGGGAACTGACCCCATGTTGTGCCCTGTTTGAGGGGAAGTTAACGAACAGAGCAGATGGAAAGCTCCTGCTTTCCTATTCTATCACAGTGCTTTTGCAGAGATCCTTCCAAGACTCTCTGTTAGTTTATTGCTCGAAGATTTGACAAGTTAAGCCAAAGACCTACGTAGCTGAAACAAATAATAAATTGCAAATTATTAAATTTGCACATAAAATATATATAATAATCTGAATATAATGAATGGTCCTGTTTTGCCAGGAGACATGCAATACTGGACATTTCCTCTTTCATTATTTCATGCGGGGAGCCAACAGGAGTTTTATTTATTAGTGAATTAGCAAATTGAGGAACAGTGCAGGAAAAAAATACTTTAAAGTATAAATCAAAGGGGAAGAGATGATGTAATTTCATAGCTTAAAAGGAGGAATGAAAATAATTGAGTTTTAAGTCCCCAGAGAAAAAGAGGAATGCTTTTAATAACCTTTAAGGCTTTTCAAGAACCTTCCAGTCACTTGCCAGGTGCTTGATACTGAAGCAAGAAAAACATTTTTTTTAATGCTCTGATTTGTTTTCGAAAGTACTTTGTGTGTCAAAAAAAGCAGTGCACTTATACTTCACAAGAAGATGTTTTAAAATGGAATTGAGAAAGAGGACATTTCAAATTAGAGTTAGTCTTCAAATGAAAATGTTAATTGGGAGGGGGATGTGGCTCTTTAACTTAGTGGTATGATGTTTAACCACAATAGGAGTTGCCTTGCTATTCTCAACATTGCATAAATTCATGGGGCTTAATATTTCATAAATTTACTAAAACATTTTCATCTCCTCTGGGGACTTTCAGCTGCATTTGCCATTCATTTTTTTATTTTTTAAATATAGTTAAGACATACTGTATATTCATTTTCTGGGCTTTAGGCATAAACTGTAGTTGAACTTGATTCTCAGGGGTAATCTCTTAAAATGAAACTGTAGTAAACCTGGCTCCTTTTTGCATTAAGAGGGAGAGATGGTATCTTCTGATGGGGTTAAGTCTTCCACTGTTACAGTGTCCCTAGCAGGCCACTGGCACAGTGGAGAAAAATATACCCCTCAAGAGACTTGGTAAAGCTAGCAAAATCAAATCAAACAACTCCTTAAGAAAAAGCCTTGTTTGTTAAAAATTTTTCCGGAGACTGACAGATCTTATTATCTTTCTTCACACTGACTGGGATGTCAGGATGTCAAAAGCAAGCAAAACTTACTTTTCAGTGGAAGTAAATGTTGTTTGGAAGGCAGTTGAGCTCATGACTTCATTTATGAGATCTGAGCTGATGATTGCCTGTCTCTGGTTTTCAAATGTTCCTTTAACGGGCCTGTTTTTAGTGATGCTTTGTGAGACACAAAATGTTAAGGTTTGGGTAGAAGTGACTTTATTCTTTTAATAACAAAATGGAGTGTTTTTATTCATCTAGTGTTTATAGTCTAGCTGGTAGGTACAGCATATTATTGCATTTAGCTCTGAATATAAAAGTAGAAGAAAATTATATAACTTGTGTGTTATGGCTTTTAATATTTAATTGTTTAATATTTTAAAAATTAAATATAATCTAAAATTCATATTTAATTCTCTACTGAAGAGCCTGCCTTGAATTGGAAGTATTTGTAGTTGAATTAATGTGATGTTTCAGAAACACATTTTTATGACTATGCTTTGGGAACTTTTTGTTATTGTTGTTGAGTAGAACTTCTTTGCAGGTGGCAGTGACTCTGCCTTTGTATGGGTTTAATGCCATATTAACAAGACATCCATCAGGAAGAACCAATCCATCAGCATTTAAGAGATTAAATAATTCTAAGCAGTTTGTAAGTACTTTAAACTTAAAGTACTTTTTAACAATTAAAATTAATTGTTGGACAGCAGAAGTAGTCCTTTGTATAATTTCTTTCACAGATGTAAACACAACAAAATAAGCATCTCCAGAGAGATGTGTAGTATAAGACTGGGAACCCATCCCACACTGGGCTGCCTCCGTGTGATTCTTTTCTCTTTTGCTTGTATTACTGACCATTTCTGCAATACTTCTTGAGGTGATGATGCTGGGATATTGTTTCTTTTCCATACGTGTACTTAGATCCTGTAGCTTTTCAGCTGAGTGAATAGTGAGTTGATGCCTGTGTAGAAGGGGTTTCAGGTAATAGGAAAATAAATAAAAATGTCTCAATTGCTTTACAGTCCATCAGCTTTTCTGCCATACTTTGATCATATGTCCTGTTCTGGAGAGGTGTCTATAAAGTGGTGCACCATGAACAGAAATTGAGAAAATCCAGCAATAGCAATTTATTTGGACTATCTGCTGTTTCCACAAGGGCACTTGCCATGTCATGGCTACTACATCAGGATGATTTTGCTTGCTTTTAGGTGTGAAAGGTATGTGCAGTTGTTGCTCAGTGTCTGAACACTAATTTCTGGAGGGCCCAACCTCACCAGCTAACTGTAGATAATACTGGCACAAACTGTTGCTTTCAGTACCTTGAGCAATATTGGAGCTGTAGTGATAATGGTTAGGAGCTGAGTAAAAAAAGAAACAAGAGGAGAGAATGTATCTTTTTTTTAAACAACCCCCACCAACAGGAAAACCCTGGTCTGTGTTGCTATTGCATGTCGCATGCAGGGAGGCTAGGGTGAAGACAGGAGCCCACAAGTATCACTCTGAGAACAGACAGTAAATGTTCTGAAATGTACATACCCTTTGACTAGAGCGTGTCTGCTTGGGTGTGGAAAGGGAAGGGGTTTAATGACTTGAAAGCAGAAGGCTGGAGAAGGGAAGGCAAAAAGCAGCTTGTGAAGAGTAGGTGTTGCTAACTGTTAGAGTCACTTCATCAGCTAAGGAGAGAAGAGAGATGAGGAGACAAGAGAAAAGTTGTCTCAGCACTCCAAGTTGTAAGGCCATAGCTGGGGTGCTTCTGGTCTTCCATCATGATTTGGAGGAGGCATTAATAACATAGCTGACAAAATGAACATCTGGAATACTTCTTAAATATTTATTCTCCCAGCTCGCATATTGTTGCTGGTATTAGTATTTGACAAAATGATCGTTCTGTGCTGTAGTTCAGTATGTATTTATTTATAGAATCAAAAAAGTGTCTTGCTGGCTTTCATTAGATAAGACCCCCATTTTCATGAAAAAAATTGCTGCTCAATTCTGATTAAGAGTATGATAGCCAATTCTAATGTTAATTGGTCCCAAAGAAAATTGTGGATGTGTTACATTTTCCTGTATGTACATCTTGCGTTTCCCCTCATCTGTCAGCTACTAAATAATCAATGCTCATTCTCATATTCTAGTTCTGCCAACTCATGACAGCAATATTCATCTTATGACTTCGAAAACCATGAGGGAAGAACCATTCTGACAGCTTTAGTGTTTGTAGATAATTGAAGTGGGAGGAAGGTTTTGAGTTGCAGCATTACATGGTGCTCTCTGCACTTTTGAATAAAGAATACTCACAGATGATTAGAAATGATCACCTAAACTGTTCAGTGTGTATGTAGGGATGTGTAAAGCAATCCTGGGACTTTCTTATGATTCATTTTCTTAAAAGCCTGTTGGCTGCTTTGCAAGAGCTAAGTAAACTTAGAAAATGTCACCAGTTCCTTGTTGGAAAGCTAATATGGGAAAACTTTTGGAGAGCTTGGTCTTACAAATTTTGGTAATTATGTTGTCCTCTGAGTGGCAATGTGAGTTTCTGCTGCATGTTTTGACTTCTGTTCTTTTTAATCGGTGTTCTGAGCTATGATGGTTCCTGAACCTCACTCTCATACTTCAAATCATTCAAATGCTTAGCTAGTGTTTAAAGGGGGCAAAAAAGTACTGTTTACACTTAAACAGTACTTAAAGATACTGTTTTAACTGATATTGTTTGCTTTTTAAATGACACAGGTAAAGCATTTTTCCCTTGGGTAACTATTAACTGCCTGACAGCCTGAATTTAAATGATTCATGCTATGTGGCCAAACATTTCTTACTGCTTAACTGCATCCCATTACTGTGACTGTTCCTATTCTTAGGAATTATTTTGCTTTATTTGTTCAGATGAGGAAATAATTCAAATGAAGTAATCCCTAAATTGAATCAGTGTTCCAGTTTCCACTGTTATTCACAATTTGGCAAAATGTTTGCCTTTTTGAATTTATTAAAGAAAATACTTAGCTAATAGACTAAGTTTGTATTGTGCTTTAAACTTGTGTATATGTCAGGTCAGATCCAGTATCTGTTTTAGTGTTCAGTTTCTGTTTCTACTGGATGACCAGCTGAGTGAGTTCTCATGCTCAAAACTGATTATGAATGAAAACTTTCTGCTGAAATATTCTGCTTCACCTCTATTTCCTGTTTCTGTTACTATTCTTACTAGCAAATTTACTTACCACCAAGTATTTGGAAAAGGTTGGAGTAAAGGCAGGAATACAGCTAAAATCAACCTTTTTCATTGGAAACAATTTTGTAGGAAAAATACTGCATATCCTGACAAAAAAAACATAATAAGTTTCTCCTTCAAGTAGTGTTTACCCTAGTTGTTATTTTTAAAATTAATTTGTTACCATTTTTCATTATGAGCCTAATATTTAGGTGACCAAAATCTTAGCAGTTCACTTGATCCAGCTCATCAAATGTAAGTGAAATTTGTCTCTTGAGCAATGGGGTGGTAATACTCACAAACAGTTCCAAATGGTATCAGTGTCTGTTTCTTCACCATACTGCGGTATCTTGTCCAAATTGCTCCTGGTCTCTTCAGTTTCTGAGCAGGAGCAGCCAGCAGTGCTATGTTTAGTGCTACACTTCCCAAATTGGAAAATAAACATTCCATACATACTGCACATGAGAAAAAACTATGCTGCTGGAACGTATGCTATTTTAGAGGAAAGATAAAACTGTGGTTTGGAATATCTTGTGTTCCATGAGAAATTCATAGTACTGGTATATTTTTCTTTCCACAAGTGTTAGTGTGTTAACCCCTGTCTTCTGGTCAAGTTCCAAATGGAACAATTGCTTTCTTCTCACTGAAATTCCCCTGCCACCTTTATTGAATATAATATTCTTCACTTCCTGTGCAAAGCTGTTGAGGGTGATGGTGTGAATGCTAAAGGTCACCAGGTTTTAATTCAGAGGTACTACAGTGAAGTTCTGCTTGTGAACCCACCTCTGACTATCTGCATCCCTACATTTTAAGCTTCTGTTTTGTAAAAACAGTATTGGAAGCATAAGTGGTATCACCACTTTCTTTAAGCAAAATATGTAGGGTCTTTTTTTGGAGGGGAGGTGTTTGTTTGGTGTTTTTCTTTTGTCTTTTTTATGGTTTGGGAGTGGTGCATGTTTTACTCTGGGCTTACCCAGGTTCCTCCAGATTTCCAGTGCAAGTGTAAAGTAACTTTGTATCTCAGCTGAGTACAGAATGTTTGAACTCTTTCAAGGTGGTTTTTGTGGCATGTGTAATAGATGGTCTCTGACACAGTGCACAGAAACATTCATTGGTGTATACACTTGTGTCTGATAAGACACATATTCTTAATATGATGAGGTGTGTACGCTAACTGCAGCTCACTGTCCTGTCTCAAATAAAGCTTCTTCCCAAACCAATGATGTCAGACACTCTGATTCTTCATTAGGCTTCAGTAGTGCCAGTTTTTTCCTGTTTAGGCATTCCTCTTTAGGCACAACTGGACTCTTGACACAGTTGTCCTTATTTCTTACCCCTTGTCTGTTGTGCCAAATACCCTTTTCCTGAGTTCCTGAAGCAGTGCTGAGTGTTGTCTGCTAAGGAGTGACTGAATGTTTCCTCTTATGGAATTCCCTGCTGGTCCATAAGGCTAGATGGAGGCCAAGTGTCTGGTACTTTTCTGCAGCCTACTGGTTTGTAAAGGTTTCTGGCTATGTAGAAAATTTCCTTAATTCCTTTCTCACCAAGTTGCAATTGCAAGGAAATAGTTTACATTTTCTGTTTCTTTTAATGGTTTATGTCAAATGTTATTAAGAAATAGGTAGCCTTATCTTTATCATTCCTTACTATTCTGTACTTTCTTCTCTATATATGATGCAGTTTTAAAGATCTCAAAACTTTTCCTCAGAGAGGATTCGAGGATTCTCCTTGCTTTTATTGAAATATTTATTTTTGTCTTGTAAGTTTAATATTTGAATTTCACTAAAACCCTGATGCATGAAGGTACAGAAGACAAAGGCCTCTAAAGAATATGTGCTGCACTGCATTCAGAAACAAGACTCAAACCAACTGTAATATTACTTCTTTCATAAGATCCAACAGAGTCTTGTGCTCTATCCCATAGGACCAGCTCAAATAATGTATTTTCCATTATTAAAAGTACAGATATCAAATTTCAGAGGCAGGAACAGTCTGTTCTGCAAGCTTCTTAGTACTGCAGGGAATTACCTTCATGAGGACTCTGGGCTTTGAGGCACTGTAGTAATATGTGGGACACTGAACTGGTAAAACAGCTCTGGTCAGAGTTTCCAAAAGTGCTTCGTGTTGGTGGAAGCTGACTCTAGAGTGTGTCTAAGTTGAGTAGGAGCACAGCTGAATCCATACTAGATATTTGGAAAAATTTGACCTTAGACTGAAAAGAATGGCTCGGCTTAAATGTATTTTTCTGCTATTCATATCCTTGAAGTCATGATAATAAAACGAAAACTATGCTTGAGGGAAACAAGAGTAAACCTGATTTGATTCAACAGGCTAGACTAGGAAGCAAACTTTTTAAGTTTGTTCACATGAGTAAAAAAATGAAGAGGCTCTGGCTCCAGTGGGCTATGCAATTTTTGGCCTGCTTATGTGCTTGAAATGTGTGAGTAAATACCACCATATTCTGCAGGGCAAACGAGGCTGCCCAGTTGGAAGCCATTTAGCAAAGTAGCCATGTTGGTAGTGTAATGGCTTTTTTGAGGCTTAGGCTTTCCTTTGCACAGTTGCCCACAGACAGTGGAAAGAATTCTTTGTGGAATCCTCTGTGTTTTGCAGTCTGTAGGGGATGCTCACCTGCTTATGCAGAGCAATAGTAAACTCATCCTTTTAAAAAATAAAAATCTTATCTCTGTGCTAATAATTCTCCTTAGTACTTCTAAGACAAGGCAAGCGAGAAAATCTGTGAGGAATACCTGTGCTTGCAAAGATATACTCTAGAACTTGAAGAAAAACTGATTTTCTGCTGTATCAGAACTACCATTCAGCTTAAGGGCTCTGTGTTCTGAACACCACTGGCAGGATTAAAATGGTAGAGACTTGGATTCTGCATTCACCAGTAGGCAGTTCTTATCCTTTTTCTGAAAAAGGAGGTTTAAATAGCTTCTTCCTATTCTGGGAAGGCTGCTTTGATATCTTGTTTTGGCATGTGTGTTGAATGCATTTTGCTTCTACTCTAACTTGCTTCTCCAGTAGTGTCTAGAATAGATAACAGTGACAGACATTGAAAATTATGATCTGTTTTAAATCTTGCTCTTTCATATACCCCTTCTCTTACTGTTTTCCATGTCATGGCACACTTAAATTGCTCTGTCTTACAGGTCTTCTGTCACATCTCACTTTGTATAATATGTGGTCTTTGTGCACTCCTAGCATTGTTTTATTTATGCTCTACCTAAACACAAAAATTCAAGTTCCTACAGGGAGCACTTTGATCGGAGCTTCTAAACCTGTGTGGGGTTGTGGCTGTTTGTCTACATGTGGTCTTGAAAGAGCTGTTACTTGTGGTCCCTCATAGGGAGAACCAAGGAGTCCTAAAAACAACCCAAAACATGACATAATGTGTTAAGGTCCCGAAATGAAGCTATGAACTTGATAAAGGCGGGCTGAGGATATCTGTTTGAGAGCTTAAGTGCCTGTCATCTTTCTGCAAAAGAACTTCTTGTTGTTCGGAAGGCTGTGCTGAGCATTCAGAGGTTGCTGGCTGAACTGATCCAGATGAGTGGGGAGGCAGGATTTCGCAGTCCTTGTGGAGGTTGAGAGGTCTTAAGAACTTCTCTGCAGCTCAAGAATAGCTGCTATGATTGTTATGTATGTAGAATCATTTGGTGTGGTTCACTCCTCTGAAGTCTTTCACTTGGCTTTAGTCTTTCATCTGGTAAAATGTTAAGCTCAGAACTGTCTGTATCCAGAAGGTGAAAGGTCATTTTTGCATGTGGTACATTCAGTGTCCAAGTCAGTGCCAAGTTTCTCCAAAACTTTCTACCTCTACATTCCTTGTCCTCCAGGTGAGGTGCTTCCATATGCCTTGGTACTGGGTTGTACAGATAGGTCATCATTTAAATGTAGTCTTTGTGGTGTGATGGGTCTCTTGGATCAGTGGGTCAGTGATTTGTCAGGAGACAGACTGACTCTGTACACTGCCATAGTGGTATGAGTGTGTCCAGGACTAGGTGATGATGTTGAGATCTCTTCCCACAGATCAGGTGTGTGTGTACATCTCTTGGCTCTGTTGAGGGTTGTTTGTGGGACCTCTGTGTGTTATTCTCCAATCCTCCAACAAGTATCCTTAAAACTGTCAAAACTAGCAACTAGTTCATAAAACCAACAGAGTTAATATAGCCATATTTTGAGACCTGATTTGGCCCTAATTTTTATAAAAAGAAAGTAGCTATACTGTGGGGTTTTCTGCTGCACAGATTGGGTCTTTGTAAACTTTTGAGTACTGGTTGGTATAGCGGGAGCAAGGACTGTGACTGAGTTAAACCTAGAGTTGGGAATGACCTCCAGAGCAACAAGGAACTGCAGGATGGTTTTGTGACTTTGCAAGATGTTTTTTGCAGCTGCATTACTCTTGGTTAAGAAGTTCCAACTTCATCTTGGAAGGATAAAATCAAGCCACACTTTTAAGCAGTTCCCTTCAAGATATCAGGCACGATTGCTTTTAACCCCTGGTGCTAGGTGGTTGACTTAGCTTTATTTTTTCAGTACAGCTGGTTTCAGGAATCTAAGGAAGAAATGTGTGCAAGCTTTCTTCTTCATTGTTTCTCTTGTCTGTTTCTTTTGATAACCAACATGTGTGGGCTGGAAATCTAAGCTGTTCAGGGATGTTTTGTTAGGGTAGACTTTTAAAGGCTACATAGAGCTGTTTTATTCTGCTCAAGTGTAAAAATATAATGAATCTTTTTACTTTAATTGTTGAGCTCAGGAATTCTTAGCACATTCATGGGATTTGCTGGTTTTGTGTGACTAGTTGAATGGGTGTAGTAACTACTGGGGTTTTAAGAAAAAAAAGTCTGAGGAGCCCACTTCATGCTTGTTTACAACAATAGTTACTCTGGGAGACTGTTCTGCTGTACCTGGTCAGCTAGAACCCTGTTCAACTGTTCTGGCCATGTCTACTTCTAACAATGGACAGGACTGCATCCAGATGGCTCTTGAATATCTATCTCAGTGGGAGAGACTCTACAGCTTCTCTGGGCAGCCTGTTCCCATGGTCTGTCTCTTGCACAGTGATATGTGGTACCTGCTATCCTGGATACACCACAGATACACAGTGACTTGCTGTCCTTTTATTGCACTGCCACTAGTACTTTTTGTATTATGATAAGTCAAAAAGGTAGTGAAGTAATTTCAAACTACTGAATAGCTACTCTGAAAACTGCACACTGCCTTTGTGAAGGGTTCAGTACCTTGCTGTATGGCAATGCTTCTTTGAGAGATTTTCTTCACCACAAGGTGAAGAATTCACCTTTGGAATTATTCACATTTGGAACTTTAGAGTTTTAAAATATCAAGTGCCTTCACATTTAGAGAATAAATATAATATGGCTATTTTAAAAACAAATTACCACACATGGTTTTCTGGTTTATAGGCTGGTATGTATATACAAGTATATGCAAGGTTCATGCAGGCTGTGTGAACAGGAAACTGCAGATATTTTTTCTTCCTGTGATCTTTTTTTTCTTTTTGGGTTTTTTGGTTTTTTTTTTTTTTTTAGTAGTATGGTTAACCTGAAGATCAATATGGACTGAACACAGGCACCCCATTAGGGCTGGCATACCTCATAGAAGCAGAGCATGTCCCAGTGGAAGCTGTTGGACCCAGCAGCTGCTGTGCCGTGCACTGCTGTGAGTGTGCTGAGCTTGTGGAGCTCCTGGGCTGTAAGAAACTGTGTGCTTGGAGAAGCTGAACCCCAGCTCTGCCTCTCTGCACAGTTTCTAATGTCTAACCAGTTGTTTTGAGGAAATATATGAATCTTCAGTGTTGTGGATTCTGATCAGCCATCAGAGTACTCCCTGCAAAGAAAAGGCTGCTTAATTCAGTTCCTTCCTGTGGCTTGGGAGGAATTGACCTTCAGGTACTGTGTGTGCTGCTTGGGCATCAGTCCCCACTATCACTTAAGGGTCACTTAAGACCTCAGTTTTTTTTTTAGTTAACATGACGTCCTGATGGGACTGGAGAGTGTGGACTATCTCTGTCTGAGGTGATAATCTAAACTAAAATAAAGTGTGAAGGTGGAGATTGATTTTTTTAAGTTACAGGCATAAATCGGGGGCCCTTTAAGCATATCACACTTGTTGTAGCCCTCCCCAAAGCAAGCTCTGCACCTGATTTTATTTGAAAATAAAAAGGTAAAGAACTGCTTAAACATTACTTGATTTTTAAAAAAATAAACCTGATCTAATTATTGCTGATATCATTAAGTTATTTTTTTGCTTGTCCAGAAAACTAATGTTTTATATGATGTGGACAAAAAGTGCTCCAAACCTGATCTATGGTATGGTTAGTGGGGTCCCTGCCTGCCCCAACTGTGAAGACCTTTGGATCAAAGGAAAGCTGGCATTTAACTATTCTTTCCCCCTCAACTACTACTTTCAAATTGTTGGTTTAAAACAAATATATTTACTTCAAATTGCAGGTAATAAAAGTATTCACATTAAATTGCAAAGAACTACATGCAAAATAAATTAAGTCTGACTTAAAAGTCAGAAATAAAGAAATGGTGAGTTAAAGCTTCAATTCTGCCTCCAATGCAACTTTCTGTACCACTTTAAAGTTTTGGAGATCCCAACACTCAAGAGGAGTGTTGGGACTCAAGAATGCAGTCTTAGTGTTAGTTTTTCTTTCTTTTGGTTTCTTCTTTTATCTCCAAATAACAGTTGGTGGGAGTAGGGAGAGGATAATACAGAAATGTCTAAGTCCAGAAAACAGATGGCAACAGCTTCTTTAGAGCTTTTGTGCTTTATTATATGAATAAGCATTTAGGGACCCTTTAAAAGCATGTGTCCTGGACCCAGGACCATATTCTTAGTCCTTAGAGCTTAATATTAATGTTTCTATACATTTGGGATCTATTACAGGATATAAAAAGCTTGACTGATTCAGAGTTCTGTTTTAATGATATTTGTGCCTGTTATCGAAGGCTGGCTCCTGATGTGTGGTTCATGGCTCTACTAAGAGGGGAAGAAGTGTTGCAGGCTTCTTTTGCAGGCATCTCTTGGGGTAAAGCCAGTGCTTGGTTTCTCCAGTCCTTTGCTTAGAGATGGGTCATGTGAAGGACCCCAAGTGGTACAAGGGGCCAGACTTGTTCCTCCTTCAGAGACTGGCAGCTTGGAAGAGGCATATCTTAAAGTATGTAAAGCAACAAAATAGCAACAATTTCTGTACTTTGGCACACTAGGATCAAGATGTAGTTTGTGAAAACAGGAAAGAGTTGAGCATTTTGTCTCAGTCCCAGGTGTGCCATGGTGTAATGGGGGCAGGTCGGACATTTCAATGTTCTCCACAGCAGTGCAATTTTTTCTGGGCCCCCTTAAATTAGAGAGAGTTGCAGAGAGCCTAGAGAGCTTTGCTGAAAAAAATACAAATTGCTAGGAGAGTGGACAATGCAAGGAGGGGAAGGGATTCCTCCAGCCTGCCTGGGAGACTTTAATCAGTTTTGATGCTGTTCTCAATCCATTTCGTTAATGAGTCACACGTGATTCCTCCGTACAATTTTGTCTGTGTTTTTGTGTTCAAAGAACAGATTCTGGCATGGGTTTTCAATTTGTGCTGATATTTTAATGTGTGCAGCCATTTTATACAAACACAGCAGTGTAATAAGGCAGCAGCATCCAGATGTTACAAACTGCATCTTTCAAAGTCATTATATCCTTTTTGTATCTGATTTTCCTCTTCTAAAATCACTGTTTACATTGCCTTTTTCCTCATATACCTTCCACCTTCTTCACAGCCTTCAGTTCATTTTTGGATTTTAGTCTTGAATACCAGGCTGATCTGTGATGCTGTTGCCAGTTGGTTATGTCTGGGAAAAATTAATTTTTTTTCTTTTATTGGATATGTGCAGTAAAAGCCAATATTTTACAAGATGGTAGAGAGCAGGATCAGTACTGGCAGCAGCAATGTAGATGAAGGTGCAGCAAACAAGCGCAGCTCATGCTCAGTATTCGTACTCCAAGTCCAGAATGGGACGGTTGGAAGGAATTTTGGTTTTGGCCTGAGAACAAGAAAAGGATTAAAACCACTAAACTTAGAATAAGTTGTTTTGGTTTTTTTTGTTTTTCTGAGAAGAAGGAGAAACTGAGTGGAGAATGGAGCATAGTGTGGTGTTTTATGTAGTGATGACTGAAAAGCATAAAAAGACTTTCTTCTATTGTCAATTCTAATTGGAGGCTGGCAATTAGCAAGAGGAAAGAAGCCTAGGAAAGGAAAGACAAATGGGGAATTTTATTGAGTGGAAAGCTGCTGAACAAAAGAGGATTTTTGTTCATCTGTATTCTAGTGGTTTTAAAGAAACCTGCAAACTACATACAAACTATTGATAATTCTTCTCCCAACTCATTCAAGTGTATGGAGGAGGGAAAATAAGAAGAGGTATGAGTGCTAAGTAATTCTTAGTAAAGATGGTCTGTAGGATGGTTTGTTAGGAATTCCTATCCTGTGAGCTTTTGTCTTACTGTTCATGCAGTAGGGACAGTGATGTAAGTAAATATTTTACCTGGGGCTCTTTAGCAATGAAACCAGAGCTCTGAGACCACATCTTCTGGTACAGACATCTCATTCCTGGTTGTGAGAAGATCCTGTTGGAATGTTAAACATGAAGTGCCAACAGCACTGCCAACAGGCTGTTATATGTATTATATAGTGTAATGTGTTATAAGCACATGAATCATATGGACTTGACTCTTTAAGTCAATGGAACTGTCACATCTCTTCCAATTTAACACAAACATGCAAAAGTGGAGACTGCAAGTGGCTTAGTCACACCTCAATTAGAAAAAGCATCTTAGCAATGATATGGAAGTCAAGTTGTAATGCTGAAGTTGTCAGGTTGCAGAAGCTCAGATACAGAGGGAGAAATGCCATATCTGGCTAAAGACAGCTGAGAAACTATTTCACCTTCTTGCCTTTCCCATTCTAAAGACTTTACAAGGAGCAGTAAAAGTAACCTGATGGCTCTGTGTCTGTGGTGCTTGTCTCAGAAGTCTGAATACCGGATTTGTGCTACCAATTTGCTATGGAGACTTGAGACACCTGGCCTTCCTCAGCTCTCTGCAAAATCAGGGGATGTGATGATGCCTGTTCCTGCAGGCTGTGCACTGTGAGAGGCTGTATGAATATCTCATTTGTTCCAGGATAGCTTCAAGAAATGGAGTGGTTCTGCAGATATGTGGGTGGGAATCTGTGTTTCACAATAATTGTGAAAGGACATCTGTAAATGAAGAGTAGCTTTGTTTTTAAATATAAAGAGATTAGCAACCTAATTTACAAAATTAGCAACAGGGTTTTGAGAGGCTGATGATGGCAACAGATAGGATAAAGAAATGCAGCAATATCTTCAAGTACAAGAGCAAGCTGTTGTTTGGCTCTGAAATGAGTAAGATATCTAGCTGGCTTAGGTGCTGAAAGTAGTTGAGCTGCAGCTGCCACCAGCTTCTTCAGCAGGATGAACTGCATAGTGTGAAGTCTAGGCTTCTCCAGCCAGGCTGTGAGTATTTGCTTGCCAGCATCTTCTGCAAAGAAATTGGCTCCCTGTATGTATGTTGACAGTAAGAGTCCTCGGCGTTAATTCTGCATCCCTCCTTACATAAAATATTAACACCAGCACTGGAAGGTACGTCTCGAGTAGACTTGAAACTAATAGAGCTGTGACAGATGAACTGCTGGTATGAGTAAATGAAAAAGTACACTCCTAAAAAATTCAAATTACAGTATTTTGCAGGTTGAGAAGTCAGCACTGCATGTGGCAAATACTTCAGGCAAGCCATTTGGAAGCATTTCCTTGTAAAACTTGGGAAAAAAATCCCCAACTTTATTGGCCTAAATATTGCATGGACTAGAAATTTGCTGAAGGACTTAAAGCAAAAATAGTAGATGTGGCAGTAATTTGAGCTACAAGGCAGAGAACAGTCCTTGTAGGATAAATACCAAGCTCAGATTGAGTGTCTTACAAATGATTTAAAGGAGGAGGTGAAACAGCGCATCAGTTAAATTCAGAATTTGATACTAAATGGGGGTTTTTTGCAAGCTCAGATAGAATGAAAAGAAGTACTAAGTATGGATTGGTTAAGTCTTAGAAGACAGTATAAAAACAAGCTAAAAAAACCCGTGTTTTAGTGAAGAGAGAGAGCTGGCATCTTTTTTATATGGGAGAAGTTTGTTCAGCATGTTTTACCTGGCTGTGTGTCTGCCTCGGCTATACTCGTTCAGAGACGTGCTTTGGCAGCTGTAATTAGTGTTGAATTTTTATTCCTGCTGAAGACTATGGCTGAGAATTAAAATTGGGTCATAAATACTGCAACAAATCCAAGGCTATTGTTAATAACACCATGCTACTCCAAACGGCAGTCTGATTCTGCAGAGATGCTGAGGGGCCGTATCCCTTAGGACTTTAAAATAAATGATGACATTTAATACTTCAGAAACCAAACTCATTTTTAAGTTTTTCTCTTTCAGAAAGAGGTACTTATCACATTTTATGCCCCAGTCTAAGCTGCTGTTCAGCCTATTGTTACTTGGTGTTTATGCAAAGTACTGTTTCAAAATATTTCTTAGTGAGTGGCTCTGTGAAACAAGTTTTTTTTTCTCTTATTGTCTTTATAGGGCACTCAGTGGAGAAGAGGGGAGACACCAATTGTTCTCCCCTCCCCAGTCTGTGTGGGTGTGTACACAGTGCCTGTGGGGCATTTTAGAGAAGCAAGCAAATGATCTCAAGTGTATTTTTACATTATAACACCCTTCAGCTGTGTAGGCAAGAAGTGGTGACTTCGTTTTCTGTGCTCTGCTGTGTGGAGTCCAGAGCACTGATATATTTTCAGTGGGTCCCGATTCAGAACTTCATTAGCTTTCAGGGAACAGAGCACTTCTGGATCAGCTGGTGCTATACTTGTCAGTCTTGCCAAAAACATTTTATTTGTTGCTGTTTCAACTGATGCTTGATGGTATTACAAGTAGGGGAACACATTGTTTTATAAATGACATTAATAATAATAATACTGAGGAAATCCAATGTTAGCAATTTTAAAGTTGATCATGCACATTGTAAAGGTAAGTTTAAACTCTCTAATAGAAAACATTTGATGGTTTTCTCCAAAATGTCCACTGTTATATTCTGCCTGATTTAACGTAGGTAATCAAGACAGACAAACCTGACACAAAGTACTTAATGTTTGCTTTTTATCTTTTGAAAAATTACTCTATAGATTTTTTTTCAAAGCTTTCCACTTTTTCTGTCAAATAATTCAAGTGTTTTGAGGATTTATTACTATTAAACCTTTCAAATTTCTGGTCTGAGTTAAGTCCTAATGCCATCAAGTGTGCCTTACCATTGGCTCAGAATATCTCTTCATGTCTTGCATTTGACAAACTGTCCAATAATTTCAGAAGTGTTGTAATACTGAGTTTTGCCAGTACTGAAAAAGGGAATAAACTTTCAGCTAACAAAGGATGGAACTTGGGTGGGCTCCAGCAGGAAATTTTGCATCAGGCAGTTCATAAACTTCTGCCAAGAAGCCAGTCATACAAAAGACAGCCGGTGAATGTGATGGGGTTTGTGCCGCTTGCAGTTGGTACAGGATGGCTCTGAATGTCATTGTGAACCCCAGTTACTGCACGCTTAATCACTAATAATTTCTGTGTATTTTATTGCAGAGGGGTTATTGTACTGAAAAAGAAAATCTGGTGAATGGAGTGCCTACAGAGATACTTATGAGAAGTATAGACAGCAGAAAGGGAATAAGTTAGGGAAAAGTGCTATTTGGGAAGCTTGAGAGATTGGTGATGAACTGCTGAAGTGTAAAGGATGGGCCACTTGGTTTGTAAGATTTAACAGTCAAGCTGGGAAGAATATTGAAAATCAGGACTTAATTGAGGTCAGAGTTTGATAGTGAATGTTGGTCTCTTGGAAACAGCATTTTATTTTGTTGTGTGAGAAAGAGGCATTTGTGGAAGTAAAAAGAATTGCAGTAGCTGATGGAAGATGATTAGGATGGGAGAGGGATTCCAATTTTGTTTTCAGACCTGCAGGCATGAAGTATGGCTCCATCTTGAGAATCCAGAGTAGATTTGTACTGAAGAATCCCAGGCTACAGTTTAGTAACCTCCTCATGATGAACAAATTGTTCTTTAAAAGGCTTCCACGGTTCTGCATGTAGCTTATACACATAGAGTAGGCAGGGGTTTAACAAGGAGATTGTTCCAATCTCATACAGTGGTGTGGAGTATTTCTTGTGTCTGTAATCTGTTGGGGAGATCCAGTTTCTACAGTCTGGGGTCTGTCATAGCTGTACTGAAACTTCCTGTGATGTAAGCAACAGGGGAAACGTAAAGCGTAAATTGTACAGCAGACAGCTTCTCTCTGATCAGATATAGAGAACAGACAACACCATTTTCTTGACTTGCAACATAAGATTTGTGCCCAATAAAAGCACTTTTTTAGGTTGGAAGTGCAAAAAAAGCGAGGTTTAAACATGAATTTATTGTCAAAATCTTGAGAATTTTCTTTATGAACAATATTGAGGTGGTGAGTAATTATTGAATCAGGTGACTGAGTTGGAAAGCTTATTGGAGAAAACAGAGTTTGAAATAGTGGATCTACCACAACTTTAAACATGTCTTTCTAGTAGCTTCTCGTTCTTACTGTTCTTAGAAAGAAAAAAATCTTACCCAACTTTCCAACTAGTGACTCTTCTGTGACATTTGCTTGGCAAGATAAAAAACCAGTGACCTCATACAGTAGCAAAGAGAACTTGTCCTGTTATATAAAGACTGTAACTGAATGAACCTTGATGCATTCAACTGAGCTCCTTAAGTATCTTAGTGTAAGGAAAGTTCTCCACAGGTTTTCCTCTGCTATGACTTGTGCATTTTTCACAGTGTTATTAATTTCTTTTAGCACAATAACACACACCTTTTGAAGGCTCAGTGCAGAGTAAATACTTTACTGTCTGTAGTAAATGGATTACCAGTTTAATGATTACATTCCAATCTGTTGGCTGGGTTTTACTGGCTAGTAAAATCACAAGTTGTAAATTGGAGTTTGTTTGTTTTGGTGATGACTGGAGTTTGGGTGCATCAGTAGACAATTCTGAGTATCAATAGCTTCAGAATTTACCACATGTAGGGAAAACACTCTTTTTTAATAGTAACCTTTCTCTTAGACTTAGACACTCTGAATTAACTTACATATTTATTTAACCCAGGCCTATCCGTGATTAAACTGATTTTCTTCTGATGGGCATCTGGCAGCAATCCAGTGGTGAATGCCTTTTAAAACTTGATTTCACTAACCATTTCTCTCTAACAAATGGTATCATTATCTGGAATTCAGAATGTTGAATGCTTCTGAACAGACTGTCTACTGCTAATGTGCACAAACACGCATTTTTTTCTTTTAAATAGCTTATTTAAGGGGTTCTGTTTTTTTAATGTGTTTTTCACAGTCTTTGTGCTACTTGTGCAGCATAGGAATAACAGAAAATAACAGAATTTTTAAATCAAGTTTGTGGGATTTTCTGACTTCCCTCTCCTTCACCAAAAGGAGCAATAGTTTAAGTGGCATGGAAACAATCCCTGAATTCTGAAACTGAAAAAATATGAAAGTTCAATTGAAAATCAAAAGTGTGGTTATGATTGTATTTCTTGTGGCCTGCCTCCCAATTTATATGTAACATTTTAACCCTGATAGGATTAAATTATGCTAGTCCTCTTTGTGGCAGTTGAAAGGGAAATAATTAGGTATTCCTTTAAAAGTTAAAAAGCTTCAATTCCTTTCTCTTGGTTTTACTGCCAGTTGAGTTGTGTGCATAATTGTCAGAGAGCATGTTAAAGAAGCCTTTTGTTCTGAAATGTGCTGGAGAATTTTCTGTACAGCACTAGGGGTTGAAGACTTGAATGACCCTGTAATCTAGTTTTAGTTTAACATTTGGGAGTGACTGGGATTAAGGAAGATACCATTGAAGATAATTTAAGGTATTCCAATATTTGTCTTATTAGCATGTTATTGAGGAATTAATTTACATGAGTTATTCTCCGGAGGTCCAGGCATAAATCCTCTCTGGAATTCAGCTGCAATACCTCCCCAATTCCCTGAGGATGGCAGCCTCATCATGTACACTGAATTACCAGGCATAGTATTTATTTGAAAGTGGTTTTACAGGTGAGAATTAGTCTCTCTTTTCCTGCTGGCCACATCCTCACTTTTGTTTGTTTGTTTTCTTAGGATCTCTTGAGCTGTACCAATAATATTTTTCCCCTAAGTGCTGTGTCTTTCAGAATAATTACGTGTTAAATATCTTCTTTATAGGAGAAACAAATGCAAATCTGCCTTGAAATCAACCCTGATGAATAGTAGCTTAAAAGATCAGGTTGCTTATCAGTCCTCTTGTTTAATGCTAACTATCTAGTTCTATTTCCCAAACATATTTCAACAGGAGCAACCATTCCGTTTTAGAAGTTGTATAAAGCTCTGATAGGTTTGATACCAGAATTCTGTGACTTAACAAAGTGATTTGAAAGGCTGTGAAGGAAGTGTTGCTTTATTAAGTTTTGTCTTTGCCACAAAGGTTTTTAAAATAAGTTAGAGATGGGGCAGTTTTTAATGAACTCAAGAGAGTCTGCACTCCGGTGTGAATGCAGCCACTGATAGCCTCAGACATGGATTTGCAGATACAATCGACAGCTGCCAGAGGATCCTGGACCCTTGATCAAGGTGATTCCCTTAAGGTAACTGATACCACATAAATATGAGGAGTAAATGAACATTTGTTTTTTCTTCTGCTCCATGACTACAAATCAGAGTGAAATGCTTGCTCAGGAAAGGGCTGTGGTGTCCTCTCTGAGAATGTTTCAAATTTCCTTGATCTTTGCAATAATAAAGCTCTTAGAAACAGCCAAGGCTCTGCCCCTCACTTGATTTCACTTGATGACATGGGGGTAGTGCTCAATTTGTGTGGTAATACACTGGGGAAAGGGCTACGTGAGTGCTGGTCTAACAGGGGACTTGGGCTATTTTAGAGCAGTAAAACCCCTTCCTGTTTTAAGCCATGTCAAAAGAAGGAGGAAGGAACTAGCAGATTGCCAGGCAGGCACCACAGTGCCCTTGCCCTTTCTTGCTCTCCCCAGTATTTTTCAGTCTTTTCCTCTTCATTCTCCTTTCTCTACCAGGTGTCAAATTGTGTCATCTGGTGCTATAAGTTTGACTGTAGATGTGGTTTAAAGACTTACTAATAAAATTCTCTTTGCAACTTGATTCTGTGAGTCATTAAACATCTATTAGATGCTGAGTGCTTGATGCAATGTGGGATTAGGATTTTAAATCAAGTTTGTGCTGTGACGCTGTTATTTATAACAAATAATGGTGAAAGGATGTGTAGAATGTCTGAAATGGCAAAGAGTTGGTTATCTGCAAGCTTGAACCTGTTTCTCTGTTAAAGATTGGGCACAACTGCCATCTTTCTAATTGTCTTGTGACTGGTTTAACCATCTTGAACAGTCTTAGAGATTTTTTTTAATGCTTATCCATTTGAAAGTTGATAGTGTAATAGCTTTCAAAAGCAAAATCTCCAAGAAAGTCTTTGAGAATATTTGCTGTTTACATGGTGTTTATTTGCAAAATTATTTCCATTGTGTGTTTTCTGGACTTAACTATACTACTATTCCATTATGTCTGGGAATTAAAATAAATGGATCTAGGGGGGTTTGTTGTGTAAATGGACCTTCAGGACTTCATGTTTTACTCTTCTAATGAATAATGATGAATTAATGATATTCTGTTGTAATATTGGCTGAGTTCCTGAAATTATTTGTGTACAAGTGCTTTGAGAGCTGTTGAAGATGATTTTGCATTCTGGGTTCTAATAATGGAATGATTTTTTGTTGGTGCCGCTTTATTCATAGCAAATAAATAATTAATAAGTCAGAATATGACATAAAATTTCTGCCTTTCTGCTAGTAGTTGCCTGTTACTAAAATTGACTGTCCTATTGTATTGAGTTACAGAAGCATTACAGAAAATTTTGTTGAAAGTTTCTCAATTCTTTGTAGGCAATTGTGCTTCTGCCTGTTCCTTCAGGATGGTGAAAATATCTTTGCTTACAGTATAATGAAAAAGCGTATAGCTCTTCTCATACCCACAAGGAGAAAGACTCAATAAGTCTGCATGGATTCTTTGTGAAGGAAGGCACTGAACCCCCTTTACATGCAGTATGAGCGGTGTGCATTGCAGGATGAAATGCAGAGCACTCGCCTGAAATTTATTGCAGCAGTGAGAAGGAATAGCAGGGGGTTGGAAGTTGCAGTGCACAGTGTAAAGCAGTGAAAGCACAAGCTACAATTCCAGTTTCCCTTTCTTCCACTGCTCTCCATCGCCCAAAACTTCATCCCCCAAGAGGCTCCCCCTCCAAGCATTGCTGTCTGAGTTAGTAAAACAAAACAGCGTCTGTGCTCCAGAGGTGACTGAGATGGAATTGAATTATTACTAGAGAGTAAACAATGCTCTCTTATCTGGAGGGAAATAGCCCTCAGCAGAAATGTTTTGTTTCCTAATTTGACCAATTTACACAAATCAATTTAATGCATCTCTTGCCCTTGCTTTGACACTTGCATTCTCAGACATAGAAGATCCCACCTGCAAGGGGAGAGGAGGCAGCCAGGCAAGGGGAGAGATGCTCAGTGCCAGCTTCAAGTACTGAGAAATGTGAGAACTGACATCTGTCTGAGACACTTCTTCCCGAAGTGTGACACACAGAGCAGTCCTCTGTGGGATTTAGCGGGGGAATGTGTTGTGGTACAGGAGCAGCTGGCTACAAATATGGCTTGAAAACACAAGCAAAAGAAAGCCTGTGCTAAGCTGGCTACTGTTTTCTTCCTAATACTTTTCTAATCAATTGTGTGGGTAAAAGTAAGTTCTTTGGTTATTCCATTGATTCTTCCGGTATTTATTTAATTTATATAGATGTTGATCTTGTTTTATTACAGGTATCTGTCCCATCCCCCACCATTACTTCCCCTTCCAGCCAAAATATTTACCAGTTTGGTAATAAGTTTGTGCATGGTTTTGGGGTTTTTTTAAAAGTTTTTAAAAAGCACATGTTTGTATTTTGCTTTATGTTGTCATAGATTGAGTTAGCCAACCACGATCAAGACAAGTCTGTAACTGGTTAAAAAGATAATATGCTCTGACCTGGGAAGGCATTAGAGATTAGTCTAGGTATCTTGGTCATATGAATTTTCTGATTGGAGGTGGAAGGAAGCTTAGCAGGGGCCCCATGGACCCAGCCCTGGTCATAGTTTTACAGCACAGAACCAGAAATGGCTCTTCTAGAGTATGTTTACCACCACTTTCCAGTTTAATTAAATTCTTCATATCACGAGTAACAGGTGGGATTTGCGGGGAGGGCGCGTATGCAGGCAATGGAGGGGGCCCCAAGCAAATTTTTACCACTTCTTGTTCCCCTCCAGCTTGGGTGGGTCTTACCATAGATGTGGCTTCACCAGATGATTCTCCAGTGCTCTTTGTTGTTTCGGGATAGTGTAGGATTGGACTGGGTAGCCATGCAACATGCTTCTTGAAAGACTCATGAAAGGCCCTGGAGCTGCAGGTGGATGCATTCAGATGGCTCTTCCAAGTTGTACTGAAGGGTTAAATGCTGCTAGTAAGGGTTTATGCCACTGGCCACAAATACTGCAAATCAGGAGATAGATTTCAGACCACTGGGGATCTGCTCCATGTAACTGGTGCTTCCAAGCCTTGCACAAAGGTGGAGATCAAAAGCTGTGAAGCAGCCAAGTCAATAAAAGAAATGAAAACAGAATAATTGCAGCAAAGCAGGGAAAAAAAATGTATTTAGTGTGCCACAGTCCAAGGACACTGGGCCAGATGAAACATCAGGCTTGGAACCAGGAAGTTACAGTGGAGCGGGCATTTGATTCCCAATTATATTTGTGTTAAAAGGAAAAGTGGACATACTGCTGGAAGATTACTTGCTTCAGGACACTTGCATCACTTTGAAATCTGCCTA
This sequence comes from Vidua macroura, assembly GCF_024509145.1. Lineage (NCBI taxonomy): Eukaryota > Metazoa > Chordata > Aves > Passeriformes > Viduidae > Vidua > Vidua macroura. Next base: position 91,837,011 of record NC_071572.1, on the reverse strand, counting down.
ACTCTAAAAATCTCCATTAGAGGTTTAATTTTTTGTTTTCAATGAAACTCCTTTGGTTCAAAGAACAGAAGGCTTGGTTGAAATATTAAGAGATCCAAATACATTCATGTGTGAAAAATACCTACATGAGAACACTAGAACAAAATGAAGGTCTTTTATGAGTTGTAATTACTTCTTACAAAAATGTAGGGAGGATACTTCAGTGGTAGAAGCAGGGATTGTGAGGCTTTTTATTTTAATTCATTGGTTTATGAATGTTGTTGTTTTGTTGTGGTGTGAGTTTTTTTGTTTGAGGTTTTGGTCTTTTTTTTTAGTGTTTTGTTTTTAGTTTGTTGGTTTGGTTTTGGTTTGTGAATTTTTTTGGGGAGTGGTTTTTTTGGTTTTTTTTTGTTAAGTAAGAACCATGACTTTAATCTTGCAAGGAACAAGCATTGCTTTACCAGAACTTGTTGCTTTCTAGTATGGAATGTTTAGATGTGACGACTGGAACCAAGGTATTTAAGAAACTGGAAACTTGCCCTTTTTAGATGTCCAGTATATATAATCTTTTTGTTCTAAAAGAACTTCCCATGAGCCCAGAGAGATTAAAGTTGAATGGAATTCCTTCTCCATGAGATCTGCAAATTGCAGAGTTCTCCACACTCTATATTAAGACATGTAGATCCATGGTCTCTAATATACATGTTCAACTGTAGCTTGGGTCTGACAAACTTGTTGAGCTCAGGCTTTTATGCAAAGTAGTTTGAGGCTAATGGGAGAGAAAGCAAACCACTGGGCTCAAGAGGTGATGTGCAGGTCAGACCTCCACATTTCTAACTCCATAGGTGGGATTTATAGTGTAGGGGTAAGCACACACCACAACACAGGAACGTGCTTCTACAACTAGATTGTCCCAAGACACCCACACCTCACTTCTGTTACAAAGTGAAGGCAAAATGTGTTCATGGGTGTGGTAGATAGGAAGGCAGTGCAGGTGGGTCGGAGGCATGGCAGTGATTTAAGGAAAGAGCCATGAACTGTGCATGTGAGCAGCGTTCTTGCCAAGTGTGTTCACAGATGTCACTTTGCTTATCAGAATGAAGTCATGTTAAGGGAAAGCAGAACTTCTTCAGGGGAGTTCCCTCTATTTGTGAGACTTGGAGAGTTCATACAGACTTAGTTAAAGCCTCATTTCTCAGAGTACAGTCTGATAGTCTGTTGGTTGGTAGCAGGTAACAGCTTAATAAGGCATGTAATATCAAGGAACTGAAAGATCAAAAGACTGAGGTAGTCATAGATGTGTTGATGAAAGTGGTTTGTGTCTTGCTGTGAGCTGCAATGAGCAGAAGACACTTCAGGCAGCTGCAAGGAGGCCTGTGAACACATTGGAGTAATTTGCCTCAAGGCCAATGTTTTACACAGAGTAAATAACAGAAGAAGGACTTGTCTGAGGAGAGTTAACTGCTGTTGTTTATCAGACTGGAAACCATGCTAGAACGTGGAAGTATAATTTTGTTTTATTGTGTTGCATCACTAGCTATTGCTCAAACCTCTGACTGCTTTGGGCCTTTTCAGTTTCTGTAACTTTATATTAACAGGTAGTGATCAAATTCTTCTTAAATTGGTGAGAGATAGTCATAATTGACAAAACCCATCTCTATGTGTGGAGTGATATGGCAAATACATGGGGCTAAAAGGATGCAGTGGTTAAATGTGTGGTAACTTGTGGTACAATGCTCTTAAGTCAGAGGAAATTACTTATGCTGGAATAAATGGGTACTAGCATTGTTTCATGGAGAGGACTGGCAGAGGTGAAAGGTAGACAACAGGCACCACATTCTTTTAAAAAGTCCTAAGGAATGGGACATAAAGCAAACAACCGTATGAACTTAGTGATAAAAACAAGTGTTAAAAATTTCAATGCAAAGCTATTTGTGTTTAATTTTTTCTTATTTTTCACATGCCAATGCACCTAAATCAAAGAAAAAGACCAAATGTAACAAATAGAACATTTCTTGCATGGAAAATGTGTGCTTAGGTTTGGGTTTTTTTTTGCCATTTCACTGAAAACTATCTTTGCTCTCACTTTTATCCAAAAGTCTCAAACTATCTTTGCCACCAAGATCCCATTTTGCTCCTCAGGAAAAAAAAAACCCTCACAACTGTTTCCTACTACTGCATTAGTCTGTTATTTGATTATTACTGAGGGATCACCAAAAAACCAAAACATCATCCTTTTCTAAAAGCTAAAACATTCTTGACATTTCAACTCTTGAAAAGTGTGATGTATGTTATCCTAAATCAGTCTCCTTGATACTAATCAATACTTTCTCTCAGTTTTAAAACAGGAAATAGCTTCAGTCTGTGTTTAAATCCTGCAACGTCTCATGTCATGACCTTTTAGTAGTTTGTTCCTTTTCTCCCCCTATCCCAGTTTTCCCTTCTTTTCCTTCTCACAAAGGCCTCTCAGCTTGTCCTTGAGTTTTTACTGAACAGTGGAAGCTGTAGATACTACAGTTCCTGCTTTTGGGTACATGCATCTTAGAGGCTTCCAGTGCCTACTATCTCACCTTCTTTGGCCTTTCCCTTTGCCTTTCTTTTCATATCATGCTGTACTCTTCTGAACTACTCATTTTCTCACACCCACTTCAGCCCTAGGGTACGGGCTTCTGGTAGTCTGAAAGCCTGCTGCTCCATCTGTGGGGATATTGAACTCCTTGACACCAGCTGCATAAATCTCTGTTGTAGGCAGTACTGTCAAGTCAGTAGAAGCATATGGGAGATTAGTTCTGTGTCCAGACAGGCAGTATGGGCATCCAGTGATGCTGTGCATTAGGAAGTGGAAAGCCTGTATTTCCTTGTGACATTCTGTTCAGTAATTCAGTGGTGTTAAATCCATTGCTGAAGGGACACTTGGTATCTCTCCATTGGTTTTCATTTGTTTTGTTTGGAGTCCTGACAAACTAAAGTATTGGAGGACCAGTAATCTTAGCTGAGTAGACATGTATTGAGAGGACCCTGTACATAACTTTAACAGACCTTGGCATAATTAACAGGATCTTCTAGGAGGGGCCCAAGGGCTGAACTGGCCAGGATATCAGGCTTAGCTTTTCAGACATTGAGAGTGGAGGCTCCTGGCAGAGCAGCTGTCTGACAGGATGCTGGTGCAGTGAGGAATGCTGGTGTTAATTTATTCATTCATGTACCAGAATAAAAAGATGGCACTGCTGCACTTCTGCATATTTTTATTTTCTTCTTGGTACAGAAATTTACTGTCTTCTTGAAAGAAAATGTTTAAAAAAAAGTGCAGAAGAAATCTGTGCTAACTTACTGTCTGCTTTATTCCTTTTTCTTTCCCTACAAGATACGTTGTGGGGATTTTTTTTTTTTAAGAGAGTTGAGTCTCATGAGTGCTGTCCTCAAGTTCAGTTTCCTGCTTGAAAATCTGCATACGGTAATGTAATATTCTTCTCCAGGAGAGATTTTTTTTATGGCATATGTAAATGAAATAAGACCAGCCCCTGGTGGTATTGACAGGATGCTGAGAAGGAAGCCGAGTGTGTATTAACGTGCTTGCAGCTTAGGTCATTCTCACCGAACCCTGCAGCTCTGTGAGGTTCAGCTGCTTGGTGGAGATGACTTCTCATTCTTTCAGTGACCCTTTGTAAAATGCTGTTTCATTAATGAGAATTTTTTTTTACAGACATCTCTTCCCTAAACTGTAGATGATATTGGATTGGATTTGTAATAGTTCTGTTTATACAGGCATAATTAAAGAAATGTGAGCAGGAATCCAGCCAATATCTGGTGTAAACATTACAATGGAAATAATCACTTTCTTTTGTGATCATTCAATTCTCTGGATCAAACTGACTTGTCCATATTTTAATCCCTTTGTGACTAGTGTGGTTTCCTTTACTTAAACTTCCAAGAAACTTTGTTTTCTTTCGATTTCTTTGTTTTAAAAGTCAGGAGTTTTAGTGAGAATGGATGAGATTTCAGGAGACAGCAAACATAACTGGAACATGGATGTGCCAAAGCAGTTTCCAGGCTTACTGTGGCATTAGATATTTTGCCCTTTTAAAAAGTTGTCTTTTGTGCTAACAACTTGGTTTAAATAAACTTTGTAGTTCTCTTTCCAGAACAGGAGAAAAGATCTCCAGATCTGGAGAAAACTGATCCTCAACATTTTATGTTGTACTTGATGAAATGTGGTGTTAGTTGGTAGATTTCTTCCAGAACTCATCAAGCTCCCTTATTTCACAGTTGGAAGCTTCCTTGGGATTTTGGTGCACTGAGAAGAGTATTTGTTTCCTATATTCAGGAACCAGTAAGCTTTTTGTCTGCTTTCCATAGTGCTGTGTTGAAAGCAAAGCTTCTCACAGGTTCTTTTCCCTTTTAACAAATATGCACTGAAGAAGGAAAAATATCCTTCAGTAAAGTAATTGGTTGTTTCTGCCAAGTATTCTTTTTCAGAAAGTTGGTAATAAAGCTGAGGAACTTCTGTCAAGCAAAACAGTAGCAAAGGACTCAAACAGGAAATTTTATGTAGCAGGAAAATCTAGTTGTCTGATGTAAATTTTGTTGTACCAGGTGTAGATTGAAGAGCCCTTTGACATCTATTCAGATGGAGCAATGATCATTCAAACCAAGGTAGCTACACGCACCTCAAAATCTTTCAGTCCTGTAGTGGTGCCCAACATTTTGTTATATAATACTCCAGAAAAGTTTATAATGAGACACTTGCAGGCCACATGCCTTGTACCAAAACTCCTACCTTGTCATTCTTCTCTCATTCTTCTCTCTTCACCCTTACCTGATCAGGTGAAACCATGGATTTGAGCTACACAGTGTATTTTCTGTTAGCATTCACTTCAAGTAAGAATAAAGATATTATAAAGGTAAAAATTCTGTTCTAATGTTTTTACTGATTTTAAGATTGCTTTTATGTTAAAGGATAACACAGGAATGGTTAAGGAGAAATATTTGATGTCTTTTTCCATGTACATGATGTCTGACTGAGTCCTTGCAGGGGAAAATCTTGGTGTAATTAGATCTTTGTTATCCTCTCCTGTGAGAGCTCCTTGGGATTTTGCTCTCTATCCCTTTGTGTTTCCTGTTTACTTTGCCTTCTGGAAGTGTGTTAGCTCAAATAGGTATTTAAGACAACTGCCACCCAAGAAGCAAAGGAGCAAAAGTATCAGTAAATACCTAAGTACGTGGAAGAAGAATTTAATTCTCCTTGTTAGCTGTCAGAAGTTTCAGGAGTAGTGATAGCTGTGCTTTATTATTTTTCTCCTATGCTTTTCAATTCTCAAGAGGGTTTCCTTAGTACTAATGGCTAAAGTCTGTTAAAGGCTGAGTATTCTTTTTAAAATGTTCCATTGCTGTTGCATGACCTTCTTGTCTCTCACTGTTGAATTAAAGAAACAGCTGTGGTATACATGCAGTGAAATGGAATAAGGTATTTGCACTTTCTTTGTAGCTAATTATTTAATTAGAATTTGTAATCTTGGGATATTTTTATTAAGATCTATATTATACTGTCATAAGATTTGGATTCTTAAAAGCTGCTGCTGCCTTCAAGTCTTACAACTGAGGAGTTGTTTAGGCCTAGAACAGAGCAGTAGCAAAAGGGACCCTGCAACACAGAAGTTTCATAACAGATGTACTCTCTGCCAGATATGGAAGAGGCAAAATACAAGGTAAGGGGATGATAGATCAAGCATATGAATCCAGAAGTTTTGTGAAAAGGCTTTTTTGGGTTTTCTCTATTGTGAACACCCCCCTTGTGAGAAAGACATACGCAATGAGAGTACAAGACACCATGTTCAAAAATACTGCAACTTTTCAAAATTCCTTATAAGTTTTAAGTTATTCTATATTTTTTTCAAGTTGCTGTATGCGGTCAGTGGTAACTGATTTCTTTTTGCCTAGGAGAAAAACTTATAGAAAAGTATGCTTACCACTGTCAGGATTTCAGTTCAAAGTGGTAAGGGGTCATGACAGTGCATTATGTTTCACTGTACAAACTGCTATCCAGTTGTCACTGCACAAATTGCTGTCCAGTCCATTGCAATTCTGGAAGTAGAAGGTGAGCTTTTCTCTTCCAAGATTTTTTTAGTAAACTATCTCCAAACTTTATGGATAGCATTGCAGTACAGCTGTTCTTTAACTAGTGGTAAATCCATGTAGAAACTTAGATTTGCTGTATTTGTCAGCTAATGATCGTAAGCCTGCTTTCCTGTGTGAATGTCAGTGTTGGACCAGACCCAATTTAATCCAGTTTTTGATTTTAAACTGTGACTAGTAGTGACTGCCTTGGAAATGTGTGTATAATTAGTGAATGAAACCTCTGTTGCCAGCAGCTGTATCGGCATCTTGTTTTCCCAATCCTTCAGTGATCTTAATTCATTCATAAATTTTAAATCTTTTTCTCTGAATGTGTTTAAACTCTAATCTCAATTAGAGATTAGTCTGTAATCTCACCCTGGACACAGGGTATTATGTACAGTGTAGAGGAAGTATTTTCCCTTTAAGTCTCCCTGGTAATTTCATTGGATCCCATCAAGTTCTTACATTTGAAAAAGTTAAGAATAATCATACTCTGACTGCTTTTCTTCCCCCTCTTCCTCTCCAATAAATATGCCTTCAGTATATTGACTTTTTCAGACAGAGCATCCTTGTTTGGAAGGACTTTCACATTTTTGTTCTTCCTTGTCTCCCTTTTTTTATTTGTTTGTTGGTTTGGGGTTTTGGTTTTTGTCTTTCTTTTTTTATTTCTGGTTCATTTTATCTGATTGACAGAAAAGGGCTGCCACTAAAGAGTAGAACACACAGTGGATTTATGCATTTGCATAATGGAGAGTTTTTTTCATTTATATTTTGTGGATTTATAAAGTTGTTGCCTTTATGGACCTAGGTGAGCAATTTCCTTATAAGAAGCTGTGATTCCTAGATCCAGAAATACGATTCATTCCAAAGCCTACATAACAGCTGAAGTGCTGAAGGCCTGTAAACATATGGCTTGTAGCTGGTCGCCTCCAAGGTGAGACCAGGACTGAGATTAATGAGTAGCTGTTACTCATGAATTTGTCTGAGATGCATGAAATAGGCCTCCACATGTGTAAATGCTTTTAAGGAACATGCTTTGGTGTGCAAACTGAAGGCACCACATGAAGCAGGCTTAAGCTAAGTGTCCTCTTCAGACTGTGGGAGTTTAAAACCACAGTCCTTCTCCTCTCCTGCCTGCCTGAAATCAGCTTTAGGTAAGGCATGCTGTTCATCTCCCATTGTGCCACTTGAAGACAGAACAGTTGATCTTGATTTCTAAATCCTATTCCTGTTGTGTATATCAGTTACCCAGAGAGAAAAATGTCTTCCTCTCCTCTAGCTTTATGCTTGTCCCCTAAAGTTGATTTAATAATCTGTCTGTACCTAAAGAAACAATTCATTTATCCTTTTGTGTTTTGTTTATATGGGACATGGTCAGTTAAATATAACCAGATATTTGTTTTCCTAGCACTTAAATAACTTCCAATTATAGTGGAATCATCAGGGAAGAAAAAAAAAAAAGAGAGACATTGTGCTGAATCTTGGAAGAGTAGAACATAACACATTTCAGCCAGATTTTGTACTGCTTCTGGCACACTTGAAAGAGTCATACACCATTGGTTCAGGTTTATTTTTGTGTGTGTGTCTTAGTGTTCTTCTGTGAACACTGCAGCAGCTGAGCAGAGAAACAGAGTATTAGAACTAGTGGTGGAAAGATGAAAATATCTTCCCTAAAGTAATGCCAGGGAAGTTTGTCACTGGAATCTCTCCAGTGAAAGGATGTTGAAAGAAAGGTGAGTCAGTGAAATGGAAGAAAGAAGGAATTTTAAGTAGCATAAAAAGGGAAGTGAGAGGTCATGTTTGTTTTCTCTAATTATGATTTCAGGAGAGTAACTGGCTGCAAAATTAGTCAATTATCTTGTGTTTATTGTAAACTCCTATGCTTTTTCCAAAGACACCAGAAGTGCTTTTGCTTCATAAATCAAGTTAAATCAAAGAGCTTTCATTATATTACAGAGCTCTATAAATTGATGTCACAACTTGAGAAAAACACTTTTATCTGCAAGCACTTAAGAACACTGCCAATTTCAGAACCATGCAAGACATTAGTAGCTGGCTTGTTCAGCTCCTTTCAGCTTTCATGCTGACACATACCATATTGAAGACATGGGTTGTTTGTATAATACTTGGTTTGATCTTTTCTCGTGGTACTTTCAGTACTGCTGAATCAATCAGAGGAAGTTATTGCTCTGTTGGGCATTAGCATACGTTTAGCTATTTCTGCATTAAGAGCTGTTCACAGAGGGAAAGGCTTTTATGTCAGAAGGAGAGTAAACAGTATGACTGCTGCTGCTTTGAGCTGTGCTGTTACTTCTGACCCACATGTATTTGAAAACGAGCCTGTTTGTACTGGCAATTATTCCAGTTTGGGCCACATCGTCATGAAAGGGTCCCTCTTCTCCCTCTTTTTGAATTTTCAATTCCTTTAGTCTTTAGCAACTGCGTGAATGCTACAGATGGGGAAAGGACTCTCAGTTGCTCTTGTGATGGTTTGCTTCATTCATTGATTAGCATGCACAACTGAGCTGACTTCTTTATCTCCTGCTGCACAATCTACTGGGAATAGTAATGCTAAGGCAGTTGGTAATGCTGAATATTCATAATTTGTGCATGACATGTGGATGTGACTTCCCTTGGAAACTTTTTCACATGAACTTAGTGGGAAAACCCAGTTCTACAGAGGACTGACTAATCGTCTGGACCTTTTTCAAGCCTCATTAAATCCCATGAAGGATTAGTTTTTTGACTGGGTTTGTAGTGATTACTGTCAGCTACTAAATTGAGTAAAGAGCCACTTAAAATGCATCTGTGCCTCTTATAATGTCTTACTTAATGCTGTTTTATAAATGTCACAGATAAGTAGTGAAGCACAGGAAGGGATAGAAATGAATAAAAGTGTGTCTGAGATATAAAAGGCTGGGAAATCTTATTGTAGAAGTTAGCATTGACTATGATAATTATGGCCCAATGTAATTAAAAAAGGTATTGTTCTTCTTGAATCCTCTGTCTTTTGGTCAGCTTTACTTGTAAATATATGAGACGTTGCATTTAGGAAGATTACAACTCAAATATATAGGCTTAAGTTTCATAGAAAAATAAGGCTAACAGTCAATTTTCAGTTCTCCTACTTATTCATGTTCAGTTTTCTTAAATTTCAAGAATTAAATCTTGTTCTCATTTTCCTTTATCTAGCAAAGGTAAGGGAAAGAAACTAGAAATGTCTGTTACTGGAAGGTTGCTGTCACATCCACTCGGAGACCGCCTGGAGCAGCCTGGCGAAAGGGGCGCCACAGGCAGCGGGGGGGCACCCCGTGTGATTCCACAGAACTCCAGGTAGTGCCTCCAGAGGAGCGACGGATAGCAAATCCACCGAAGTAAAGAGGCTGACTCTTGTTGGGGGTAACAGTCCAGAAGTTTATTCGGGACTGTTACGAGCCCAAACTGCTCCCAGGAACACCAACCAGCAAGAGCCCTGAGAGGGCCTCGACAACAACTTATAAACAGGGGAGTGGAAAGGGGAGAGGAAGTCTCAATGGCCAATAAACTTGGGTAAACTTGGGGAGTGCTTCCTGGGATAATTGCTAGGGGTAGCAACGTATTAAGGAAAATCAGGGGAGGGACCCCTGGTCCTCATCCAATCACTTGATGCCCTTAATGGAAGCTTCCAGACGGTTGAGATGGGACGTCGGGTGACGGACAAGGCACCAGGGAGGGGACACGGGAATGACTCAGCATCTATGCTGAGTCAGGGGGCAGACTTAGGGAGGATTGACGGGTGAGACCATTGGGGTAAAGAGGGGGTTCAGGGATAAACCATTCATAGAACATAGGCATAACCAAACACAATGCAACACAGGGTGTTTCTTTGAGAAGAAGGTTATGATCAGACATGAACTTATGAGATGAAGATGTTAATTTTTGCTCAATTTGGAAATAGTAATGTGGAGAGTGCTAAAAATGTAAGTGCTTGGGAGCTGACCATCTTGGAAGCAATCTTCCACCATGTGGAACTTTTTGCTGGATCAGAGCAGTTTCTGTTGAGTCTGCACTGGCTGTCTAGCTTTCTCAGGAGATATGTTTATTTCTTCTGATGGATTGGCTTTTATGCCAGATATTTTGGGTATTTTTAAACTGAAAAGTATATGGCATAAAAATAAGCAAGAAATTTTATAGTGTCTACCCAAAGAGCTGTAACTTAAAAGTTGCCAAGTCTATTGTATCCACTGCTAAAATACGAAAATTTCAAGTTAAAGAAAATATGCACAAAGTTATTTATATTACTTCAATACCAGTGGGTTATTCAGGCAAGAGAAAGGGAGTGATATGATGGTGCTGATGGATGAGGAAAAGGCAAGGCTGGAAGGAGAAGACTGTTTACCTGGGGAAGATGCTGCAATAGTACAGGATGATGACTACATACAGGGGAAGAAGATGAGGTCACTTCTGTACTGCAGTGCCCAGTTATGCTGTGTCTCTCTGGAGACCTTCAGCACACAAGGCAGCATGTGTGCTGAGTAAGCTTGTTTGAAACCCAGGCCTCACTGTGTGACAGAATCACATGGGAACCCTCTTCAGGGACTGTTTCAGTCTTTTGGCAGGGAAGAGTCTCTATTGTCACTAAACTGAGATTTCAGGTGTAGGTCTAGGTGTTTTCAATTTGTGGCCATTGGCCCACGTTGCATTGTTTGATGTGACAGGAAACTTCAGGTAACTCCAGGTTATGCAGTAGTATAATGTCGCTGTTAAACTGCCCCTCACCTGCCAAGCCAAGGTGACACAGCCTCCTCTTACATGTTACATATTTTAAACCCCAGACCATCTTAGTAATTCTCTACTGGGCTCTTTACAGTTCTACAGATGTTACCTCATCTGTGCTGAGGAGAGGACTGATAATAACTTGTGTCTGTGTCCCAGTCACACTTGTGTCCTGGTTCACTTCCTAGTGCATTGTGTACCTAGATCACACTAAAGGTATTGTTCTGGCTCACGCAGAACCCAATGCCCACCATAACCAGATTATGTATGGGCTGACCATTTCCAAGCCTGCATTGGTACATGGGGTTATTATTTTTCAAGATGTGGAGCTTAATTCTTCTCTGTCTGAATTCTGTTAAGCTTGTTATCTCAGTCCCTGTTTTTCTGAAGGTTCCTTTCAATAAAAGCCCTTTGTCTCCTTGTAATCCAGTCCCCCTAGTTCAACACCATCTACAGACACAGACCTGTTGAGGGGTATCCCTTTTGTCAGCATCTGGGTTACTGATGATGGAACCTCATCTGGATTACTGAGCAGGATGGAACCTCGTGGTACCTCTGACCATTGCCACTTTGACACTGAATGTTTGTCCTTATCCTGTGAACTTCATTCTAGATGAAGTGTGATGTATTAGTTACATCTCTAATATGTTAAAACTGTTGGGTCCTCAGGCTAATTGCTCTGCTCTGCACCAACATGTTGGTTTGTGTTTGGGGTGTTACTGTTACTGAACAAGATGAACATGAATAAAATCTGCACTCCTAAAAATTAAATGGCAGGGCATCTACAGTACTGTTATACCCAAGTGCATGTAGAGAATAAGCAGATTTTCTGTTCTATGTAAATTATTTGTATTATTTTTACATTCAGAAAATTTAGGAATTTACTTTTTTTGGCATTCAGTTTGTTTTTACAGGTTTTTTTTAATCCAAATTGCTAACTTTGATTTTTAAGTCACAGTCAAATATGAGTTTAAAGATAATTAGTAGTTTGTGAGCTTGATGGTTTTCCATTATGCTCATGGGAGAGTTGCTTGTATAATCTCTCTCCATCTTCATGAAATGAGTGTTTTGAACACTTTGATGTTGGATTGGAGTAGCTGTGACCTCCTGGAGTTTTGTGGTTTTGATTATACCTTGAACATCACTGCCAGCAAACTCTTGGCAAGGCTACTCTGACCCTGTTTGGAGAAATGGGGTATAGAGAATTGTATAGATGTGTACAAAATGTCATCACTTAAAAAATCTTAGTTTAATAAAAGGTAGTGCCCTGAAGGTGTGTGCTGGTAGCCCAGCAAGACAGACGAGTCTCTTTGGCTGTGCCGTGCAAACTCTTACGGTGGATTCTCATACGCAGTTGTCATTACCAAAACATTGGCACATCTGATTTTAGGAGGCTTGAGATCAGCCTCTTGTGTATTGCCCCCATCTGTCCCCCACTGCCCCCAGGCTCTCAGGCAGAGTGTTTAAGGGTACTGTGTACATACCTTGTAACCTGCAGTTGAGACCAGCTCATAGAAGGCATTCATTATATGTCTACTGAGTCTGTTGAATTTGAGCACTTTTCACATTACCACATCTGTGTTCCACTTCTGCAGTATATCTCAAGATCTTGCTTTCGAGTTGCCAGATCATATTTGAACCTGAGGCTTGTTTTTTACCTCCATACCTGTTTTGCTATAGGATTTTTCAGTGTGCTGTGTTTGAAAATTAATTGCTGTTACCTGAATTTTGCCAGTATGTGAAACATATAACCATATCAACTTCTGATATATCCTGAAGAGATTTTAGTGAACTTTAGCTTCCCAATCTTAGCTTTTAACTAAAAGACAAAACAAAATGTACTGTGTAAATTGACTGTTGACTGCATGCTGCTACAAAAGCCATATTATTAAGTCAGGTGTGCATGCATAGGCTCAAAGCTCTTCTCTAGGCAGAAGTTACTGTAAGCTGACCTGCTTTTCATGGCCGGATTTAAAAAAGAAAGCATCAGCTTAGCTGTACTGATATGCTCTGGTACACATAGAGAGTATCCTATCTAACTCACAAAAGCTGCTTTTCTGTTTCCTTTAGAGCCCGTGAGTTTTTCAGCATGGGCAACTCATCATTTTTCCTCATGGGTTTTTTGCTTCTAATCTTGCTTAAGTCATGAAAAGCGTCAGCAAATACAGTTCAACTTCAAGCAATTCCTTTTTTTATCTCAATTTTTATGGTATCTTTTTAAGGAGATGTTTCATGTGGTCTGGCTTATTTAGCTCTTCAATTTGTAGCTGAGGCTATGGGTGACCTAGGCATTACATTAGCAATAAATAACAAGGCAGCTCTGTCTGACACTTTAAATTTCATTGATGCTTGTGACTTGGAGGTGGTCAAATTCAGTATTGCTGTGGCACTAATGGTCTGAAGAAGCCCGGTGCTTAAAAATCATTGTAGCAGTGGGAGAACAACTCTCGTCTAAAGCTAATATGGTAAATAAGTGTGTATGGAAGAAATGTGCTCTCCTCTGGCCCCAGTAATGTGCTGGTACTTCACGCTGCCTATCAGTTGCCCAGCAGTTCACCTTAAAAGACCACAAGTTAATAGGCAAGGGCTCATTATAATGCCTGCTGGAATGTTTCAAAGCTGGTTTTCTGTTGAGGGAAGAAGGTCCTTTAGGCAATGTCCTTCTGCCAGCTTTCAGGAGAAAGTTGATATAAAATGCACCTATTTTCTCTATGCTGTTTCAAAGCTCCTAATGTATAATTATTCTTGTGTCTATCTTTATTCCCTTAAGTAAAAAGAGTGGTGGAAGGCATGATTCCTCTTGGCAACTTAGCACTAATTAAGCATGTCCTGTGATAGGTGGACATGTATGTTACCAAATGGGAACTGCAGCGTTTTGTGTTCTTTCTGTGAAGATAAAAGTGTTTGACATTCTGAAGTTCTGGCTCCTAGTTCTGTATTCAAGCAAAATCATTGGCCTAGTTCGTTATATTAAGCAAAACATTTATGCTTTTCTAAACTGTCTGTACTGACATGGGTGATCCTGTGGTTAGGAATATGGATGAGAAACTAAAAGTCCTATGTGGAAAAGAAAAGCAGTTGAGACACATTCAGGAAATCAAAGCTGCAATTTCTTTGATGAATTTTTTGTCAAAACTCTTGAAGATCCCTTTCAGTAACTGCAAGGTAGCCCACTTGGAGCTTTCAAGAGACATAATTCTGAAGTCAACACAAGTTTGGGAAGAGGGTATTGAGTTCTGTGAGGCTTTTCCTTGTGTGTTAAGCATTTCAGGCTGTGTATACACTGTTAATACGAGCTCTAAGGAGCAGGTATTGACACTTGACTGTGTGTGTTCATCCTGGGCTGTTCAAGTACTGCCTGACTGCACCAAAATGCCTGTACAAGCTTCTGAGCACAGCCTGCTCAGGCAGTATGGCAGAGGTGAGACTGGACTAGGTTGGCCTGCTCTTGCCCAGTTGCCCCCACTATTGCAGCAAGTGGTGTGCTTATGCCTCATGTGACAGCCTGAGATGCGTGGCATCGGTTTCACGTGCAATAGTGTCCTCTTCCTTGGAAGGTGCTTGGCAGTCAAGGGTGCAGAGGACCAATATGTGCTGTGTTCACTCTGCCGTCTGTTCTTCTGTTTTGCTTTTACAGAGGCAGCTGCTACTGATCAGTGTTGTTTTCACAAACCACAGGTCATTTTTGTGTCTTAAACAAGATATGTGTATATATTGAACCATGTGTTTGAGGGTTACAGATTGCCCTAGAATGTGGCTGTGTTAGTGAATTTGGTCATATTAATTTAGAGTATAGGTTGTGGATGAAGACTACAAAATCACCTCCTTGCCCTGGATGTTGTATTTTAATGCTGTGATTTAACCGTGAGCTGAGTGACCTTGCTAAGAAAAGAGTGAGGAGGGGAAGGAGGGAAAATAAAGGAGCAATATTCTAAAACAGTGTTGCTTGTATTGAGTCTTAGGTTAGAGGTTAATGTCAAGTTCCTTTCTTGAAGCTTGAGTTTGGGAGTAGTGAGAATGCTGTGAATGTTCTGCTGTAAGTTAATACCTAACCTGGCTTTGGACAGAACACAGATTTAATAGTTGACTAAGAGTGAGCCAATCCTAGTCAGATTTTCAGTTGTCAATGGCATTCCTATATAAAAGTGCTCTGGTTTTCTTGGGTTTTGGGGTTTTTTTTTTTTGTAATCTTTGTGGGAACACCCTGATGCTCAACTTTACTAGCTGTGGAGAGATTGTGGAAAACAGAAGCTCTTTTTAAAACAGAAGCTTTTTTAAAAAAAAACACCTAATTATTTAGGGACTTAGCAGGGATTTTGTTCAATAGAGACTGAACTTAAGAGAAGGGTGGGAAATAACTTGCATTTTGGTGGTGTTGTAATGTGTAATGGAAAATTTGGGACCTTACCTCTCTGATACATGGTGACCCTGATTTTTCAGGTATACTGATAGTTTTGAAATTGAAAGACTTAAATTTTCAAGGATCTGGCACTTTCACTTTGGATAGTGAGTCCTCTACGTGATTGCAGCCCTGTGATGACAATTACTGGGTAAGATGCCCTGCTCCAGATTGTGTCTGCCTTGTCTGTTCCAGGAGCATGTAATTCAGAGATGCTAGGCTTTTGAACTATAACATGTAGCTGCAAGTTGATAATTTATATGCATTTTTAGATTAAATTCTGGGAAACATTTAATAGAGTGGGAGAAAAATAAATAATGCAGAGTTACTAGAATTCAGAAGGAAGAAAAAAAATCTGTCAGTGCTTGTAGAGCTACTGGAATAGCAAACTCAAATCTACTAGCTACATATCCCTTCATCTTCCTTCCATGTCAGTGTTTGTAGTTTGTTTCTTAGGTATATGATCCTGAAAGCAGCAGTAGTTTACAACAGTAATGGTGTCCAAAGCTGCTTTATTTTATATTTCTGAGCTGTAGTTGAGTGGAGGACCACAGCACCTGTCAGGCTCCTGAAAGGAGGTTACTAGGAGATGCAGCTCAGTCTCTTCTCAAGGGTGGCAAGTGACAGGACATGAGAAAGTGGCCTCAAGTTGCATGGGGGAGATTTAGATTGGACATTAGAAAAAAAAAAAAAAAAATCACTGAAACTGTAGTCAGGCATTGGAACAGGCTGCCCAGGGAAGTGGTTGAGTCACCATCCCTGGCAGTATTTAGAAGATGTGTAGATGTGGCACTTTGGGACATGGTTTAGTGGTGGACTTGGCAGTGCTGGGCTAATGGTTGGACTTGATGAGCTTGGATGTCTTTTCCAATTTTAATGATTCTATGATTCCAAGATGGCCACGTATGAGGTGTAACTGATGCTCTCACAGTATTGCTGCTCTGTTTCTAGAGGTGGGTACTCACCCTGGCTCTTCCAATTGATCTTTTGGCTTCACTATAGGACAGAGACTCGCTAAATGGGCTGATGTGCTTATTAATTGACATGGTGTCAATCATCACTAAATTTCATCATGTGTTGCAAAATTTTGTAAACAGCTCTGCTATTTGAAATTCATGGCTGCTGGCTCTGTGTGCATGTCCTCAAGGTTATAAAAGGACTAAGCTGTATGTTTTGCAGACTGAAATTTTTTTGCTCTGTCATTAGAAAAAGACTGGTTTCTGTGTTGCATGAGAACTGCTCAGGTTGATTAGCATGGAAATGAATGTATGTGCCTTAATCAGCTTGGGCTGAGGGAAGCTCAAAATTAATTTGATATATTAGTTTAATTTAAAAAACATATAGCTGTTACCACTAGTGACCATTATAGTTTAAAATGCAAAATAGTCTTTCATTCAACACTGCGCTTATGCCAACTCATCACTTTCCAAATAATTTGTTTTCCAAAGTAGATTTTCTGTATTTAATCTTTGCCCCATAAAGCAGATTGGGGGAAGGGCAATCAAGACAGAAACATGCAGGGAGGGATATCAAAGAGGAAGAAGATGCTGACTTGAAACTTAACCCTGTGTTCTCTGGAACATTCTGTTTATGTTACACTGCTTAATGCCTCAAATTCAGCTTATAAAGAGATTATTTCCTAACCCTTGTCTTCTGAAGATCATTTCAATGGCAACTGTGGAAGGCAAATGAGTTATTGAAATACGAAATGCAAGTGAGAAATTCTCTAGTGATACATGTGTTAAAACCTCCCCACCATATAATTAGCAAAACCATCTCTTTTTTTTTTTTTTTTTGTGGTAAAAATATACTAAATTAATTTGTGTTCTTCCTGTTCAGAAGACTGTATAATTCAGGGTCTTTATAACTACAAAGAGAGCTTTATATTAAGAAGGCATATCTAATCTATCTAGAGTGATGCAGAAGGAACTGCTTTGGTAACCATTAAATTTGAAAAACTGCCCCATGTCCTGTGAGGATGTAGAAATGTGCATGTGTTTTGACTTAGAGCCCTGCTAGGCATCAAAAATACCCTGCTCTGGATAACCTGAAATATAGAGGTAATATATGTTGCTCAGAAAGTCAAGTGTGTAACTGGCACACCAGTGAGACTGAAAAACTAAAGGAAGATTTTTTTTCTTTTTATTGTAAGATGAAATGAGACTCCTGATGATAGGTGAAATAGGATGTAAAACTCTTTAAAATTAAAAAAGCAGACTTTAACCAGTCTGATAAATTTGGATGAGTGAAGCAGTTTGAAGGACTGTCTGCTTGGGAAAAATCTTAAGTATGGAAAAGTGAGACTGCAAATGAAATGACAAAGGATGACAAAGCTGAGGTTGTTCTTACAGAAACCAGTAGAGGGTTGGTAAGGCTTCTGGTTGTCTGTTGAAATGGG
The DNA here is from genome assembly GCF_024509145.1 of Vidua macroura. Taxonomy (NCBI): domain Eukaryota; kingdom Metazoa; phylum Chordata; class Aves; order Passeriformes; family Viduidae; genus Vidua; species Vidua macroura. The sequence continues at coordinate 91,819,366 of NC_071572.1, read as the reverse complement.
ATGGGCTATAGAAAAGTATTAGCAAGAGCTGGGGGCAGAGTCAAGAAGTGAGGATTTTAGAAAAAGGGAAGGTGTGTCAGTTCAGCATCAGATGGCCATGTCAGGAAGAAGCAGGCATTCTCACCTGGAAACAGGAGAGCAAAAGCCTGTGCACTTGATTAATTTAAAGGTATTTAGCCCTGCTGTAATGTAAAAGAAGGGCTTAATCCTGTGAAATTTTACTTTTTTCATGTGAACCACTTACCTTCAGCTCCCTTTACCTTGGCTGAGAGAAAGCAGCAGTTTGGAGAGGAGATGAACTACAACCTTAAAAGTTCATGTCTAAAGCCAGATGAATTGCACTCTAGAAGTGCCTGTTTCTCTCTGACTGTAAAAGGAGTGTGGCATGATTAGTGCAGATAGAGATGTCTCCATTGAAGACACTTATGTGTAGTTGGATGAATGGGATGAATTCCTTTGGTGCTTTCTCTGAACATTAAATTATCCCATCGGTTCATTCAGTGCTGACTCCAAAAATTTAAGTACTGCACCAGAGCCAGTCCTATGAAAGTTGTCAGCAGGGGAAGGAAGTTCAGAGAAATTACTAAATGCAAAGCATTCCATGCAAGGCACATTTTGAGTCAACATGTGTGCTTTTGTTCACTTTTCTTCTGTGGGCTACTGTATGATTATAAGATTATCCAAGATATCTCAGGGCATCATGGCTGCAATTTAGGCCTAACCCTTGTTTGGATGACACGTGCTTGAAATCTGCAGGCTGGTGTGTCAGGAGAAAATCAACTGCATAATTAAGAACTGTTAAATACAATGTGATGGCAATGTTTCTTCTTTTCTGAGCATTGCTTTTAGTGGTGTGCTAATCTGTCTTGCTTTTTTTCTGGGAACCAATGCATACACTTGTGACAATGTTATTCATAGCTCTCAGCTTCCTGGGCTGTCTCTCATCTGCCTTTTCTGTAGATGAGGTCACTGAGCTTTTTTGAAGTACTAGTGTATTTTATGATAGAACAGGGTAAAATAATGTTCACTGCAATAAAGGTAAACTCCTAAGGGCCTTTTGTGTTGCATTAACAAGGCATTTCAAGGAAGTAGGATATCAATTTCATGTTTCATGTTAAAGACATTAATGTCTTTGTGTTTATGCTTGTTATGGCATGGAAGCAGAAAAAGGTAATACTTGAAACAGCTTCCTTCCTTGCCTTCCTCTTTTCACAAATGAACATTAAAAATTTAAAAGCATGGGTTAGAGTGTCTTCAGAGTATTTTGTATCAAATTGGGAGTGTGGAAAGCATGCAACCTTCAAGAGAAATGCTCTAGTCTCCTTGTTTTTGTGGAAGGGACCCACAAAAAAAATTCCCAGAAAACCCAACACAAGTGGCAGAACGCAGGAGACAGCTGACAATATGTATCAAACTGTGCCTTGCTTAGGGATGGAAGAGCTTGTGCGACTGCCTCTCTTCGTGGCTTGTAAGATGATCTGGATATAAACGGATCTCTTAAAAATTACCTAATCTTTTTATCTCTATATATATCTTACGAATAAAAGGACTCCAATAGGATTTACTTTCTTTATTTTTATTGCTGACGTATCTTTTTCCAAACAACTGATAGTCTCATTTGCTAGCTCTGTAGCAGAACCCTGTCTTTATTTGGTCCTTTAGACTCGAATGCAATAAATAAAACTAATTGTTTTCTGAAATACTGCATTTTTATTTCCCATCTGGGCTGGTATCTGGCTTATACTTTGAAGCATCTGCAGTGATGCAGCTGTAGTTTAAGGGCCTTGTGTGAGAATTATTATTTACAGTTGCCATCAGTTGCTGTTATACATCTGTAACTGCAATAAATGCAGGTATGCATAGGGACAGAATTAAGAAGACTGTTTATCACTTCCTACTGACAAGATCTTATGGAGTGTAGCTGACTGGTGTGACACAGGGATGCTTGTGCTGATTGTGTCTTTCCTGTCGTATTTGTGACTGCATCCATCTTGATGGACTCTGGGAATAAGAGGGATAGCCTTGCAGATTGCACAAAGTGTGCAGTAAAGGAATGGGTTGTTTTAAATCAGTTGAAGTACATTAAAAATTTAAGTTCTGTTGCATTGCTTTGCTTGGTTAAAATTGATGGTTTCATGTTTCTACTTTTGAGATTTTAAAAAACTTTGATACCAAAATGAGTTTCTAAATAAAATGGTTGATACTGATTTTAAAATATCACCACTTCACTGCTGGTTTGGAGCTTTTTTGTAGTTGTTAGGGGTTTAGTGTTGGTTGGTTTTTTGTGGGTTTTTTTGGTGAATCTTTTCACTAAATTATGACACAGTTTAATTGCTCTGGTTGTCCCATAAAGTATTCCTGATGAAAAAATTTGAACTGAAAGATCTTTCATCTTGCTTAGATTCTCTTAAAAAAAGAAAGTAAGCCTGAACAAACCTCCCAGTTTGAAATGTTGAGTGGAATTGTAGAACTTCTCAAGTTTGAAGGGGTCTGTAAGTCCATCTCCCTGCTCCTTGCACCTAAGACAAGATTGTACAAGTAGAACTTTTCTGAACAGACAAAATATAATCAGGTAAGAATTTTTCTTCTAAAAGTATATTCAGGCTAAAGATGCAAATGCAGACTAAGAATTTAAGGCCACTGGGACCTGATCTGCAGAAGTCAGTGGGAAGCCACTGACATCCTTGTTGGAAACCATCTGTGTTACTGCTCTGTGCCCTCAAAGTTCAAGAGGGACCTTAAAGTATTCACTAATATAACAATACAGTACGTGTTAACTGAAAAATACTCACCCCCTGCCCTGCCTCCTTTCACTGTTTCCTTATGAATTTAAGTAACCTATGGATAATTAGGTCTGTAATAATTTGTGCCCTCTCTTGCTTCTACCCATTACAGAGAAAGCAACATGATATGAAGGCATCAGTCATCTTCTTCAGGATGAAAAGCCCTTTCTGTCTTAATCTGTTAAAGGTGCTGATAAAGACTAAGCAGATTTGAGACTGACAAGAGCTTTCTGTTTTCCGTATTAGCTTTTGCTGTCTCGAGAGCAAGGCTACCAGAAGGAAGTCCCAGAGATGGGCACGGAACACTTAACTGACACTTAACTTCATATGTCCCTGCCATCATCCATGGATACTTTGTATTGCACAGCCAGATGCTGAATGATAGGCACTTTATAAATGTGAAGTCTTGACCTCAGGCTCTCTTGTAGTCTGTGTAGGCTAAATTCAGATTGTCAGGGAAAGAGTTTGAGCAAGAATCTGAAGACTTGATCTTATCAGATTGTAGCCATCATTATAGTTGTGGTACTTTTTTTCTCAAGTATGTGTAAAGGAGTGAATCAGTCTGTTGTCAAAGACATTTTTGAGCAGAGGCAATAAAAATAACTTCTTATAAATGAAAATGTTTTAGTGAACTCTTGAGTGGCACTCAAAGAACCTTTATAAGAACCACTGCTGTCTGACCAAGGAACGAATTACAATGCTTACTCTTACAAGAGTAAGCAGAAGATTTTGATGCAACTGATGCTTTGTTCATATCTTAATTCTTATTTGGCTGTATACCCAGGCAAGGCTTACATTCTGATACTGTTGCAGTGAGTTCTGCAGTGAGAGCCAGGGATCTTCCATCAAATGATATGTACCAATTCTGTCACTGCAGATTTTTTTTTCAAAGAAAAAAGTTCTTTCCTTGTGCTTTTTCCTTTGAACTCATGCATTTATCCATAATCTTTGTGAACTTGGCTACACCTGGGGGAGCTGCAGTTTAATAGTATCCTGTGCTATAATCTTCAGTTCTTCCTGTAGGCAGCTTATCAAATGTGCAGAATTGTACCACAGCTCTGATCATCTGGCTAAGGGGATTAATGTCACCTAGTGCAGTGTATTGGTATCAAACAGATTACAAGGAGCAAAAGAGGTTTGGAGGCTGAGTCAGTGACTTGGGGAAGGAGAGGTGTAAAACCCCTCAGGAAGTCAGTAATCATCTCAATTTGCAGCTTTTGTAGCTAATGTACTGTGTGCAACAAAATGTGTTCTCTGGAGTTGCAGGCTGTACTTGCTGCTCAAGTGTCAAAGAGGATGCTTGGTAGAGAGCTGCTGTTTAGGAGAAACAACTACAATCAAGTACAGAGCTGCTGTTTGGGAGAAACAGCTAAATCAAGTAACACTTTGTGCTGAAATCTTGTCTTAGATTTCATCTTCTTAAACCAAGTCCATAAATATTTATGGTGTTTAAAATGCACATGTAGCATTTCTGGTAGTTTGTTTAGCCTTACTAAGCATATAGGGATGTTAAACATTAACCGGGTGCTACATAGCTGTGGATATAATTATCTTCATTTGGTCACTAATGGCAAAGTTGACTTAAAATCTGAAACCACACCTACACTGTAGGCACAGGAGTGAACACTGGCTGCATTAGCTTGCTTGACATGTCCCAGCTAAACTGCACTAGAATAAGCTTGAGCATCTCTGCCACATTCTGGTCATGTCTGAAGTGTCTGTAGACAAGCTACTACTTTAAACTACAGAGTCAGAGATGCTGTTCACATTTTGTCTTTTTACCTTCCCCTGCTCTTTTAAGCATATTTGAAAACAGGGCACTTCTTAGATTTTTCTATTGCTATGTAACTGAAATGTAATTGAACATAAGTTGAAATTGCAAGACAAGTGTATATCTGGGAAGGCTGTTAGCAGATATGTGCATTACTTTGCTGTGAAGAAATAATTGCATGAGAGGACTGCCAAAAGTATATGGTCCTGTGTACTGGAGGTGCCCCTGGGGCTGGTAATGAGGGTCTGTGCACTTATCAATCCAAACGCTCCACAGCTGGCCCCAAGTCACTCTGGAGTTTCTATTTTAGTGGAAAGTCCCTTGAAGTCCCTTTGACTCCTTGCTCCATGCTTTAGTATTTTATTACATGAGCACTGGGAGAGAGGGAGGAGCGTGTATGGGCGTGTATGAGAGAAAAGTTAAAATTTGCTGTAGATGATACTCAGAGCTGATTTATAATTAAAAACCAACAGCTTTTGTGCTCCATAGGTTGGTGTGCTGAGGTTTTGTGTTGGTAATTTATCTGGGCCTCTACAGTGCCAAGTGGTGTTTTCACTGCCAGGTAGTGGAGTGCTTAATACATCTATCCAATAGTATTAAGTAAATTTTCTGGTTTAGTCAACTTTTTCCTGTATTTGGCTTTTAGGAACAGAACCGCTGTTAGACTTCTCAGGTGGTTTAGTTCACATGTGAAGTTTGAGCTTAGCAAGTTTCTTTTCCCCCAAATTATTCAAGTTATTTTAAGAGTGATTTACTAATAAAACACCTATTTAGGAATTTACTAAACAAAACCAAGGCCGTAAAGCATAATGCAGAACAAGATAACTCTTGGTTTTTTTTTTTTTTTTTTCATCAGCAGTGATCCAGATGGGTGTATTAAATGGCTATTTATGTTGCTCTCACAGGATGTAAACTCTGAAAGAAAGTCATGCAAAGAACCTCTGTCTCCCCTATTCCCCAAGCTCCCTATTCTCCTCCTAGTGAAGGTAGAAGCTTTTAGCTATCAGTTACTTTTTTTTTTTGAGTGGTATGTGGCTGACTTGAGATGTGGAAAAGTTTTGTCTAAGGCTTTTTTTAAGGAAATACAAAATAATTCGGAACTTTAACTAAAAGTGATGGGAAAGGAATTAGGGTTGTTTGTACAGATGGGGTTAGAATGGAAATATTTAATCTACATGTAGGTATTTCCAAAATACCTCATATGATTTGGTAACCTGATCTACCTTTTCCATGACAAAAGGGCATTTTGGGTGTCTTATCCAATTTAGAAACATAGTCCTGAGTATTTTTCCACTCTTGCCTGATTTAGACTAGTTCACCTCTGAATTCCATGAATTTTTATTGACTTCAAACTGATATCAAATGAGAGAAGAATCAAGTTAAAGTAACTGCCAATAAATCTGATAAGGATATTCAGATATAATGGAGTCAGTCTTTTGTTTTGGAGTTGGAATTGAGTGACATCACTGCTGAGGTCAGAGTTGCATACACAAGACATATGTGAGATCAGGAAGCGGCCTTGTGCTTTCTGATCTGACCTGCATAGTCTGAGATTGGAAAGATGGCCTGGCACATGGGGAGGTCAGCTGGAGGAGGGAAGAGAATCATTAAGGTTGGGAAAGTCCTTCAAGATAATTCTAACTGACAAGTCCACCACTAAACTTCAGTGCTGCATCTACACGACTTTTAAATACCTCTGGGGATTGTGACTCCACCACTTCCCTGGGCAGCATGTTTCAATATTGACCAACCCTTTCCCTTAGTTTTTTCCTCATATCCAATCTAAACCTCCCTTGGCACAACTTGAAGCCATTTCCTCTTGTGCTTACCATCTTTTATCTGGGGCGAGACATCCCCCCTTCAGTACCATCTCCTTTGTGGTGGTTGTAGAGGGTGATTAGGTATGTACCTCTGCCTTTTTCTCCAGGCTGAGCAATCAGAGTTCTCCCAGCTGCTCCTCATAAGAGTTGTGCTCCAGACCCTTCCCCAGCTCTGTTTCCCTTCCCTGGACATGCTCCAGCACCTCAATTGTTTTTTTCCTGAATTGAGGGACCCAAAACTGAACTCAAGGTGTGGCCTCATGAGTACCAAGTACAGGGGCAAGGTCACTGCCCTGCTCCTGCTGGCCACACCATTGCTGATCCAGGCCAGGATGCCATTGACCTTCTTGGCTAACTGGGCACACACTGGATCATGTTCAGCTCTGTTGACCAGCACCCCCAGGTCCTTTTCTGCCAGACAGTTTCTCTGCCAGTAGTGCTGCCTGGGGTTTTTGTAACCTCAGTGCAGGATCTCGCACTTGACCTTGCTGAACCTCATACAACTGCCCTTGGTCCATCAATCCAGCCTGTCCAGATCCCTCTGCAGGGCCTTCCTGCCCTCCAGCTGATCAATAGTCTCACCCAACTTGGTGTCATCTGCAAACTGACTTAGGGTATACTCAATCCTCTCATTGAGATCATTGATAAAGATGTTAAACAGAAATGGTTAAATAATAAAGTAAGCCTGCAGTATCTTTTGCAAACCATTGGAAATGTCTCTGAATGTATTTGTGGTCTTTCTCCTTCTGGATGGTGATGACAGGAGGCAGGGAAGCCTGCACTCTTAATCTCTAAACTGTCATAGTTGAAGAGGAAACTCACTTCAATGTTCCCAGTATAATAACACCAGTGTTATGCCAGTTAGGAGGGGCTGGGTAAGGAAAACAAGGCTTTGAAACCTTTCATATAGATTTGGTCTCTTTTGCATTAACTATCAGCAAGTAGGTAAATGTGAAACTATTTTTAAAGCTACTCTTCTGAAATAGTTTGGCATGGGTTCTGAAACTTAGTTGTTGAATAAAGGAACTTCCCAGCAACTGCTTTTGATTACTTCTAAATGTAGGTTACAGCTGTCCTTTTGGGAAAGGCACATAGCTCAGCATGTGAGAAACTGACACCTTTTTCTCTCCTTTTCAGAGTATCTCCTCTACAGAAGTCCGAAATAGTAGACATGGTCAAGAAACACGTCAATGCCATAACACTTGCCATTGGGGATGGTGCCAATGATGTAGGAATGATCCAGACAGCTCACGTTGGAGTGGGGATCAGTGGCAATGAGGGCATGCAGGCAACCAATTGCTCGGATTATGCCATTGCACAGGTCAGATGCAAGAATGAACAACTGCCATATCATCTTTGAGAAATGCACTGTGCAGCCATGTAGTGCTCGATAGGCTTCTTCTAAGCTAGAAGCGTCTCTGTTTGTTTCCTTTTCCAGGCAGCTGTCTAGAACATATTTTGGAAATATTTTGGGTGTTTGTTATGATTGTTCTTCAGGGCAAAGCCCCAGCTCTCTTCAAAGTTTTAGTTTCCTCCTGACAACTGTACAATATCTTGGTTCTTCAGTAATCAGGGGGCAGCAATTTCTGTGATGCATGTGTTAATGTGCTTTTAAGTAACTGATCTGTCTTGGTGCAAACTCTTCTCTTACTATAAGTCAGTACTATGACCAGGTATGTGAGAATTTGGCTGTTTGGCAAACTAATTTGAGGTGTCTCCTTTATCTTTATTTCCCCCCGCCCCCTGTGTTGCACCCAAGAATTGATCACAGTTCTAGAGAGCTAGCCAGCATTTTCCATTTCACATGTGTTATTTTGAACATTATTTGTGTGAGTGCTCCTAAACTAATTCATCAGATTCAGAACTGATTACTGCAGCTAAAAAGAGGATTTAAAAGCTTTTTTTGTTTGTTTGTTTTGCTGAAGAAACCACAATTTAGAACCAAGATTTTGAAAGAAAAATCAGAAAGGAAGAAGGTGCTTCAGTTGCTGAATATCCTCTGAATACTGTTTACATTGAGATGCTCTATGTGTTTGAGATTGATCCAGGGCAAAACCAGATCGAGCTGACAGGAAGCAGAGACAATCCTTTGTCTCCTCAGTGGCCGGAGCTTCAGCTGATGTTCCCTTCTGGCAGGGTGTAGTCAGATTTGTTCTACCAAGTGATGTGAAATATTACCATCCTTTGATAGCTCCCAGTAGAAGGTGAGGTTTTGAAAAGGCAGGGATAATGCTGCTGTATGCACAGATAACTGTTTATTGTGGTAACCCTTTCAAGAAGCAAAGTGGCAGTCTTGTATTGCTGCTCTGTTCTGACCTCTGATGAAGAACCTGAAGTTTCAGGTTTGAATAACTGAGACCTTTCACAAAATCTATCTTGAGAATTTTAGGCAGTTTTACCAAGTTTTTCTGTCATAAACAGTAGCATATTCCAAATATATACCAGTATAGGAATTGCCATAGCCATTGTCTCTGGTATCTCGTAATGAGTTTTACATTTTTGATTTCAGTGGATTTATATATAGCTTCTGCTGTATAACTTAATGGAATACTCCTTACCTGGACTTCCTCAGATGATTTATTACTTCTGTTTGGTAATTAAGCATAAACAGCAAGAGTTTTGTCTGTAGAAGGCCCTACATATGTTATTTCTTTTGTGTTGCAGCAGTGTTAAATCTGGAAGAGTAATTCCACATTCATGTGTTGCTTTTGCATTAAAAAAACCCTGTATTTCAGTTTAGTGTTAGAACATGGAAGCTGTTCTTTGTTTAAATTCCAGTCAGCAAGTTACTGACAATAACGATGAATCTTTTTCATTCAATATGAAATAAAAGCTGGTGACACCAGCACAGAATTGCAGCATTCAAAAATTAGTGAAACACCGTGGAACTGTTTTTTTTGTGATTGTGTAGAAGAATTTGTACTGATTAAATTAGAAAACATATTAAAAAAAATCCCTCTAGTAGAGGAGACTAATACTATGTGGTAGCATGTGCTTAAAAAAAAAGTAAATTAGTGTTCAAAAGAAAAACTTGATCTCCGTGGAGTGTATTTCTTTCAGTGAAGACATATAACTCCCACTAAAACATTGCTGTATGTGCATGCCTTGCAGGCAGAGTATGTTCTTATTGAGTAATTTAAGACGACCACTGTAATGTAGCATCTCATGTTCAAATGCTATTTCAAATGCAGTGCTGCCAGAAGTAGGCACTTAAAGAAGAGAGGGTCTCTATATAGGCTCATTTGGGATTCCAGGGAGAATCAAAACATAAACCAAACAAAAATAAAAAGCCAACTTGTGTCTGACTCCACTTGAAATAGCTTCCACAGGTGCAAGGAGCATCTGTTTGAATCATCCTTTTCCCTTGAAATGATATTGCACCAGTGACCTCTATTTGGAGAATTCCCAAATCAAATGACCTAACTAGTTAGAGAGACAGTAGTAGACTTCAATAACTTTTTTTTTTCTCAGTAAATAGCTTTATTATCTTAATCTAGAAAACATCTGGTGTCTAGGGACTGTTTCCTTTTCTTAATTAAGGAAGCTTCTTTCTTCAACAAATGTTCTTCTTTCAGTTTTCTTCTTTGGAAAAATTGGCTTGTTCTGTGAATGCCTTTTCACTGTCTTAAAACTCCCAGCATGCCATCACCTCATCCTTTAGTCAAGATAGATTCTAGAAGAGAATCTCTGTGTAAAAGAAGTTATGCTAGGGTTGATACAGAGACGACTATAAAAACTCACACACTGTTTCAAAGGTAGGCTGGCCAGATGGTCATAATGTTTCCTGCTGATTTAAAATGCTGTAAGTATAGGAGCAGCCAAACAAGGACAGTGTCTTGGTAGAGCCCCTGTCAGTACTGCTCTGTGCCAGTAGCTGGGTATTTGCATAATATCAGCATCAAAGCAGATTTAAATATTTGCCATGTCTTAACGGGACTCTTCACTGGTGTGAGCAGGCTCTGTGTGTTCTTTAGGCTCTTAAGTATCTTCCTTGCTGTGCTCTGTAGTGCACTCATTTTCATGAGAGCACAGACAAGAGCAATTAATGGTAGGATTTTTTTTGTTGCCTTGAGCTTTGAAGAAGACCACATCCAAGATGCTCACTTGTTAGATTCAGCAGAGAGAGGTTCTCAGGCAGTTTCTGACTATTCTCCACAGGAGCTTTGGGATGGCTTGTAAGGACATCATGGCAAGTTTCCCATCACTTTGGTGGTGTTTTGTTAGTGATTTTGATGAGGAAAGTTGTAGCTCTCCTGCAAATTAACTTGAGGCATTTAGGGGTCGAACAGGTCAGCTACTCCCTTGGGAGTGTCCCAGTTATAGCTCTAGCTCAAGTTAAGCAGAGAACAGTGAAGCCTGGTTCACTTTTGTTTTCTCTCCTTCTCTGCTGGCATATGCTAACAAATCCGAGTTGCTGATGCATGGGAGAGAGGCTGTCCTTACAGGATTTGTGGTTCAGTGATTTCATTGCTGGAAAGCATGGGAGCAGAGCTGCCTCACAACAGCCCTTACTCATTACTGTAGCTTTCAATTTCAGATGAGTTTTGGTTAAAATAAATTGTTTAGAATCTAAATATAGGAAGTCAGGGTTTTCCTGTCAAGTCACTTTGTGGAAAATGAAACAAAGCAAATAATTACCTTAAAAATTACCTTCAGGTACATACATGCTAAACAGTAAACACAGTCATCACTTTGAGCTGTGGGTTACTGGGCAAAAGAGGAATGCTGCAGGTCATAAAAAGGTTCACTAACACAGCCAAGACTAGAAAATTATGCATTTCCCAGTCTGGATTACAACACTGGCTCCATAATAATCCATTTTCAAAAGTTCTGAATTTGAGCTCCATCAGGGGTTCAAACTAGCATTAAAGGTACATGATTATAGAAGATACATTTACTTGCCCTTTTTGGCAAATGCGCCTTGCTTTATACAAAATTTTATATAACACACAATCACGTGCATTTTGTGGGCAGGAAATGTTATTTTAAGTATCTATTCTCTATAAAAGCATCTATTTTCCACTTTTGTTCCCCTCTTGTGTATTTTATTTCAGCTCAAGATAGTTTTGATTATTAGGTTGTTCATTTTACACAGAGAAAGGAGATTCTGAACCTTGTAAGCCCTCAAACACTGATTTTACCATCAGGATGGTAATATCAATTGAAGATGTTTTGCCACTTAAAACCACTTTTTAGAACCTTCAGAAGTTTTGCTACAAAAAAGATTTTAGCTTTAAGTATTTTAAGAGTTGTTTTTTTGTGTATATTACACATTTATTTTGTGTATATGTTAAGTTGTTGAAATATTGCACTTCAGCTTTCAGAGTTGATTTGAGGATTTTTTTTTTTCTTGAGGACAGGTATTTACTTTCAACCAATGTTTTTAGCAGTTCTTCATATATGTAAATACTTCTTTTCTATCTTTCAGTTTTCCTACTTGGAGAAGCTACTGTTGGTCCATGGTGCTTGGAGTTACAATCGAGTTACCAAATGCATATTGTACTGCTTCTACAAAAATGTGGTTTTGTATATTATTGAGGTAAGAGTAACTAAATGGATGGGTCTCACTGGTGCTTATTCCTTAAATCATCTCTTATAACTAGAACAGCTCACCCAAATGAATTGAGCAAGGGGGACTGCCATTTTTTTCCCTGTGTTTAACAATTTAAAATTCAGTTTCCTTCCTCGAATCAGTTCACTTGAATCTTTTAATGTTTGTAAAGGAAGACCAAAGGTTTTCAGTACTGTGAAGCTTTGGGTGTGAGATATCAGAGACAAAGTTCATTCCTTCTGTGCAAACACTTATTGAAAGCATCTTTCTATTAATGGAAATATTTCAATTCGTGCTTATATTTATAAAAACTGGAATTTGGGGGCTAAATGTAAATCAAAAGTTCATTTAATAGCATTTAATAGGCAAATAATAAACTGTTCAAAACTATAGCTGTTGCTTCCAAGTTACAAAGACCACAGATTAGCTGGAACTGAAATTAGTTTGCTTTGTTTTTTGGAAAGAGATGACATAATTTTGCAAATGACATTCATTTACAAAATGAATCAGGTTATTTGATTTAATAATTAAAACATAACTGTATTACTGAAAATAATTTGGTAGATGTCAAGTACTGAAACTGGTTTCTAAAGAGGGCTGAATACTCTAACTACCATTCCATTTCAGTGTGCTTAAGATAGGAGTGTAGTTCTCATGCTGCAGAATATCATCTTGAATTTAGGATGTATCAGGAAGGGGTTTTTATAATGTGCTGTTGTCTAGGTAGAAATACTTAAAGAGCTTGAAGTCAGTGGTTTGATCAGTTGAGTATCAAGTGATCACTTGGTACAGCAGTTTCCACAATGTTCATCAGTTTTATTAATATATGTGCATATAGATCAGATTTTCTATTTCTTTGTACAGTTGAGCAGCCATGAAGGAGGTTAACAGAAAATTGCAACATTTATAATTAGGCAGGTAATTATATCAATTAGAGGAGATAGTGGGTGAGTAATATTTTGCTATTCAGTAAGTCATATAATGACCAGAGTGGTCAGTATTCCTGACTCCATCAGGGTTTGATCATCTTCTGTGTATGATGTTAGAGAACAGATATTGTCCACTAACTTGTTCCACTTTTCCTGTGCTATTTCTGAATTAGCTGTTATCTATTAAAATTTCAACACTCATTAGTCTACTGCAAGAGAGTTATCCTATACATCATGTTTTTAGTAATGGTTTTAACATGCTATTGGAGATGATAACAGTATTTGTGCAAAGAAAATATAAATAGCTTTAAAAAGAACTCTTCTAGTGTATTTCTTACTGAGCATGGCTGGCTGTTGCTGGGGTTTTGCCTGAACTTTTCAGAAAATGCTTAATAGCTTCATAATTTTCAGCTAGGATTCTTTTCTCTATTTGAAAATTAGTTCTGGAAGTCCTGCTTCTAGCTTATTATAGCACCATGTGTCTTTGTTTCTTTTTCCATAGTCTGATAAATTAAGTTCTGCATCAAATGTTGTATGGCAAAACTATGCCTTCTCATATAAGCAGCTGTGCAAGGAGTTGAATACAAGTGAAGTTCTCTGGGACCTCCATCCTGAAGTAGCTCTATTATTTGACCCTAGGGTGGAATTTTATTCACCAGGTATCTCTACATGATACATAAATTCCAAGTCTGCTCTGAGAATATGAGGTTAGAGGTTCTCTCCACTGTCTTAGGCCATGTTCAGTACTTCCTGTATACCGCCCTGAGCCAAATGAGCTTTTGTGTCTCCTCATGTCCATGACTGAGGAGGAGTCAGTTCCACCCAACACCTGAGCCCTGAAAAATGTCTTACAAGATGCAGCCCTGCACCTCAGTTACCTCTCTGTGCTTGTGCTGCATAGAAGTTGGGAGCAGGTTTTAGGCTTTAAGGGAGATGAAGTGACAGAAATAATCCTGTCATCCTGCAGCAATGGGAAGAGCTCAAATTGGTTCTCCCTGGTGAGTTTCCTTTACTAGCAGCCTTAAGGAACTTCCCCTCCAAAACTGTGTAAAAGTAGCCAAATTGCCTGGAAACCCAAGAGACACCAGTTTAAGTATCCTAGGGATACAGGGTAGAGAGAAGAGATCTTTAATTCCCTCCTTAGCTTTACACAAAGAAAAAGAGGTTGTTTTGTGTATGTGCTGTGAGACTTGGCAGTGTTGATCAGTTTGTGGTATGGAATGATGCTCATGAAAGAGATGCTCCACAAGGGAATAAATCCTTCAACTTGAGAGAATAGTAGTTAAATGCCTGGCACTTCTGCACCATTGCTTATGTATATGGTGTGTTCCTGATTGTTTCCCAGTGCTCTGGACAAGTTTAATATTTACCTATACTTTCTGTTTGGATATGTGGTGTGTGGGGAATATCCTTTTAGCATCATAATGAAACAGGGATTCGAACTTGAGCTACTTTCTAAGTATCTTCAGAAGGATTGTACTAAGTAAATATTTATACAGTTGACTAAAAAAGCACATCATGAATATGACTGCCAGTTCTACCTTTGTTACTGTATCTGTTTTATTTCAGTGGAGTTCTAACGCCTGAGGCATAGATATAGTAAGCCTTATATAAATGGCTTTTGCAGCAGAGAGGCGCTGGGCTATCATAACTTTTATTCCCTGATACTTTGCAAATACCAGAGGGAAGGAAGAGGTGGTGGAACAGCTTGGCATGCAGAACACCTGGACAGATCTTGCAGAGGCATGCAAGTTAAGGCATTAAGATTTAACTTGATTAAACAATGGTTAATGCTTGAGATGAGCATATTGCTGTCTCTCTTCCTAGCATCCCAATGTTGGTATGTATGCTAAAACCCCTCATACAGTAGAAGTTCATCTTGATACTAGTTATGTACAGTTAAACCTGGAGGATGCAAAGTGTTGCATCTCTGAAACATTAAATTTACCAGCTTTTTTTCAAGTTCTGGGTTAAAATATAGAATTTGGGGTTTTGTGAAAAGTATACTAAGGTAATTGTTGTCATGGGCTTTACTCCTAGGAGGTGCTGTGGGATTATGGCTGGTGCTTACCTTTCTGCAGTGGCTGATTCTTAGTGGAGAGACGGGGGCCCAGGAACTGTTTTCAGCTGCTTTGTTGACTAAAATGTGTGCCCATACTGAGATAGTTCCATGCAGCTAGAGAGGTGGTACAGCAGACAGCAGGCCTTGTGGTTTAGTGATTGCAGGGGCAATGGAGCTGAGACTGTATTTTCCCTCTCTCTTGAAAAGGCCCTCCTAGTATTTTTCAAGAGGTGAATTTTAAGTCATCAAAGTAATAAAGTTTAGTGAAATCTGAAAGGATTTTGTCTTGGCTTAACAACTGGAAACTCTGTGTTCCTCTCCTTTCTCTAGCCTGGTCTCTCCTTTACCATTTCTTCATCACTGTCCTCCTGCTATTCTCTTGATTTCTCCCCTTGATTTTTGAAAATACAAAGCTAAGCAAAATATAACTAAAAAGCACAAAGAGAAGCAGGTCCTGGAAATTCAAGTCCTTTTGGTGTGATTCTTAGCCCAATTCCTGAACCCTTGTATATCGCTGCTGCTAAGGTACTTCAGGGTATGAAGTTGAGGTTCCCTTGCTTATGGACTCACCTATCAAAAAGGGTGCAAAATCTAACCTTTCCATCCACAGGGCTGGTTGACAGATTAATTGCTGCTTCTTCCCCACTCTTGACTATCCATGCTGGGTCTGTCCTAAGAGTAGCAGGGGAATCTCTATGGAAAGCTACCAAGATGACCACAAGGATGAAATGCAAATATAAAGCCCTCTCTTTGGTGTCCATTCCTGTATTTCCCATGTCAGCATGCATTACCAGTGTGCAGTAAATCTGTTTCTAAGGAAAGCCAACCATTCAGCATCAGCCTGAGGCAGAAGACCAGTGACACGGTTTCAGCTTTTAAAGATTTGACAGACAAGTAGCTGAGCATACTCACAAAATACCATTTTGTTCAATTACTTATGTAGCTGGCTTCAAACTGAGTAGTGAAACAAAAGATCTGTTTCACATCTGTTGAGCAGATATGTTTAACTGGAGATGATATAAAGTTGTCCTGTTGACATCAGAGCTTTGAAATATAGCTGATTTCGAATGTAAAAGAATACAGGAATGTTGCTTTCATGTCATGCTTGGAGAAGTAGAAACACAGCAAGATCAAAGGTGGTATCAGAAATATCAGGTAAGAGTTCAAGGCCTTTGGGAATGGTTCTGTGGAAACGGTAGCATGGAAGAAGCATTTCAGGCCAACGCAGTGTGCAGGAAAAATGTACTCAGTACTTCACTGGAGCACATTGGTTTTTTGAAACATACTTAATATGAAGCACTTTTGTATTATATATTGCAGAGTGAGTCAGGGTTGGGAATAGATACCCCAGTGTCAAGTTCTGGCAGTGTAGAACCATGACAGAGAAATGAATGGCAAGTGGGAAGGGGAGAGTATAACGTACATAACGTACTTGGTTGCTTCATAATTTTAATTTCTACTTTAAGAATCCAGAGACAAATTTTAAACCTAGATTAGAAAGCTGTTTCTTTGTAGGTGCTTAAAGGGAAGTCTAATATCTGAGTGGTGTTAAACAAACAAGATAAACATGCTGAACAACAAAACACTAAGATCATAATTTTTATTCTAGAGCTGAATTTCCAAGTTTCAAAAGCTCTGAGCAAACTCAATACCTAGATAAACATGCTTTTAAACAAGAGGTGATTTTTGTGAGTCAGCAAGGTCTAGCAATGAGAGCTATTAAGTGCTCCACACACTTAGTGGTCACCAGATGAGCTGATAGCACAGGCTGCAAAAGCACACATGAAGTGTTCCTGCATCAGATCTTGCATTTGTTTTTCCTGTTTTCTTGCTTTACCATCAAACACAACAGGTATTTGGAATATATATATATATATAGGAATATATATTTGGAAAATATGGAAAGCAGGCATGGGAATTTCAGCTCTTTTCTCCAAATGGTAGGCAGAAATTAGTGTATCTGTTATGGTACTAAAAATATGCAGCTATAATGCTTCTGTGTGCTTATCTCTGATTTATATGATCTGATTTCTACCTACATCTCTGTGCTTTCTGTTTCCAATTGACTTTGGCACTCTTAAGTTACAGCCAGGCAATAAAAAACCTTAAGCATGGGAATTTTTGCAGTAAGTTGAGGATTGAAGTGCTATAACTGTTGTCATTTAAAGCAACTTTCTTAAAAAAATAAGAGCAGTCTTTTCCTCCTTATCCTTAAATTAAGGATAAGAACGTATGGTTGCAAAACTTTCTAACAAGGATAACAAGAATAAAAGCAGCTAACTGTCTTGTCTTCTTATTCAAATTATTCACTTGACTGTTCAAATACTTCAAATGCCAATAGGTGTTTAGTAATCATTACTTCTGTGCATGTACTCAGTTGGTGTGGTAAGCTTAGCACAATGCTCTTATCATGGTGAAGCAAAAGAGGAATGTGTGTGACTTCCATTTTTTATCATTTGGGAATCTAGATTTGGTTTCTCGCAAATGCATATGTATCCTGAATAAGTAACTTACTCTTTGTAGACAGGTGCTTTCAGGTAGACAAAAAGGTGGGATTCAGTGTCCTTAAGATTGGTATCAGGTTTAAATTAAGTGCCTGAGAGAAATGTATGTAGTGTCCATGTAGATAACCTTTGTGGAAGCTCTGGGCTCATGGAGAGCAGTATGGGACTAGCAGGTATGTCACGGGACCTGTCACAAACCTGTCTAAAGCAGCAGTACTGAGAGGTCTGTCTTAAGGTAACTGAATCTTATCCAGAAAGAGAATCTTCTTTGTTCTGCTCTTATTTGGTTTTGAAACGTGTAAAAGAAAATCATTCCATACCTCTCAGCTTGGATAATGTTCATCAGTTCAAAAAGTACAGAATATTTATGGAGGGTATAGTACAGAACTTGGAAGACATGAAAAACACAGGAATGAACACAGTGAGGAACAAAGCTTGTGAAACTCAGTATTTTGATAATTTGTGGAAAAACAGGTCTTATATATGTGCTTCTTTTTTTCTTGCACTGTTCATCAGCCTTGTACACAGGTTTAACATGGAGGAGACCAAGGACAACACAGAACACTGTCTCTTACTGCCCACCAAAACAGCTGATTGCAGGCTCCAATTCAAGAAAACATTCTTTAGTAGCAATAGTTACAGGAAACAGATTCTACGAGGAGCCTGCCAAAGTTCTTGGAATATTGTAAAATACAGTTTTCCAACCTAATCCAAAATTGTCCAGATAGTGCTTTGATTTTTGTTCCTAAAAATATATCTGAATTCTTTACAGTACCTGGTTTATATGCTGCTACTGACAATTTGTTCTCTGTTTCAACCCCTCCTCTTGTCTGAATAAATTCAGCATTTTGTATAGGCTGTTCTCATCAACTTTAATCCACGATCGACTTCTTGTTTTTTGGCTTCCTAATTGAGTATGTTAATCCCAAGAGTTCCCAAGGAATCAGTCATGAAGATAAATCTGTGTTAATTTTCCTTTCTTTTGGTAGTGCTATGCACTGCACAGTGAATCATGAGAGAGCAGTCCATCTTCCCAGAAGACCAAATTGGCCCAGCTATGTAATGGCTGGGTTTGATTTTTTCCCAAGCATGATGGAAACTATCAGCATTGCTCTGAATTTATGAGCACTGCCTTGATTACACCCTGCAGCCAACAGAACCTGTAACTTTTTAACATTCCAGATATTATAAATGATAAATCAGGTTCCTTTGCATGGTCTCAAAATCTCTAGATGAAGCCACCATCAGGTTCAGTACACACTGCAATAGAAGAGATCTACTCTGATATTTTATAGGACACAGAGTATGCTGAGTGCCTGAATCAATTTGTTGTATACATTTACATAAGATGAATATGAACAGCAAAGTGATTCTCCCCCTCCCCCCCATGGTAAAATGTATGCTTAATTTGGTGTGAAAAAATCTTTAATTCATAATTTGGTGGTCTTATACCAAAGCAATGATAATATTATTTTCTAATTTTGAGACCATTCAATGTGAAACATTTAGTCATCTCCAGAATAGTGTGTTCTTCAAAGCCAGAATCCATTCATCAATAAATGTTTTTTTCACTTTAACTATGTCACCAGTAAAAATACAAGTTCCTGTTTAGAAGAGAAATGGCCTAATATGAAGAAGCTTTTACTAGGGAAGATAAACCTATATTATGAAAGTTAGGAAAATCCAAGCCTAGTTTTTTTTCATCACAAAACCAGCTTTGAAATTCAAGAGTTCATTGTTGATAATTTCAGCCCAGCTTTCTTTCCAAAAGCTAAAAGTTTTCACATAAAATATAACTCCTCTTATGGCCTTGGGCATGGAATTGAAAAACATTGACTGCTCTGACTCAGTATTGGATAACCCAGTTGTTGTTGTTTTAATAAAAAAAAAATTTTAATACAAAATACTTTCACCTAGGCTAATTCAGTGCACATGACATTACTTGTTGATACAGAGAAGGCTAAATTTCAAATTTGTGTTGGTGTTGAAAGTGTAGATAAACCATAAAAACCTTATAATGGAATTACTTGTGCTTAGCACTTGAATGCTGAGTTTAGCAATGCTGTTCTGCACTGAAGGCATGATTTTGAGGGAGTTTTTAAAAATCCAACACCACAGACACATCAGTGCATATATGGTAATACATCTACTCACAAATATATCCTTTTGGCCTGTGCTGATTTTCTTTCTGGCCTATACCCCTATAAATGGACTTCCTATAGTAGAGACATTCCTCTTCTACATGGGAATAACTGAGAGCAATGTTGAGTCCTATGTGTGGAGCAGGATTTTTTGTCTTTCTTTTTGCTAGACAAGCCATGGGGCTGTCATGCTGAAGATGTGAGATTTCTCCATTTCTACCTATGCCTCATTACTCTAAACAGCAATCTTCAAAATACATTTCTACAGCAATTTACTTGCCTTTCATAGAATAAGCTGAGTTGGAAGGAACCCTCAAGGACCATCGAAGTCCAACTCCTGGCCCTGCACAGAATATCCCCAAGAGAGTCACACCATGTGCGTGGGACCATTGTCCAAACACTTCTTGAGCTCTGTCAGGCTGGTGCTGTGACCACTTCTCTGGGAAGTCTGTGCCGGTGTCCAGACACCCTCTGGGTAAAAAAACCTCTTCTGATACCCAGCCTACACATCCCCTGGGACAGCTCCATGTCATTCCCTTGGGTCCTGTTGCTGGTCACCAGAAAGATCAGTGTTCTTGAGAATGGTAATACACAATGCTTAGAAAGGAGGCTGAGGAGGACTTGCCCTGGTGCCAGTGACTGCTGACAATTTGGAACAGTGAGTCTAATTCTCCTGTTTAGCTTTGAGTTACTGGCATTAAAATGGCCTTGTAAGTGTTTGTGTTCTGTTACTTAAACACAGCTTGGAAGGTTTCAGTCTTCCAGGGGAGAGAAAAGCAGAACTACTTCTACTCAATTAGCTGTATCTGCTGGAGTTAAACTCAGATGTTATCCTCGTATTTAAAAATACTGCTTAGCCTAGGTGTGAAAAGGAGGTTGCTGCAGTTTTTTTGGACAGCTCTTTGTAAAGCACTTTTCAGAGTGATGGAGGGTTTGGAAATGCTGCAAACAAAGTTATAATACTGATTCACAAGTCATGCTTTTGTGCAATTTCACAGTGTGGAATTCAGCTTCGAGCCCACTTTTGGAAATGCATGCTGGCTAGCCTGTGAGCAGTCTCACTGAAGTGACTGAATAGTAATTGCATTTTCTGGGACTTTTCTGGGAGGTTGTTTGGAAATAAAATTAATTTATTTCTTCAAGACACGTGCTAGAATATTGTTGTGTGAGCTCAAGAAGTGCTGGTCTGTGTGGGCTGCATTTCCCTTGCCTGGGCTGAAGTCTGCCTGGCTGCCAGCTGCTTGCCAGCAGTAGGGTCCAGCTACAGCTTGGGATTTTTGAGTGCAAGTGATCATAACACTGAAACATTCTGTTTTGTGTTCAGTTTTATAATCTTGAAACATTTTACTCATACTTTGCCTCTTTGTTCTTGGCAAGTTAAGCAAAAAAACTAATTTTACCTGAGCTCCAACAGCAGTCTCATTGGCAACTTTTCCTTTCTAATTGTTGATAAGGGCATTTTTCTGGCATCTTAGGAGGCACTGCTGGAGTGTGTTTCTAAAGATCAGATTTTCTAGGGAGTCCTTTCAGTACAGATGCATGCAGTCAATGAATTATTAACTCCTGGTGTTATTAATACCACTTCATAGACAACTCCAAAATCCTTCTGAATGCTAGCTCAGGAGTGTAGGGTCACCAAATTTTTGGAATATAGAATTTCTTTCCAGTATATGTATCATGAAGTGAGCTGGTCCTGATTATTTTGAGGTTTTTTGGGTTTATATGCTCATGACCCAAAGAAGCTAGGGCAGAGAACAAATTTAACTGAATACAGATTCCATTTTTAAATGCTGCTAGCAAATAATTTTGCCATTTTACTCAGATGAGCACTAATGATAAAAATACCTCTATCCAGTTTCACTAATTAACCACTAGAGATTGTTTTATCTTGGGATGCATAAAAGGCATCTGTAACCTAGTTTAAATGTATGTGAAGGATTTAAAATAAAATGTAGCTTAGTTTGTCAAAGAAAAAATCTAAAGTATATCTTTGTTTGCCTAAGTTTGTCTAAGTTCACGGTCTTGAACCAATTTTTTTACTATAGCAGGGTCAAAGGTAAAAACTATACTATGTCTCCCATGATCGGTATGCAGAGTAAATCTGAAGCAGCACAGGTGGTGCTTGCAAATGTGCTTTTACAGCCTCTTCTACTGTAAAGCCAGTTCAGTGGTTTCACTGTATTTCACCCAAGGGATATCTGCCCTGTCAGGAGATAGAGCTCTGTGGCTAGGGACATTAAAAATAGGTGTTGTCACTCAGTACCCCTTGGGAGTCTCCCTTCCAATGTGGGAATCCTGTGTCACTTAACTGAATAGGCATTAGGAGGCATTGGCCTTTGTGACAGCCCACAGCAGGAGTGAAAGCTTTGAGTAACCTGTCCAAAACAGGTTATCTTTCCCCTCTGTGCTGAGATACTGAGTCCTTGCAGATAGCTGTGACTGTTGATATCCTTCTGGTTATTTCTGTGCTCTAGAGAGTAGCTGCTTTTTGTAACTTCTTACATCTCCTCTATCTCTTTTCAACAAAATCATTTAGAGCATGTTAAAATGCACTAGAAATAGCAAATTACACTATTTACTGATAGTATTACTTTTGAGTTATCCACTTTTCTTTACTAAGGTGTCGAAAGTTAGTCAGTTGTAGCTCCTGCCCCTGATATTGCATTGATAATTCATAATGTTGTCTTGTTACTTCTCCTCTTCCTCACTATTTTGAACCTGATTCCTTTTGTGAGCTATTGCAGTGTAACTGCTGTGAAATAAAGGCATTGTGGACCAATGGGGTTTTTTGGTTTTTTTTGGGCCAGGATTCACAGCCCAGAGTAATGAGGTCTGTGTCAGACAAGGGAGAGGAGATTTAGGACTAATACTTAAAGACTGAGATACCCATCTTCTTAACACATATTTGTGGGTATACTTAAATGTGGAGTATAGATGTCAGCAATCATGGGCTTGAGCTAAAACCCCAAAACTATACCCCAAAAGTCAGAGGGGCCCATTCTGTGGCAAAACAAGAACTAAATGTTCTTTATGCATGTTCAGGTGTATGTCACGATCTGTTTCTGTTCCATCAAGACAAAGCTATGAAGAACCACTGGTGGCTTCCTGCTGTCAGAAGAGTGAAGAAGGTCAAAACTTGGTCCGCCAGCTTTTAAACGTGACAAGATTATTTTGCTTTCTTTCTTCTTGCTGGATTTCTTTCCTTAATTGCTTTTGCATAAATGCATTTGGAAAGGGAAGAGATGGAATATATTAGCTGTAGCTGTATCTAGCTTCTGCAGAGTTTCAGAAAAGTATACATTATGAACTGCAGAAATACTATATATGTTAGAAGAAGAAGCCCAATACTGTGTTCTCTCATCCAAACCCAAATAATGCTATCTTTGTTAGTAATTGACAATGCAGATTGAGTTTATTAGTGGTAACTGACTAAAATACATAGACAGCTTAACAGCAGCATAAGCTTAAACCTTCAGTAGGCAGTAACACCTGAACCTCTCAGCATTATTTGTGATGATGGTTCCTGTCAAGTTCAATTTTGGTAGAAAAGTGAGTCCCCCTTTTTGTTCTGTTAACAGTGTCTTGACCTTTCTCCCTTTTGTTGCCAAGGAATGACAGGTGTCTGGAGCAGCAAAGCAATGTGACACTCAGCTTGTGCTTTGTGTCAGCTCGTATTCATTAGCCTTAAGAATGATGTGTGGGTCTGTACTACTTGGAAATGAGTTTATGCCCATTAGTATGTCCTGATTAATGGACAGTATGGGGATAGACTGTTGAGTTTGCTCCACCTTATCCTGTTTTTCTTTTGTTTACTGTTGTTGAACATGTAAATGCATGATATCTAGGAAATTTCAAGCTGTGGCTTCTATAGTGGCATTATTAGTCCTTGTTTGTCTGCAGCAGTCCGTGTTGGTGGTGCCACGCCATGTTCTTGCAGTAGGTCCAGCAGCTTTCTCCACTGGGAGCTTTGTGCAGTGCTCTCCTCCAAGGTGCCACTTCCCTTAGAAAGTCCCACTCCCTCCTGCTGTGTCATGGATGTTGCTGTACCTGTCCCTGGGCTGTGCTTTCACCACTTGAATCCACAACTGGGCTGTGCTTTAATCCGACATGAACGTGCACTGCCATTGAAAAGGGCAGTCTGGTCTTCATGTCTCCCCAGGGGTGTGTTCTTTCCTCTCTTCCTTGCCAAGGCATTAGTGTTTGCACACTAGTGTCTGCAGGATGAGCTCTTTAAGCTTAGAATTCAGCCAGATGACCTTCCTGATGTACACAGGAGTCCTTGGACAAGAGAAAGGACCAGCTCTTCTGACAGAGGTATAGACTTTAGTTGGACTTCACATGTTATTTTACTAAGTTAAGATGGGAGCCTTTACTTATGTATATCTGCAGAAAAGACAAAAGATTTGGAGAGGTGGAGCAAATGAAGGGCATGAATTGGTTTTCATTATATCCCTAGTAATCTCCATGGCATAACTGCTTGGGAACTTAAAATGCACCAATTTTTTCCTTTTGGGCTGTCAGGGTATCTTTTATTCAAAGACATTGCAAATACAGACCTGGGGAAGAAGAGGGAAGGTAGTTGATCCCAAAGACACATCTGAACAAAAAAACCTTTCCCTATGTCAATCATATGTTGTTGCGCATAAAGAAGCTGTGATTTCTCAAAACTGAGAGTGCATCAGAGACTGTCATTTTAGCAGAATTTATGGTGTGTGATTTGTGGGGTGTATGTATGTGGAAATCTTTAAGAATGTGTGTTAGGCCATCTGGGCAAAAGGAGGAGCTGGTTTGTGCTAAAGTACAAGCTATTTCTGCAATGGAGGAGTGATAAAATGATAGCAGAGAAAGTTCTGGCAGACTTTATTTCTCTGAAAGCAGTTACTACTACTTTTTAAGCAGCCCCTGACTTATGCTGAGTTGAAGTAAGAAGGTAGGAGCAGTAAATCTAGGGGAAGAAGCAGGAATGTTACCTAAAACCAGGATAGTGCTTCAAGGGATGCCAGACATGAGAGTTGCCATTCTCTTCAAACTGACTGATACTGAGAAAGGATTGTTGGGAAGGCATGAGAATGAAAGTGGAACATTGTAAAATATGGATTAGGATTGGAAATCCTTATGTATTTGGTTTTGGGAATGTAAAAAGTTACAAGTAAGCCTGGCAAACCTTCCTTTCTTGGATTTGGTGAAGGAAGCGGAGTGTATGTTGGTGGTCTGTGAAGGGTCTCTGTGGGGTTTGTAAAGCCCAGTTTGGCTGGGGGGAGAGGAGGTGGCATTTGGATAGGCACAGAGCTCTCCCATTTAACTTTCCTCCCTTTCTGAGGAGAATGACTGTTGTGTCTTTAGCAATGAAGTCTTTACCTTGTTTGCATTTTCAAAAGCATAACACACAGAATAATGCAACTTTTAGCATGCTGATTTAGGCACCCAAATACACTGCTGGTACCTACATCGTTTCTAATGACTGAGACTTATTCCTGCTCATTATTAGGATAACTGTGCTCACTGAGAACTACTCATAAGCATGGAAGTCTGTATGCCCAAAAGCTTGATTTCAATTTTTTTATTTTTAGTATGACTTTGTTCCCTATACAGCAGGTTGCCAGTAAATTATGCTCTCCTGAGAGCTCTCTTCTTGAGAAACTCAGCACAATTCCACTGGTCTGTCACTCTTCACATAGCTGACTTCATCATAATCTGAGTGTTGGTGACTGACTGGTTTCTTGGGTGGGTGTTTTGGTTGTGTTGACTGATTCTGTCTTCCTACTTGTTTTACTGATGTGTCAGTGGGGAATCATGTCATGAGAAGTTTCAGGTGCTCCCGTTACCCACGCTGGTATCTTGAGATTCATTAGTAAATTTGTTATTGCTTTCTTATGAAAATGCAAATATGCACATTTTTATTGCAGCTCTAAAGTAGTGCAAATGATATAAGTGCTGGGTACAATAAACTTCACTTGGGATTGTGAGGCCATGGTTAAGTTTCTCATTTGTAAGGAAAGTTGCTGCTGCATACATTTCTATAATACAAAGTCTAGCAGTACTCCTACATCTGCTGTCACGTTAAAAAATAATGAAGAGAAAAAACTTTAATTATCATATTTCTCACCTCATATTTGGAGGTATAGCTGGAAGCCACTCCGGTGGGCAGCAAATGTCTGCTCTCTTCTGTTTGAACAGAGGCAATTACTATTTAATTCTAATAAATGAGGACAAACAGAACTTCACCTGCCAGGTTTCATTTATTTCCCCCTCCCCCACTGGCATCAGTCACATATACTCCTGTAGTGAGTATGTATCTCATTTCAAAAAGCAGTTCTGGCAGATGGCTGCCTGCTTAACAGTATATGAAGAATGATACCCTAAAGAAATGACTGTTGTATTTCATTTAAATAGTTCCTGATTCCATTGCAAATATGAAGTTGTCCTGGCCTTGTTTTGTGGTGTTTGGTACTGAGAGCAATCTTGTGAGATAATGCTGTAAAAAATAAAATTTAAAAAGTCTTATTATCTCTTGTCAACATTTGCAGAGCTGGTGTAAATTTTGAGGGTTGAACACTTTCCCCACTGAGTGCCTGGCTTATGCAGCAGTGTCCCCAAAATCATGAATTACCTGTTTTTGCCAGACTTCCTAGACTGTTCTCAGAAGTCCTGAAAAGTAATACAGGGCAATACCAGCACTGTTCAGGTGCTCACTGCTATGTCCTCTGAGACTGATAGCAACTACATCAGAGAATTAGAGGTTTAAGACATTGTCATAGAAATATACATGTTGTTCTGTTGCACTCTTAGAATTTTTCCTTCCAAACCATAAAAGGCTTCCTTCTGAATTCCATATGTGTGTTTGTGTGTGCACCACCTGAAAGTGTCTTGCTTTACCAGCCATAAAAATGTTTACTCTCTGCTGTAAAGCAGAAGGGCACCTTTATAAAAGTTGTCAGTCACAGCTGTTTCACTATGTTGGGGAAGAGGAGCAGGGAAAAAAAAACCAAGCAAGTTGTAGTAGTAGTAGTACCAAAATTTAAACAGACTTACAGGTTTTACTTTGGTGCTTCAAACAGCTGGAAGTCCAGCACAGTTCCATCTGAGAATTAATAGCTTAGCATATTCTATCAATGATTAGTGAATTTCAGCTATTTCCTGAAAAGCATTTTGAACTGAATCCCTTGGATGCACACATCTCTTTGTATCCTTGATGTATTTCTCAAAAAGGAGCTATTTCTATGTTTGCATTACTCTTGCTTAAACCCACTCCCAAAATATTTTGAAATCCCCATTGTATGTCCAACAGGAGACTGTAGTTGCAGTGTGTCAGACTTGGTAATTCCCAGTATTCCTCATCTTTAAAAGAAATTAGTTGCTAATGAACATTTAAAAGGAATAGAGTAGAACAAGCATATTGCTATTAATATTTTCAGTATTTCAATTTGTGGTGGTTATTTCACAAAATCTGAAACAAGGATTATTTACTGAATTTTATTACATGAATAAATTCTTTTAAATTGTATCTGTAGCATTAGGAAAATTAATCTGATGCAGCCAAATGAATTGCCTCTCTGGTATGAGTATAAAATGTTCCTACTTGGTGTTGCTGAAAAAAAAGTTAAATTCAGCCATCTCCTTTTTTCCTAGAATGACAACTTTTTGCAGCAACAAGTCATTTTTGGTCACTTCCCTGTTGTACTGACACCTGCTTTACATAGGAATATAAAGTTTAAGGTAAACTACTGACATAAAGGTCAAGAAGAGCTTGAAGATACTGCATTTTGGCTTTTTCTAGGAAATATGCATGTTTTTGAGATGATACTGATTTAATGTTGGAAGACAGTTTTGTTGGTAGACACCAGAAAACTGACCTTAAGTACTGTTTGTTTTCTGTAGTCATTTAAATTAGGAAGGAAATGCCATACTTACTGTTTGGGGAAGAACTGGGGCAGTTTCATACTTTTCTGTGCACTGGTGACACATTATCTCTCAAGGCTGTTTGCCTGTCTTTCTCCCCTGTTTTTGGACATCTGCTTAAGCCCAGTCTCTTTCATAAAGTATACAAAAGCCTAATGCACCTGAATATAGAAAGATCTTACTCCATAGTGTTTCAGTGCACTAAATAATTTAATCAATAAATCCGAAAGTGGCAACTAGGGAATTCCTGAAAGATGGCAAATTGTCATTATGGTGACACAATATGTACTGTGTATTCATTTTTAGTAAGAATGAGTATCTCTAGAGCCCAGGGCGGGAGGTCTTAGGAAATGCAGGAAACTTGAAGAAGATACCATTCCAGCTAAGCCCTACAAGAAGGTAGTGAGCCCTACAGGCTCACTGTCATGCCTGTGATAGTCTCTATCATGTTACCACTGGTCAGGATCAGGAGGATCTCAGCATCTGGAGGATGTTTTCTAGGGGGTCATGGCTTTTGTAATTATCACATAGATTATGACTACACCTCAAGTGTAGGTTATGCATCACTATTGCTGGTATACATGTCAGTCTTTTCTATATGAAGGAAAGGGAGCCTTGTGCTGCATTTGTTTGTTCTCTGAAGTTATTCCTGCTGGCCTGCCACAGGTGATCTTTTTTCTTCACAATATTTGTGTTTTCTCATCTAGGCTTCCCTGAAGCGATTCCACTTGTGTTGCTTACTCTTTCTCTCAGAACTTGTTACAAAGTTAAGTATTTACGTAGTGTCTTGTGTCATTTATTTCTATAAAATATGAGCATTGAAAATGCAAAAGTGAGTCTTCATATTCCACTTTACTCTTCTGTTGCAATGTCACTGCAGAATTGAGAGGCTAGAGGGAAGTCATGATTCTTTATCTGATTTAATCTGTTTGGACCTGAAGGCAGATTTGCAACTGTCAGCCGACTGGGAC
This sequence comes from Vidua macroura, assembly GCF_024509145.1. Taxonomy (NCBI): domain Eukaryota; kingdom Metazoa; phylum Chordata; class Aves; order Passeriformes; family Viduidae; genus Vidua; species Vidua macroura. The sequence goes on along the minus strand of NC_071572.1, from coordinate 91,790,935 downwards.
AAGCCCTTGCTTTAGCAGCCAACCCATAAACTCAGAAAGGGGAAGATTAACATTCATGCTTAAAGAAAATCAGAAAATCTGTGTTTTCAGCCATGTGAAAAGATGCGAATGCAGTAAAATTATTCTTACAGCTTATCAACAGAAATATAGCAAAATTATTTTATTAAGTAGCTTGTAAATTATACATATGTATGTTTCTCTTTTTCCTTAATGTATGATTTACAGCATGGCTTTCCAATAGAGATATGTGATGTGTAATACAATATATATACTGAAGTTTTGATTTGAACCTGAATAACCTATATTAAGTTTGATCATGTGTGGGTATTAAAATGGTTTGCAGTAAGTAGTAATCAATCATAATAAATGATATATGTTGATACCAAGTTGCAACTCTGCTAAGTGCCTGCAGCATTGTTCTGATTTGAAGTAACCCATTGCCATTAAATTGAGCACATACACACACTGGGCTAAATTTAATTGCCTGGCAGTTTGCTGTTTGGTTTCATGGTACCACATAAGGCCAGAGTACTGAAGTCATCAAAAAACTGAGATGTCCAAAGTTTCAGGTCTTTATCTGTCAGATATGGTGAGGTAAAGTGTAGAAGACCTTTAAGAAAAGACTGAGAGGAAAAAACACCTTTAAATCACTCCAGGGAGAGCTTCACAAAAGCAGAACCCAAACCAGTGCTTCTCTATTTTCAAAGCAACATAGGCAGGCCTAGCTGCATGACTCTCATTAAGTTCGTCTGAATCGTGCAGCTAAAGCCCCATGCAATGTTTTGAAAATGTAGGAAATAAAAATGGTCTTAAACCAGACATCTGGGCTCCTATCCAGTTTTCTGGTGATAACGTCTGAAGCATGCCATTAATAAAGCATCATCCATGGGCTAAATTATTCAACTATAGAACTCTTTGCAGAAGGCTTATAAGTCAGCTTTACTTAAAAAACAAAGGAAAAAAAAGCCAAAAGCTTCTGTTCACACTTCACTCTCAGCAGCAACCACTGCTAAGCACAAGGCCCTTTTCCTTTTTAAGTATTTTAACATTTTTTTCCCCTTGTACTTTTCAATTTTTTTTTTACTTTTTCTCAAAAATTCTCACAGGGTACCCGTCTGAATGTTTGGATCCTAATTTTTGCAGAATAGAGGAAGTGCTTTCTCTTTGCTGGTTCTTTTATCTCAAATGAATTCCTATACAGTCCAGGTGCCAGGACTGGAAGAAAACACGCCTTTTCAGAGGTGTAAACCCTGCCATTTCCCTGTCTTTTGCATTTTGATGCTGACAGGAAGATAGTGATCTTAGTAACACTTTCTAGAACCTTCAAACCTTAATATTAGAAAAAATTCTTAATAGTGAGGAAGATGGCCTAATTTAACCACTTCTATAGATGAAAGTCGTCATGAGCAAGGTTTGGGTTTGCCTTCAAATGCCAGCAACTAAACTGTATGTAGCTAAGAGGTTATTTTAAGATTTCCATAAATGTAAGTAACTTGATCATATTACTATACTGTAGCATCAACCATGGTATCATTTCATAAGTGTTATCAGTTTAACAAAGGTTTTGGTATAAGGTGTGGGAGGAATTACTAAAAATGTAATTGTGAAAAAGTGAGCTACTGGCTTTGCTGTGATACAACTGTCTTTGGTAGCTTTTTGGAGCACTGGAATCTTTAATTTGCTTGTAACCTCTCTGTCATGTTGATGGTAAAGCATGCAGAGCAGGCTAAGGAAAGTACATCTGTAATGACTATGGCAAGTAGGAGACCTTTCAGCCATGAGAAATAGCTTGCAGTATGCTTTTGTGATGTGCTTTTGTGATGTACTTTTGTGCTTTGTGGTTTGTTTTTTTTTTTTTTTTTAATTAGCCAAGGTATAAATTGCTTTGTGGCAATGGACTTACTTCACAGTTTGTGGTTCTGCTTTATAAAATATTGAAATTGTTGGTTATAATTCTAAATCTAGTGCTGTGTTGAGAAGAATAATTGTGCTGTATTAGAAATAACCTTAAAAGGTTTTAAAATGTCCATACAAATGAAAAACAACTTTTCTGTGGGTTGTATGTTACATCTCATGTGGGAGACCTTAACACTGAGTGCACTTAGAACCTGTAACTACCAATATTCTCTTTCCTCTTCTGTTGTTCTTTGGGGGAAATCTGACACAGCAGTTTTGAGTACAGTATCTTGTTTTAAATACAATTTAACCTGCAGTTTTATCCAAGAGAATGAATGTGAGTTGATGTTATATGTGCCACACTGTGAATTTGCCATATCAATTGAATGCTCTTTATTTCTTGAACAGGTGCTTTGTTCTTCATTTTTATAGTCATGGCATACTCAGAGTTCCTGGTGCTCAAAAGGAGTAATACAAACTGATTTCTTCAGAGAAGCACCCTGTTCTAGGAAAAATTGCTCAAAAGTAGAACTGGCAGTTCCTCACTTGTGGTTGCATCCTCCCTTAAATCTCTGGCTGCATCTCTGACAGTGGACAGAAGGGAAAAGCTTGTATGAGCTTCTATAGAATCCAAGTACGTGTTTTTTTGCCTGTGCTCTGTTTCTTGGTATCTGAACTTGAAGCCTGGAAACACGTCAAATGATTGCATTGTACTTCTGGGGGCAGCCCAGAACTTTTGAAGTTTTAGGTGGGTTCAAAACACTGGGCTCAAGTGCAAGCCTTTACATGAAGCAGAGGATAGTGCAGCAGTTGACAGTGCAGCAGTTTATTCCTACCTGGCTAGGAAGGGAAAGGAACATTATAAACAGGACACCAGGTGAGTGAAAGTTGAGGGATTGCCTCTCCACAAATTTCAACATGTCAAAAAGCTGATTAATTGGCAATATCAATCACTTTGGTGTAACAACAGATTTTTGTTAACTCTACCTAGAAAATAAGGATGGTAGCCAATATATATGAAACAGAGTGGTATCCCAGATCTTTTGCGACTAGGGTGGGGAAAAAAATATTTTTGCTAAACAGTGGTGCTAGGAGGTGAGAGAAGTAGTCTTTTAATCTAAACATAAGAAAGATTATCCAGTGGCAAAAGCATTTAAGATACAAAATGTTTTTCACTGCATATGGCCCACAGCTAGTCTGAGAACTGTCACCCTCAACATGTATAGTCCTTTAAATCATGTTGGTAGGCTTAGTACCCTCAAATATCCTCTTATCTTGCACTATATCCACAACACGAGACCTCACTAATGCTATAAACACAAACCTCATTCTTTCCAGCCCTTTCAAGTTTTGTAAAAAAACTCCACGCTCAGAACAAGCACACAGGGCCACAGGACAGTCAACCTGCTATTCCTCCAGGTGCTGATTCTGGGCAGTGTGGACACAAGCCAGTGGTGTCTATGAGACTGGCAGGCAGCTCTCTGGAAGAACTGAAAAGCACAGCATAGCTACTGCTTCCTCAAAAGACACCAGAGACCCACCTAGAATTGAACAAAGCAAGCCAGCCTTGTATTGTATAGAGCTCTCCCAGCCTCCAGTCTCTCAGGAGCATTTTCTCAGAAAGAGTCATTTCAACTCTAAATAGAGTATCACAATACACTTGATGTTTCATTTAAGATTGTCTTCCATACTGCAGCACAATAATCAATTCAATTTTAAATGCAGGTTTTAAATCTGTGGAACAAACTATCTGGGTTATCATTTCAGTTTAAATCAGGCTTAGAGCATTCACAGAACATTTGGAACCAATTTAAGTGGATTTACAATCACATCGCAGTTAAACCACTGTAACTTCCTTGTGTAGACAAGCCTGTATGGCAGGCAAGGGAACATTTGTTTATAGTTTGGATGACTATATGAGGGTAAAGAGGATGTCAGAAATAGCCTTCACTGTTTGGGGATTTTAGCTCTGAAAGTTGAAAGGTGGGGGGAATCGCTTGTTATTATACTTGCACTGCTCAAATATTAGAAGAAATTTTAAACCACTTTACATTGAATTCTGTCTCAGACACTCAATTCTAACAATAGAGAATGTACCACTTCATGCAGCCACATCCAACCACTTGTGGAGATATACATCCAGAATTTACATGTCAGACCCTCTTCCCTTAGTAAACTACATGCTTTTCAGGTAAATTACAAATATAATTAATGCTTTTAACCCAAAACTTTTCTTTTCATCTTGCTTAATCCCCAGAAATAGTACCCAATCCGTTTTCACTGTTGTAATGTTAGGTCCTCAGATAATTTTAAGATGGCAGGTGGTTACTTGCATTAGTGATCTTGTCATTCAGAAGTAGCCATTCAAAGTTGAGGTTTTATTCCCCTGAAAAAAACTCATTGAGGAAAATCCCCAGCCTCAGAGCTGCTGTGTGTATGACACTGGGCTGCACGAGGGCTGGAAAACTTTTGCAAGGTACTGACATGCAAATATTTGGTCCTTGGTGCCTTCCGTCATTCCTGGGGAGTTGTCGTCTGTCTTGTTTGTCTTACTAGTATCAGGTTCTAGCATGAACACATGTTCCTTTTGTTCAGATACTACAGTGTCCTAAGTGAATACTACTGAATATTTTCCTCTTGAGGGAAAGAGGATTTGACAGGTTAGGAAATATTTCCTAATGTAAAGGCTACAGCAGTTTGGGTTTAATCATCTGAATTACCTCACAATCAACATGCCATCTTTAGGGTCAAACTATTTTTTATATTTCTGAAACAGAGCAAAAGTTATTTCAACTTCCAGATGAAATCAACCACCCTGCCCCCAGAAGTACAATGCAATCATTTGACATGTTTCCAGGCTTCAAGTTCAGATAGCAAGAAACAGAGCACAGGCAAGAAAACACATTCTATAGAATTCTATAGGATTCTATAGAAGCTCATACAAGCTTTTCCCTTCTGTCCACTGTCAGAGATGCAGCCAGAGATTTAAGGGAGGATGCAAACACAAGTGAGGAACTGCCAGTTCTACTTTTGAGCAATTTTTCCTAGAACAGGGCGCTTCTCTGAAGAAATCAGTTTATATGACTCCTTTTGAGCACCGGGAACTCTGAGTATGCCATGATTATAAAAATGAAGAACAAAGCACCTGTTCAAGAAATAAAGAGCATTCAATTGATATGGCAAGTTCACAGTGTGGCACGTATAACATCAACTCACATTCATTCTCTTGGATAAAGCTGCAGGAAAATTTGTATTTAAAACAAGATACCGTTGCAGGATATTTATATGGGTGTAAGAGGAAACAAGAAAGTCACTAAGGAATAGAAATGTAAAGGTTACTGCACAGGCAAGGCACTGGAGACTTGGAAAATCCACAGAGCTGGGTATTAGCAGATACTGAGTGAGTACCTGGAGATTGTGTGGTACATACTCTTTCCTAGGGCTTGGAATGCATGCATGTGCTTTTAAAAGTAGGCACCTGGGTGGGATTGGCCATTTGTTTGAATGGCTATGACTGTCTTGATGCTCTTATGCCAAGTTAGCATTTGCAGTTCTTGGTGGAACTGTGATTCTCCTTCAGGGAGCCCTTTCCCCAGTAACCAAGATCTTAGGAACCCTGATACATGCTTCCAAGGAGGAAAGATTCTGTATTGCGTATGACATAAACAGAAGTTTCCCATACAGCTGATTACTCCTATTTTCTGGTTGCCTTCAGTTTACATTAAGTGCTCTGAGGGTGTTCTTGTTATTGGGGCTCCTTTGGAGTTTTTAAAGGTGTTATTGTGTCTCCACTCAGGTATTGAATGGCTACATTCTGCACCTGGGAGAGCTACTTTTCTAGGGATGTATTCTATCCCTGCCTAGAATGAAGGGAGAAGGCAAGAAGGAGGAAACCATAACTATGATTTAGTTGGACAAGTTTTTGCATAACACATGGTTTCCATGCAGAAGAATGTCTTTTGGAGCCTCTGCTGTGTTCTGAAGAGTTCACTCTCCTGAGAATTCATTAAGAGGGAATAAATATACATCTCCCCTGCATTTAATTCATCTGGCTTGGAAATTGAACACATCTGTTTATTCCTTCTTGTACTCTTCAGGCACTTTTATGCACCTGACTCTAGTTCTGAAGTACAGCTGCTGTTGGAGCAGTAGAAGGGATGTGTACTGCAGCTAGACCATGGAAATCATGGTATGGGTGCTTTCTGTACACATGTGCCTGCATTTTCTGCAGTATTAGAAGCTAGCAGCACTTGTTTTCTTTACGCTAGTTAGCTTGTGGAAATTCTACTTGGGTTATAAATACATTTGGTGTCCAGAATAGCTTTGGGGTCTTGCACAAATAGTGTTCTATGGTTTATATGTATTTGCTAATTTTTAAGTAAGCCTGTAGCTAGTATTTCATCATACTTCTTTTTTGTGTTGTGTAAAAGATGACAAATGCATCTTCATTCTCAGAGTTGCTCCTTAGAGCATTGCCAAAGCTCAAAACCTCATTTATAGACTTTATCCCTGTGAGTGTCATCTCAGATTTTCATTGTATATAATCGTCCTGTGGTTTTGAGGAACTTGTTCAAAAGATAAAGCAGATGTATATCTCTGGCCCATGTTTGGGGGCAATTTGGTGGTCATTTGTCTTGAGTTCACCCAGCAAGAAGGTGATGGTACAAATTAATTCTCTCTGGTTAAAAATCTGCAAAATGCTGTTAAACTAAGAGCTGGTTTGTAGCAAACATCATCAGTCTGCCATAGTCTCTCCTGTATTACCCAGCCTTTGAAGGAGAGACATTTATAAAAAGAAGTAGTCTTTTCTGCGTGTTTGATGTAGTGAGTGTGCGATAGCTTCCTAAAACCACGTAATGAAATCTTAGACTGAATTTGGGAATCACGTGAATGCTTTGCTCCTGTGTGTGAGCTTATAGGTTTTTCTTCTCTAAAGTATTTTTCCCAGCAAAGAAAAACTTTGGTTTTCTTTGTACACAGCTCTTATCAGAAGGTACAGAAAATGCTTTAAAGACACCCCAAGAATTTCTTTGTACCTAGTGCAGGGAAAGCAAGCTAGTCACTTTCCTAAAGAAGTTCAAACATTATTTCTGTAGAGAGAAGTACATTAATAGGTAATTTACTAGTAAAGTGATTGCACATGTTTACAATGTGCTGTGTATTTTGGCAAAAGATGTTTAGAACTCAATTCTTTTAGCTTTTGCCAGCATGTAAAGCAATAAATGTAGACTTAAGTCACCAATATTGTATGTATTTTCTGCATGGGAGGAGAGGCAAGGAGACTGGGGGACAGATTTTTTTGTTGTACTAGTTTTGAAGCTTAAGAGAAGGGGTAGCATGTTTAAAAGCAGCTGTGTACAAAAAAAATGCTAGGTCCTGTCTATTATTAGATTGTCTCATTGACCAAGAAAATGGATGTATTAATAAAAATGGAGCAAATGCAATGAAAGTACTAGGAAGCTTTTCAGATTGCATAGTGTGTCCTGGTAGTTTTGGGTTAGAATATTGTCTCTGTGCTGAAATGCTAATAGTGTTGTGGATAATGAGAAACATGGCCTGCTCCTGGGATTACCCCTGTAAAGGTTTTAGTCTTGTCAGTATGACAGAAGATTCTGTTTCTGTGCTACAGAGCTACAGTTTCTGTGGTGGTCTGCCTTTTCTGTTGCTAATTTTGTTACTTTCCTTGGGTTCCAAGCTGTCAGGAAACTTCATATAAACTTCCTGGATAAAAGTAGCTTAATTCAAGGTCTTACAGAGACTGAATTTTATTTCATAGGGAGGAAAGGGGTGGGGAAAACATACTTGCAAGGGAAACCTGGCCCTTCACGTAGCCATAACAGGGAATCCTAGGGGGACTGCAGTTCCAGACCTAAAATGACCTTGCTACAGAACTGCTCCTATTACATTTAATTCAGCAGCTCTGCAGAAGGATTCCTTTATGTGGTGACAAGAAAAGCAAAGTCTGTGAACCTGCATTTATAACTGTAACATAAGGGACTTCTGCAAATAAAAGTAAGAAGGGAAAGAATTGAAGTGAAATGTCCTATAAAATAGGAACTGAATAGTAACAGTCAGGGTCTTGGTCACTTCCAATTGTATTCAGTCAGTACTGGGATTGCATCTTGTCCTTCATAATTTAAAAATAATTTTGATTACCTAACACATTGCATAGTTCATACGCAGGAAATAAGAATGCACAAATACATTGTAACTACAATAAATAATTATTCATTTCCTTATTACTTTTTATCCTGTTACTCATTGTGTCGTATGCAGGTATAAATAAATGCATTTGGATGTGGGTTGGTAAGTCTATTAAGCTACAAATAGGTTAAATGGAAACTGCCAGCTACCCAATGCTGTGAAATGAAAGAACTAAAAGAGTAAAAGTAGTACCATTTTCTAAATGAGTTATACCATTTTATACATTTATTTCTTTAATTCAGTACCTATCCTGCTCCTTCCTGATACCCGTTACCCCTAGGGGGTTAATGCTTCTACGTTCATAACAATCTTTACTACATTTCCACTCTCCCCTTGCCAAATACACAGAATGTTTGCTAGTGGGGGTGTGTGTTGCATTTTCTGTGCTTATTTCTAGAGCTAGATTAGTGTCATAGCTCCTGGCCTCAGTCTGCGTTTGCTTTGGTATGAGAGGCTGGAAATATTTGTTGCTACATTCTGTGGTGATGTGTTTTGTTCAGGTTGCAGTGAGCCCTTCTGCACATCCCAGGTGTGAGGAGCCTTGGTACTTTTGACTCATGGCATTAACACGCTTCACTCATGGAGTGCTGTGTGTATTGCTGGCTTTCTTTCTGCTTCCACGTCTGGTGCCAGACAGGTTGATGATTTTTGTAGCTGTTTCTGTGCTTTCTTTCCATTGCCCTTACTTGGGTTATAGTTTTAGAATCTTTTCTTTGACAATTCCCTAATCTTCTATTTCAAATACTGCTTTTCTTGCTACTGGGTGTATATTTTCTTAGTGGACTCCAAGTGCTTAGCAGAATTTCAAGTGGGTAAGTTACCTGAAACTGTTGGTGTTTTCTCACCTATCAATATAAATAGTTAAACTTTCTTTCATTTGTTTATTTCAGCAACTAGAGAACAAATTAGGAATAACAAATCCAAAGCACTTCTGTTACGTTATCAGTGGTTAAAGATACCACATAGCTTCAGAAAAGCCAGCAGATCATTTAAAACCATATAGTACCATGTCCTTATCTTGTGTGTGTGATATCGGTCAATTACACAGTTGTGAAACTTGTATCAAGACCAGTCTGTCATGATTATGTGCTGAAGAGATACCATAAGCTATTAATAGTCATATTGTACTTCTCAGTTCCACAGTGATGTGCTAGTACTCAGAGGCAGTTAAAGAAGTTGATTAGGTAAATCCAAGAGGCAAAAAACCCACCAAACAGGCACCCTCCCAAAGACATGTAAATGTGCCCGAATTGACTCCAATCCTGTAGTCACTGCTGCTGTGTGCATAAGGATGATGTGCATGTCAGTGGAAACCTTTCTTTACGGTTGTTTGCTTTGTCAAGGAAGGCTGATGGCACTGGGAGTCCATAGCACGAGTTTTCATTGCTCGGCAGCAGACAGTATGGCCTGGCACGATGTTCCCAGCTTGCTAACCAAGCAGCTGAGCCCTCCTCACTCCCCAGGCTGGGGATGGGAGGAGGATGTGGACAACAAGCTGCTGCCTTGTTTCCTCTCAGCCTGACTCCCAGCCAGAGCAGGACACCCAGGTTGATTTGTAGGGCAATGACTGGCAGTTCCCAGCATCATCAGTCCTGGTAGCTTTGCTCTTGCTGTGGGTTTAGACCCTTTTGGCCATGCAAATACACTGAAGCTCTGCATTGTGGTAGGGCTTGACTGAACCATGCTGGGTATTAATTTTTTTTTTTTGACAAGTCACTATGTGAGTCCTGTGACTTCAAGGGTGTCCCATATATATGTACAAAAATCCTAGTGTAGCAGTGTCAGCTTTCTTCAGAAAACTTAAGGAAAGCTGAAGAATAAACTCGGAATAGAGCTGTCTATATTTGTAAAAGGGAAATGTTCTGAAGAATCACTATATTTAACCACATCTTTTGACAAGTACATCTGCCCTTTGGCAGGGCAGGCCATTTCTAATCACATTATCATAGGCATGCTTCTGCAGCAATTAGTGTGCTAGACAAATATTAAGTCCTTGGAATACTTCACACCAAGAGAGGTGGAGAAATAGCCTGTCTTTCCTCTGTCTGATTTCATAAGATTAAAAAAAAAAATTATATTACGGCTCTGAAAAATGTGCGCTAATGGGCTGTGCCTTCATTTTACTAGTGACATAAATGTGGATAGGATAATTTAGCACACTGATCAGATGTTCATGTAACTTCAAGAACAAAAAAAAATGTAAACCACTACCCAACAAAAGGCATTGGCAGGGCCTGCTATGTTTTGTCATGTTGTTAAATACATTTATTAGTGTATTTGGGGCCAGATGTTGCTGGAAGAGGCCATCTCTTTAGGTCTTAGTGGTAAGGTCTTTTGATGTATGCTGCATTGTCATCTGCAGGCCTGGTATCTTATCACAATGCTCAAATCTCCTGGGATAAGCAACATAATTGTTCTCTAGTGGAAACCACTGAGGAAAAAACACAGATCTTTTCTAATTCTTACTTTATTTCAAGTCTTCAGAATTATTCTGAGGACTGAAATGGAAAGAATTGTGAGTGCAAGTGTAGGGTGAGGCTCCTCCTGTCCTCTGCCCCTTCCATTCTGTTCTCTGCCTGCCTCTCCTGTTGAATGTTACTTGTACTTTGCAGGAAGGATGTTAGCAGCTGATCTGTTAGAGAAGAGGAGCACAAAAACTGTTTTTATAAGGAAGGAGTGAATTTTTCTGCATATGCCTCTTCTGTAAACAGTGAAAAATGAAGGTGATAAAATCTGTGCTCTTCAGTATGCTGAAATATAAACTATAGGAAGTCAGGAATAAAAAAAAACAGAATAGGAGAAATAATAGATGTTCAGGCTTATTTAAGAAATTAGTGTTTAAGGCCAGGAAATCTCTATTGTAGTGGTTGCTCTAGTATCTATCTGACAGAGCATTGCAGTCAATGCATAGGGTGTTTTCAATGAGACAAAAGCAACATGAAACTTTGAAAATAATTGTTAAGACTGGAGATGATTTTTAACCTTGAATAGGCACTTGTTTGGAGTGCACAGGCCTAGAGCAAATTCTTTTCAGTTGTAAAATATCGATCTGTTTTCAGCAAAGAATTATTAAACACTGGGGGGAATAAAAGGAGCAAGGGAAATATTCCTCAGCAAATGAAGTGAGTCTTGGACAGCCATGCCTACCCTGTCAAATCTTATTACTAATACACTTTGCCTACATTATAAAATTGGTGCTGTGCATTCTCTAATGAAGGGATTATTTTAAGGCTGTGAGCATTTGGGTAGGAATAAGAGGCTGGTGTTGAGAGAGACATCTGTAATGAAAGATCTTAAATCAGGATACATTATTAATGAACTGCACAGGAGACACACAAACCTGCTTTATTGGGCAAACTGTAAATGAGCCTATTTGGTAAGAACATGCAAAATGTGTGTGTGCTGAGAGAGGGTATTTTGAGAATTTAACTAATTTCTGAATAGTAAAGGCATCCAGTCTGGCTATAATTGGTGCCTGTGGCAATTGTTGGTACCCTGACTACATTAGCTTTCTGTGCCCTTTAGCAGAATAGGGAAAACATTTCTAGTACTCGTTAAGCTGTCTATTATCAAGCCTTCATAAATATACACATTTAGAGTAGAGATGATTTGCTATCCCAGTGCCTTAGAGCACTTAAATAAATTAGTTCCTACTATTTCAGGCATTAATTTTGCAGTAATTATGCATGAAGCAATAATGCAATTAAAATTGCCTTCCAACTTGCTTGAGTGGGAATACTTTTTGAAAATAATACTTGATCTTTTCTCAAAATACACTCTAGAGCAGGTGGATGTGCTGTGTAGCTCAAAACGGCAGTGCGGGACTGTTCTACCTTGAGATCCTCAGTTTGCCTGCAGCTGAAGTCAATATTAACCAAGTATTACCATCTGTTGGCTTTTGCTGACCTCTAGTTTATTCCCTTCTCCCCTTTCTATAGTGGCAAAGTGCCCACATCACAGCTGGCATCGAGTGCTTCAGCAGTGGGGTTTCTTATTTAAAGAAGGCAACCTCACTTCAAGGCAGGAAACATGGGCAAGCTTTCAGTTTGCAACGTTCCATTTTCTTTTTCCACAGTACCTACTGGTTTCACATCTTTGCAATATCTGCTGTAATAAAGCACAGCAATGTATCAACCCAGATATCAGCCTTAGGTCTGAATCTCTTTACATTTAAATTGGACCTCTTGTTTCTTGGGAGAAAAGTATATATTTTGTAGCTGAGTTACAAATAAGCTTTTCCAGCTTTTTGGCAGCTAGGTAATAGTTAAAAGTGAAAAGATTTCTTTTTTCCAGCCAGAAAAGAGGTTTAATAACTGTGGGTCCATTTGTTCATAGCAGTACTGGAGCTGAGCCCTACAAACCCCTGGAGCTTGGCAAGCCAGACAGACTTGGCAAGTTTTCCTACCAGCTTACTGAGTCTGAGTTGAGCATGGCTTGTTGCAACTTCAAATCTATTTAGTACATTTTATTAAGATGAACATTAAGGTGGAGGATTTGGGTTTTTTTTTTCCTTTGCTCACCTTAAGGTATACTGTACTCTCTCTACAAACAGCTGGTCCTTAAACCATGCATGTCAGTTTATTGCTTGTGTTAAATTCAAAATAAATGTGTATTTCATGCAGAGTATCTGATTTACTCTTGACATGAAGATATTGAGGAAGTATGAGACAGTATCCCACAGTCTTTCTGTCAGTTGGCCTTTGGTAGTGTGAATCTGTGGAAAAAACAAGCAGAGCTGTAACTTTCCAGTGCATTGTAACAGCGATAACTTTTGCCCTCTGCTTGGAGCCTGTGGTGCATGAAGACTTGCGTAAGTGTTGGAAATGCTCTCACTTCTAATTTTTACCTGTGTGGATACCACTGGAAGAAAAAGAGTTCAAATTGCACTTTTGGATTGACCAGACTCTGAACTTTCTAAATGTTAGTTCTTACCTATCCAAATTATATCAGCCGTTGAAATAGGGAGAACACTTTTCTATATAAGAAAATTATTTCAGTGTTGAGAGATGTTGCAGAAGACTCAAGACACTGACAGCTAAATACCTATTTACTCCAGTCAGACACAGACATCTCAGTATTCTCCTGTATTGATTCATTCATCTCAATGTGGTGTTAGCAGAGTCTTCAGTGGATTCTGCACCATGCAGTTGTGGCAGGGCAGTACATCCTGAGTAGAAGGAATTGGTCTGAGTAGGTGTCTTTCACTTGTGTTTTGACAGTCTGTCTGCTGCTCTGTAAGGCATCCTAACAGCTCTGCTCTTCCCAAGTTTTATGTGATTCTGTTATCATTATTGTTAATATTTTTGTTGGGAAATGTGAACCTAAGAATCCAAGATGTTACATTTACATGATTCAGGGCTTTTTTCTAGCCATGGGCGAGCGACAGAAAGTCTGACTGCTTTGTTTTACCGTCTTGATGGATAATCAGCTATGTCTGTTGCTGAAGGACTGGTTGTGGGAAGCTATGGTTTCAAAAAGCAGTTGTTTCCTAAGCAGCACGAGCCAATGTTATAAAAGGCCTCATCATTTGCTACCAAACCTTTGAAGTTTGCCTTGCCCAATGGGGTCTGGAAAACTGAGCAGAGCACAGTCAGGTTGCCAACTAAGCCAGACAGGCTTCTGATTTGTGAGCTATTTATTGTTTCTAGAATTGCTGCCCTCATTCATCGTTTCAATTAATTGCAGCAAGCCTGGAGATGATAAATGCCTAGATCATTATTGCTAAATATCTGGGAACATGCTATTTTAGAGCTCAGATTCTTCCTAGAATAAACCCTCAAGTTCCTAATTTGAACACCCCAAATAAATTGTGGTTTCTTTTTGGGACCTTAGGCTTTGTACCAAAGAGGTTTCATATGTTTCTTTTGAAGAGCTGATGTGTAGAACTGGCTGGAACACTGCAAGGGTGAGAGTGTGACTGGCCAGTGTGCTGCTTTGTGCCATTAATGTGCCCTTAGGGTGAGATTTAGAGTATTCCTTCAAGGTATCAATGCAATAGAACTGATGATAAAAAGTTGGGATGTAGAGTGTGTCTTCTGTCCTTTTTCTGGACACAGCTGGTGAGGTGAATGCTTAAAGGCTCTTTTAATTGAATGTATGTTTGGCAATGGGAAAGAAAGAGGCACTATTTTTAGGAAACTTAAGAAATGTTTTGCAGTTTATACTAGGCTGGTTCATTTCAGCTAAGGGGTAGAGGAATGAAGTTGTTGGCCCTTAAGAAAACGTACAAGGGCACTTGTAAACTACAAGCTGCAAGAAGGGCAGCAGGTATTGAAAAATGCAAACTTCAGAGTAATATAGTGAGAAATAAATAGAAACTCACTACTCAAAAGAGCAGCTGACGGTTTAAAAAATTACAGGGAGTAATTTTAAACAGATGACCCAACTGTGCAAAGCATAGCTAGGAACAGATGAGTTGGAATCAGTGTCATTGTTTCTTCAATGAAAGTTCATTAGAACATGATTATTTTCAAACAAGAATGGTGATATAATAGCTGTAAGAAGTAGAGAAATAAGAGCTCAGCTAACCTGGTCTTTGGCTGTGAACAGTGGTAGTCCTCTGGCAGACTCATCTGGTCTCCAGCTTTCCTTCTGTGATTTTTTTTCAAATTACCTTTTGCATCTACAGCATCATCTGGGAGAAATTTCCATAGGCCAGCCATGTATTGTGTGAAAAGGTTTCACTTTTTCCTTTTGTGTAGCATGTGAATTTCATGTCTTGCAGCAGTGCCTATTTGAGCAGCTATTTGTTATTCTTTCCAACCTTGTAAATACTTTAATATTACATGAAGTTGCCTCTGTTCCATGTTAGAGTCCGAGTCTGTTTAGATATTGCATCTGTGAAAACAGTGATAGGTCTTGATGCAGTCTCATTTTCTACTTGGTTTTTTGGTTTTGGGGTTTTTTTTCCCCCTGATTATTCTGTATTCATTTTGGGTGGGAACAGGGTGAGATCAGATGATGTACAGCTAACTGCTTGTTATCTGAGATGTTCTGCTAGGCCACTAATACTGCACAAGTGAGCCAGAGAATAAATGATGCTGGTAGGAGAGTGCTGCCCAATGAGTGACAGAATGGTGTCAGAAAAGATACTGGGCACTAAGTGCCATGGGCTCTCAGGGAGCAGGAAGGGAATGGGCATGGTTAGCACTTGACTGATCTGCAATACATACTGCACCCAGTGCAATGTGGACTTATAAATGCAACACAAAATATGTTGAAACAGGGTGGTTAGAGGGAGTGTTCTCACACGCAATAATGAATTAATTTTGAACAAAGTAATAGGGTGTACTGTGGATTTTGAAAGGGACCATTGCCAGAAATTCTCAGAAATCTTTTGTTATCTAATAAGTGTAATGATTTCACATACAAACTGTTTCAGGCCCTTAAACTGCTATTGTTATTCCAGTCTCCAGTTTACTTGAAAAATGATAATTCTTTCCCTTCTTTGTTACGTTGTTTCCCTAAGCTTCTTTCAATGTCCACTAAGAAACTTTGTTCCAACCCAGTGCCGCAGTTTGTGTTTCAAAAAGGTGCTTAAGCAAGATTAATAGGCTCAAAGAAGCTGCATCCATGGAAATGCTGAAAAGAGTTTACCTTTGCACTGAAGCTTAAAGCTGTTTCCTGGGATTGTGTCATTACAGAATTCCTTCAGTTGGGAAGCAACTTAAAGTCTATCTAGTCCAATCTTCTGTTTAAAGGAGGGTGAACATTAAATGTAAACTAGGTTGCTCATGGCTTGCCCAGTTGCATTTGTAAACTTGTTAAAGGATGAAGTCTCTGCAACCTCTTCCAATTTTAATTATTAAATAGGTAGTTTAATAAATAATAATGTTTGCATCATTTAGACAATAAAATTACAATATAATCATGATCACGTAACTGACAAGTAGATATCGTTGTAATCCTGAGACTGTAAAAATGCAACACAAGTTAAGCAGAACATCCATCAAAACAGTTATCTTGAAAATTCTGGTCTTTACCAAACATGATGGAAATGAAGTTGGCTTCTGGCTGCAAGCATGGTAATTTGCTAGTGATAAGGATTTTGTAATAGTTTGATGCCATCTGTTGTTTTTTAGAGCAATGATGTAAATTCAGCTAATTGCTCCATAGCCCAAGTATTTTATTTTAAACAAGAAGTACTCTGCTAGTATTTAAAATGTAGGACTTGAAAATAACTGCCTGGCACTGCTGATAATTATTTTTAGAGCATGACAAGCATCTGTCTCCAGATGGTGGTCTGTATTCCACCTCCTTCTCTACTGTAAATGGAAGCATGGACTGCAGGAGTAATCTAAAGCTTTTTGTAACTTGTCTCTTTTTCAGCTTTGGTTTGCTTTCGTTAATGGATTTTCTGGGCAGATCTTATTTGAGCGATGGTGCATCGGTCTTTATAACGTGGTAAGTGCTACATGTTTTGACTTGATAGTGCTTGGCACTACTGTATTATTTTGTTGTGTCCTGTCTTTCACAGGTAACTGTCCTAGATGTGTGTCAGGAAAGGTGAGTTCATTTGTAAAAGCCACTTTGAATCCACTCTGAGGTAGGGAAAATAACATAAAAAAATTACACTTTTATTGCAAATGAAAATCTAGGAGAACACCTTGAAAATAAATGTTTAAACTAATATAACCTGCATAAAGCTCTGCAGGTTTTAGATAGAATTTAATTTCCTCTTTGGAAGCATTTTCAGAGTTTTATATTGAATATTTTGGTGACAGTTCATGCTCAAACTACTCCTGATCTCTGAGTTTTGATGAATTTTTCTTGTTCAGACTCTGTAGAGTTAGATGCTGAGGGAAGTGTTATGCAGTTACTTTGGGTTGATTTGTGCTCTATTAGATACAGAAAGAGAAGCTACATCACTGTGTCATCAGCAGTCTGGGAGTGGTTTCTGATTTTTGACATGGCCTGCAGGGTGCCACATTGTGTCATATGGCTTTATTACTTGAATCAGTAATATTATTTAATCAGTCACATAGATGAAAGTCTGAAGGATCTCTGAAGCCAAGTTCTGTAGCATACCATAGACCTGTGTTGGTGTTTTTGACAGTGTTACCTTTGTAATGTTACAGGTGGCCCAGTGCCTGGATTTATAAGCTGTTAGGCCACTGTTAGTGTTAAAGAGTCTCTTTGCAGGGAGGGAATTTAATTTTTTTTCTTTTAAAAAACTCATTCCAAATATATGCTAATACAGAAAAAGCCAGCAAATTATCACAGAATAGTATTAATGGAACCACTTAACTTCTGTCACATTAATTTTAAAAATGATGGCACAAGCCCCCATATTCCATAAGATTTCATACTCTTAGTTGAAGATACTTATTCAAGGATTTATCATTCCCTTGATTCCCTTCACCCTAATTTCCTGACTGTTATGCAGTCTCTGTCATTCATGTTTAGATATTTGCATCTATTATCTTTAAACCTCATTTGATGAATCAATCTACCCTACCTAAAGCTTCTGGATAAAACTCATCTTCTGTAATCAGAAACTAAACCTTGTTTTTTTAAGGTCAGTATTTTCTAAAATTAGAACTGGTTGTGTGGACTCATGGAGAGTCAAGTGTTAGTAGGATATTAGGGACTTCCACAATTTGTCAGGCTAAGATTTTGAAATGCTTTTAGCTAAGTCATTCTCTTCTGTGCAGATTAACCCTTTCTTTCATTAGTAGTCTCATTAAAGTATGAAGTGTATGAAATCATAGTGGTGCTGTAATTCCTGATTTTGCACTGGTTCACACTGGAACTTTGCCTTGGTGATCAAAATCACTAGAAGATTTACTTCAAGTGAGAATGTAAATGCCCCAATAAACACAAGAAACCAGGGGAAGTACATTAGAGCTGAATGAGAACATGGTCTTCTTTGGAATGTATTCGACCAGTGCTCTCAGTTTCAGTTCTCTACCCTCAGCCTACTGCCATTTTAGCCATCTGGTTTATCACTTCATGGGCAAAGATGCACAATTCCCACTGGACTGAGGGTTGTAATTGCTGATTCTCACTCGTCTCTGTTCCTCCCCATTGTTCTTTGTCTGCTCCCCAGCTGCCAGCGTGCTGCTGGTGGGAATCACAGCCCGCCTTCTCCAAATGTGCACACGCCCTAGAAACAGTTCATAACTCCAACCTGCCTCTTAACTTCAAGAACACTTCTCAAACTGGTAAAAATATATGTATGTGTAAGATTTAAAGGGATGTTTCTGATAGAAACTACTGATGTAAAAGGAAGTGAATGAAGTTTAGTCTTCAGACTTGCACCCTGGTGTAACGCACTCTGTGCCTGCACTTGTGGACCACAAGAAACATGGATACCCAAGCTGGCTTTAAATGAGCTGCCTCGGATCCTGGAAACACTTCAAGAGCAGCAATGTTAAAGTCAGTGGAGGCTAATTTACTCTGCTTCTGGCAGAGTGTCCTGCTGCCTGTCTTGGAAGGCTTCCGAGGCTTGGTCATCCAAGCGTCTGCCCGTAGCACAGACACACGCTGCAGTTAATTTGTTCCTATCAGTTCATGCCTGCCAGGGGAATCCCCAAAGTACCATAATGCAGAATGGCCTTTGTTGCTCAGTAGATTTTTTTCTTTTTAATGTGATTTCCACATTTATTCTGTCTGTAAACTTAGTGGTGGTTAAGCATGTTGCATATCTAATTATGGCTACAACAGCAGCTATATTGGAACCTATTCCCACAAGGCTATTTTGTAAAAATACACGTTGTCTTTCCATTGCAGTCTGATGTGTCTGACCCTCGTTGGTTAGCTGGTATATCAGAAACTAATGATGTTTAACTTCTTGGGTTTAAGCTTATTGGTTAATAATATGAATTTTCTTTCATGTTTCTTTTGTTCACAAGTCAATTTTTGAGCATTACAAATTGGTGAAATTAATGTTAGGACTTGTTTGGACCATTAAAAATGATGTCAAATAACATGCTAGGTAGTAGTAAGTCTTCATTGAAGTCTGTGGGAATTTTGCTTTTGTCTAGATAAGGAAACATTATATGAGATACACTTAAAACTAAGAGCTGCTTTCAATTAGTATTTGCTTTCCTTGCAGATTTTCACAGCACTGCCACCCTTTACTCTGGGAATTTTTGAACGATCGTGTACTCAAGATAGCATGCTTAGATTTCCACAGCTATACAAAATCACTCAAAATGCAGATGGTTTCAACACAAGGGTAAGGGAAACCCTGTTACTCTTAAGAAAAAACATAAGCATTCTTATATTCCAGATTTTTCATCTCAGAAAATAACTTATTTCCTGATGTTCCTTCTGCTTTATGCTAACCACTGAGAGTGAATGTTCAGCCTTACAGTTCTTTCCAAGGGATTATTTTTTATTTAAATAAAGGACATCCTTGTTTATAAATAAGGATTTTCTGCTGTGACTTCACCTGAAACTGGTCCTGAAATATCCATAAACTTTGATTCAATGTTAAGTTCATATCCAAGTATGATTTTTCAATTCACAGCTACTGATAAGTCACAATGACATCTCCTAGATTTATTTAACATATGTGCTGTCATAACACTCTCTGCTAGGGTGCTTTTTCATAGTTAACATAGCTCTGTTCCAGTAGTTCTTTTGGAAAATAGAATTTGAATTGGCTTATTTGGACTTCTGAGTTTTGAAGAACACATTTTACTCCATTTTGCTATTTAAATGCTGGAAAATGCCAGCATTTGATATTCTATCTTTTCCATAATGAGCACATCTAAATGTACTTCTGAATCAAGGAAGTTGTACTGTTGCTTTGTTTGGAGAGGAAATTGTAGAGTACATAAAGCTCTAGTTTGTGCAAAATTACATTATCTGCTAGTTAAAAACTGTGGGGCACAAAGTATTTGTCCATTAAAAGAGAATAGAACATTTCATAATACTGAATCACTCTTTTAAAATTACTCTTTGAGGTAGTTAAATAAAGTTGACTCAATCTGTCTGCCTTATTTCAATATAGATCTTAAACTGAAGCATACTTGCCTATTATGCTTCAAGTTGATAGAATAAAATGATCATACTGGGACCAGTGTTTTCTTGTGAAAGAGCAGAAATTGTAGGAGAAAATAGATTCTGCAAAAGTTTAGGTATTTCACTTCAGGACAAACATTTTCTGACTCTAAACTGCACAATGAAGTGTTTGTTAGGAGTTAGAGAGAGGTCAAGAGTTTCGGACTTTACTGATGGCTTGGTTTGTTTTCCCTCAGGTTTTCTGGGGTCACTGCATCAATGCCCTCATCCATTCCATCATTCTTTTCTGGTTTCCACTGAAAGTGCTGGAGCATGGTAAGGGCTTCATTATTTCTTATATGTGTAACTGATGTTCAGTCTTACAGAACCAGTGTGTTTGCAGAAGGGGGGGTCGTGACAAGTCCCAAGAAATAATGCTGCCAGACAGTTCAATAGACTTTAGCTGCTGAGCTTGGCAGGTTGTCTAGTGACTTTCAGAAATTATTCTAATCTAACATAATTATTGTTCATATAGTGACTTTAATAGGTGAAAAATGAAACTACTGCTTTGCTAAGTCTTACCCAAATACTGAGTGATGTTTTACAAAATGCCTTTTTTTTTATGGAAGTGTGTTGAGATCTCAGCATTTGATTGAATAATGTTCTTACAGCAGCTGCCTTAGAACCGTTTGCTTTATATCTTGTTGGAACTCCCCCATTCCATAAAACAGTACTGTGAAAAAGAATTGGCTGGAATGGAAGTAAACCAGATCAAGAGTCAGAGATGCTGGGGAAATGAGACTCTCTGGTGTACAGATTAGGGTTATTAAGTCTTGCTTTTCGGGGTAATGCAACTACATGGTATTTCAGGGACTAGTAAATCCCACATTATTGTAAATGTAGGTGAAACCAGTGGGAAGAAATTATGATGCTTGACTCTAGTTTAGAAGGTTGAATGATTTCTTTATTATAGTTATACTATAATACCTTAATATACTACTTTAAGGAGATACTAAAATTATATACTTAATTTTTTAAACTACTATATCTAACTAACAACTCGTGACCTTGCAAGAATCTAGACACAGGTGGATCTGATTGGCCATCAGGCTCAAACAATCCCCACCAGAATCTAATCAAGCAATCACCCTAGGTAAACAATTCTCTAAACACATTCCACATGGGAAAAACAAGGAGCAGAAATAGCACTTGTTTTCTCTTTCTTCTCTCTGTGCTCCTCTATGAAAAAAATCCTGAGAGAGAGAAGAATGTGCCTGCCACATCACATGGTTCCTACCTAGCTTTCCAGTATAGTTGTGTGGGTGGGAAAAATCATAGGAAATGTGTTCTTTGATTGTAGTAAGAAATAGGGTTAGATCAGATGAGGAATTTAGGGCTGGTGAAGAGAATATTTATCTAAGTGAAACTCTTTCCTGGAAAACACTAATTTTAGGAAAACCTTCTCTGCTCCAGAATGGATTAATTGGGGAGGATGTGAAAGAAATAAAAAGGGAAGGAAGATTAATGCTCATGTCAGAGGCATGATAGTAAAGATACTTGTGGGGGTTATGTTCATGCTTCTCTACTTGGCTGATTAAAATGTCAGTATCATATCCTTGGTGGGAACTTTTATGGCTGATGGACCATATAAAAAAAGGACTTCCCTTTCATCTGTACATGAAGGTTCTGTTTCGTGGGAGAGGGGCATTTATGGTTGGTTAGTTTTTGTTTTGATTTGAGGAGTTTTGTTGTTCTGTTACACTGTTTTTATGACAAATGTTAATCTTGAATAGCTCTTTTAAAAATTCAACTGCAGAAATTTTAAGTTAACACCTGTAGTGTTTACAGTTAAAATTACATAGTCTTCCGTAGATGTTTTTCTAGTTCCTAGATAGATAATGTGCTTTTCATTTCAACAATTAGAATTATAACACTGAAATACCATCTCAAATGGTAACTTTCTGCGTTCCTTTTAATAGGTTGCTTAGTTTGTTTTCCAGAGAGGAATGAATATTGAATTTTCAAGTTTCTTTGCATTTCCAAGTGCAAGAAGGATTTCAGTGCCAGAGACAAAAATGTGCCATTCAGACTGGGATGGTTCTTAACCTCTTGAGTTCCTTAGAATGTGAAGTACAGTAGTCCAGGAATGGGCACTTGTATAGCTTCAGAAATGAATGTTCACTGAGCATCCTGCTGTTCTCATTAGCACAAGTTGAGACTTATAGGAAAATTTATTCAATTATTTAAATGTTCACTGTGATGTTACACTAGAGCATGGCCGTGTCATGTCAGCTTGTTCTAGCAAAACTGATCCATTTAGGCATGCCTTTTTCTTAATAAACTGAGCCTTTTGGCACCAACAGGGTTCATTTGGTATGGGAGACTAAGTTCCCTAGTGCTCTTCACCTATTTCATAGACACCAGGGGAAAGAGCAGGGTGACTGTAAAATCTTGGTGTCTCCCTGAATGATGTGGTAAATGCCAGAAGCCACTGGGGAGGAGCTGGGCTGAGGAAGGTGCCACTGGCTAGAGATCATGCCAATTCCTAACCTAGCTGTCTCAGGCTTTAGCTCCAGTTGCAGAGTTAGTCACTCTGCTGCTGTTTCTTAGTAGTCAATATTGAAAAGAAAGCAGGGATACAGAGGTAACAACTTCTGGAAAATATTCAGAGTCTGTCAGTTCTTTGGGGACAGCCATGTGCAGCATGGTAGAAGGAAAACAAAACAAGTAGCTTGGGTTAACTGTACTGTATAAATATATAGGGGTTTTTAGCTGTAAGCTAGGCAGGGTCTTCATCACAGAGGTCAGGGTGTCAGGAACTCTTCTTTACAGGTTTAAAAATTTACTGATCCTGGAGCACACAACCTTACCAATGTCAAATCCAGTTTTTCAAGTAAATCTAACAAAATGTTACTGTCATTGATTCCTAGAGAGGCTACCTAGAACAGAGGCTAGACAGTGTTAAAGGAATAAAGTAGGTATTTATTGAAAGGCCTTCAAAGGATACACCTTGGGCAGTACAAGAGCCCGACCAAGGCTTGACCCAAGATGGACAATGGGTCACACATTTTCACACTTTTATAAGTTTTGGTCCATTTACATATTGGGGTTCATTGTCCAATTACAGCTTCAGGTTATGAAGTCCCATCCTCCCAGATTGCTCTCCACAATTTGCTGTTGTTTATACTTTCTGGTCTGAGGCTGCAACGGTGTCCCTGGTTCTTGTCTAACTAAACTGTGAGGAGAACTTGCTAACGCTTTATATGAAGTTCAGAATTATATACTAATGCAGTACAGAATCTGGATAATATAAAAGCTAAAACTTGAGGCATCATCATGGTAGAACTGCTCACTGTGCTAGGCAGTGTGTGTTTAGGAATGAATCCAAGGTTTTGTCTTAAGCATTTTTGTCCCTGCTGTTCATGTATTTCCCTAGCAGTTGTCTTAAAACATGTGAAAATAGCAGTACTTATCATGCTTGAGTAATGCTTGAAAACTCCTGTGAGTACAAGTTAGTTGGCATTCGTGTGGTGGTTGAATGTGTTTTCATGGTGTTCCAGTTTGCTTCAGCAAGGGCTGAGAGACTAAATGACATTTGAAGTATTGCCAAGCTTGGCACTTTCAAATGATAGATTAGCGTGTATGTACTCACCCTTGTGCAGTTGATAGAGAATGGGTGGGCAGAGACTGAATATTGCTCAGTTATCAAACTAACCTCCAGTGAGATATCGTATATGTTTATATGTGTCCTTTACAAATGAAACTGTCACTGCTCTTCTTAATTCAGCTCTCTTTCAGCACAAGTCAGCTGGTGTCAGCTGAGGCCTGGCTGAGCACAGCTTCTGCATTACCCTTACCTCATGGTTTCTAAGAGTGCTTTTCAATGTTCAAAAAGGAAAGGTTGGGACCAGTTATTTTTTCCCGAAAGTTTCCTTGTTCTTTTGTCCATTCTTAATAAACTATAAACTGATAACAAAGGTGATCTTCTTTATCTTCTTCTTTCAGATGCAGTATTCACAAATGGACAGGGAGTTGACTATTTATTTGTTGGAAACATCGTTTACACTGTAAGTTTGTGTATCCTAGCAATTTTTGAATGGTGGAATTTCTTTCCAGCCTTTTTTTTCACCACAAGGAAATGGTGTAAACCTGAAAAAAGTGTGTGAGTGAAAAAAAAAATCAATCTGATGCTGTGTGTGTGATTTTTCCTTCGTCCTTTTAAATTTTTTTCCCAGACATATACCAGCAATAGCTTCTGCTCTGTCCTTCCCACATCCCCTGCCAAGATCCTGGGTTGCTACCTAAATGGTAGTAGCTTTTTAGGTGTAAAGGAGAGATTGAGATTTGAGAGTGTTAGTAATGAAGTTGTCTTCTTTCTTCTTTTTCCTTGCAGTATGTTGTAGTCACTGTTTGTCTGAAAGCCGGCTTGGAAACAACTGCATGGACTAGAGTAAGTACTTCCCAGTATTTCTTATTTTATTAGCACACCTTCCTCCCTAATGAGTATTGATACAGATAAGAAGTACTAAAAATCATTTGGGACTTCAGAGTTTTAATTGTGTCTTTCATGTCAGGATAGACTGCTAAGCTCCGTAAGTACAGAATGTGAGAGGAATGAACTCGTAGATCACACGATATCTGTGATGAAAAAGGGCAGGCTGACAGAAGTGGGAAGAGTACACTAGAAGTGTATTGTCAACATCTCTACTTAAAAATGAGGAAAATTTTGCATGAAATCAACATACTACTGTAATTGCTTAAGAAAATGCATTAAGAAAATTATCCACTGTACTCTGTAGATCCTTCAAAATTAATGCAATAGGGAATGAAAAGTATCTGCCCACAGATAAACAGCTGGGCTTTGGAAACATCTTTCAACTGGGTAGAAAGAACTAGTGATGAGTTCACATTGGTTGAATTGTTTTGGTTTTAAACTTAGTGTAATAAGGATGTTCATTAAATAGTTATGTTGGTTCCTTGAGTTATTGACTTGAAACGGGCAAGTGCTCTGTTACTGGTAGGTGACAGAATCCAGCAGGGCAGTGAGCTCCAAAGAATGTGAGGGATGGGGAAGGGCTCCAGTGTTGAGGAATCTTCAACACCTTTTTCACTTCCTTTCCCCTAGCCCTTCTGAAACACTAATTTTTTTTAATTTTGATGGAGTCACTTTTCCTCTGCACTAGTAAGATATTTTAAGGGAATCCAGTTTTCATGACATACTAAGAATCTCTACTCTCAAGACTAAGATGTTTTGAGGACACATATTCTTATTCTACCAGTTTCTTTGAGGGTTTAGCTTAGATCTTGTTAACCTCATTGCTTCTGTTAGTTGTAAAATGTTTTATTTCATTCCTCCCAGAGGAATTGTGGAGATCAATGAGCTGACATCTGTTCTGAATTTTAAAGATGAAATGCTATCTGTATGGGTTATTTAATTGTTAGGGAGATGTTAATATTTTCTGCCCCATTCTCTCATCTGAAAATAAAATCTGAGTGGTTTTTACTGTTGCTTATGCATCAGTTCTGTGTTGTGTATCAACATTTTAAAATGCAAAAATCCTTAAATTAATCCCTTGTGCACCAGAAAAGCATATAACCAAGTCAGCATTGAAGGCATGTGAGCTTGTTTAGATCTTGTTTTGTTGTGAACTCTTTGATGGTTTCTCTTCTCTCCTCTTCCCTGGATAGGTAATGGGTGTCTTTTCAATCACTTGGGGATAATCATGATCCCCTCATTTCTAAACTTTTTTTTTAAAAGGTACCATAACATTTAGTAGATATTAGAGTTCTGTAACTCTGTCATTTTACAGAGAACTTACTGTTATTCACGCAAGAGTTGTGTTTAGAATCAGCTTTTTTCTACATACACTTCTAAATTCTGTCCCATTGCTTGGAACAGTGACTCTCGTAATTTCAAAATCTGATGTTGGTTATAGTTTCAGCTGTGAGTGAATCAACACACAGAGAATTTTTAGGTTACTTGAAGAGTATTAAATTTACAACACTGAGTTAAGCCTCTTCTCCATCATCAAGCGGATTGGTTACAGGCAATTTGTTCTAGAGAGTGAGAGGGACACTGCCACTTGGGAGAACAAGGTGGTTGCATTAGAAAACTTTAAATAAATAATGCAGTCAAAGTGTTTGGGAGCCTGGTATATCCAGTAGGTAGTGTGGAAAGAAAGGCTGTGATAAAAGTGGCAACATAATGCATAATAAAATCCACACACTGAAGTTGAGTGGAGTGGCTTCATGTTACGTGTGGCCTTTCTGGAGCACTGCAGTAGGCTTTTTCCCAAATACACACAGCTTTTTTCATCACTGCTTTACCACACTATAGGAACTGTTTCAGAGAAGCAAGGCACACGGGAGAGCCACACACTCCAGCTAGTTTTTATGCAAGAACCTTGATTTCTTGTTTCCTGTCATTCATTTAACACATCTGGGCTTTCATTTAACACATCATGGGCTCACTTCTGGTTTTGCACGAGAAGTCTCCAGGGGTAAATGCAGATGTCAGTGGAGAATCAACAGTGCCAAGGTTGGTGGGGTGACTGTGTAAGGAGCATTTTCAAGCAGGCCAAGGAGGTCTCTTCCAGAATGCAGAAGCTCTTTTAAAGGCAGAGAAGCATGTTTGGGCAGAGTTAAGCCTGAGATAATGAGATTATTGGAACAACCACGAGAAGAAGGTAAAGACAGCATAAAATGAGCAAAGTCTGCTCAGCTGGAAAGGGTGAAGGTCTGCAAAAATTGAAAACTGTCCTAGCAGCAGAATGGAAAGAAAAACCTGAGAGAGACAAAAAAAACTGACGTCATTTCACTAGCATAAATACACTTCCTATAAAATAAGTCTGTGTCTGAGATTGGCTTCTCTGCTCGCTTTTATGTTTGCTGATTTTAGTTATAAAGTACAGGAGGGAAGCACCAGTCCCAGCTATCCTGAGCCTTCTGTCCACTTGTCTAAGAGGAAGGCTGTGGCTCAAGAGAAGGTATCAGATCCTTTTCAGAAAGCAGTGATGGTGCTGTTCTGCCATTGCATGGGGCTGACTTTTCTTAAGGATGAGTTCTTGCAGCAGCCTTGCAGTACTTGATCTTTGGGGAGCTGAGCACTACAGTTGCTCACTAGGGCAGGGCTTCTAGTTAGAATCTTGATGTGAATTGTGCCCAGTTTTCAGAAAAGTACGTAGACTGAAAGGATAAAATTCCTCTTGTCCTCCAAGTGTTTAAAAAAAAATCTTTCAATTTCTTACTTTTCTTCACATTAAAACTGAATTGAGCATGTATGTGGATGTTTTGGAGGTTTTTGTTTGTTATGTGGGGGTTTGGGGTGTGGTTTTTTGGTTAGTTTGTTCTTGTTTGTTTGTTTTAAATAAGGAGTTGTTTATTTACTGAGGTCAGATCTCCTGGGTGAAACAGAATAAATAGCAAAGTTTGAAAACAAATCTTCCTGCCCACTGTGTCTCTTCAGGAAGGGGCCTATCCCATGTCTTGCTTATTATTAGCCCAGCAACTTTCAGGATTGAACAAAATTCCAGCTTTCTGAGAGTGCCTAGAAGAGTGTTCTTTCCATTGCCTCTGACATTTTGCCGTATGAATGCTTCCACTGTAAGGTAGTCTCTAGTTGATCCCAGCTCTCTGCCAGTTGCACTGGTGCTGCAGGCTCCTTGCTTGTTTGTTTTCACTGCCTGTGTTGGAGAAAGCTGTCTTTTCAGAGGATGTCCAGCAGCTGCAGATTAGGAGCAATCTTCTTCTTCCAGAATTTTGTATTTATCTCACAGCAAGAGTACAATACTCAGACACTTCTTTGGTTCTCAGACATGCTGTTCAAAAAGTCAACAGACACAGTCATCCAGTAGGAAGTATAAAGCCGAGAGCTGAACAAACACGCTGTGTCCACCAGCACCCAGTATGTGAATTCATTCCCATGTTCCTGAACTCATATGTAATTAGTAATTAAGATTTATGCAGGTACTTCTCTGAATTGGAGCCAAAGTCATCAGCCACAGGAGTTGTTGGCATCCAGAAAAGCTGGAGCCAATAATGAGCTCAGTTGCTTGTTACAACTGAAATTACTGGTTCCATCCACTGTGGTGTAAAAGTAAAACAACTTAAATCATCCTGAAGAGAAAAACAGTTTGGGTGTGTAGGAAAAATTACTTTAATGCCACTGAGAAGAAGTTTGTGCTGGATGTGCTCTTGGTCATTTAATAGCTCTTTATTTTCTCTTAGTGAGTCTACAGACTAAAAAACCAGTAAAGATGTAAACTGCATTGCATATCTGTAAATCAGTTAGAACACCTTTAAAACAAAAACAAAAAACCAAAAAAAAAAAAAAAAAAAAAAAAAAAAAAAAAAAGTGTATATATACACTGCCATAGGGGATTTGTCCATATGAACTTTAACCTGCACATTTGAAAATTTCTACCTTAATTTATATGTTGAATCTGGAATGTGCATGACAGGATACAGGAACTAGATGAGAGAAATTATGGTTCCAAGGAAAATCTGACAAGTTTTTGGAGCTCCAAATAAGACAGATTGGCTGAGAAGAGTATCTGTCTGCCCTGCTATGAGGCAAAGATTAAAGAGAAGTGGTTTGTGCTGTTTGAACAACCTGCGCTACTGGCCCAAAACCAAGAGCAGTAGACAGGCCTGAGTGAGACCGACAGAGACCTGAACAGGGAAACACTTCTGGGCTGGGTGGATGGAGGAAGTGCCATGTGTTGACTCTGCTTCTCTCCCTGTTCCTTGGCAGTTCAGTCACCTGGCCGTCTGGGGAAGCATGCTGCTCTGGCTCGTGTTCTTCGGGGTGTACTCGGCCATCTGGCCCACGTTCCCCATCGCGCCGGACATGCTGGGGCAGGTCAGTACCAACGCCTGGCTCTGGGGACAGCACGGCGCCCTGCTGCCCCCAGCGCTGCTGCCTCCCGCTTCCTCAGCGCTCACCTAGTGCTAGCAAAGCACTTCTACTCTAGTGAGAGTGCTTGGACTTCATTTTAACCTTTTCTTAATCCCGTTATTCATTTAGCTTAATCTCCTCGTAAGAGTTCTCTTTGTCCCCCAAACTGACATCATCCATGATTACATGCACTGTGGATACTGTATGACAATTCCCAATTCGCTGTGAAGGCAGTGGGACTGGCTCTTTTGTTAGTGTCTAGTCCTGTCAAGATTTTGTGTGTTTGACAAAATGTCATATTTGGTTTGGGCTTTCATTTTGTCATGGGTTTGTTCTTTTCCATATGTTGTGTTTCATATTGTTACTTTTTACCTTCATTCATTTTAAATAAAGGGAATTTCCTTGAGAATAGAATGAGATGGTCAGAAGCAGAAGGAGAGCTGATACATTGCTGATTATGATACTGGAGGAATTCTGGATTTGTTCCTTCCATGTCAGCTGAGCTCCAGGTGGTAAAATTTTCCCTTCAGTGTCATTATTTCAACCCCTGGTGAGAAGATGGAATAGCAAGCCTGTCAAAATTGCTCAGGAGACTCATGCATATTTAAAATCGGGGGATAGCAATTGACAATTGTAACAATTAAGGATTTAATAATTGCCTGATAAAAATTTATTTTGTAGAGGTTGGAACTGCTTTCAAATCTACCAGAAAAATGTATTGGGTTGTAAGTTTAGACTTCAATGCAAAGATGTAGTTTATTATACAGAAAGAAAAGCTGTCTAATAATTTCAAGAAATTATGTGCTTAGATTGATACCCTTATGTACTATAAAATGATAATTAAAAAATCAAGTGTTGGCAATTAGATTTTTGAGATTACTCCCATGTTTATATTCAACAAGAGCAGTCAGACATGATTTTGTTGCTGTTCTGGCTTAATACATATTTTATTATTATGCTCTAAAACACTGAGGATAATGGAGGCTATGATATGTTTTCATGGACACCTTTTACAGCTGAGACTGACAGCTGACAGCAGGTGAGTGACTGACAGACAAAGCCTCAGTCTGCTAGTAGTATTTCCTGGTGATCTTGGCATGTTTCACAGCACACACAGCATCAGTAGCTCTAACTCACATTTTCATATATTGGGCAGGAATTTGACTTCAGGATCATGCAGAGTCAAGAACGACTTGTCCTCCAAAGCAGACTTTAGTGCTGCCACTAGCATGTCAGCCTTCTAAAATGTAGACAGTATGGTGAAATGTTGCTTCACACATAAGGGGCCAAACTATGGGCTTTAGCTTGCTATTGCCTTTCTTTTTTTTCCAGAAGTGACTCTTATTTTTTATTGCAACTTAAGCAAAATTCATGTTGTGTTGGTCTTCAATGTTTGCTGCAGCATATAAAACCACAGGTCTTGGAACAAAACCTTCATATTAATAAGGCTTTCGTTTTTCTTGAGTATGTTTTTAGAAAGTGTTTGTATGTTACTTTTGGTTTGATGCTCTGATTTTCTGACATTATGTCTTGAGAAATGGTACTAATATCTCGCCAACATGAAAATATTCTATTCTCCTTTTTTTTGTTCCATGGAGAACACATTTACCTTGGCTGGTAGAGTGTCCAGTCCAGTACTTGTGGAGCTGTGGATGTGGATCAGTAGTTATGAATCTAAAACATTAAGGATAGGTGATCATTCTCTAGAGATGATTTTTGAATTCAAGCAGTCAGAAATAAGCTGTTCTACAGCTTTCAGTGTGTGCTAGAGGGGATCAATATCATTCTACCAGTTTTCTTGTATTTTTGAGAGAAGGAGCAGCAGTTGGAAAATGTGGGGTTTTTTCTTTTTTTTTCTTTTTTTTTTTTTCTCTCTTTTATCCTTCTGTAAAATTAAGGAAAGCTCCCAAGGTAAAGGGAACTTGTTTAGCACTTGCATTAACTCCCACAAAGTCTCTTGAGTAATTGATTGCTGTCATGAAACCAGCTCATGAAATGAGCTGGGACCATGTTAAGGCTCTAGTCAGTAAAATGAGTTCCCTTGCTGCCTAGGCTTAAGCAATTTCTTTACTCCTGCTGTATTCTTTTGTTCATTTATAAGTAATTGAGGTGTCTTAAAAGCATTGTTCTTGTTTCAGGTCTTGCTAGTGTGTTTATCTTCAAATAAACTGAATTCCAGGATATTTTAGATCCTCATACTATGCAAATCTAATAGCATTTGAAGGAAGCTGATTTTAGCTGGAATAGTCATTAGCATTTGTGTCAACCAGGACTTCGTGCCATCAGTAGAAGGCACAGGGGTGCAAAACATTTTATTCTGTTGTTTCATCAAATGTCGGCATGGAACCTAGCAGACTTACAAGTATGTGATGCTTTGTTTCTGCTGGGGTTTGTTAAACTGTTTGCACTAAGTATTTCTTTCTCTTGCCCATAATATCTTGAGCATTCTCACAGGAAAATACCACCATTTTTCCTCCTTGAGGGCAAAGGAAAGCGACTTACTTATTCTCTCTTGTCAGAGTCAACTTATTTCTTCTGTTTCCACTGCAATATTAATGATGGAATACATACGACATATTAAGACAAAGCTGTGATTAAAGTCTCAATAGTCCTTTATAGAAATTTTCCAATAGTATGACATCTGGTACTTTGGGAAAAAACTCTGTCTGCTCTGGGGGAACCTTTTCAGACACACAATTTCTCTTCAATACTATCAAAAATAATAATATAAGAATAATGTAAGAAAACTCTCTGCTTGGTCTCTTGGCTTTCCTGAATTTCTGTATTTTTTCAAGTGAATTTTTTTTTTATATTTACGAGAACAGTGGCACTGAGAAGAGTTGGTGCCTTTTGTTGTCTTGCCTTTGGAGCCAAGATGCTTTAATGGGAAGTGATTGCTTTTGAATGGTCGCTTCCAGATGACAGTGTTTTGTACAATATATGAGTCCTTTCCTGCCTTTTGGGTAGTTATGAATTACCACCACAGATTTTTGAAAGCAAATAAATGTCTGTGTTTTTAAAAAGAACTATCTAGTTTCATACTCATTAACTGGAAGAAGTGGTACAGAAATGTGCCACTCTGAGGATGTGAGTTCCTATTTAATTATCATGTCCCTGAACTTATGGGGCTTGTAGCTCATAACCCAGTGATATTTTGTTGATGAGCGCATTAGCCACAGTCCTGCCCTCATGCAGTCTTGGGTATTTTGCTTGTTTGCCTGGGGATGGAGATTTGATGCCCTGAAGGGAACAGTGAGTGCTAACATTTATGCTTATTTCTTATATGAGTCATACATATGGTGCAAGAAATATGCTGCTAATGCTCTGTTCTTGTATTGATTTCTTCATTGGAATTGAAGCATGCTTTAGGTTCATGGGAATAATACTGCACTGTATGGAATTAAATTCTGTGTGCAGGATTCCCACCCCCACACGTCTAAATACCTGTACCCAAAAGCATGCATATGTACAAGAGGATGCTTTGAAAGTGATCATACTTTGAGTCTTGATCTAGACATTATCTATGATGAAGAAAAACAGGTATCTTCTTTCCCTACCTTGAGCTGAAATTTTTAGTGTTTTAAGGAAGAGTAGGGCTGGCAGGAAAAGGAGTATTCCTATCACCCCTCTGAAGCATCTGCTTGTTGATGATGAAAGAGCTACTACATAGCTGTGATTTCTTGTTTCCAGTTTATTTACCTTAATATGTGTTGTGTTTTGTGTCTGCCTCATTAGTTGTTGTTACCATTAAGGAAATATCTTTAGGAATATGAGTATCAGTCTCATTGTTTCTGCCTGAAACAGAGGGGTTTTAATCTGGTTTTGAGACAGAATGTGCTGTGGTTATTTTAAAGTGCAAGTTTAAAGTGGGTGTTTCTAATTTTTTAGACTTCTGCTTTGTGCTCTATGTGGTTATGTTGCAGAACTGGGGTTTAACAATCATCTTGCTCTTAGGATGTTATTAGGAGACCCATCTCATCAAAACCTCATGGCTGGAGGTTTTGAAATTGGGGCTGCTGCACTTCCCAGTTACCTTAATACAGCTGGATTTGAGAGAAGACTTCTTGAATCACAGTCCAAATAATTCTACCACCAGCATAGGTGAAACAGCTCCATGTAAGACCCACTTTCATAGCTGTAATTGCAGGTGTGCTTTTATTTTCTAGAGCTCTGCACATCCTTGACAGAAGATACTTATTTCTTGTCCAGTCAGATTCTTGCTAGGTTATTTGTCGGCTTATGAAGACTTTTAAAGAAGCTGCATACAGAGTTTACCTGGATTAAAGGTGCTTTTTAAAAAATCCCAGTAATGGAGATCTCTGGTGACCCTGTGTAATGTGACAGTAGCAGGACTTGCTTGTTTTAATGGTTTGTTAAGAAGACATCTGTCCCTTTTTTAGCAAAGCTTCCCATTCATCTGTGTGTATGGCATTAGCAAGATGGGCTTGCCTTGACTATTGCACTACTGCTGGTTTTTGAGGGTGGGAGATGATGTAGATAAAGGGTGTGATGGACTCGGGTTGCATGTTGGTTTTGTAGTTGGCCTTCGATCTGAAACTCTGAGATCTTGCTGATTGAGTTCTTACCAAAGCATGTGAGAAAACTTCATGGTTTTCAAGACTTGGAAACAACACAAAACAACCCCCAAAAATCCTGGAGGCAAGATAATAATCATTATTCTGGTATAATAAACAGGTTTCATATTACTGCCCTTCCAAATCCACACTGCAAAGCTGACAGCTTAATGTACATTTTTGTGTTTTCCAGAATACTTTTGTCTTACTCTCTACATTTGAATTGTTTTCCAGAGGTCTCCATTGTTGTTCTCTCTGGCTTCTCATATTTCCACAGTTTGGTGCTAGTTAGAAAATTGGCTGTTCTGATTGTGGTTTGTTTGTCTGCAATCAGTTGCACATTACATTGTGGTGTCAATGTTTTGGTTGATGAAAATGCTTCATCCAGCTGTTACGCGCAAATCAGACTTTGCCTGCAGATTGAGGTTCTTAATGCCTGCTGATCATGTTTGTTTTTATTATTATGCACAGAGGTCTCTGTGGCATTTGATGTGGTTTTGGAACATTTTCTGCAGTTTTGGACTAGGCTCTGAGCAGACAAATTAGACTAACGAAGCATGCGTATATTTCTAAGCATCTGTTGAAGGAGTGGGTTTTTATGAACCACACATGGCTTTCAGAAATTAATCTCTCACTTCTAGATCTCTGGCATTGTGTTGTACTATGTCATACACCACAAAGATGAAAAAATTGAGATAAATTAATATTTTTATAAGTCGTGAATGTGAAACTAATATATTAAGTATGCTTATTTTATGCAAGCTAATCCCCCAAAACATGCCCCTTTACCTATTTGGCAACTTTGACGCAAACCTGTTCTAAATATTTCTGAAAGATGTCCCAGACTTAATTTCTCCTTAGGAAATATTTTACGAAGGCTTTAAAGCAGGACTGTGTATGCAGCTGTGCCCAGCACTGTGCTGGCATTTCCTATATAGAGCCATGTGAAAATAGCATTAAACCAGAAGCAGAAATGCTCGTTCAGGTTTGGGAACTGGCAGTGCAGAGCGAGGCGGTCAGCTGGCTTCAAACTTCTCCAAAGTTTTCGTCTGCTCACCTTCAATTCTTGGTTCCTTCTCTGCAGAAGAGCTGTGGCTAGCAGGTGAGTGCATTAGATGGAGGAGCAATAGGTAAGGGAGTGGTTGTGAATGGTTACCTACAGGTTGTACAGATGGTGCAGAGGTGGTCAGCTGGTTTTTCTTCAGTGTTGGGGTGTAACCTGGGACTAGAGCCATGCTGTCTGGGCAGTGTTGGTTTGGAGATCAGGTAGCTTTAACTAGTGTAAGTGCTGCTCAGTAGCTTAAATAAAAATATAGAGCATTTACACTTTTGTGTAATTGCCCGTTATCCCAATTTATTGGCTTTGGAGTGGGGAAAAGCAGTGTCCAGGAACCAAGCTCCTTCACTCAGGATGGAATTACCATTCTGTAGTAATGGACTGTGCTTCAGAAGTTGCATGTTTTCTCAATTTGGAGTTCAGCGTTGCTTCATGTCCCTCAAAATTTTCCCAAATAGCTTTATTCATATATTTAGAAGTAGTAAAGCCTTGTTGCAAGTTCATGGAAAGATGTTTGGAAGATATCCTATTCCATATTTTCTCAATTAGAAACAGCTGCCTTTTAAATATACAAGAGCAGCTACTGTATTGTACCAGAGGCAGCGTTTACTAATACTCATGTCTACAAAAAAAGTCTGTGTTTTGAGCCCCCTTGACAACCAAGGACAAACTAAGGACATATGACTTGTCTCTTGGATCAGAGTGTTCCTGATGTAGGCTGTGTTCTGTATTAGAAACTTAAAGAGGAAAACCAAGCAGCTCTACGGTGTGGGTTTGTCATGTATGACAAGGGTTTGTGTGCATCTCAGTAGAAGAGAAAGCTGTTCTTCTATTGGATAAGTGGAAAGCTGCCAAGCAGTTTTTATGCTTCTCATGAAGCAGCACTTGGCCTTTGCAGCATCTTTTGCAGATGAAGTTTGTAGGTTACCAGTGTCCTGCGCAGGCTGGGCTGGCGGCAGCACGAGAGGCTTGGTAGCCAGGAGGTGTGGGTCTACCTCAACACATGGTCACTGCTGAGCACTGCTCTGCCAGCTCGCCAGGTGTGCAAACCAGGCACATTTCCAGCTGCTGTGAAGGCATCAAGCAATAGCTCATTCCTACGTGGTGGTTGTTGCCTAAACAATCTGGCACAATGAGGAAGTCCATGGCAGAGAGGACATGAAAGCAGACCAGCATGCTGCCATTCCCATAATTGATAGGAAAGGTGGCAGGGTAATTGTGTAGAGATGATTTTTAAAAGTGTGTTTAAACTCATAGCAATGGAGCTGTGACTCCTTTAGAAAGTAAGAGGAGCAGCAGATGGGATCTATTCCAGAGGGCAGGAGGTGACTGTCTGTGAGTTGGAATTAGTGGTTGTATGGCTTGCTTTGGTCACACTTAAGTCACTTGATTTTCTGATGAATGCAGGGAAGCCCAGATAGCAGATATTTGGGGGTTGGTTGGGATGTTGTTTTTTCCTTCATTCCTTGGGGACAGAAGGGTCGTGTTATGTTTTTATTTGAATTTACATATTATAAAGGGGTTTTGTTTATGGAAGACTTTTTGTTTGTTTAGCCGAATTTGTGCTCCATGCCACTGTTTCTTCCCTTCACTAGCAGATTTCATTTTCGTAAGAGGCAAGCATAACTATGTCACATGGGAAAATATTTCCAGATCAATTTGAAGCATACCTTTATTCCCTTTCCTCCCTAAAGTATATGTTTCATGAGATCATTTTTTCTCCCCAATTGTATTATGTCAAAATTTGATCCAAAAAGCCCTGAGGAGTAGAAATGATCTCTCTTATATTGTTCTAAGGCAAGCATAGGTACACAGGCTTCAGGAGTAGTGAGGCTGGAAGGAGTACAGCCCTTCCAAGTGCCCCGGCTGCTGGTGTGGGTCAGCCAGAACAGCTTGGCCCCCATGGCTTTCCTGTTAACTCAAGAGCTCACAGCAACAATGGTATCTCCTACTGCTTCTCTATTGGCAGATGTGTCAGGCAAAAAGCAATTGAATGCAGCCACTTCAGAGAATGCCTTCGGGGTTTTGAGTCTGTGCAGGAAGTCAAACTGCACCCATTTGGCTTGCAGAGTGTAATTTCTCATTTGGGTATTTGCAGCACTTGAGCTGTTGTTTTTATACCAATGCTCTTGTCAGAAGGTGTAGGAAGGAGTGTCTCCAGAGAGCTGTGTTTTCTTGGGATTCAATAGGATTGATAGGAGAAAAGGACAGAATTATACAGGTGCTGTCCATACTATAATGCCTGAAGTGTGGAGGGGTTGGTTATGTTTACGTGTGCCACCACTGGTCTCTGTAGCATAAAACCCAGCAATGGTACCTCTCAGTAGGCTGATGTTGGAAAACAAGTTTCTTTCACTATTAGGAGCTGCAGCCTCTTGCTGAACATCTTGCAGAGCTACATCTTGCAGCTCTGGACACATCTCCTCTTTCTAAGATACGGCTTAGATAAGGCAGTTGCATGCTTATGGTAGAGTCAACAAGCTAGTGCAGAGAAACCTTGGACAGTAGTGTTGTCACACACAAAAGAGGATAAGCAAGTATAAACATTCTTTCTCGGTGCCATGCAGTGCTTTGTGGCAGATGCTGAGTGAGGAAGGAAGGATTCAGTACAGTGGCTGAAATGTAGACTAGAAGTTAGACCCAACATGGCTTTTTTGTTTTCAATAAATTATCCCAATTGCAAGGTGTCAAACAGCATTTCTCTGCAAGTACTACTTACCACTTCTTACCCTGTTCAGTATCTGGGAACTGGCAGTTCCTTTCAAAAGAAATGAGCTACAGCAATATTATATGCAAACTTACTTTCATCATCTCATTCTCATTTGGACTGAAATGGTTTTTATCTCACATTAGAAGATTCCTGAGAAGGGAACGGACAAACACCTACTAGCCATCAGCTCCTCCTGTAATAGGTTGTGAGCTGTACCCAGTACTGAGCAAAGGACATGCTGAGGGAATGAGAGTTTCCACACCATACTCAATCCATTTCTTGCCATTGCATGGGGGTACAAAATGTGTGAGTGACTCAAAGAGAAGATTCTATGATTATCAGAGTGTCGTTTTATACTTTACAAAAAATGGCTGTCACCTTTGCAAGGACCTCTTTTGTGCAATGTTTTGGAGTAGGCATCTGTTCTAGTAAATATCTAAAGGGCTTTCTTTTGGCACTTTGTCATTAGTACTTGGGTTCCAGTATGTTAGCATGATAGCTAAGCAGTGTGTTATCCAGCAGTCTGTGTACATTCAGTAGAACCACCAGTGTTAGGCATTTTATTTTCAGATATAGAATGATCTTGTTGTGCGGTTCTGTCTGAATTTGTATGAAAGATATACCAAAAGGGATGGTTTTAGGCTAATTCTATTTCAGAGAAGCATGAAAAGTAATTACTTCAAGCTTTGCTTCATAAGAAGCTGCATTCAGGGAAAGCCTTTCCCAATTCAAGTCAAGTTGTCCACTCTGAAACAGAAATCAGAGGAATTTTTTTGATAATTTTACTCAGTTGACTTTTATTGTGCTTCTGTAAAATTGGCTATCAATATAACAAGAACTTTTAAAACATGGAGGAAGGAGAGGTGAATATATGGAATAACCAGACAGGTATCTGATGGGGAGCAGAACAACTGAAAATAAGGCTCTGTCAGTCAGGTACCTATATGAAGTGCTGTTATTCGGGGCTAGGCAAAATCTCATTTAGCTGATGGGTCTTAGCATTACTGTTCATTCAGAACAGATGGGAAGAGCAGTTGAACTCTTGAATCACTGGCATCCTCACACAGACCAAAAGGCATATGAAAGGGAGCTACAAAATGCAAAATGTTTTCCAAAGACCCAATAAAAGTTTAGTGACAAGTGTATTTGATTTCAGCTGTGTGTAAGGAAGAAAATGTTAATGAAGAGCATGGAATTATATTGAAAAGTTGGAAATGGCCAGAGGGAACTGAGAGGGAGCTTCTAAGTAAATTACTGAATTTAGAGTTGGAACTGTGAAGAGTAGGTGTGGTCTAATATCCTGATGTTAAAAGTCAGAAAAATAAGTGTCTGTCAGTTTTTTTCTGTGCAAGCTGTGTTTAAAGCCATATTTAGTCTGCATCAGCTTTGAATGAAAGTGGCCTGCAAGGACTCAAGTTTAGCTGAGTGCTGTCACAGGCAAGACAAAGTAAATGACAGCCTCTAGTGGACCTGAATAATGTGGTTTATTGCAGGACCAGAGAGATTACCGCTTCTACTCTATTAATTATTCTAATTTGAATTCTCCTCCTACAGCATTATATTCCATAGGTCTCAACTTCTCATCGCTGCAGGGAAGTCACTGCTGGTCTGGAAAGCTGGGTTGGTTCCTGCTGTGCCACTACTGTCAGTGTTGGCCACCTGCAAGTGTTACTGGTGAAGGTCCCTGGCCATACCCCAGCATTCATGTTTATGTAAGTCCCTGTTCTCTGGGATCTTCTGCCACTTCCAGGATCTTTCCTGCAGCCAATATTTTCACCTTCCTCTTTCCAGACATTCTACTCTGTATTTTTCTTAAGACAGTGACTTCTTTTCATGGGCTCTTCTTTGCGGCATAGAACACCAAATACCTGATATTCCTGATATGAATAGTCTGTATGCAGAAGCACAGCATTATGATCAGCCTTGCAATTGGGCATAGTGTCTCCTATCTTTTAGTTAGGGAATTCAGGACATACCACTTCTGTTTAGTCCAATATTACCAAAATTAGCAGTCTGTCCAAGTTGCAGCTAGAGCAGGCTTCTGCTTGATTGTTCAAAATTTCAGTTTTTAAAAGACACTGGAAGGTGTACACACACCATGTCCCAGTTCTTTGCTGCCATCAAGCTTTAATAGAATCATAAAACCATTAAGGTTGGGAAACACCTCTAAGATTGTCAAATCCAACCATTAACCCAGCACTGCCAAGTGTCCCCAAGTGCACATCTGCAAGTCTTTTAAATACTTTCAGGCATGGTGACTCCACCACTTCCCTGGGTAGCGTGTTCCAGTGCATGATGACTCTTTCAGTGAAAAAAATTGTTCTCATATCTAGTCTAAACTTCCTTTAGCACAACTTGAGGCCATTTCCTCTTGTTCTTACCAGTTTTTATCTGGGGTGAGAGACTGACCCCCAGCTGGCTATTACCTTATTTCAAGTAGTTGTAGAGAACATTAAAGTTCTCCTTTTCCCTAGGCTGAACACCCCCAGCTCCCTTAGCTGTTCCTTATGACACTGGTGCTCCAGACCCTTCCCCAGCTCCATTGCCCTTCTCTGGACACGCTCCAGCCCCTCAATGTCTTTCTTGCAGTGAGGGGCCCAGAACTGAACACAGGATTGGAGCTGTGGCCTCACCAGGGCTGAGTGCAGGGGGACGGTCACTGCCCTGCTCCTGCTGGCCACACCAGTGCTGATGCAGGCCAGGATGCCATCGGCCTTCTTGGCCACCTGGGCACACACACTGGATCATGTTCAGCCAGTTACTGACCAGCATCCCCAGGTCCTTTCCTGCTGGGCAGCTTTCCAGACACTGCCCCTGGCCTTTAGTGCTGCCTGGGATAGTTGTGACTCAAGTGCAGGATTTAGCACTTGGTCTTGTTAAGCCTCATACAATTAGCCTCAGCCCATGGATCCATGCTGTCCAGGTGCCTCTGGAGAGCCTTCCTGTCCTCCAGCTGATCAGCATTCTCACTCAGCTTGGTGTCATCTGCACTCAACCCCCTCATCCAGATAATTGAAAATATATTGAATGTGATTGGCCTCAATAGTGAGCCCTAAGGAACGTGACCAGTGACCAGCCACCAGTGGATTTAACTCCATTAAATCCACCACTTCCTTGGCACAGCCATCCAGCCAGATTTTTTACCCAGGGAACAATGCGACCATCTAAGCCATGAGCAGTCAGATTCTCCAGGAGAATGATGTGGGAATTGGTGTCAAAAGCTTTACTGAAGTCCAAACAGACAAGGTCCTCAGCCTTTCCTTCTTCCACTAAGCAGATCACCTAGATTGTTTCCTCTCCTCTGTGTTGTATTTCCAGTAGACACATAGTAAGTTGAACTCCCCAACAAGAACAAGGGCCAGAGATCATGAGACTTCTCCCAGCTGCTTTTGGAATATTTTTTCTGTGTCTTTATCTTGGTTGGGTACTCTGTAATAAACTCTGACCAGGATATTTGGCTTGTTGACCTTTCCCCTGATTCTTACACATAAACCCTCAACCCTGTCATCACCATCATCAAGCTCTAGATATTCATAAGGCTCCCTAACATAAAAGATTACCCCACCACCTGACTTTCCTTACCCATCCCATCTGAACAGGTTCTACCCACTGCAGCACTCCAGTTGTGTGAGCCATCCCACCATGTTCCCATTAATGCATCATTAGCTTTCCTCCTGTGCAGTGGTTTCCAGCTCCTCCTCTTTGTTGCCCATGCTATGGGCATTGGAGTGAATCCATTTTGGTTGGGTTAGTGATCCTGCCAGCTTTTTCAGGGAGAAGCTGTAATTCCTACATGACCATACTTGGGAGCTTCCATGGTTTCTAACACATCAGTAACCCTTGCATCTTTACTGCTGCATGGATCTCCCTCCCCTACCTCTACTGAGACATCAGACCAAAGAATCTCACGAGCACACTATCCCTTATGGAATGCCACCCCCAGGCTTATATCTCTTGAGCCTAGTTTTATCCCTTTCACCCTTCAGATACAGTTTGAAGCTCTTTCAGTGGCATCTGCTAATTCTTGTGCAAAGATCCTTTTCCCCCTGTGAGTCAGGTGGACCCCGTCTGTTGCCAGCCATCTTCCTGTGAACGCTGCTGATTAAGTGCTGATGTAGCAAATGCATATATCACTAAAGATTTTATTCATTTTTTCTTAACACTCTTCCAGTAGAAGTATATGGCTTTTGTTCTAAGCTTTTCAAGCCTCATGTTTTTACATTCAGTGTGTGAGAAATACATTCTATGCAGGGTGATAATATAGGGGAGAATGAACTTCAGTAGTCACATGGATGTGAATGTTTGGACAAACAGTTTTGGGCTCTGTCTGTGCCATAACATACTGGAAACACCGCTTTGGTTTGGTTAGCAGCATAGCAGCAGCTTTCCTGTGTGTGATGTGCCCATACAGTGCCTAAAGGGCTTGTTAATGGTGGGACCCCTTATGCTGTGGGTGCAGAATTTCAGATTTCTGAAGACGGAAATGGGCTGGAGACACCTGTAGAAATGGCTTACTAAATATAGTGTGTGAACATTAAGGACTGTAGATGTGTTGTAACATCAGCTGCTCTCATCTGTTGCATCAGAGTCTTTGCAAGGCTAGGCTTTGAATGATTAAATGTTGAAGTCTGTTGTTAAATGGACAAACTTGGAGTGAACAGAGCAAGTAAGTTCAATCTAGCCTTCTGGATACTCATTAAGGGGATCCTGGACTTTCCACAAACCAGGTATGTACACGTTTATCAGCCTGAATGTGTCTGAAATTACTTTTTTACACTTTAGATACTGCTTTAAGACAGACTACAAGATGGGTTGTGTGAGAGAAAGAAATGTCAAGAGGGGCAAAGAGAAACAAGAGCTGTGGAGGACATTGCCTGAGTTATATTATGCTCATTAATTCAATTTGAGGGAGGAATGTGTGTAAATAAACCCTGGCAGCTGCAGCAGCTCTCATTTCTGCAGGGCTTTGGCAGGAATGCAGGGGCCAATGGATATGAAATCCTGGCTCTCTTTTGAGAAATTGCAGGCAGACAGCTCTGCAGCCAGAAGAAAGAACAATCTAAGATTTACTGAGAAGACGTAATCACTTTAAGCAGACTTGAAGAGTGTGGAGTTTCAGACATGCAGATTTGGAGGTAAAATTAGTGCAGACAAAAACTAAGTCATTGGAAAACCATGGGGCTTACCTAATTCTCCTGGGCTAATGGCATTATTCATGTTCCAAATATTCAGCCTCAAAATGGAGCGGGAAAACTGTAGCTGTAACATTAGGTGTCTTCAGAGTAACCTGAGTCTGGATATTCACCAGCAATTTTCTGCAGGTAGAGTAGCTGTTTGTGACATGTACTGAAAGTCAGATGTGCTGACCACGTTAAGTGAACTGGCTTGTGTCCCAGGGAGTTTAGTCTTTGGTGCTCTTCCTGATTCTGGATCCCCAGGAGTGCCTGGAAGAGCATTCCCATCACTTCACATGGTCCAAGAATGTGCACTCCCCCTGCTCCCCCACCAAAATATTCAGAGGGCAGATCCCTCAGTGTGTACTGCAGAGCTCAGGATGAGGAGAAGGATGGTTCTGCAACAGTTAGCAAGTGATGCTGGATTTTTCAGCTCTGTTTTTTTAGGTAGTAGTATTAGTTGATATTTGGCTGAAACTGATTTGAATACGAGCCTGATACATCAGCTACATTAAAAAAAAAAAAATTAAAAAGCGAAAAAAACAACCAAACAATGTGAACAGTCTGTGACCAAAGGAGAATCCTTGGTTTTGCTGGCTTTAATCTAGATGTTTAAATAACAATGTTGCCCAAAGGCAATGTGGTTTTAAAGGCACTGAGATGAATGTTTTAATGGCAGTATTAGAGGTAACTATTAATTGATTATATTTTACCAGATACTTAAA
Source organism: Vidua macroura (assembly GCF_024509145.1). Classification (NCBI taxonomy): domain Eukaryota; kingdom Metazoa; phylum Chordata; class Aves; order Passeriformes; family Viduidae; genus Vidua; species Vidua macroura. The sequence goes on along the minus strand of NC_071572.1, from coordinate 91,747,750 downwards.
ATCTGACAGTTACTTTATTTATCTATAAAAAAGCAAGGGTTTTTTTTTTCTCAAATGGAAACCAGCTTCTAGTATAGGTCTTCTTTTTAATCTCAATTCTATTGTCTTCAAATATTTGCATATCAGAAAATTTAATTTTGTTAAAAGTGTACTGGCAAGGGAGTTCGTGTGAAAACGAGGTCTAGTAAGGTCAGAACTATAGAGCAAAAGCTGCAAATGGAAGAACTTGACCTTAGCAATAATAATAATAATAATAATAATGCTTAGTATTTGAATGTTCATTGGGTTTTAGAATATCTGCTTTGCTTTGCACATTAGATGAAGTAGTGCAAACAAAGGTATTGATGTATTTAATTGTAATTCTTTTCATGTAGCAAAGTTTGTCAATAACACTTTCAAAATACCTTCCCTAAATAGCACTTTGAAATATTCATGTACTGCGACTTTACCACTGTCTTCTTCAATAGTACAGGCACCTATGTCTGGCAGATGATAAGCCAGGAGGCATCCAGGGGGTGTCAAAACAATCAGATTAATTATTTGGATTCTGAACTGGCAGCTATTTTGTTAAATGGCTGTCTCTGTAGCAGAAGCAGAGCTACATGCAATACATTGACATTGTAAGTTTTTCTTACTACTCTTCAAGGGAATCCATGAGCACACCAGAGGTTTTGTGCCTTTGAATTTGGAGAGTACTGATGGACATTTGGAAATAGAGGTCATAGAAACAGGGAACTGAAAAAAGGCAGCCCAACAGTCAAGCAAGGATAGATCCTGTCATACATAACACAGGCATTAATTTTGTTGAAAGTGGCAACATGCAGAAGTTTACAGGTCTTTCAGACAATTTTGTTATAATTTTGTCATAAATCTGTTTCTTTTACTGTGGAAAGTATCTGCTGGAGAAGTGGTGCTCAAAACTTGGGGCAAACTGCTGAGACACTTAGTATGTTGTTTTATGCTCCCCTCTATTTTAAGTTGTTTACATTCAGTGTTGTTATTGCCCCTTTCAGCCCAGCTCACCTTTGACACTGCTAGCTTCAAACATCATCTAATATGTGATTTAGCAATAGAAGAGCAACAAGATCTGCTCACACCTGTTGTCTTTCAATAGCTGCCTCTGGGTCAGTAGCCTCTGGCTGCTTTTGCCATTCTTTAGAAACTTGAATTTTAATCATTTACTCCTGTCAAGAGCAGCATAAGGAACACTCTTTCATCAATTTTAGTACAGTGAGTCTGAACACACATGTCCAAGTCCCCTGGAAGTCTCTGCTTGCTGCTGGTTTTGGCTGGAATAAAATCAGTTGTGATTTGTATTCTGCCTCTTGTGGGCTTCTTTGCTGGTATACAGAGAGGCATCCAGTGTTTAAAATCTGCACACAACACAGCCTCACTGGCATGGTTGTTTTCTTCCTACTTCTTTACCCACTGTTGCCCAGCACCCTGGTGTGTATCCCCACCTGGATGCAGCCACAGTCATCTCAGGTCACCATCACCTTGCACCACAAGTTTTGTGTACATTTGGATGCATATGGCACTTAAAACTTAATTTCTATTAACATACCTGCATTGGTTTGTTGGTAAGATTTTTCTCTTTGTTTCTCTCATGTCCTGGATTTACACTGTTTTCTCTCTTGCTGCTCATAGACAGATGAGGAGTAGCTTTTGCAGTGTCGAGTTTGACTCCTGCCTGGCTGGCTCCTTGCAGGGCCCCCGTGCTGTGCAGGGCTGGCAGCCACAGTCCTGCTTCCTGCTCACTCCTGGGCCCCTCACACCTGTTCAGTGAGCCACCTCCAGGAGCATCCCATCCACTGGAAGCTGCTCCTTCGTCCCAGACTGTGCAGTGCTTTTTCCAGTAGGGCTTCAAAAGAGCAGAAGGGACTTGAGGGAGAAATTTTGTGAGCCATCCAGCAGTCACAGCAGGGGATTGAAGGGCATTTTCCAAAGTGCCCTCAATTAATTAGTGTTGCTGAGACTAAAAGCTTACTGGAGCCCAGGTATAGCTTTGAGTGCTAACACTACAGGGAAGGCCCTGAAGAGTCATTTCAGCGAGTTCTTTGCTTTATATTTTATTCCTTCATTTTTTCTTTTTCTTCCAGTGGGACTTAACTAGGACAGGAATCAGAGTCTGGCTGAAGCAGAATTTATCACAGTAGAATACATTACTGAGTTAGAGCTCTTTCTCCCTGCTTCGCTACTGCTGGCCGTTTGTGTAATCTGTTAAACAATTTGGAAAGTTTTAAACTTTGTGCCAGAACTGAGCTATGAAACATAAAAAAGTAGCTAGTGCTGTCCTAAACTGAAAAAATCAATATGAGAGTCAGAAGTGTGGCTGCAGTGCTGTGCTTTGGTCAGCATGGTGACATGCAGAGCACTTCTTTGCCACAGCTGCACTCTGCAGTTAGGATTCAGCATTCCGAAGTCCAGTAAGCCTCTGTTATGCCTCCATGGTCTGCCTGTTTTGGGGATTTTTATTTATTAAATCAGATATCCAAAGATATTTTCTCTATGTGTATTTTTTCAAATGTAGATCTTTCTCCTTATATTGACCAGCATTTCAAATTAAATGTTTTTTTTAGCTGCAAGCCAGTGATGGGTTTGAAACCTGTCTTAAGGTTATAAAGCAAGAAGGTGAATTTGATAGCAAGGGAGAAGGAAGAGATTCATCGATTCTTGTTTTGGACATGAGACAATATATGCTTTCTACCAGGTAGTGTTGTCATGTATGCCATTTAAAACACTTGATAGGGATGTTTTTAATCAAATGAATCCATTAAGAATAGTTTTCATATCTACTAAGGAAAGTAGAGGCTTTTATTTTTGGAGCTAGAAGGCTGAGAGGATGTGAATGTTAGTATGTTGAAGTAATTATTGCTGTGTTTTTATAGACTAATATGTTGTATTTCTGAAGTACCTTTCTGTGCCTCTCACTGGAAAGCTGAGAATTTCCCCCTTTGCAGTAATCAAGATTTCCTATTGTCGAATGCTTATGGTGAAAATATTCCAAGTAGCTGATAGCTTTCCTATAGAGTCAATCTTGTTGTGGGTTTGAGCAGCGTAAGGCTTGGGTGGATTTTAATATGACTTTAATTCTACCATCAGTGTGTGCTTTACAATATGATGGCTACTGCAATTGCATATTTGCCTTCAAACAATAGCTTGCAGTGCTGTGTAGTTTTTTTTCATTACTTGGGTACATGTGTCATGTTTGATAGTGCTACTTACTGTGCTGTGTGCAAGATGATATATTCCTTGAAATCTTTTGGGGAGGGGTGTGGAATACAGTAACCATTCATATACACCAAATATGTCAGACTGAATACTAGAACATAGGATAATCATGGAAATGTGGTAATTCTTAAGCCTGTCTAAATTAACTTTCTAGCTCACCACATCATCCCCTGAAGTCAAAGAAATGATGCAGTACAGAGCCACCATCTAAATTATTAAAATGTGCTCCTTGGAGAGGAGATATGTTCATATATAAGTCTAACTCAATAAAGATTTATTGGATTTTTGATAGTAGGAACTGAGTAAATAGACAAGAACAGGGGAGATGGAAAGGGGAATTAAAGAGGGATGTATACCAGTGATCAGGTGGTGAAAAAGAAACCCATGTAATGAATAATAGTTCTATTTAAGTAGTATATACATAACATTTTAATGACAGTATTGAAATACTGTACTTCAGCTGTGTAATACTTTAAGGAACTTCACCAGTGTTCAAGGTCATTTTTTTTAACCTGGCTGTGCTGTTTCCCAGCCTTGAACTACTGCTCCAGTTTTGTCATTTTCCCATCCATCTGTTGTCTGTCCATTTGTCAGTGTTGATTTCTATGTATTCCTTTCCACTTTATTCAAGATATTTTAGGAAGGTGAAATCAAGATCTGATATAGCCACTCTATAGTCTTTCTTGCCATATTGTCCTGTCCTTTCTTGCATTGTTGTCCTGTTCTGCTTTTTTCCAGCAGTTCTGCTCCAAACACATTGTTTTCTGTGTCCCAAGTTCTTTTTCAGCCCATTACTTTCTTTTATTCCATGTTATTGATTTCATCTGACATTTATCAAACCACACTGTACTATTCTCTCTTGTCCTTTTTTTTTCCTGTTGTTTCTTTATTCACTGTAATGTTGGTGACCCTTTGTGCAGTTTTCCCTTCTTTTCAACCAGAACCGTCTTCTGTTCAGTTCTGTCATCTTCTTATCAGATCTTTACTAATTCTCAAACCACTGGCTGTTTTTGTCTCTGGTTTTTTTGACAATTCTGATCATCTTTGTAGAAGCCACCACTTGTCCCAAGCTATTATGTTAGTGTCTTGCCACCTCAGTTCATGTGGGTAAGAAACCTGGTTATAAACAGCAAGCTGAAGTTATTCTTTAATTATACAAAGACACTGCTGAGAGAAAGTGAAGCAGTTCTTAAAGGATGTCCCCTGGTTGTGTCAGTACAGAGTTCCCAGAACAGGAACTGAGTAAAAGACAGAGCAGAAGCTTCTTAACAACTGTTGACTTTGAGTGTTTCTAAGCAGTGGTGTTTTGTGCTGTGTGAGAGGCAGATGGCAGATACTGCTGCCAGAGAGCCTGCATTGGTAGCCTGGGGTCACAGATGCCATGCAACACCATGACAGTGATTTCCAGTTACACACTTGGATTCAGGAAAAGCACTGCAGTGGATTTTAAAACATTATTTCTCTGTACTTAATTGCATAAATTACATGCTAGACGGTCCTTCATTCAAATGCAAGATTGCCAAGTATTTGTAAGTAGTGTTCAAAATAGTTGCACAGCTATAACATCTTACTAATAGTCTTCACCCACATTTTGGCATAAAGATGTGTGTAAAACTTTGTCAAGGAGAGAAATACATCAAAAGGGTTAAGAATCCATAAAAGATTAAGGATCAAATGGCTCCACAGAGGAAGAGGGAACTCAAAACTGAATAATGCTGTGAGCTTTCTTGGAACAGAGCACTGCCAGCTGCTGTTATAATCCCATCGCTCTCAACAGGCACAAAGCAAGTTTGGGACAATTGTGACTCTGGGCTCAGTATTAAATGAGCTACTTTTGAAGCTGGCATGCAGGGTTATGTCATCCTCTTGATGAAGTGGCCTGTAGTGTGCATCCTTTACACATCTGTAAATACTTAGGAACGCCCCTGATTTTTTCCAAATGGTTACAAACCACAGGATGATCAAGAGAAGAGAAAGGATAGGGGAGTGAGAACACGAGGTTTTACTACGAACAAGCTTCCAGTCTTCAGGATGGTAAATAACTTCAGAGGAGAGGCTTCTGCTCTGACTAAGCACTTTGCTTTTTCTTTTTTTGGAAGGTAATCTTCTCAGTACCATGTCACTGGATCTCCCTTTGCATGGCTTGTACCAAGCAGACATCTGGACTTATGCCTCTTAAGAGGCAGGATGCAAACTCAGCACAGTAATGATAGATGCATAGTATGGTGTTCATAACAGTTGTCAGTCTTCTCACAGGTACACTGGGATAAGCTGAGAGATGCAGGTAGAAGCAGGGGAGTGTGAACACCTGAAGGGCTTAGATGTGCTTTTTGGAAATCATTTCCCCCCACTTGATTTTTCTTTTCTCTACCCCTTATCCTTGTTTCGCCCTCCCAGTGACTATCTGCTTCTTTCAGTGCCTGCATTCCTTTGGTCAGAAGAGATCAGAAAACAGGTTACCATTTCCCACCATGCTTGCTGGTCTAAAAAGAATAAGGCCCATTACTCAAGCTTGCAGGCTGTGATGAGCTTTGATGGGAATCTAGTGCAACAAAGTGTAGTATGGGAAGCAGGAGTGCAGAGTAAAGAGTTGGAGAACAAGTTCATACTTTAATGCATGCCCTGATAGTTTTGCTGAAACTACTCTGGTGTATAGATCAGACTGGAGCACTGAGTAGATTAATATCACTTTTCCAGGAACAGTCTGTAACATGTTCTTTTTTTAATGCTAAATTCTTTAATTTGAGCCTGGCACTAGGGGTCTGTATCAGGAACTGCAAGCAAGTCAAGGGGCCTTCTCCAGAGCTGTGAAAGAGGTTCTGGAACTCACATCATCCTTCTCTCCTGTAAAACTATCCTCCTTCCATCTGAGGTGCCAGCCTCTTTCTGAAATGTTTCTTGCCATGGCAAAGAATCCCCTTTCCTTTCCAGTACAGGTACAAAAGCAAATTGCTGGTCTGACTGGAGCCATCCTGAGTCTCCACATGTGTGGGCTGAACTCTGCCACCATTTTGGGTGCCAAAATTTCCCTCATTCCAACTCAGAATCAATTCAAGAGCAAGGATGTAGTCTGTCAACCAGCTGCCCCTATCTACTCTGAATAACTTGCTGCACGTATTCTTTCTGAAATAGTAAAATGGAAAGGATTAATTTTAAAAGGGGTTTCAGGCCATAATTCCCTGAGGAAAAATAGGGTTTAAACTCAGATTTGCAAATACATCTTGGAGTTAACGAGCATTTTTGTATGTCCTTGTGTCTGCTGCTCAAAGCTGTGCTCTTTCTATATTAATTATCTCCTTCCTTTATTAGTCCAAACTCCACTGTTTTGATATTGCTAAGTCCCAAATCATATTTGTAATCTTTCCAAGCTTCAGCATTCAAAAATTCTCATTTTAACCCATTAATCTGAGCCTGCATCGTTTGGAATTCCTCCTCAAGCTCCTCATGTGCTGTTTCTAGTGTTGGCAACTCTTGCTGATTTATTATAAGCAACATGAGCCTGGCCTTTCTCAGGAGGCTGTAGGAACAGGAGAAAATTTGCAATGTACCTCCTCTGCTTTCATATGCTTTGGAAACTGAGCATGAAGGAAGTTGCTCTGTTCATCAGGCAAGGATCCCATGTCTTCAAAGTTGTTAGTGATAGTCTTTTTATATATATATATATATATATATATATATATATATATATATATATATATATATATAATATATGCACCCCTCATCCTTTTCTGTTATTTGATGTTATTTTGGACAGGTGACCCATTTAACACATAAGACAATACATCTTTTAGGGGTGGCTTCAGGCCATGGTAACAATAAAAACTTTCTGTGTAAATATAGAGAAAATATGTTGTTCTTTGCCATAGAGCCTACAACACTGTCTGTGCTGTAGGCTTAATTATCCCACCCTGGTGTCAGAGGCTTTGCATCCACCTACACACGAGATGGCTTACAGTCAGTGCTGATGTCTCTGTGCTAGTGCAGAAGCCCACTTTGGCCTCTCTAGTGTATCACATCAAGTACTTTTGTGTTTGTTTCACTCCCTGGTTGTGTCAGTACAGAACACCCTGCCCGTGCACCCAGAGTTACTCGGTGCCATATACCTGACATAGGAGATGAAGCAACTGAAGCAATGGAGGAAGGTACTTCTAGCTTAGTGCCACTCTGATTTAGCAACATGGGTGAAACTTTGCCATCTGCTTCCACCTTCTGTGGCAGTTCCCAGTTTCTTTTTCTTAAGCTCCCTTTCATGTTACAGAAGGCTGATAGGATTCTTGGTGTTAACCTTCTGGCACTGTCAAGTCCTGGCTTGGGTTAGGTCTTCTCCTAGGCAATTCTGCAGCAGAGCAGAATTGCAGAACATATTTCTGTATGTGATAAAATCTGTCAGTGTTGTTTGAGTGTCTCCAGCAGAGAGTCCAAAATGAGAACACACACTACTTGAATTTTGTCATTAAATTGAATGATCATTTATAACCAATCTATCAGTATTGGCTACCTTTTTATTTCTTGCAATTCACCACCAATGTAATAAGTTTTTAACATTTAGTTTTATACTTTCTGAAGCTCAATTGTGTGACTTCTGATGCTCTGTTTCTGAGGCTTTATGGTAGTCCAGAGATGGCTACACTACTGATTTTTTTCTTCAGTATCGCTCTAGATCTTGCCAACTTTCCATCTGAAACACTGTGTAATAAAATACAACCATGAATGTAGATTTCTGCATTCATCTTTGCTCCTGAAGTGTACTGTAATTTCAGTTTATGTAGGTGTCAGATAAGCTTCTCTTTTGCTCAGTCAGTTCTGTCTTGACTCCAAATAATATTGCATGTTCTTTGAACTTTGACCTCTTCTGGCTAGTTGTTTTTTTTTTGGTTGGTTTTTTTTTTCAGTCGCTCTTCTGCATGGTCAGATGGTCCATGTAAATTTGCACAAGGCAATTGAAAGTCTGACTGAAACTGAAGTGGTGTTAAATCAGGGGAAATGTTAATTCAGAAATAAGCACTTTGCAGGATAAGCAGGAGTTGCCTCCTGTGAAGTCAAACCAGGGTGAGATCTGACCTTTTATTTGAAGGAGGAAAAGGCTAGTTCAAGTTCTCACTGTGTTCCCTATTAATAAATGTTTTTAAGACAAATAATCTGCACTACAAAGGTTTTCTTTTCAGTGGGTGTTTCCAGAGTCAGAAAAAACTCCAGTAGCCAGGGTTTATGCTATAATACACAAGGTGTATCAGGTGTTTTGAAATAATCCTAGAAGGGACATTAAAGGTTATCTAGTTCTAACCCCCCAGCTAAGGATTGGGACACCTTTCACTAAATCAGGTTGCTCCAGAGCCCTATCCAACCTGGCCTTAAACAGGAATGGAACATCCACAGCCCCTCTCAACAACAGTGCCTCACCACCCTCACAGTAAACAATTTCTGTAAAGAATCCTAACATCTAATTTAAACCTGCATTCTTTCAGTTTGAAGCCTTTGCCTGTCACTACAAGCTCTTGTAAGTAGTCTCTCTCTCAGTCTTTCTTGTAGGCTCCCTTCAGAGGCTGGAAGGCTGCAGTTAGGTCACCCTGAACTTTCTCTTTTCCAGGCTGAACAATCCCAGTTCTTTCAGCCTTTCCTTGTAGAAGCATTCCATCTCTCTGATCATCCTGGTGTCTCTCCTCTAGACTCGCTCCAACCGGTCCATATCCTCCCTGTGCTGAGACTCCAGCACTGGGTGCAGCACTGCAGGTGGGGTCTGAGCAGAGCAGAGGGGCAGAATCCCTTCCCTGGCCCTGCTGCCTACGCTGCTTTGGATGCAGCCCAGGACACCATTGGCTTCTGGGCTGTGAGAACACATTGCTGGATCCTTGCACTCCCAAGTCCTTGTTTATCAGGGTGTGCGCCTTTCTTGACCTTCATGTCCTGGAGCAGTTTATTTATGGAATGTAATTTCCACTGTGGTCAAACACTTACTTTGTGTTTGAGTCACTCTTCTGTTGATTATTTGTCTCACACATGAATTTATCCTGCAGCCTTTTTCTTCCAAAGGCACCTGAAGGGGCACTTGGAACATCTCTTCTCTATCTGCCTTCTTAGTTCAGCAAAATGCGAGTAAACCTGAACTACTGCCAAGATGGGATCTCCTGCCAAGCTACTTTGAGTTTAACCAGTATATTCCAAAGTTTAAGAAGACTGCTGTTAGGATTTGAGGCTGGAATGGTAGAGTACTTTAAAAGTCACTTTGTTATATCAAGACAGTACGATGAGTGGTAAGAAGTCTGCCAGAAGAACAATACTGCATCCCTGGAAATGAATCATCTTTCATCCCTTGCTAGGACATGCTGCTGACCTCAGCATGCCTTGTTTTTACTGTTTTCATCATCTTTTCAGGCCAGGGTTTGAAAAGGAGATAAATACCTGGCTTTCACACATACTAGATCAATTTATTGATACTTTTGATGAGTTCAGAAGCTCAACTGGAGTGAATACACATTGCCTTAAAGGGTTCTTGGCCTCTTGTGTTGTGGTCCTCCTATCAATCTTCATATTGTTTACAAATAAATATATTGGTGGGAAATTGGGCCACACTAAAAGCCCTCTGGAGAGAGACAGTCGCTATCTCTGAGCATGAATTTGTGCCATTGTATGAACTCGGGATTGGGCTGAATGTAGTGCAGCCCAGACTCCTTCCTGCGAGGTACATGAAATCTGTGAATTCCAGCATGATTAAGAGGAGAAGCCTAAAGACAACTCAATAACCTGTGGCGCAGAAAGTATGCAGGCAGGTCATCAAGTTTTACAAACCTAGACAAATTGCTGAGCCTGTTCTTTCTGTGCAGCTTAGCCACGGCCATTACCTCTAAATAGGAAGTTCTCTTGTAGGTCACAGGGTGTGTTTAAGAGTGTCACTGTATTTTGGTAGTTTGACAGAGTAATTCCACCTATTTGCTTCCATACGTTTCGCTTAGCTCAGGTGCTTCTCAAGTAGAGGTGTTCACTGTTCTATATTGTAGAGTAAGGGCAGTGTTGCAGAATGTGCAGTTACTGAATCTGCTAATGGTGCCCCAAATTGGGGAAGCACTTCTTTCTCAGTGGTTTTAAGAGCAATACAATACAAAGAGGAACACGTTATACTTGGAACCAGTCTCCAGCACACTTGTAAAATCATAGTAGTAGGTAGAAGCTTACTCCTTAGCAACAGGATCAATTTGCTGGGGGAATAGAATGCCTGCTGCACCACTCTGTACAGATAGTACATCTTTCTCTTAATTACTTGTACTTTTGAATCCTATATAGCCATTTCATAGTATCCTATAATACCCTGAGCTGGAAGAGACCCACAGGGAATATCGAGTCCAGCTCTTAGTCCTGCACAGGGCAACCCCAAGAATCACACCAAGAGCCTGAGAACCTTGTCCAAGCAAGTCTTGAACATTTGAGTTTTCATGTGAGTTTTTTATTGACAGTTGTTAAGTGCAGTGATTTAATGGCACTGTTTCTTGCAGAAGCTTTGCTCTAGCTGCAGCTGTCCTTTTTGGGCTGTATTTAACTATAAGACAGTCTATGTTAATTTTGAATTGGAAATACATCTTATGCTTAGTTTTATCATTCTTTGTAAAACCTGGGAATACTTTTAAATATACTTAAAAAGTGGTATCGTTTCTGCTCCAAAAATTAAAACTCTGAGGGCCTTTTTTCTGCCTTATCCTTCTGCAGACATGACCTAATTAAAGTCATGTAAAGATTCTTGTTTTAAAAAAATCCTCTGTATAAATGCAAATAACTGAGAATGAAAGGATTTAACTGGCTTATTGTGAAAGGACACAGACCTATTGAATGCAAAGTCAGTAACCCTTTCCTCTCTGTACTCTGCACTTAAGGTGTGACTTCCTAGAGACTCCATATCACCTAGCTGACATCTTGTCCTGGAAGCCTAGAAGAGAAGGGGAATAAAACAAGAGCAGAGGTGGGATGAGGACAGCCAGCAAATAGCCATGTGTCTGTCTCTGCAGTCACAAGCAGGCTTCTACACAGGAAGTTTCCACCCTCAGGGCTGGCTTTAGGGTTTAAATAAAATGTGGGGGATTTGGGGTTTAAATAAAATGGGGGGGGGGGGTTGTTGTGTTTGATTCGGGTTTTTTGGTGCTGGGTTTTCTTTTCCTGGGATATGAATTATCAAGTCTAATACAGTTGGTTTGCAGTGAATTGTGATGCAGGGGATGCTCTTCCAGATAGTTTACATGTTGTGTAGTGTTTATTGTGGTTTGTAACAACAAGTCTTCAGTTCTTCTCAAGGGCCTTCAACTGGTATCTTCTCTAATTGCATGTCACCCATCAGCATCAGGTCCTGAATGGGGGGACCATATAGCTTTTATCTTTCTTTTTCTGGTATTCAGAGTCAGAGCTGAAAAAAGCAGCACAGTCCTAATGCTTGATTGACTCAGCCCTGCAGGCTGCCTAGGATTGAGGAGCTGCAGCCCTTGGTGCAAGGCTGACCTCGGTGGTGCTGTGGTGGATGAGTGCACCTATCACCTGGAGGTGGTTCTGTGCTACTGTGGCTCTGGAATGTTTGTGGTTAAGCATGGTGCTTGCCTTGCTTGGAATTTGTCACTGTTACTGCTGATTCTGTGCTCTGGAGAGACATGGGGACAGCAGTGGCCTCCAGCTGGTTGATGCACTGACATTGCATGAGGTTGTGTGGGTCTTCTGCAGCAGAGCTGATTGTATCCATTAATGCATCTACACAATTGGGAGAAATAGCTCTACTGTAAGAGAATCCATGCATTTTTTCACAGTTTTTTTTTTTTTAATACTGTAGTGGTTTTTGTTTTGCAAATTTATTTATATCATGCTTTTCATAGCAAAAAGGAAAATATCTCTTACCTCTTTTATGCTTGTCTTTGGGGTATCTGTTGTTGGTTCAGGCTAGAGTTAACAGGTAAAACCTCAGGAAAAATATGAAAGCGTTAACATGTAAAACCTCAGGAAACCACTACTTCAATGTTTCCAGAAGTAAAATAAATAATTATTTGGATGCCAAAGAAAATAACTTCTTTCCTTTTAAAAATAAGGATTTCTAATAGAAATAATTGAGTCCCATGGCAAATCTGAATTATTCAATCAGGCTTACTTAATTTGATCTTTAAAACCATTTCCCTTCCTACTTGCCAACTGTCAGACAGAGAAATACTGATGATTTTTAAGGAAAAGTAAGACCCTAACTCAGGACAAAAAGAGCTGAAGAACTAAATTCAAGACTGTGGTATTTGTGTGCTTGAAATTCCCTTGAATAGCTTATTTGTATTTTTGCCATTATTATCAGAATAAGGATGTTATAAACAGAAAATCAGGAATCTTGAGAAGTTCTTTGCTCTGAATACTGGCTTTACAGATTCATCTTGATACTGTTCTATTTTTTTTTCATGTTATGAGAAAAATACACTGTGAAAAATTGAAACCGTGTGAATTAATGACACTTTAACAAATTATAAGGTTTCATAAAGGAACTTACTGGTTAAACCACAGAGTCATGGTCCGTGGAGCAAAAATGGGCTGTTGGCTTTAAAAGTGTCTCAAAGCAGGTTACATACAGTGTCTGCAAATGATAATTTCTCTAGCTGAAAATAGGTTACTAGTGGCATACTCAAGGGGACTGATCTTTTTAATAATACATATATAAATAATTTGAATGAAAATGTCAGATCTAAGATTGTAGTAAATGTTAGCTAATTATACTGAATTTAGAGGAAGGGAATAGCAACATTTCAGAATTTATGTAACCCTATTCAGAGGGATTTGGGATCTTTAAGTGTCTGAGTCATTCAGTGGAAAACGTGCTTTAATGCAAACAGATGTAAAACAATGAGACTAGTGGCCGCCACAAAAAATACAGTATGCATTAAAAAGAGCAGTCATGAGGTTCACTGACCAGACACAAAATTAGGGTGTACTTCACATCTGTGTAGCTGGGAATACAAGCCCAGTATAGCTGTGCAGGAGAAAGCCAGAGGAGGGGATTAATGCTAAGAGAGAGAAAGAGGAAAGTGCAGTACAAATCTGATTGTACAGTGTGCTGCTGGATCACAGGAAAGGCAGATTTCAGTCAGATGACATACATGCAACTAAAAAATCCTCCAAGAGTGAGCTCACAGGATTTGTCTGAAGGGCTTTGTTTCAGTAGGGGTTTCACTGTGGTAGGGCTGAAGGAACACCTGGAGTCCAAGTCATCCATTTTTTAATGAGGAAAAAGAGCTCTAGGCAGGTGGGTTTGGGTTTTATTTTGGTGGGTGTTTTTTCTTCCTGTTTTGAACCTTTGACTTAATAATTCTGAACTACCAGGAGGACTTTAAAAAGGAGAGGCTGAAGTGGATCCCAGTGGATTTTTCCTCAGGGTGATAGAGTAACAGTGAATCCAGAAGAATGCTTGGAACAGCAACAGAAGCAGCAGAAATAACAAAGCAATCAACAGCAGGAAGTAAAAGAGTTGATTCAAGTGTCCTGGGGGTCAAACAGGAAGGTTCTTCGTTGTTGCCATTTTTAGTATGATTTCCAATGACAGCACTTTGCCCTAAGGAATTCAAGGTCAAATGGTATCACAAGCATCAATGAACAGGAGCTGGAATTGTGAAGCAAATACACAATTGGACAAGTCTGTGAGAAGATGCCTAGTCCAAGATAATTTTAATATGGTAAACCTAAGGTGGAAGGCCATTTTTAGGGCATCAAAAATGAGTATATTAATACTGAATGAGTATTTAATGTATTACTTCAGTAGTCTGTGACAGGGAAGGAAGACAGTGTAGACTCAACCATCTGAGATACAGAGCCATGCTTCCAGACATGCCCAAAGCAGGCAGCTTCTGTTCCGATGGTAGATGGCCAACATGTACTGTAGTAGCTGATGAAAAAGGAGTTTTGATTCATACCCCCTTTACCCTGAGCTGACCTATCTGTCTTAGAACTATGGCAAGTGCAATGGTTCCTGAAAGGACTCTGAAAGAGGGAGGGAGATTCTTGTGTTGGGGATTGTCTCTTTTGGTCCAGGTTGAGAGGAAAGCCAAGCTCTGGAGGAGAACTGTGTGTTGCCTATGGCTTGCACTTACTTGTCTCTTCATGCATCCAAACCACATTCACTTTATCCTTGTCCCTTGTTGCAGCAAATACTACTGCTATGTCTGCCTGGCCATGTTTTAGTCCATTGTTAGTCCATTTAGTCCATGTTAGTCCATTCATTTCATCTTCCCCTGATTCTTTTTTCTTCCTCACTTCCTGAGGTACTCTTGGGGATATTATTGCTCCGGGATTTTAATTTCTGACTCAATATAAAAGAGTAGGTTATTCATGATCTTGGGAAAGTAAGGCTTTTGTCCCACTAGAGAGCATATATAGGATGTAAACTTCAGGATATAAACCCTGGGCCAGAACATTGATAGAGGGTGGGATTGTGTGACACTGGGAATCAGAGTTCTTACAGAGAACAGTGGAAGGAAATTTGGCGAACCAAAATCCCAAAGGTGGGTATAAAGAGATAGGGAATAGGATTTCATTCCCACAGCCAAACAAATTGTGGTTTGGTTAAAAGATGCATCTACAAGCTGGTATTGAGCTTTGGCTGAAGTGGAGCTTATTATCTGTTGCAATGTTTATGTAGGCATAAAAGGGTTTGCAACAAGTGTCTGTCTTTTTACAGACCTGTTTATCTCTGCCATATAAAATTTATAAAGAGGATTTGATATATCAAAGGAACTTTAGCAAGAAATAGTACCTACCTTTGGTGGAAGGAGGAAGTTGGTTGCAGACCATGGCCCATGGTCCCTGGGTCACCTCAGCAAGCACCAGAGAAAGCAGAAGCTGTGGGGATGGGAGGGGGGAAGTCTGGAAAAGTACACTTTCTAATGGCACTAGGCTTTGCCCAGTACTGTGCATCTGTAAAAATGAAGCTGTCTTTTCTATTTTAAAATAGAAGTAGTTCTTAGGATTTTCCCACCAGAACCTGAACTCATCACAGTTGTATTGTGTGTGGATGCTAGTCTCATTTATGAACTCAGTCACAGGTACAAACTTCACAGATGCAGAATGCATTTGTGAGCAAGAGTACTTCCTCTGATCATTTCCTTTCTGTATTCCACATTTGGTCTTCATTGCGTATCCAGTGAATTTAGTGGGAAATCTGCCATTGACTCTGATAGGAGCTCAGACCTTTGAGTCTTCATGCTTCTGGTTATTTCCAGTCTTTTATTTAAATAATAAGAATTACAGAAATGCTTCTCTTACAAAAAGTCCTCTTTCTGGTGGTAACAAGATATATTTCCCCTGAGAGCTATTTTTGCTATATTGCTATTGCTTTTTGATCCTTAACAGCAAAATCCTGGCTGAGCCTGTCATGCAACTAACTAGTCTGTGGGCTTATAGGCTATAAAGAGAGCCAGGCAAGCATGGCATAGCCAAGGACTGTCTTGCTGCTTTTGTCAAAAGGTGAGTGGGGGGTGGTAGGGCTGTAGAAATGTAGTTTTCTGAAATACACATCTTTAAAATTGGTATACAGATGTGTTACACTAAATAAGTACATATTAAAGGTGATCTAATCCTCTGCACAGTCAATGGCATGAAAAGGAACAGAAGCCATGCAAGTTTTCTCTTTTACTGAGGGGAGTGTTTTGGGCCTTTCTGTCATGTAACTTTATACCTAGAGATGGGAGCAGGGTAGCAGCAAAAGCTGTTCATATCAGGTTGTAGATAAGGGTGTCACAGGAACCTTTTGCCCCCTTGGGTGTCTTGTAACAGCCTTTCATAGCAGCTGTTCCATTTTAAGGATGAGTGCACATAACAAATTCCAGACATCCCATGGCCGGTGCAGTTGCTGAATAGTGAGTTTAGGCTTCATTTGGTATGAGCCTTGAGAGGGCTGAGACAGAGCTGTCAGGGCTTATTGTTCAGCCTACAAGATCTAAATAAAGAAAACATTTCAGATTCCAATTGATGCTGTTGTTTTACCAGACAAAAGTAAACATAGAGCACGTATGTTCTTAAACTAGTTCTATCCCTATTGCGAGTTTTTTATGTTTTAACTACGGGCCTAATAAAAAGATGATCTCAGGTTTATATCTTTATAACCTCAGACAGTTAAATAAAAGAATTAGAAAAGCGGATTTAGGCAGTGACCGGAAATAAATGAATATTCATTGTTGAGGATAAATTGACCTGTATGCTTTTCTTCCTAAATTGTCTTCAATCTGTCAATTCTGTTTGAGAGCTTGAAGTGTAACTAATGCTGCTTTTCTGAAGTATGGTTTTAATAACTCAACCTTTGCTTGTATTAGTAGTTTATATGTTTATTACTACAAATAGCTGCTAGTGGAAAGTTGGCTTTTCATCATTACTTAAAATAACTTTTTGGAGAAGAAACCACAACTATACATTTGAGATAAAATACTAAAACTCATAAGAATCAAAGGACAGCCTCAGCCTTAAGATTTACTAGAAAATTGAACTGGCACCTACTAGTGTTTTTTCCTATAACTTTTTACTCATTTGTAAGCAGCTGTGTTTATTCTTTTAGAAGCTCTTGTATAGATGATTCCTTCAGTTTGGAGGGCTTTTTTTAAAATAGGACTTGAAAAAAAAAAATTCTTTTTTTTCAACACAAAAGCATTCTAAACATTCCCCAAAATAAACAAAAAAGCTGCAGAAGGAATGCCTGGAATGACTGTCACATATGCTGTTAGAGAAGCAGAGGCAAGCACAGTATTACGTATTGCAGCAAAACAACACGTTCACTTGTGGCATGGAGATTCATTTCAAGAAAATAAATGTAAAAAATGTTGATTGAATTTTCCCATCTCCTTGCACAGCCAATCCAGTCAGGAAATTGCATCTGCAGCTTTCTGTGATAGTTCATCTGTGGATGGATTTCAGTGTTTTCTAGGGAGTTGCACCCCTGCCTTGATTCCTGTCCAACTATAAATCTTCACAATGCATGCAACTACTTCTGAAGTGTGTCCAGAATGTGTTGCTGTCTGACCAAATGGTAGCATAGCTCTCCCAAGAGAAAGAACACATTGTTTTTGCAGTTTTAAATAGACCTGAAAGTGTAGTTGTGGTTATTCAGCTATTGAATTACTTTTTCAAGTGTGTTAGGAAGTATCCTTGATAGTAGGGAATACAGACAGAGTGTGTAGTTACTGGATCTAGACAGAGCCCTTTTCACATGTCAGTATCAAAGTGTACTTTAAGTCAAAGAGTTGTAATCATTTGCTATAAGAATTATTCTCTGTACAATACAGAGAAACTGAGCATGGTTTATCAGTACAAGAAAGATACTTGTGTGCATGTATAAGACTGCAAAAGTACAAAGAAATAGTACAGGTTGAGGTTAACTGCACATACATATAATGGTGTCAAGTATAACATCTTAAACTCTCCCAAGAGATAATAAGCAAACATGCTGAAGATGAATGGTCTGATTTTTTTTTTCCTCTGCTCCCCTGTGAGACAGTCTAGGGTTATAAAGTTTTGATGATTTATTTCCTCCTTCATTCTTTTTCTGCTGTTCCTTATGTTCTTCATCCTTTTCACATTATTGTCATCTTCCTGACCCCCTTCTTCCCCACACTGAGTTAAGAAAAAAAGAACCAGTAAAGTAGTTAAAAAGCTGGTCAAAACCAGTAGTTCACCCCATCCTACACTTGTCTCAGCTTTTGTTTCGAAGTAAAAAAGACTGTTTCTGCCCCTACCTTTAAGCTTTGTTGTGTTGGTGCTGAAGTTCTTTTCATTTTTAAGAGCTTTGTTCCAAGTACAGATGGATTAGTTTAGAAATAACCTAAGGCAAGTTAAGTAGAATGCACTGATAACCAGATATAGATAGATGTAGATGGAATTCACATAAGAATTACCACCTATATCATTGTTGTTCCTTAGCCTAATTAACTTGGGTATACTCCTATAGAATATAGATTAGGGGTTTCTGTAGGTGATTCCCTGGGGACTTCTGCAGGTATTCCCTTTCCAAGATTGTGGTCATTCCTACTGTACAGCACCAGCTCCTGCAAACTGTAGGTGGTGGCTGATTTTTTTCTCTGAATTTCTAATGTGGCTTGTTCCATCCTGTATGCTGCCCCTTGGAGGGAGGAAAAAAGCACCCTTGTGTCACTAGTATTTCTATGCACAGATAAATTTCCTGAGGTAGGATATTGCTTCCCTTGTCACCTGTCTTAAGCAACCTCTGGAGAAGTTATGGCGGTTTATTTCCTACTTTTTCCTACTTTTTTTCCTACATTTTTTTCCTACTTTAGGGCTGAAGAAAAAAAAGCACTCGGATGTTGTCAGGTCATTAGTACTAACCAGACATATGACTGCAGCAAATTGGTGATCTTTAGAATTGAGAACTGATGTTTGCAGTTCTGTAGTTCAGCTGAATCAGCTCTCTAAGAATGACCGCAGTGGTGGCTCTCTTGGCCTTGTTTGCCAGACTGCTCTGTAGTCTCCATTGGGGAAGTCATAAGTTTGTGTCTGTCTGTACAACAAGGATCTTGTTTGTGATACACTGAGAGCTAAAAGAAATTATTTAATGGAATTATTTAACTTATTTAATGGTTTACCAGTCCATAGATTGCAAAATGAGAAACACTGATCTAGCAAATTACATGCATGTGGGGCTTTAATCTCATTTTGGCCTTTCATTTCCAAATAAGGTGGACATGACAAGTATTGAGTTTGTGTGGAATTGAGATTGTCATTCCAGCTCAGCACATTGCCTTGTGAAAGATGTGCATGCATCAGTTGTATCTAGAGATGTTAAGTATGCTGGCAACATCTCTAGAGTCTTTAATTAACAGCTTTCAGTAGAACATCAGCTTGGCAATGATGAGGTAATACAGTATCGAGCCTCATGAGTCTGAGAAAGTTTAGTAGCTGGGCTGAGCATGCTACAATGCCTAATGACTTTATTTACTTTCTGGGGACAAATTTGCCTCCCTGACGCTTTAGTTTTGCATTATCAGGAGGGTGAAGAAAACTGAAATTTTGGAGGCTGTATTTGAATGCAGCACAGTGAAATAGGAAATACTCATGGAGCAATATAATTGCTTAACCTCTACAATGACTACTTAGCAGCTGCATTCTCTCCCAGACGTTGTACAGAGATAATTTTTTCAATACTGAATTAAAACTGGAAAAATAAAATCAGCTGGCATTACCTTCCGTCTTCTCTGTTTTCCTCCTCCTTTTTTTCTTGTTACCCCAGCCCAAAGCAGATTAACTTTTTAAAAAGAAAAATCTTATGTTCTGCATGGAGTAGGACAGTTTGCCTGTGATACACATCAGGTCACTGTCATACCAAAGGACATCTTCCTCAGTCTGTACTCAGTGCCCTACAACTCGTGGAGCATTAGTTTTGGTTTGTATAAAAGAGGAGGAACTTTTTTGTTTTACTCTTTTTTTCTGAAGCAGGAAAAGGTAATTTTGTATTTTGTCAATAGTGATGGTTCTCTTTAACACTCTTGGGGGAGCACAAGAGGTGGATAATACAGGGTACCTAATGTTACTTGTGTGTTGGAGTTTGAGCCAACAGTTGTGTGCAAGAGCTCTCTTACTGGGATAAATCCTGGAAAACAAAGTGTCAGCAATACTCCCGCAGAATTTGCTGTGGGCTGAGTGTGGGGTTATTTACACAAAGTTTGTAGGGCTGAGTTTCCTACTGTTGTTATAGCTGATGTCATTGCACCCTCTTAGCTTTGAGAAGTGGATGTTCATATTTCTCCCATAAAGACAGCATTAAAAGAATAGTCTTGAACACCGATAACCCCAAATATTATATATTTGCATTAAATGAGCTTATAATAATGGGAAAACGTTTAGGAATCATGACCTTTAGAATCATTTGAACAGTCTGCTTTCTGTCAATTTTTGCCTTTTAGAAAGTGCTAATTCCTGTTAAGTCCGCATGAGAGATTTGTTTAATGAGCAGATTAAATGGGTGATTATATGTCTTTTAAAAATGGTTTTTGTGGATCGGCTTCACGATGCCACTCTCCCATTTGGCACAGCAACATAGAGCAGTCTTTTTAATTACCTCAGCAGGGTCACTGGGACCCAAGCTGTTTGCTTTATTAAACCCTGATGGTGCCTTTGGAGCAGCTCCCTCTAAACTCCGCTGTCACAATTGTATCTAAATTAGCATCTGAGTGACCCTCTTTTCAGGCTTTCCAAACCCCAGCTGACAGGGATTGCCAAAAGATGCTAATTGCTTGGGCCGACTAGGAACAAGGGCTTGCCAAGATAACAAAAGGACTAATGTTTCTTTCAATATGCGTCTAGATTCACATAAGTACCTCTTTTAATTACCAAGAATTATTGTAATGCCCAGTCAATGGAATAATTGACCCTCAACAGCGAGAGCTTATTATGTAATAAATAATGGCGTCAGCCTTGTCAGAGTAGCAGGTACCGAGGTGATTTGCTGGACTGAAAAGGGCTTTTCTCAGCAAGGGCTCTGGGATAGACCAAGGCATCCCAGTAGGAGTCCAGCAGAGGGGACTAATTTGAGTTTAACTGAGAGGAAATGCACTAAAAGCTTTTAGACTTATCCTTATGATGACAAAGGAGGAAATAAAAAGGATTGGGTTGGTAGTTTGGCAGCTTACATGGAGGGAATGCCGCACTGATAAAGCAGACAGTCAAGCCTTGTGCAGCTGCTTCTGGTCTGTGGTGTTTTTAAGAGCATGTTTTCATCAGGACTACTGGGGAATGGCAAGAGGGGGATTACTTCCTTAACCTAATTTATATCTCTGTCTCAGCAGTCCTTATATTCACTGTACTTGCACAAGAATAAAATTACATTATTAGAAGCAAGAAATTGATACATGTGATTTTTTTTTTAATGGAAAGAAACAAATCCAGCGTGGTTTTACCTCTACTCCTGTTCTTAAGCTTGCCTTCCTTTTCAAAACTCCGGAATCTCAGGAGGTGCTGCAGACTGGAGGGTTTAGATCTGTTCTCAGTGACACTGAGGTATAGCCAGGGTTCATTTATTTTGTTAGTGTGCCCAGAATAACTCAGAAATCAAGATCCGGCCTGCTATTCTGAAGTCTCCATGTTCATAAAGGAAATACTGCCTACAGTCGAGCAGTTATCCTGGTGTTCAAAGTAGGCTCTGGGGATAATCTAGGAACTGTTGGCAAATATATGTGGAAAACACATACAGACATGGAAAATCCCCTCCCCCTTATAAACATGGAAAGAGGCTGTGCACACAGCACGCTCCTGAGGGAAATGTTTGTATTCTCATTTCTGCCAGTCTTCTTGTCCTTTTAGGTCAGACTATTGCAAGTTTGGCTTGAGATGCGTTGGCAGAGCTTCTGGGGGAGATCTGCATATTGCCTGCCAAAACAAGTTTTGGACCTAACCATGCATTTTAGTGCCTTGCTTTTATGATTAAGGTCACTCCTGCAAAGCGTGCGTAAAGCAAGAAAATAAATATTGACTTGGCTAGGTGATATATGAATAGCATTTTTTGTTGTGTTTATAAGGTCACCAGAAAGTCTGATGGAATTGCCTCGTGCTGAATTTCATTTCTGTTTATCCACTGTGTTTTCTCATGGGCATATTTTTTGTGATGTATGGTACATCAGTATTCTGAAGAAAATATATTCTAGTTCAAAGATGTTTCCAATGTGATGCTTTTTTAAGTAGACACTTTTTGTTTTGCATGCTCCTTAACTAACACTATGGATGTTCAGAGGAGGCTTAGCATAACAGAAGAAATATTTCAGTTGAAGGCTGATAAGCTGAGTATGAATGGAAAATGAATGTTGTAGATTAATTACACATAAGTCATATTAAGCTCTTTGCATTTAAATGTGCTCTTTGCTGTTCCTTCTAATCTGTCCTTACCTGTCAGTCAGACTCAACATTTTCAGAGCACTAGAGAGGGAATGAGGAGCAGGCCCGAGGATAAATTTTGCCTGGTGAACCCAACTGAACCCTTTGGAAGAGCTTGCTCTCCTTTGCAGAGGCATTCAGATCAAGATGTGTTGGCAGGCCAGCAGCGGGAGTGGAATCAGGGACTAGTTGTACTTCATCACTTGATCGACAGATACAAAGATTTTCTGAAGTGGAAGCCAAGTTTAAGCTGGACTTTCAGGTTGCATTAAACTCCCACTGAGGCTGCATGTTTTCTTAAAAGAGAATTTAAGCTAATACCATACACCTGAGAAATCTTGAGAGCATCCTGGCCCTTTGACCCCTTCACTTGCTCTCTGAACTCCACACTTACTCCTGCTGCTGAAACTCCTGAGAGGCTTCAGGAGGCATAGACTTGTTAAGAAGAGGTCTCTGTCCCTCCAGTGTGCTGTGTATATTCAGCACCAGAGAAACGAGGGAATCAAAGACAATATGCAATATTGCCCAGTGTGAGAGTTGTCTATACACTGCTGTGGTAAGTGTGCAGATTTGGCCAGAAAGGGCCATTCTGATGTGGAATAGTGAAGGGAGAGACTGTAACAGCTTTAAAACCATTTAACAAGAAGCAGCTTCAAATAAATTGAGGATGTCCTCCCACTGGAGCTTCTCTGAAGCCCTTTTTTATTTTTTTCTTTCAGTGGGTCTTGAAGCAGTGAGAGACTGGCATGCTTGCATGAGATGGCTCTCATGATGAGTTAAGGGGATCAGTATTATAAAGCCTTATCTTCCATTGTGCTTTGTAGGCAGAACTATCAGCTGATCATTGTCCTCCTTTTATCTGTGACTGCAGGGCTGGTCGCTCTAAAGCGAGCAAGGCTTGAGTGATAGCTGAAGTAGATGATGAGGTGGCAGGGAAGTTATGAATTATTTTACATCTATTTTCATTGTAGAAGATGAAGGGGAAATTATTATTCCAAGGGCATTTTTTTAATGGAAATCACTGTGAGACCTTAGAAAATCTTAATGTTTTAGGAGAAAGTTAGGAGATCTGTTGAAAATTCCGGAGTAGTAAATACTATAGTGAAGGTAATGACAAGATAGAACAGTAAATCTTTACCCTGAAAATTCCTTGATAAAACAGTTATTGTATGAATGGAACATAGTAAGCACTTTCAAAGTCCCAGCCTATTCTTTATTAGCAAGTGCTCCTGAAAACCTTAAAGGGTATGCAAATTAAGATTGTCTTCAAGGGAAAGCATAAGAATTAGATATAACTTAATTTTACTTCAGCTCTCGGAAATGAAATTGAGGAATGAATTTTCCTATTAGAACAGCAATAGCCATGAATAACTCCATCAATTATCTTTTACAATTTTCCTGATACGGTTTTATGTAAGTGAATATGGAGTTCATCCCACAGAGATTTCATACGTGAAGAGCATAAGGGGAAAATTAGGTTAATGTAACTTAAGTCAAAATTACATGGCTTTGGTGAGGAAATTGTAGTGCTTTATTTTATCAGCGTTACTGAAGAAGTTGATGGAGGATAAAGGCAACCTGGATGAGGTAAATTAGTTGGCTTTCCTAAAAGTTTTCCAGAAAGTTCCACCTAAGAGTCTCTTGGGGATAACAAATAGCCATGTAATCCAAGACAAAGTGCTAGTGTGGATTAAAAACTGTTCAAGCAGGTGTGTACAAGGTCAGTGAAGTGACCTGAGCAAGCAGTGCTTTAAGGCAAACATGATGGAGGATGTAGAAAAAAATTGGAGAAAAGTTTCTGTCAAGTTTATCCAGAGGGGATGCTGATATAGAAGATCCTAGAATAGAAATCACCTGTTCTTGAGACTGGTGTAGAAGCAGACAAAATTAGTGAAGGGTAACTTGTGGGTCTCTATGACACAGAAACTAAGGAAGAAGAGCAGGGGAGAAGAGTGAACAGCAATTTGTCAAGGGCTGCTCAGGAGGAACTGTCAGATAAGCAGTGATGTGTGGTTGAAAGCAGGCAGGTTCTAGGTATATCCAGCTTGAATGTTGAAGCATAAAATAATACCTGAATCAAGGAATTGGAAATTCTTGGAGGAGTGAGGTGATTTGATCCGAAGAAAGCTCTTAAGAGCGTTTGGCAAGTAAATACCACAGTCTGTAGCATGAGAGAAGAGCTGAGCAGTCTTCTGCTTATCTTACCCTGCAAAAACATGGGGGTGTTTGGTGAGATCAAAACATTAATGAAAGGTCCCTTTCCTGTGAAGTGATCTAACTATCCCAAATCATGTGCTGCACTGAGAGACATTATGAATAAATAAAATAAACCTATCTTCAATAATAGCACATTGAAGCAGCACTGCAATATAAATTGTGAAAATACACATAGTTCGAGGCTGCTTAGAGTAACATTTCAGTTCCCTTCAGACTACTGCAAGAATTCAGTGTATCTGATACTGTATCTGAGTATCTGTCACCACTTAGCTGATGAGGAAACATAACTTTTTTTTGTTTATTTTGGAGACTGGTTTGTTAGGATTTAATCCTACTGCAATAAATTTCTAGTGAATTGCCATTAACTTAGTAAAATAATGTATGTACTAACCCTGACTGAGAAAGCAACATTTGCAGATTCTTGTGAGGATTCATATTTTTCTATCAAGAAGAAAACCCAAACAAAATAAAAACACCAACCAAAAAAACCCAACATGCCCCCCAAAAAAACCTTTCAAGTATTGATTTTATAATCAGTGAAGGAGTTCAGTTTATTCTGTTGCTTCCTCTGCTAACAAAGCTAGCTAAGCTGTAGCTATAGTATGGCAGTTACGATAACATATATTATGGTCATGTTTACAGAAATCCTGGGCTAGTGCTGGCCTTCAATTGTAGTAGAGGAATTCTACAACCATCAGTCCTTTCACAGTCTTTGACCTGTTTCCAAGCAGCAGTTACCTCAGTTTTTCCTTTTCCTTTCATACAAGCTGCACAAATACTCTAGTACTTATTTTAGACAATATCTGTAATAGACTTCAAACTTCAGCAGTTTTTGATAGCTGTTTTCAGAAAAGTGTGATTAGAATTTTTATTTAAACAGAGGGCAAGTAGTTGTCATTCAATCACATCTTTGTACAAAGTGTGGCTGTTGCTTCATCTTTCTACTAATGGTTTATTTTCTAGTTAAATGCCCTTTTCACTTTAAATTTAATACTACATAAAGCTGAAAATGCCAGAAAGAAAGACTCTGAATTACTATGCAGGTTCATTATTATGGTTGTCTTAATGTAAATGTAATTTGGTTAACATCCTGTGGTTTTGAGGGGTTTTCCATGCTCTTTGTTTGCTATGTTCCATTCAAGTTTTCTGCCAGGTAAAAAAAGGTTTGGGTTCATTTTTTTTCAAATGCTAATTTCATTACTTGGCTACCTTGGTAGGCAGGTTAACTTCTGAAGTCTTAGCAAAGCAGAAGAGCTCTGAAACGTGTTCTGAATGTGTTCTAGCTTTTTTTAATCAGCCTTTTTAACACCTATTTTATTACATTGCCAGACAAAACCTTTTAAAGAAGGGGTATCTTTGTTTCATTCACTGCACCTTTAGTGTTCTGGATATATCCAGTTAAACCTAGTATTTATTGGGTTAAAAATGGTAAAACTCAGAAAAGAAAACCAACCAATTGATGGACTAAAACTTAACAAAATGCTTTGGAGAAAGAATATCCTCATTAAAAATTTGCTAAAAAAATGTATCTGACATACTTATATCAAAAGTAAAAGGTTGCACATAGACTTGACAGAAAGGTATTATGTAATGGGATAAATTGAGATGATTAAAATACTGTATAATTAAATGAAGAGGCTAATTGCTTTGCAAGGAACCTTTTATACTTATATTCCATCTCACTAATTCTGTGCATCAGACACTGGATTGATATTTAGAAAGCAGATGAGAGTAAGGAATCTGCTCTTGTCTCAAGGTATTCTGTTTAAAGAAAACTGTACTGAGTCTTACTCTGTGAAATTGACACAAGTCATTTTTTGTAAATAAAACAAATTCTATGTACAAGAGAAGTGCAAACTAAAATGTAAGTAAACTGCAAAATTTTCTTCAACTTGTTTATTTGCCTGCTGATGCGTACCATGAAATGCTTAGCTGCAAAAGCTGGCTTCTGGATTAAGTGATGTGTCACTGAGCATTATAAATATCTGCTATATTTACAATGTGGAAAATATTTATTTCATAGCTTATTTGGGCAGATGTGAGCAAGTGTGGGAAGTATGTTAATATGTGGAAACACATAACTCTTTAAGTCAAATATTTCCAGTTGGTAATATCCCCAGCACAGATTAAATTTCTACCTAAAGCACAGCCATGTTCTGCACTGCCTTTCTCAACCTTGCCAAGTGAAGGCATGTCTCTTCAACAGACAGGGGTTTGGTTTACTCAGAAGTGGTTTGCTCTGGTCACTTCCATAACAGGCCAAGCAGGCTGACTGTCCAGCTTCAAGCAATAGGATAATGTTTAAACAGGATTTATGGCAAGCCAAGCCATACAAATTGTTGCTGTATCAGGTCACTAATCCATTTAGTCCTCTGTCTTCTCTCAGGTTACATGTCGTAGTAGTATTTTTTTAAAAAACGGGAATTGAAAAATCAAGGTTTGACTGAAACATGAAAAGCTGCTAATTAACCATAGTAATCTGGATGACAGTGGGGTGCAACTTATTGCCTGATCCATGAGGATTTATACCCTAAAAACTGTAATCTCTGCCTTGGTCCTTTTTGTCATGTTTTGGAGGACTCATGGCTGGTTGGTAGAGAATATGTTTCTGATCCATACGCAGGTCAGGTCGATCGCAGGGTGTTGGCTCTCTTTGAATCCAGCTGCTAAGCTACAATAGAAGAAAGCTAAAAATACATCAGATATTTTCCTAATACTGCACTGCCACAAAAGCAACTGGGTGGTTGTAGAAAGTCATCACAGAGTTACAAATGGGAGGACATGTCCCCTTTGAAAGGACCGTGTGACTGCACAGTGCATTCCCGTAGGAAATCTGAGGGTTCACTCATGCTCCACAGTCTCATACCAGGAGAGCCAGTGGAGGCAGGAGGGTTCCTCACAGTTGGGTAGGTTGTTGGCTTCAAAGAGATCTTGTTGCAGGGC
Organism: Vidua macroura; assembly: GCF_024509145.1. Lineage (NCBI taxonomy): Eukaryota > Metazoa > Chordata > Aves > Passeriformes > Viduidae > Vidua > Vidua macroura. The sequence continues at coordinate 91,720,501 of NC_071572.1, read as the reverse complement.
ATTCTTCAGGCTCTGTGGCATGGATTTTCACTTTTAAATCTGCTCTCTCCTTGACTTGGAGCATCCCGTGCCCTTTCTTTCCTCCTGCCAAGGGTGATTAGCAATGGGAAACACAAGGCTGGTGACACTGCTGGCTGGAGATGAGCTCGTTCTGTTTTCAGACACCCTGGAAAGAACGAAGGATCCTACTTGTGTTCTCAGACCCTCTTATGATGACAAATTCAAATTCAAGCCTGTTACTCAAGCCTCATCTCCATTTTACTTCATTATCCAGTTGACAGTTATATGGTTGTCAAGATGGAAATTTCCAGGATTTTTGGCAATAGAGAATATTCCCATTAGCAGTCAAAAGAGCTCTACTGAGTACATTAATGTAGCTCAAAGGGCTAGATTTTCATCCTGCCTTTTAGTTAACGTGAGTCATTGAAGTTGGAGATTTTATTGCTCAGTTAAGGTGAGAGTGCAGCTAGTGGCTCTGTGGGCTTTGCATCCACAGAAAGGAAGGTCTTTCTGTGGTGATTTCTGCCAGACTGACAGGTTGATGTTTACTGAGCCCCTTAATGTTTCCTCTCTGATCCTTCTCTATAAGATGTTAACCCATGCTAATATCTGGGGTGTGCCCATCTTCTGATCATCACCATTTGCTTCCTCAGCTTTTCTGAGGAAGTGGTGTTCTTGGTCAGTTTTGGTGGTTTTCAGTCAAGATGATAGGGAGGTGTAAGGAGTAAAGCTACTTCTTGCTCTAAATTTCCACCAAAGTATTTTGCTACTTGATTTACTCTTTTTATGATAAAACAAACTATCCAATAAGCATCTTGCCCTTGAATAAAAATGTCACATCCAATGCTGTCATCATCCAGTTAACTCTAGGTTTGAAAAATGGGAGCAAAAGGTTTTCCAGAAGAGAGTATCAACTTTTTCTGTTAATAATCTCTTCCTGGTTCTGTCCATGTTTCTGAGCCGTCTCATCTTACAGAAGGCAGGAGAGACTAAGAGTTTGCTTTGTACTTTGCAAGGGTGCAAACACAGAGGGAAACACTACTTAAAAGACAGTTTTACTATTACTAGTTCTACTTAAAATATACGTGGAGAAGGGGCACCAAATAAGCAAACATGTTATTAATGCTCAAGGATAGTGTTGATGCAAAGGGATCTAAACAAGCCCTGTGTAACCTCAGCTGAAGAGTACTTCTGAAGAGTTGCTTCCTAGGGTGAGGAAATTCCAGTAGAGCTTTCCAATACTAGTTGCAGTAGCAGAGCAAGAGGAAAAAAAATGGCTTTTTAAGGAGCAGATTAATATTTTCAGGAGGTGACAAACTAATTTTGATTTGAAAAAAGCACCAACAGATGTTGTGTGCATTTGAAGTGATGCACCAGGAGCCGCAGGAGTCGTAGCACAGCACTAAGCCAGAACTTGGTAAATGTGTACTCGAAATGACACTCTGCTGCCCATGTGAGTTCAGTGACCAGCAAGATAGCTTCCAGTTGGAAATGCCCATTAAACTGTCATAAATTTTCAGTTAAAGGCAAGTCTGTTTGGTATTTTAATATTATGATATATTTGGTATTTCTTTTTTAATGTTTTATCACTGGACAAGAGTTGACTTAGAGTTCCACACTCCTGTGCATTATATACCCAAGTCATTTGATGACAAGAATGGGCTCTTCTGGCTTCAGTAGACCCAAGCCATCTCTTACTTCAAACAAATCCCACCTGAGAAGGATGTGTATTCCCTGGTAATTGCCTTTTTGCATCAACTCCAATATTTGGTATAGAATAAACAACGAGATACGTATGTACGTCATATCCTATTGTTGATTATACTTCAAAACTCAATGATCAGCAAGATTCCCAGGAATTTGTGATTGGCTGGTACAATTTTGATTATCTATTGGTATGCATTGTTATCCTATCTTTCCAAAGGAGGCTCTCAGGTGCCATCATTGGTTTTAGAAGTTTATTTGCTATTAGGGCAGAATCTGATTATTCCATTTAGAGTGATATCTAGAATGCTTTTTGATAACTGTGTTGATATATACCAAATCAGAAAAGCAATTTTTAGCAATACTTTTCCTTTAAATGCTACTGTAGTACATAGCCAAGAAAAATGTAGGCTTTTTTTATCTTGCAAATCTCAAAATAATAAGAGGAAAACTAATTTCATATAGCTGACTGAGGTTAGGAGCAATACATGCTTGATTCGTTCAGACCACACAAACTCTAGTTTGTCTTGGAGTTGCTTAATTATGGATTCTTTCAGCATTGTACTTAAAATTATACTAAAACTGGAAACCCTAAAACTTTGTGTTACTAAAATTCATCCACAAACTTCATAATACAAGTCAGAGAAAGTGCTTAACATGAGTGTCAGATTATGTGATGAGAGGACAAGTTTATGTTCTCTCGTGTTAGTTGTACATCCTTTTACATTGGGATCAAGACTTTGTTCTTTTGGAGGCTTTTGGAACAGGAATTCATTTAAGGTGAATAACAAAAGAAGAAAACAGAGACGTGTTTCTTCGGCTTCTGTAGTCCAGCTGTTGCAGGGTTCACCACTGAGTTTGGAGGATGGAAGTGGTGGGTTTCAAGTAAGGTTACACAAGTCTTCATGTCACTTCTAAGCCCCATCCTCAAGAACAGAGATTTTCAGAGGAGATCACTCTAAGCCAAATCACAGAATCAAAAAATACTCGTGAGTTGGAAGGGACCCACAAAGACCATTGACAGACAGCAGCCACATGTTGTCATTACTGTGGTTTGTGCATTGTCCTCACTCACCATGTGTATGTAAGATTGGGTAGAGCAACTGTGGGTTCAGCAGCTAAACATAGGGTTAGAAGCCAGCACCAGTCTGGAAGCAGACTAGGACATGTTAGTATATTTAGTTCCATACTGCACGTGCCATGCTGCCAGTTCATGTCTGTGCTTGTGTAGCTCCTGCCTCCCTGTGCCTCAGCCTCAAGGGTTTACTCCATAGGAAGCCTCTCTACTAAAACCATATAGACTGAGGATGGATGGTTTTTTGTTCTTCTGGGGAGGATTTTTCTCTCTCCTCAGAGAGAAGATTGGCCTGTGCAATACTCATAGTAGTCTGTTTATTTCTGTGCTGCCCGACTGGCCTCACTTTTGGTTTTGGGAACTGTGCTTGGTAGATATGTCAGATTGAGTGAGTAGAGATTGTGTACCTTGAAAGTCGGGTTTTCTGCTATAAAGCTGTACTGAGAACCTGTGTGGTCTTGGGCCTTTTTGTGTTTGCATTAGTTTAATTGCTTCTTTGACCCCTCTTCCTCTGCTGGCCTTTCAAGCTCTGCAGGCTCTTAGCCTCACTGATATCTCTCTACAGGATCTTTGTACCAGGAAGCATCCGGGCTTGTCTGGAACTCCCCCAGCCCTGCTGTCCAGTTGTATCCAGCATTTTCTCTGGCTTTTATACTAGACTTCTGGTTTTGCAATTTTAATACCTGTAATTCACTTCTTTCTGTTCTGTTAAGCTGTAGATGAGGAGTTTATTAGTTTTAGTTCTCTTTATAACACATCTGTTTCAGCATCTGACTACTTTTTCATTTCTTTCAGAAGCATTTAGTTGCCCTCTGAGAAAGGGAAGTAATTTATAAATATCATTCTAGACCAGTTCTTTTATGCAGCTCTTCTAGTTATTTGGTAGTCTGTGTTAATTTCTTTTATTGTTTCCTTTTATTTTTTCCCCTTAGGTTATTTTTCTATATTGTAATTCTAATGTCATATTCTATTTTAAATTTCAGTCTTTATCATAACAGTCAAAATAGAATTTATTTTCTGCCTTAACAGCATTCAAATTAAATTTTATCCTATATTAGGAAACCTTTCAGTCTTACTCTTTCTATTATGTAAAATCCAAAGCAGGCATCCACGAGTTAAAACAGTGGGAACAGAATTCAGTAGTGTTAATTTCCACTATTTTTTTGTTTCACTGGCTATGTCAAAGCAGACTCTTGGGAACGGTCTGCAGGGAACTCTATCTGTCCAGGTCCGAAACATGTTGAAATAAGCTACACTTCCATTCCAGCCCATGCAGCAGCATTTTTTCCCCTGAAAACCACAATGTAGGAAACGTCACCTGCACATTTGTATCTTGCCCTTGTGTGAACTTGGAACATGGCCCAGTCACACTCTCAAGCTTAATGGCACCCTTGCACCAGCATTCGGGTGCATGTGCTGATGCTCACTTGTGTTTTAATTTGTAGAGATCTCTCTCTTTCTATTCAATTTGAATTTACAGACCTAATTTTCATAAATACATATATATGGACACACATACACATACCCCCCATCCTTTGGACCCAGTGTATTTAAAAGATGATCCATTAAAAGCCAGCATGGATATTTCCATTACCTCTTCCTAAGAACTGAGGGTCGTACTTAATGTTCTGTGAACTCTTTGGTTCACAGAACATTAAGTCTTACCTGAGACTGCCAGGTGAGTAAGATCTCTAAAGACAGGAAAATCCACAGCGGTTCAGATCTTCACCTTATTTCTCTTAAATGTGCTGATATTGACAGTAATCCTGCTGGGCTGACTTATCTCTTGGTCTAGATTCTTTGTGGATTTGATGAACTAGATCTATGAGTTCTTGTGCTGTCTTGAGTCAGAAAGGGATAATGCTCTTAGCTGAAAATAGGGCTGTTCTGTTTGGTATTTGTGTTTCCATTTATAACTTACCTATTTCCACTTTTTTTTTAATCTTTTATTTCCCATATGTGAAGTTGTTCTCCGAATGCTCTAGGAGTTAAGGTGGTCTTGGGGGAATAATGCCATGTCTGACATCAGTGAAAAGAGGCACTCTGGAGAAAGGCCTGTCAGAGAGGAAACTTTATTCTAGGTTGCTGAGCTATGAATGTGGGGGAATATCCCAGGGAGTCTGGCTTCCCTAGGCAATGTCTTAGGACCTTAGGTGTCTTAGGACCTCTCCTACTTCCAGCTACAGCAAAGTCACTGGACACATGAACATTTACTTAATCAGCTTCTACTGCTGGAATGTGCTCATTTGGATCTTCTTGTATGGAAAGGCTCTAAGACTAATAATTGTATTGTAGACAAACCTAACCAGAAGGTCTGTCAGGGTCAAGCTGACATCTAAGCAAGCATTGGAGTCTGCTCCGAGTGAGGAGAGGTTAAGAAAACCTGGATGCCACCAGGGTGAATTCAAGATTGATAATGTTTTGAACAGCAGAATCTTGGCCAGGGATTAAAAGCAGTGATGTCTCTGAGGGAGGTTAAAGCGGCTGTCTTCTGGGTATTTAATGTTTGGTTTAGCCTTGGAGAGCTCCAGGTTCACCTGTCTTCAGTTTTTTCCTTTCAGTACTTGAGCTCCCCTACAACACAGTTTCCTGTATAATTTCTAAGGAGCATTACTATTGTAATAGTAATGGCATGAGACTAACCTACCTTCTTTGACCTGACAGGGAGTCTTCTTGTTTGCACTTGACTAACACTGTCAGTCAAAAGTCACTGAGTTGTGTTACTATACTATTTTCCTGGAGCTGACTGACCTTTCCTAATTATTGTAATGTTTCATTTCTTTTCTATTTTCATTATGTTTCATAATTGATTCCAGGTGTATGTATCATTTTGCAAAGACTTGTAAAATTATTCGGATTGGAAGGGATCTTGAAAGTCATTTAGTCAAACCCCAAATACCTCCCTCCCCCAAACACCTTGCCATGGGCAGGAACATTATATATAGGTATATCTTTAGTCTGGTGGTTTGAATCCACTGTGCAGAGAATCACCTGTTTTGTAAGCAGCTGTTTTGTTTTGTTTCTTCTAGACATTCAGTACTCATAAATCTGAACTTGCAGTTTCAGACAGCCCTGGAATATCATGCTTAAGCTCTTGGGTTAGTGAATAAAATGCAGCTCCTTTGCTGCTTGGTAAAATATTTTAGATATGGTCTTTTCTAGTCTTGACAATACCTTCTGCCTATGAGCATGCCCTGGAGCTTGATTGCCAAGTGGCACACAGGGTTGGGTTGTTTTAGTCTGCCAATTCGCATTTGGGTTTGATTTCCTGTCTTTAAAGTGTTTCAGGTAAACCACAATTGTATGGACTGGAAAGTTAACAGAAGGCACCTAACTCCTGAAAAAACATAATCAGTATAAGGTGCCACAGTCATTTTCAGAAACATTATTGGCATGTTAATAGCTGTCTTAGTTTGTAATCATGTTAGTCAGGGCAATTGGATGTGGTAAGACCCTGAATCTGTCAAAACAGACGTAGCAGCTGACAGTGTGCAGAAATCAATCATTTGCTCTCTTTGCCCAAGTGATGTGTGAAGTCTGTACCATAATAAAAGTAGGCTTGAACTCCTCAATTAATATGTGACCATACCAAAATTTAAAATACACAGACTTCCATTTCCTAATTAATAAATACTTAGACTAATGAAATGACAGTGGTAATTTTAATCCCCCATATTTAAGAATCTCTGACTTGGTGTCAGAGGAGAATATAGTAGTGGCAAAAATAATTAGGCATTTCTGTAGCATGTTTTTGCATTGGATCTGAAATCTTTTAGAGGCAAGCTGATATCTCCATGATTATTGTGCAGTGGGCTCCAGGAAAACCCTGAAGCAGGGAGGTTGGACCAGGTCACCCCACTGGTGGTTCCTCCCAACTCTAACACTTGTGTGATTGTATCATTTTCTTCCAGTAGATAAGGAAACAAAATTGCACATGAGGAAATTGGCAAGGTGAAGTACAGCTATAGTAGCAGACTCCTTAGTAAAGGTTGTGGAGGAGTTGACTATTACTAACTGTGTGTGTGGTGGCCTCTTTCAAATCAGTATAAAGTTTATGTTGAAATCATTCCTGACTACATTTTGAAAGGTTTGCAAAAAGGACCACAAAATTAATGCTTATCAAAATGGTGGGTGTGGATGTCTGACTATAAGGGGAACTGCAAACAGAAACAGAAGGGATTTGGCTTTTGTTTTACTGCTCTGGTTGTTGTTCCACTGAGACAGAAATCGGACACTGGGCCTGATGAAAGTGTAAGTGAAGGGGGGGTAGTGAGCTTCTGGTGCCAAAAATGAGCATCTATTGAAAAGGCCTAATATGGGTTAGGAAAATCAAAACAGTGAAATTATACACAGACTGCTGTCAGTAACACAGAAGAGTTTAAGAAAAGAAAAGGCAAAGATTGTTTTGTGAGGAAGCGCCACTGTCACATTAACTTGGGGAAGAATTTGGCTCATGGTATTTAATGTCACATCACTCATTTAAAGCCCTAAAAATAGTGTTTATAATAAAACCCCTGACACAGCCATGACCAGTGTGATTCAGATGGCCCCTTTCCTTTTTTAATTTGTGAACAAAGCTGCTCCTTTGAAGAGAAGTGTTTGTTTACAGTTGTTTATCGGTGCAGGAAATGGATCAATTAGATGTAACTTTCTAAGTTAATTGAGTGCCACTACTGAAACCACCTGACGTCATGCTGGTGCCAGCAATGCCAGCTGAGAAATCTCATCGTTGTTGCTGTGGGAAAGACAAGGACACGATGGGAAATGTTATTTTTGGCCCTCAAAGATTAAAAATTTTAAATATTTATAGAGTCTTATCTAAAATACTGATTGGTTATTAGTGCCTTGAATTGAGGCAGGGATGTGTGAATCCCTAGAGCCTTATGACCATACCCCATCTGAATTAATCGGAACCATTAACAGGGAATTGGCACTCTGAATTTTCCTCTAGCTATATCCTCCTTTCCACACTGCACTGCCTTTATTTTTTCCTCTTGGATTGTTTTGTTAATGATCTAGAATGTAATACCAGCGCACAAAAAAATAGCTTTCAGATTCATCCCTCTTTGAAATATTTGGCTTCAGAGCTATATTTATATCTTTTTTTTTTTTCCTTTTTTTTTCTGGTTTTTTTTTTTCTGTTGTTTTTTTTTTTTTTCCCACTGCACAAGCTGGTAATCCTTTTTGCCTGTGCAAAAGCAGAATGACTTCATTAGCATGGTGCTACCTTGTCACTGTACTGAGTTTTGCAATCTTATTCAACAATTCTTCCCTACTGACTTAAGGGGGTTTTGGGAGGGGGAGGGAGGAGGCTTAAGGTAAATATTCTGGATTATTTTTTTCCTGGCAAATTCATATCCTGTTTTGAGACTGGAGAAGCTATTGGATGCATTTGTTAGTGTTGCAAACCTGTATTTTTCCTGTCAGTTGCAGAATAGCTCTGGCTTGGGACAACTGTAATGAGGTCTTTGATAATGCTTCTGTGGCCTGTAGCAAATGGGCTTATTGTGGGAGCCAGGAACCCTTTCAGAAAGCCCCAGTTTCAGAGCTGAGAGAGAAACAGGAGAGCACAACCTTTAAATCTTCTCTCTCTTCTAATCTTGAATCTTGCAGAACCACTTGAGGCTACCAGCAAGGTTGAAACTACACAGTGTGGCTAAAGTTTATGAGCTAATATTTAAAAAAAAAAAAAAAAAAAAAAAAAAAAACCCTCTGTTCCTCTGATATGATTTTGGTGTTGCTGTCAGGCTTGTGGCAAAAGAGTGAATGAAATTGGGACGTACTTTAAGGGCAGAGCACACAGGAAAACTCTGCAGGTCAGTTACCTTAAAAATGTCTCAAATTCAATAGGCTTGTGAGCCTAAGGCAAGCTTAATTAAACTTAAGGGAAAGCAAAAATAAGAATTTAAAATGCTGGTTTGGTTCTCATAAACCTGAGTAAGCCAAAGTCTGGATTACTCAATTATGTATGGTTGTGGGATTTGTTTTGTGAGCATTTTGCTGCCCAGTGCAAATTCTCAGCATCCTTCTCTTTCACTGTACGTGTCTGTCAGTCTCTGAAGAAGGAGAGGAAGGAACTTAAGGTTATGATTTAGGGGCTTAAAATGTCCTCCATGTCACCCTTTTTCCTCTCAGGCCACCCACAGACATGCTGGAAAGTATTTGTAGGGAGAAGGAGATACAATGGTACTCTTTGGAGTATATACCTGAGACTCTATCTGTGCAACTGTGTTCCATGCCTGTGCTTTGGAAAGTAAGAGTTCCCTGGAAGGGATTGCAAAGCCCCACTTCGCAGTGAAGTTTAAAAGTAAGACACAAGCTGGCTACAATGTGTGGGTTTGTGGGCTCAAAGCTTGTCACTTTTGAAGGAGCTGAACCCTAGAGCCTGTGGTATTGTTTTTCCTCTGTTAAAATATTCTTTAAGGAGCTGTGTGTAACACATCTTCACTGAGTTATCTTTCTTCCTTTCCCTTTTTGATTGAAATATGCATGGCTTTATTATCAGTTTAGTTTACTTGTCTGTTAAGCTAAACTAAAAGCTTTGAAGAGCTTCTGCAATGGATTTAAGTATCACTGAACCAGCTGGCTGCTTTTTCTTGCTGTGAGAGGAATTAGTCAAATTCCAGCTCCTGTGTGCACAGGTCCTTAGTTTCTGGAGCTCTCAATGTCTCCTTTATCTCCTTTATGCAGCCCCCAGCTGATACAGTCTCAATAATGCATATTTGGTGCCAGTACAGGTTTCTTACTGTCTTGGCTGTGACAATGCCCAGTGGCAGATGATTAGGAAGAGTATAAGAATAGGAAGGGATGTAATGGTGCTTCTGTGGTGTAGTCTCCTACCTCTAAGCAGGTCAGGAATTTCAACATTCAGGAATAATACCTTTGGCATTATGTAGTGTGATCACTCTCTGGTCCACAGCAACATCCCTGATTCATATGCTGTATATGGGAAAGCATATTACCTCCATGTGGTTTTGAACCTACTACTAGCTGTCTGCTCTGGTGTTCCAAGTTCCTGTACTGGAAGAAGAAAGGAACAATTATTCTTTCTACCTGCTTTCTGCCATTCTTGCCTTTACAGGACTTTATGTAGTCTTTCTCTCTCTCTCTCTCTCTCCCCCACACCCCCCCCCCCCCTTTCAATGAAAGTCATTGCACTAGTCATTACTCACAATGAAACCATGTCATACTGTGTCATTTCTGTTGCCTTTCCTCTCAACCCTCAACCTCTTCTAATTCTCTGATGTCCTTTTTGGAATGAAGACAGCACATAGATGAAGCACAATTGGTTGGTTGAGATTTTTTTTTTTTATAGCACAAAATATTGATGCTTCTTCAATCCCAATTCTAGTAAGTCGTAATACTGCATTTGCTTTTCTCGATGCCTGGACAACAGGATTGCATTCTTAGGCCTTCAGGTGAGTATTACTAATACAATTTCCCACCATATCTATCACTTTTTACTGAAACACGTTCAATTTCTTTTTTTTTTTTTTTTTTTTTTTCCAAAAATTGCAATCTGCACAGAGCCACTTGCTCCCTCTCCCACCAGCTGTATCAGGGAGAGAATTAGAAGGGTAAAAGGTGGAAAACTCATGGGTTGATATAAAGACAGGTTAATAGGGAAAGCAAAAGCTGCACACACAAGAATCAAAACCAGGAATTAATTCACTGCTTCCCATGGGCAGGCAGGTGTTCAGCCATCTGCAGGAGAGCAGAGTCCTATCAGGTGCATTAGTTACTCAGGAAGACAAACATCATCACTTCAGAAGTCCCCCTCTTCCTCCTTCTTCCTCCCATTTTATATACTGAGCATGATGTCAGATGGTCTGGAATATCCCTTTGGTCCACTGGGGTCACCTGGCTGTGTTTCCTCCCAACCTCCCATGCATCCCCAGCCCCCCCCCCCCCCCCCTCCTCCAGCAGGGCAGTATGGAAATCAGAAAAGGCCTTGGCTCTTTGTAAGTCCTGCTCAGCAATAACAAAAACATCTCGATATTATCAACCCTGTGTTCAGCACAAATCCAAAACACAGCCTTATTCCAGCCACTGTGAACAAAATTAACTTTACCCCAGCAAAAGTTAGCACACTACAATCTGAGAAATAAAGTTTTCTACCACACAGGTATGGTGTAGAGCTCAAATTAGTAAGAAGCACAGTTCTTGCTGGAGAGCCCTGAATAGAAAGAAACAGGGAAATGCAAAGTATTTCAAATATTTAATCTGACTCTACTTCAGCATTAGTGTGACCCATGCTCCAAAGTCACTTAGGTGTTCTTGAAAAATACCATAATCATTATTAAGCAGCTTGGAGTGTGATTGCTGGTCAGATGTGTACCTAGGGAGGAGGGGGAGGTACCCACCATGGGCCAAGGTAAACCTCCAGAGTCTCTAAAGAGGGGAAACAATGGCTTAAATGTAAAGATTTCTGGCAAGCTTTTAAAAAATGCTAGTTGTCTATTACTCCAAGGCTTAAAGACTTTGGGATTTGTTTCCAGTGTCACAGCTTTGGAAAATCTTGATGCTTTGACTATTTTAAGACAAAATCTAAAATTACTGACCTTCATCTACTGTACCTTGCAGGCTTTAAGCAGAATATAAATCCAGCTTTTTAGTAGTCAGGAAGAGACTATTTCAAAACTGTTCCTGATTATATGGGGCTGACAGGATTTTAAAGAGTAGCCATATGGGAGTGTTTCTTTTAAAACCACACACAACATGGCATTGTAGAATTTTTCCACAGAGAAGGAAACAAACTAGGTCAGCACAGGTCAAACTTCAGTCTTCCAGTGAGAAAAGCATCTATTTAAAGTGGAAGATGAGAAATGATATAGTAACTGTTACCCTGAAGTGAAAAATGGTGCTGTTTATGTATTTAATTGGTCAGGGTTTGCAGTGGGGCTTTGAATTCCGCTGCTGTCGGATCTTGTATTGCTGCTGTCGATCACGGGTTTTCTCTTTCTTAAAAGACTCACGGTAAATTTATTTTGGATGGTTTCTGAGCAGGTGTTTCCTCAGTGCTCCGAAGGCTTTAAATGAGAGCCGTGCTGCATGCGCGGAGCTCTCAGCTGCAATCACACACAGCCTGACACGGGCTGTGTTTACCCATCTGTGGCCACGCTGACAGCAGGCCCTGGCGGGTCCCGCTGCCCGGCTGGGACGCAGAACAGATGTTGGGGATTAGGGGAGAAGGATCTGGGGAGGCTTTGGGGCTGCACCTTGGCGGAAGTCATTCATTGTGGAGACACGGACAGGGCTGCTGGGCCTGGGCTGAGGAGTCACCCAAAATGGGCCTCGGTGGTTTTGTGGATCTGAATCAAAACCAAATGTTTTCCTGGTACCTTTTAATTAAAAGGAAAGCGTAAATCAGTACAATAAAATAAAGTTAGTGCGCCAAGTGGTATTTTATTTCTACAGTGTTCTTCCCAGCAAAGAAGCTGGCAATGTGGGGGCTATGAAAGTCACACTGCCTTGCACCATGTGGGTGGAAAGGCTGCCTGCTCTGTCCTGCTGGGAAGGGCTGTGAGGCAGGAGGTGGCTGTGCCTGACCTGGGACCAGGCAGCCAGCGGAGCCTCTGCACCTCGGACTGGCACTCATGGTCAATTTGTCATTTTGTCAGTGTTTTATGCTTAAGAGAATGTTTCCTGTGGGACTGCTTGTCTTCAGCTGTTGGGTTTATCGATGGCCCTTGTTCTGTGCTCAGAAGTCAACCATATGTGGAAACATAGGGTAGCAGAAGATGACCAAGACTGCGTGGTGCATGGCACTATGTGTCCCCTGCAGACATCAAATACTGCACCACGTTACTGGGAGGCTTGTCAGGCATCTCGTTGAGCTGGAAGCTAACTTTTGACAGCAATTCATTAAGTTACGGAATCAGAGCAGGCACCTGTAGCTGTGAATTTTGATACGGAAAAAAATTAAATAAATTGTTACTATATTATGATGCTGTTGTGAAGATTTCAGTAAAGAGTGAAAGGAAGGGAGAAAATTAGAGGCACAGGGTGCATCTCCAGGCTTTGGCAAGAGAGAGCGGTGGGAGTCACTGCAGATGTACTTCATGCATGACAATACAAGGCACAGAGACATGGTGGCTCTGTGAAAAAGTTGTATGTGCTCAAGCAATGACATAAATTGCTCTGGGAATGAAAACAAAGGAAAGGAGCACAGTTTTATAGGAAAAACTATTTATTTGTGTAAGACTCTATGGATCTGAGTTGAATTGCAGTCATGCTAAAATAACCCAAAGCCTTTTAGGGCCTCCAGGAGAGGCAGTATGACAGTAAAGAAAACTTTGAGCTAGCTGCATTCAGAATATGCTTTAAGAATGTAACCATTGAATGAAGATAAAATCCATGTGAATATGTAGAGCTAGTAAATTAACTTTTCCTAAAGAAATAAAATTTGGGGAAGTAATGGCTGTTATCTGATGCAAGCCAACCATTGCTGTTACAGATTAAGATCTCTAAAGCTGAGTTTAAAGGACACAGTTTTCTAGAATGCAGAACTCCCTCTATGGAAGTGGTGTACTTTCAGCTGCTGTTGACTTTGGTAAGAATTGAACATGCTCATCAATTTACAAACCTATGCCCTAATTTCAGAAACTCAGAAAAGATCTACTTCTCTGAGCCTTGCAGTTATGAGATGTAATTCTTGCTGTATGATTATTAGCCATTTTCTGAAATTCTTGAGCTACAAAGGAATCTATAGGATGTGAGACATGGGGAACAGTGTTATCCTGGTAAATGCAATGTCAAACCTTATTAAGAAATAAGTAAGTTAAAAACAGAACATCAACAACAGTGTTTTCCATTTGTGGGTTTCAGTGCTGTAATTCACTGCAGGCAGCAAACCACATGTAGAGTTGCAGCACTCTCCAACAAGCTGCCTGCAAGAGCAGGTGTCAGCCTGCCCCATTTAAATTGCTACATCAGGACTCTGGAGAGCAGCAGCAGTCTTGCTGACTTCAACTCATTTGCCAGATTTGGGGACAAAATGCTGAATCTAATTTGAGCTAATACTCATGGAAGTGTTGCCACAGGCCATTTCAGATCTTTATACGTGCTGTAGAACTTGAGCTTTGGTCAGCAGCTTCAGTCAGGACCTAGAATTGTTTAGATGGCTCAGGCATGTGGATAGATACTTGATTATACTTAGCTGAAATATTTAATAGTGTACTTAATGTTGGGGTTTTTTAGTACACTCTCTTAAGATGGTCTATAAATGCACAAAAAAAAAGCTTAACATGAAGATATGCACAGTGCCAAAACAAATAGTAAAGGAATAAATGCAGATTTCAAAGATTTTTCTTTAAGTTACTAAAACAATCATGTGAGATGGGGCAAGTATTATTTTATACTAACATAAAAATGCTATTTTCCAATTAAATATTTGTTTGTTTGAAAGCTTACTTTCAAAACACTCCACTGAGGGTGGTTGTATTTTTTGTGTTTTCTGAGGTTAGAACATATACCTAAATCCATACTGCAAAGCCACTGCAGAGGTGAAGTGATCTTTCTGCTCCTGATAGAGTATCTTTTTACTTAGAAATGCCAGTACTGAGGAGGAGGGAATATATTGAAAGAAAAGTATTTTATGTAAGGAAGCCAGTTGTAGTAGCAGAGGTGGGAAATTTTCAACACATAAAGGAGGAAATTTGAAGGTTCTGAATCTTTTTGTAGGTATAACTTAGCAAGTTGTCAAATATCCTGTATCCTTTCTGGCAAGGAGCAACTTCTTCTAAACATAATTACTCCCCTGGAGTTTGAAATTCAAAGGTGGGTTCTGTAAAATTAATTTTTTTCCCCCACAGCTTTCATGATAAAGGGACAGTTATTAAATAAGGGCAGCTACTCTACAAGGGTCATTGCTCTTAAAACTTATACAGAAACTTACAGACACCAAACAAGAGTGGTTACTGAACATTATTTCAAAAGGAGAATATAAAGTATAAATTTCTTATATACAGAGTAGACGTGTACCCTAAAGTGCATGAAGCAGTGAACAAGACAAACTGCTACACTGTCGAGTCTGCCAAAGTTACTCCTTCAGATTTCATGCCTTTGTTGGAGTAATTTGAGGGGGAAAGAGGGCAAAAATGCAAAGATTCTTAAAGAAGTGTGTATAGGTGTGACTCTGCTTTCATGCTGGAATCACTTCCCTACATGTTTCACATTGGCTCAGTGGAGTTCCAGAATGGTGGCAGGTCACTGCCCAAGAGCTGTAGCTGCCCATGGGCCTGCTCTGCCACACTCTCCAGGGGAAGTTCATCTTAACTTGGAGTATAAAAGAAGATGATATTGTATTGCACAACTGTGTAATTGGACACATCTCAGAAAACTCAAACTATCATATAATTCAGAATAATACCAAGCCTGACTAAGGTGAGGAAAAATAAATCTTGGATGACATAAACATTGTCAGCAGGTTTTTTTCCAAGTTGTTCATGGCTTTAATTTGTGCTGGAGAAGCTCATGCTAATACAGAAGGGTATTTTTTTTTAATGTGAAAAAATAATTAGCTCTTGGTGCTATTTAGGTAAAAATTTACTGAGATGTTTCATCCACTATGAGGAGAAGGTCCTTTGGTTAATGAGATCTGTGCTTTCTAATAAAATTTCAGGAATCTGCTTTCCCATTGACATGATGGAGCATGATTTTACCATCAGTTTTCTCCAAATGACTATAAAGAAACATAAATTTGCTTTTTTTTTAGCTTAGTGTAATGAATAATGATAAAATTACAGGCTGTGTGGAATTGAATCAGAGTTTACACTGCTAGTGAACCATAAAATCAAATTAAAGCACTATCTGATTAATTTTCTTAATTCTCTGCTATCAGAGTAATAATGAAGGATAGCACGGGCGGGCTCCTTGTTTAATTGGTACTGCTGTATACTATTTAATAAATGAGATAAAGTAATTTCTTCCTTAAGCAGGACTGCAGATGTAGACTATATCTTTAGTTAACACAAAACAGAGCTTATTTTAGCATCCTGTGGGACACATTTGGCCAATGATACATTCATGTATGTATCAAATATTAATTTCTGAAAGCTACATTAAGAAATAGAATAAAAATAGATTGTTAACTTGCTGTGATTCCTCCATTATGGAAAAAGAGTTCCTGACAAGAAAATAAAAGGATCTAGAAGATCCTTTCTCGGTGCTCCTATGGTTTTATAGCTCTAACTAGTCCTTTCAAAACCATGGCTGTGTATGTGAAGTTAGTTTTGGCGGTTTTTTTCTTCCCCTTAAAGGTTTTAATTTTTGATTCGTAACTTTGTACTAATAATTCCTGATCATGAGATACCTTAAAGCAGGTGATTTGCCTTTTTTGAGTTGATATTGCATTTTTCTTGGTCTTCTGTACTTTAATTTGTATTTTCCTGCTTGCTTTTATCTGTCATAACAAGCAATTTCTTTAATTAAAAGCTTCTTGCCTGATACCTGGATCTCAAAACACCTTGGGCTTTACTAGGAATGCTGAATACATGCCTTCCTGCTGGTGTTGGCAATTTCCTTTTCGCTCAAAATACTGCTCCTGTTGTCCCTCCCTACATTTATATCCAGGTGCTACATTAAAAATATCAACAAGCTTCATAGCTAGGAAGCTAGACAGTGGATAGATTTCTTACTCTAGGCTCCCATGTGTCTTCAAGTATGACTGGCAAAATTAAGAGAAAGGGGTAAAATATTTGAGTGAGGTGTCTGATTTTTTTTTTCTCTGTTCCTCCTTCTGCTGGTCTCAAGGGGATGTGGTGGTATGAGCAGAGACTGGGAGAGGGAGGAAATAGTTTTGAGACTGGACCAGTGTGTCATTGTGTTAAATCCAGCCAGCCAGTGAGGTCATTGTTTTCATCTGAGTCATTTTAGAGTGAAAATTCTTACATTATGGAAAACATTGCACATCTTTATTTCAGATATGGAAATATGCAGCCAGCCTTTCAGTGGCAGAGCTCTGCTGATTTCGTCTGAAGTACTCCTGACTCCCAGTGGTGTAAGCAGGAGGGGAAATCAAATTCTTGTGCCTCATTTCTTAACACTTTGCCACTAACCAAAAGGGGCTGTTCTTTAGGTATTTTTCCAGCCTAGACATTTGTTGAAGAGGGAGCTAGTAAATCTGTTGATTGCACCTGTCAGCCCTGAATCTACCAGATCTGCCCAGCCTGGAGCTGGCTGCAGTTATGTTGCCAGGAAAAGTTCTTAAGCAACAATTCAAGTTGAGGCTACACTGTGTTTCAGTGTGCACAGGGAAAATCCTCGAGGCTGCTTTCTTGGATATTTGTTCTATTTCATACTTGGGCTCCAGTAGGCTCATTCTCCATGTAGTGTGATTTAATTGGGGAACTTGGGCAATCTGCCCAGCTCTGCAGTCGATCTGTGTGACCATGAGCTAGCCCTGTCACCTCTCTGCACTTACATGTTAATGTACATGATCTCTAAGGTATAGGGTCTGATGTTTGTAGCACCTTGAGGATCTTGTGTAATACAGGAATTGTTAAACTATCTATGTATTTTTTACAGTATTAACAGCATGAGGTGGAGATACTTACCATTCCACACAAGCTTATAGAAATAGTAGGAGGATTTGATTTAATGTAACAAAGCTTTTTTATCATTAGAAGTGTGAGAAAGCCATTGCTAGCTGATGCCTTGAGAATAATTTATGAAAAATGGGTTGGTTTATGACACAGTATCTACCAGTTGTTACATGGCATGGAGTGCTGAGAGTGTTAGTTTGTGGCAAGTCTTCTGTCTCCTTAAGAACTGATCAGTTAATTGATAGTTAAGAATTAATACTTTTATCCATTCAAGGTAAAGCTTCCAGGCCTTTTGAAAGAAAACTACCCAGTGCTAGCACTGAAACTTTCAGGCTTAGGAGGACCCAAAACATGCAGACCATGCACATTGCAGTTCCCTAAAGGAAAACAGGGGTGCAAACTGTAAATACGTATTTGCTGAGGAGCTTGCTCAATGATATTGTTCATAATATGCGGTAGGATTTTTTTGTGCACGGAATCTGTTTCTCTTCCTACTGAAGTTAGGGATCAAATTTACTTGTGAAAAGCATTTTAAAAATTAGGAAAAAAGAGAAAAGAACAAACCTGCAGCAAAGGTGTTAAAGCTGTAGCATCATTAAAAGTGCAACGATTTCAAGATTGGGGTAGATAATATTTTACTTTCTATTGAAAATATTTTCTAGACATTTAAAGCAATGTCTATTGAGTCTATAGAGCAGATGAAAGGCCATCTTTTGCAGGACCTTGAGAGTTTTCAGAGCATTGCTGCAATGTGTCCCAGCGCTAATGCTTGAACTTCTCAAGGAGAGTAATAGGTTTGTCCATACCCCGTGCCTTCAGATGAGGCACTGGAACTTAAGCGAAGCAGGACTGTTTGCCCAGGATAGCAGCACCAGTGGGAAAATGTCTGTGGCTGAGGGCCCAGGAATGGTACCTCGGATCCATGGGCTGGGGCAGGCTTTGAAGAAGCTGCCCTCAGTGACTGAAAAGCAGGCATGCTTCCACGTGAATTGCCTAACATGGGATGGGAGCAGAGTGACCAACTGGGTTTCCCCTGCCCCAGCTCTGGCCCTTCTGAAGTGGTGTGCTCAGACCAAGCCACTGGTCTAGAACTGATGGAGGGGAGGCCCTGGCAGAGAGATCCACCCGGTACATCTCAGTTGGCTGCTTCCAGGTGTGTTAGTGCAGCTGGGCATTCACTGCTTCCTGCTTTGGCTGCTGAGGCAGAGCAAATGGAGCAGGAGGGTCAAGGTCCCAGAGCTGCACTTGCAGCTCCAGCCACAAGTGTCATCAGTGTCTGAGAAGTCCAGATTGAGAGTACCTCAGTAATGGCAGTGAATATTTCTTGTGCTGTCACCATATGTGGATCCCTCACAATAATCATGTGGCCATCCTCTCCCTCACTCCTCCTTTCCAAAGTGTTGCCAAAGGCAGTGCCACGCTATCATCCACATTTGCCTACTGGGGACCCAGTGATGTGCCGTCACTGGACTGCAGTGTGGACTTGAATCCCTGGTGCACAAAGCTGGAATTGAATGAGTATGAAACTGCAGTTGACCAACTCATTGGGTCCTTATCCGTGTCTCATGGAGAGAGCTGTGATCAGGCTCCAGGCACACTTCCAGGAATAATTTTTTTTTTGTGCTGGAAATTTAAAGCCAGCTGTTTCCATCATGGTCTTATACTTCTGCTGTCCATTTTTGTTGAAGTTAAGATACATAGATATATGAGGAAATTAAGCCATAAAAAACTTTCTTTATTCAAAATAAGAATTCAAATTTTGTCTCACTTTTCTTGAATGATATGATTGAGACCCTTGCTTGCTTTGTCTGAATAATTTACTGGTCCCCAGCTGTCTAACCATGCTGTGATAAGAATACCAGAACAGTGTGTATATTGACTTCCCATCCGTGGCACTTTTGGCCTTGTTCTCATTGGAAGTTGTTGAAAATAGTGACACCACCTATTGGTGAAACAGTACTACTAGGAATGATGCTTATGAACATACTAAGAATAGTAAAATGGAGAAGAGAGCTTTAAATGTGCTCCAGATTGTGTTGCAATTTAAGGTTTTTTTTTTTTTTTAAACAATCTATTCTCTGTTTCATATGCTTGTGTATAACATGTCCTTGAGTTAAGATAAGCAAAGAAAAACAAAAACTCCAACCAACAAATATAAAACCCCACCTTAACCTATGCTTTCTAAAATAATAGTACAAAGACAATCTTCCTGGTCATTCTGAATGGTCAGTGCTATTACTTCTTTTAATGTGTTTAAAATTAATAAAAAGAAATTGTCCACCCTTACAAATGCTATTTAGAAGAGGTTAAAGGCACTGGGACCTAAATTATTTCCTCCTCAGTTGTGAAATAACTGGAGCTAACTTTCTTTCTTTTCTTGTTCCCATTCTTTCTTTTTAACAAATGTTATCAATTCTCTAAAATGAATGCTTTGTCTGTGGCAGATTAATCAGTGTTTGAAAGGCAGTCTACTGCTGGCAGCAGTTTAAGTTGCAATGTTCTCAGAAGGAGGAGTTGCATTAGTCTCAAGTGGTTTTGGGGGGTGCATTATGATTAATGGTCTCTGGCAATTCACCTTGGATGTGATAGTCACTAATGTTTACAACAGTAGACAGAATAAAAATTACTTAGTTACATATCATGGGGCCTCTGTGATGACAGAGATGGTCAATATTTTGAATTTGTTTAAAAAGCAACCTATTTCTACTCCTGCTTTGTGTGATGATCTTTACAGAAAAAGAATTGTAGTGGTTCCTGTTTGGTATCTCTGCTTTTTCTTTTTTTTTTTTATCTTGGGGTGATAACTGATAGCTGAAGAGTGTTATTCACAAGAACTGGGTATAGAAATGCCATGTTTCACTGAAGATGTATTGCAATACTGTCTTCACTGTTGTCATGACTGGCTGAGCAACTGGAATGCAGCACTGGAACAGCTGGGAAGCGTGAGGAAAGCTTTGTAGGGATAAATAGGTGTTCTTACTGCAGCTTCTGTTCATAACCCAGCTCTCTATCCTGCAAGCTAGGGACTAACCTAAAAGTGCTGTCTATGGATGTCTCTCCAGAGCACGCTGGGTGATTTGCTGTGAATGCTGTGCAGAGGAGCGCCCATCTTGTGAGAAGAGGGTGTCATGCTGTGAGGGAGGAGGCTGTGTTCAGAGGCAGAGCTGTGCATGCAAGACAGACCAGATGGTCGTGAAGCACAGCAGTCCTGTAACTCCAAGACAAAACTAGAGATGAGCAGGAATGAAACCTTCCAGATGAGCTGAGGAATGGAGTAAACCTTGGTGAGAATTGTGTGGGAAAAGCCTTTCCAGAAGTAAAATGAGTATCTGACAGCGTTCCAATGAGATGAATAGTTTGACTGTTATGGTGAAGTTTTTGGACAGAATAATACTTGAGTAAAATACATAATTGCAGGCAAAAAATATTTGGCTTTGAGGTTTTTTTTCCGACATGCCACATGTCCAAATTCATAGCCATTGATTGAGATGTCAGCATTTGTAATAAAAATAATAGCATTTAAACTTCTATTGAACAGATACTCAGATTGTTCTGCACTATGAAAGTATGTCAAGTTGCTTTTGGCTAGAAAAGCAAGAAGTGGAACGTAAAATATTTCAATCAAAAATATCAGAAAATGCATATAGAATACTGTGGCACTTTTTTAGCCTTTATTAGCATAGGCAGAGGAAGGATGGTGAGTGGAAATGCTGATGTGATTCTGTGACTCCTAGCACTTGCAGGGTCATGGCCAAAGAAAAGCAAAGCATAAGGATAAATCTTACTATGTTTTGCCACTGTTATTACAGTTCAACTTTTTGGCTACCAATAAAGTTATTAATTCCCTCTTATTCCTGTATGTACTTTTCCTTAAATAAGCATAGATCAAAACTGTCTATGTGCTTCTGGCATTCTCATGTGAATGTGGGCATGAGGGCTCCCAAATAATGGAGAGCTGATTCTGTGACTGGAAAGTGTTTGCTTACTATCTGTGTGGGTGGCAAAGAAAGTGTCCATGAATGTTTTAGCACAGTCTAGCTGGCTCTTGGTTTCAGTACAAGATTTACCACTGATCTGTAGTCCAGCTGTGACGTGGAGGATTTAACATTTAAAGGTGAAAACCACTTTTGGATGTACTCACTACTGGGCAACCCAAGGGCAAGGTGCTGCTAAATATGACTGCATTGTTAGGTGAACAACTTTAGACAGATATTGACACTGGGAGAAGGTGCTGGATGCTACTGGTGAACATCCTGGCAAAGCTCTGTGATGGCTTCTCTCAGTTTAAGAGTTTTACTGCAGTGAATGGTGGAATGTTGTGGGCAATAATTTTCATCTTACAAGGTGTATAATTAAAAATTTTATCTCCAGTGTGTTCAAAGGCTAGTAGGTGTTTCATGTAGTTCCATTTCCTCTGTAGCTCAGCTGTGTCTTTATCTGTACCATGGCCTGACACTTCAGCATTGCAGTGCTTGTGTGCTACAGCGTGAGACAAAGATGAGCCAGCCAAGCCTGTGTTACACTGCTGATGTATCAGTAGGTGTGTGTGTGTGGCATAAAAAATATTGAGAAGTAAAGATTTTGGCAAAGAGATATGGCACTGTGTAGCCCTTCAGTTTCATGTGACCTTGCAAAAAGAGCCTTTCTTGCCTCTCTCGCTGAGCCAGCTGCGGTGAGTGTGGTGTGGATCTGACTGCGTTGCCTGAATGTTTACCCAGCTTGCTTTTCTATAGGAGAGGTTTGTTGGGAACAGATATTAGGCAGCAGCACCCACCATCCATCTCCTGCATTTTCTAGCAGTGTCCATAACTGAGGAGAGAGCAAAATCTTTCTAGACACTGGAAATGCTGTTGAAACCTTTCAGCCTCTATTTCAGTTACGTGGTGCACACAAGTAGTTACAGGGGGAAAAAAGTCCTTTCTAAAGTGTAGCCAAACTTAACAATGCTGATGGGAAGTGTGTGTATTCCATGGAAGGGGTGATGAGGTAGTCTCAAATCTTCTGTGTAGCAAATCTGGTCTTTAATCATCATTAATTTATCTGCAAAAGGTTCTAATGATCTAAAATAGCATTTCTGTGAACAGTGCTATAGTTCAACTTCATTCCATAACTATTTGTGTATGCTGGAATATGCAGGGTTTCCAGATATCTTCCTTCTCAAATCCCACCAAGCTTTTTCTTCAAGCATTACAACAATGAGAAAAATGCAAATATAAACTTTGAGCTCTTTGTTTGTAAAAAAAGCCATTTGAGGGACGGGAGTGAATCTTTCCCGTCCTGGGCTTCAGGCAGCAGTAGCTTGAGCAGAAAGTGCTGTATTTAAGTGGAATATGACTGAAACATTTTAGTGAGAAATGTATTTTTTTTTTTTCATGTCAGTTTGATGTTACTCAGAGATCTAAGACAGAAGATGGGAAGAGAGTAAGCAAAAGGTAGCCAAAAGTGCAAGCAGAATATACTTACGGTGTTCTTCTCCATGACTAAAAATGTGTCTGCCTGGATCCACAACTTAATATCGTTGGAGGATTTGGTCAAAATGCATAATTTTTCAGAAATGTTTAAAAAATTTGAGGTCATAAGGAATTATTGCAATGAAAAATGCCATCATTGTTTATTTTAATTATTGCCCCACCATTAAATTTCAACATTACCCAGACCAGTGGATGCAGTACTAGTTTGATCCCATCGCTCTACCTTTTTGCTTGTAAACAACCACTTAACATGTAACAGCTTGAAAATGCCCATGAGTTATATGTTTGTTTTCTTCACAGGCTGGAATGGTGTTAAGATGTGGATACTTCTGGTTTGGCTTGTTTCTTGTGCCCACTGCGTGCCTTGTTAAAGATGTGGCATGGACAGCGTAAGTCCCAAACCAGTCCTCTTGGTGTTTTAGGAATTACTCTCTATGCACGTGTTGTCCAGTCCAGTATTGTTCTGTAAAGAAGTCTGAAGCCTCTCAGTGATTGCAAAATGGTGGTACTCATTTGGAAGGGAAAAAAGGTGAAGTGGGTGATTCCTCACCTGCCACGCACCCAGCAATGTGTGAGAATGAATAGCTGGGACTAAATCTGGAGGAGGTGGCCTTGACTGAGTAATGAAGATGTGTCACCTTAGGATTATTTGTGTTGTCTGTCCTTTAGTTAAAGGCAAATTTAAATTGGACATCTGAGATTTCCTGAAAATGAAGCAAATAATTTGTTGAGTCTGACCTCAGGTTAGGTGGAAAGTAGAAATGTGTGGCACTCGAATCCATAGCCACTAAGCTCTCAGCTCTTTGTCAGCTGCTTTTTAGGTTCTCCTTCAGCAGCAGGTCTTTGAAGACTGAGCTGGGAGAAGAGCAGTACTCTTGCCTTTATGTTTGAAGTGAAATCTTAATGGTACCTTCACTGCCCAGAGAGGAGGAACAAACTGGTGAAATACAAACCTCTGTAATTCCATTCTCTCAAAATTTTGTGGTTTCAAAACATTGCAGAAGGCAAACAATTTCAACAACTTGGATTTAAAGGGAAGCAACCGTCTCTGTCACTGCAATTTGAGATACAGAAGTAATAATTTAAATTTAGAATTTGTAGCATTTTGTTCAGCTTATTTTAAGTGTCTTAAGCACCAAATCTTTCATCTTTTCCCTTGGAAAGCTGTGTTACAACTAAGAAGGTTTTGTTACATGGATGCATAATGACCTTGTGCAAGAGGGACCCTGGGCATTCCAACTCTGGGGCAAAAAGGCAGAAGAATCCTGCCTGGAGTGAAGAGGAAATACAGGTTAGCTTGTAACTCGTCAGAAAGACTCGCAGTGAAAGCATCATGACACATAACACTTTGCTCCTAGAATGAGCTGTTGGTCACTAAGGGAAGATTGTTGCAATCATACAACCATTTAGGTTGGAAAAGACCTGTGAGGTCATTGAATCCAATGTAAACCCAACATTGCCATCCACCAATCTGCTTTACAGAAAAATGCAGAAAATACTGAAAAACCCAGAAAGGTCCCAAACACAGGCACATTTCAATCACCGTCCTGAAAGTCATATGCACAGATCAGAAAATCTGGTTTTATTTCATCTGGGGTTGATAGCACAGTGAAATTAAACTGGTAGTAGGCAAATCTGACACTCAGTAAATACTTTTTAAATTTTGTCCCTCAGCTTAATTTTCACAAGCTAGACTGCTCAGATTAAGTCTAGGTATTGTAACATGAAATTTCAACTATGATTTAATAGTCCAGCACATCAGAGGTTTGGTTGGGTTTTTTTTGTGGTTTTTTTGTTTGCTTTTTGTTTTTTGGGGTTTTTTTTCTGTACTCACTAAACTTCTGCAATTGCAAATTATTTTAAAATTGTAAAACCGAGGCCAGAATGTTTAAATTTAGATACTTAACTGTGTCCATTACCTGCTTGTTAAAACTCTGAAAAAAAAATCTTTAGCTTTTTTAATGTTTTAATGGTAGTTGAGTGTTCTGAAGTTGTCCTCTGTTCTTATCAGTTCTTGGTAAAAATGACTCATGAATTGTAAAACAGGCCAGACCATGGCAGGCTCATCCTCAGCTATTAGTCATTTCAAACTCTATTACTGACTGAGCCTGTCCTTTAATATTTCTTAAAGAAATCTCAGCAACATAATCCTTTCAGTCATTCAGCCTGAGAATGTGTAGAGACTTGAAGGTCTCAAGACAAATGTGTATGATTGATAGGCCAGATATTTTCCCAACAGATTTTAAACAGGAGGCTCCTAACAATATTAAGCTAAAAATCTCTTCTCTGACCAGGACTTTTTTTTTTTTTTTTTTTTTTTTTAAACTAAACCGTCACTGAAAAATTAGCACCATTAATATTTTAATGAGAATAAATTAAATGACACAGCTATCAGTACTGCCATATGGAAGGAGTAAAGGTCTGTTTCCTTTCCAAGAGGCTTGCCATTTAAAACTGGAGCCTAAGGCCTCTGGAAATCAGCTGGCACATTTCCACAGCAGTGGTTACACCACATTGCTCTCTGTAATTCAGCAGAATATGGTTTTGGCCATAAAATTCCAGCAACTCTGGCTGCTCATGGTCATGGAATTTGTCCCTTTCAGTTTCTTTTGGACATGAAGCACATGTCCACAGACAGAACATCCATATCACCAAAAAGGTACATGCCTAATTTCAGTACAAAATACTGCCAGAAAGCCATAAACAGAGCACAGAGTTTTTGTCTGGAACAAGGTTGATTGGAAAGTCTGTTTCAGACACATACAAATCTTTTGCTTAAAAACTGCTGTGCTGCATCTACTATCAAAATTTCTAATGCTGGAAGCAAGAATGTGTTTCCATTGTTACACAGGCTTCAGTTGTCAACACATCACTTACCTCCCATGTTCTCTGCGGCTCTAGGCTTTTTTATTTTCTTTTTCATTTTTATTCCTTTTTAAATGAATCAAGGAAATGTGGAAAATTCTTTTTAAAGAGAAGGAAGCTTACTATTAATTCTTGGTTGCAATATGTTGTTAACTTTGGTCCACTACCCTGTGTTCAGTGCCTTGGTTTGCCTTGTAAAAGTCCTAGTTGTGCCATCATTACAATGAACAGAGCTTTGTACGGTGAGTGCTCCCTCACAATTGGCGCATGTCACTTGAATACATGTCACTGGCTCTAGGAAATCTTGGAATAGCTGACTCACAGAGGTATGTGGGAATCATAAAAACACAGCATGTATTCCAGCAAAATCAGGCAAGAGGGCAAGAATTTATTCCTAATTGGTGTCTCAGTGCTTATTTTACAGTGAAAAATTTCCTGAGCCTTCAAATCATTACCAAAATTTTCATGAAGTTTTTTCTTTTACCATGGGGAAGAAGCAGTTTGCATTTGCCAGTTCTGCAGTGTAAGTACGAGAAGAACATACAAGGAGCTCTTCCCATCTTTACATATACTTGCAGTCCCTGAAATACAAGACTCATTAAATGGTAGTGAGGATGATAAGCCAGAGTAGAGCTAGTGACATGTTTAAAAATCATTTATGAATGTCACCCTGCTTCTCCCTGGCAGATTCTGGCCTCCTGAACCCCTTAAATATCCCAGGCCAGTGAAGTGATGCACTTCCCTGACTTTGAAGGGGAAAGGCTACACAAAATACAAAGATAGCCTTTTGCCTGTTCTTACAGTCCCTGATCTTAATATCCCAGCGTGTGAGGGAAAGGCGAGTTTGTCTTTATGTAATGCATCACATTTTAGCTGAACAGTAACGGCAAATACAAAATTTCATTGTTCATTGAGGACTGATTGTGCATCCAGAACCACTTGTAGAGTACTAACCTAAAAGCTCAGAATCCTACCTGTATTTCTGTGCATCAAAAGTTTGTAAAGTGCCGTAGGGGAAAAGTTATGAAGTATCCAGCCCTGTTGCCAGCAGTCTGTGGAATATTTGCAGGTGACTTTGATAGGAGCAAGCCCAGACTCTGAGGCAATTGTAATACCATATTTTAGTATTTGTTTTTTGAGGGAACATGTGGATAGGTTACCTCAGGCTTTTTTCATATTCTTTTATTTATTGATAATACTTTATTAGTGGTTTCCATGGGTGCTCCTGCTTCCAAGTGAAGGAGTGACTCAATGCATACCAACTACCAGCCCCAGAAGAACCCATGTGTTTAATCATTTCACACTACTTAAAAACACTTCATTATTCCCAACTTCAGGCCAACAGTATTTCTTCCATGTTGTATCACATCAGTGTCATGCCTCCTGATGCTGAGCTGCACAAACTGGACTTGTCGATCAGGATCCAGTCTGTCAAATTTTGAATTCAATATTCACTCTAAGAGAAAAGAAAAACATCTCCTATGGCTTATGGCAAGATAAACATGGAACTTTGGAAGAGACTGAATAACATGTATATTTCTATGTTTTTGTCACTGAGGAAAACTGATTATGAAGGATTTGAAAAATTCTAAACATGCTCAGTCTTGAAGTTTGCAATAGTAGGTATGACCTCTTTAAAAGGGAAGAGATGAAGGTCAAAATTTCAAGGGTCAAAATTTCAATGTATTTATTTAAATTAAAGAGTGTGATAGTGAATTCAACTGAAAAGGTTATAAAAATTAATAGCCTCAAAGCTTTCTCATTTTAATAGCTATATTTTCCCTTCCTCAAAGAGGAGACCAATCTAATCATTAGCCTAACTAGTGATAGCAGCTTGAATCTAATTAATTTCTGTGCAGCTGTTGGTAATCTCACATTGCTGAAGCATTATGCATTTTAAAAATATCCTTGCTACTCATTTCTTTTGACACAGTATGTTGGTATTACAAATCATACACCTTTGGAGGTTTGTTTTAACAATATACCATTATAAGTACATCTTTATAATTTTTACCTTCAGATTTTGGTGTGCTTCATCTTCTGTTCTTTTTTTTTTCTCTTAACTGCAGATGTCGTTTTCATTTTAGCTTCTCATTTTTAGGTATTTGGGGTGTAATTCAGCAACACAAAGACCAGAGGACTTAGATATCTGAGTATTGGTATCAAGGCACTGTCATTATAAACAGTGCCAGCAAACATTTTGTGGTCTTTGTTCCTTATTCCCTATGGAAGGAGCAATAGTATCATACTTTTTAAAAATAAATGCATTTTTAAGTACATATGCACCAGTTACTATTTTTCTTTTAGAGGGAGTTTTATGTTGTTTTATATCATTGGCTAAAGATTTTAATGTCTGCATGTTTTATAAAACTTGTAAAGAACTTTTTGCCACCTTTGAGCTGCAGAATATTAATTTAATGTTATGAAGCAAGTAGTGTCTCAGCCAACTTGGCTCCATCTTGTTTTTAGGCTTATTGTGCAGTCACATGCAAATCAATATATTATCATGGGACACTTATCCTCCTTTAACTGGCACAAAAGATCAAAAACTGCCCATGTGAGAAAGATCCCTGCGTTTTGTGTTCTTGCTTTGTACAGGTCAAGAAAAAGGGGACTCGATTGTGTCCCCTATGTCAGTGTAATTTAGGTATAATAGCCCTGGAGCAGTAGGTGAACCTGAGGGGGGAAAAGGCCCAAGTCTCTTCATGGGGTACTCTAAATCACACTCTAGATTTTGATTGCATGTGTGGTGCATGGATTACTCTTTGAATCCTCAAGCTAAAAAAGTAGGAAGACACAGCCAGTCTTGTTACTGTCAGCTTGGAAGTTAATTGAGGACAGAAGTGCCTTTCCAGTCACGTGAGACTGATAAATGAAAATCAAGGGGCTTAAATGGCAATTATTAGCTGAGACTCTCCTTTGGTTTTCAGAGCGGTGCCACGCGTAGCTCAAAAGATAGAGTGGATTCATGTTTTACTGCCATGAATATTCAATGAATCCCAGCTCTTTTGTCTGAGTACCCTGGTCCTGAGCAGTCCCACGGCAGCAGGGTCAGGTCTCTGTGGTCCCATAGCATTGCTGCTTGGCTAGGTTTTGAGTGTTGTGTTGAAGTGGCTGAGCTCTGTTTAATTTGAAGTCATCCTGATTTCTCATTTCGAATGTATTTTTCCCCAGGTATTGTGAACCTGAACTAACATGCATACACTGTGCTTTATTTCCCAAATCCTTCAAGGGAGGGCCCTGTGCCTCTCACCTGAGAGGTAAAACTGGGGGGGGTTGTAGCAAAACAAATGTTCACATGGTTTTTTTGTTTTGTTTTTTGTCCTTTCCTTGTGGTATAGGGCGAAGCATACCTACCATAAAACTTTGCTGGAGCAAGTTAAGGAGTTGGAAACGAAGACAAGAGAACTGGGAAAAGCCATGCTTCGTGATAGTAATGGAAAGAGGCAAGTCTATGCTAAATGTTTAAACCAGATCCTCCTTTTCTTCTCCCCTACCTATTTCTCATTCACCATTAAAATCTGATTGTAGACAAGCTAATAAGGCTTCTTCTCCTGTATTATTCATTTATTGCTGTTCCCTTGCATATGTCGCACTATGACACAACAGCATTCGTATGTGTCTGTTCCCCCCACAGAAACCAGCCCTTTCAGTTTCATTTCTCCTGCATTATTGCTGTGAGGCTCTGTTGAAAACTGCTGCTCAGTCTCCTGTGTGGTAACATGTGGTGCTCTTACCTGGCCAGTGAGACAGACTGGTTTTGAAAGCACTTTGTTATGTCATCCAAAAAACAAAACAAAAAAAAAAGATAACCATGTCAGAGGAGGGAGCGGTCAGCAGCTCAGGATATAAAGACTGTAGCTAAAAGGAGAACTGGCTTAATCCATTGTGCCCTACTACTTTATTCAGTTTCACCTTAAGAGGTTTTTTTATGCTTTTGCTTTTTTCACTACAGCTTGCAGGTCTCTAGCCTTCAGGGTTCTCAGTTTCTCGTTGTGCCTCTCCCTTATAACCGCACCATATGGACTTGAATATATTGCTATTATTGAACCTTTCATTGTATAGAGAGTATGTGTTGTGTGGGAACTTTTGTCTCTTCTGAAAGAAGCTAAAGAAAATCATGATGAGGCTTTTGCATCCAACAGTTTCATTTACCATCTCAGAATGTGGTTCTGCATCAGCTGGTCGGAAAAGCTTCCCAAGTTCAAAAAGGTTTTAGAACTAACTCTTCTGTTCCTTACACAATATGGCACCTCATGACTTGCTAAGAAACTACATGATCATTAAACTGGATTTTAGCAAACCTTATAAACTAGCAAACTGAGTGGAATGGGGCTTTTAAAAGATTTTGTTCTTCTGGGGCAGGGTCATCCTTTGAGCCTTTGATGTCTATTCTAAGGTAAACTAATTGCCATATTTTAGCTGCTGCTAAGACAAGCAGATAGTAGATTTTTTTCAACTGAATTTGTGTGTTAATAAGGATTGGTTTTAAGGAAAATGATCAGACAGTGATTTACTGAGATTATGGTAAACTGAAAAGCTTTTAAAAAAGCTTGTGTGAACTTTAATGTGTTTATAAGATGTCCTTAGGGACCAGAGTTTGCTTCTCAGAGGCCAAGACAAAGTAAACACAGTGTTATTGATTAAGATCACTTCAAAACATTTGGTATCTTCAGTTTTTGAGTAATTTTTCTGCTGCGAATTTTGGATCCAGCAAAACAGAGTTTCTAAATTGTGCTCACTAGCAAAATCATAAACTGCACATCAAATTATTTAAGAGGAGAAAGCAAACTTTGCAGCAACAAAGCAACCTTCTATGCCACAATTATAACCAACAAAGACACTTAATATCAGGCATTAATTAAATAATGGGCCTTGTTCTTAGAAGGTTGAGCAGTCATTTTGAAGTCAGTTGAAGCCAAAGTGCTTGGTACCAAAATCAGGTCAGTCTCCCCAGACAAGAAAGGTGTAACCTGGTGTTGTGAAGTGCTGACTAATGGACTGATAGATGCCAGGTAAGTGAAAACCAGACCAGCAGAAAACTGATTGTTCCCAGGCATATGGCTCTGGTATGAGCTCTGTGAGTTGCCTGCATGTTGCTGTGGTTCCTGTCTATTTATGTGAGGTTATATTGGTGCATTTGTGTTTTCCTGCCAGTATTTAATGCCAGTTATTGATAGTCAGAGAGGAGCATGAGTCAGCTTTGTGCCTGGTGCATCCCTGGATTGCAGGCTGGGTTGAATTGCTGTTAACAGTGAGAAAGAGAGAGTCAGCATTTGATCTGTTTATATGTGCATGTCTGTGTTTCCAAGAACTTGACTGGTTTTTTTCTCTGTTTACACACTGTCCTGACTTTCTATAAATTTCATGTCCATGTTGTAATTCATTCATACGCTCCATGTTTTCATAGCCTTTTACTTTATTGCACTCTCACTGCAAACTCTTTCATCTGCATTCCTCCTCCATATAGCTTCACTTCATTCTCGAAACGCTTGCATGGAGATGATGTAAGGAATCCCTTCTGGCCCTCCTTCCCATTTTCCCTCCCCCCTTCTTTCCATGCATTTGTTTGTTCTCATTCCTAATTGCTCCCAGATTTTCTGGGTGGTCCATCTGTGAACTAGATAATGGTAGAGTGCCTCTGCCTGCTTGGAGCTGGTGTGCTGTGCTTGTGTTGTGGCCTCCCGACTCCTCTTCAGAGTTGTTCTGTCTTTTATCTCTTTTGTTTGTCTCATGGCTCTTTCACACCTGCTAGAAATCGTGTGCTTGTCCAAAGGGAAGGGTGAGGGTGGGAAAGAAATAGAGTGGGAACTTTCTTCAGCTAGTCTCTCTGGTTCATGTTCCTTAATTTTAAAAAATTTCCTTGAAGCTGATGGAAACGTGTGCTAAGGTGCATGCTCTGCTCTCGCCTCCTGCTCGCGGCCCCATTGCTTTTGGGATATTTTTGGCAATGTGACACTATGCAGGAAGGGAAAGTAACAGGGCTCTTCTCATTTCTAATCAAAAATAAGGAGCTGTGTAAAAACTGCCCGAGTCCATCTGTACCTCAGTCCTTGGCTGGAAGTGTTCCTGAGCACATGGCCCGTTAGGTGCTGGTTTGTTCAGGCAGCTGTGGAAGATAAGCTGTCTGTCATTGGGGGGTCTATTTTCGTGGCCTACATAGTGGACACTGGTTTTGTTCAGTGTTTTTCACAAACAAACAAGAAAAAACTTACACCCAATTACAGATAAGAGAAGGATTTAGGGAGCTAATTGCTTTTTTCATTTCCTAGACCTTAGACAAAAAATGAGGTGCAAGATGTGAGTGTTCAGAACCGGTCTGCTAAACAAAAAGCAGTTTGCAAAGCCTGGAAAGCAGTGAGTGCATCTAGGCTTGCACAGCAGGATGCCAACAGTTTGCTGTGACTCAGCTGAATTGCTGTTAAATGTGGGCAGATATCACCTGGGTCCTTGCTGTGCTTGGGGAAGGAGTTCTGGGTGAGCTGTGTGTGCCACTTGATACCTAGATATGCATATCCTGTCTCAGAGGATCTTCACCCTGACAGCTTTTCTTGCTAGGCACATTCTTCTGGGTTAATAAAAAGTGTCTTCACTAGTGCTTGTTGTATCTTTCTGAATCCCGGCCCCTTGAACAGTTTCTAAAATTGAATTTGCTTGTATTGCTCTAAAAAAAGCAGCTGCACATTTTTTGCTGTGGCTGGGAATGAACAGCAAGGCAAGTGGTTAATGAGGGACTGTTTGGTCTGTGCAGGGCAGAGTGTCAGCACCCTGGGCACTACAGCTGGGTCCCAGAAACCTTGCAAATAGCATTAGAGTGATGCTTGGAGATTATAGCAAGTGTATAGTCTTGAGCTGTAACAGGTCATACTCTTATTCTTTTATATGCCTCATCTGGACAGCTGAAAACTTAAACATTTGGTAGAGGCTGGGATGATCACAAAGTGAGATAATTCCAAAAGCAGGGAATTAATCAGGGTGAACATGTAGCTGGAAAACTGGCAACTCCAGAAACAGCTTGAGAAGCAGGAGAGTGAGTGTGCAGTAAGGGGCTGTGATGGATCCCATGCCATGCTTGCTTGCCTGCCTGTGGAAGATGGGTACCCACACTTGCCCTCCCCAGCCTGGGCACCTGGCAATGCTGGGCTGGACTCCAGCCCAGCTGCGACATGAGCACGCCTTGGTTAGGAAGGGAGAGGGGCTCCCTGGCACTCTCATGTAACAAAAGGCAGGATTTAACACTAAATTTTCATGAATTTGGAGAGGTGAGAGGGGCAGCTTATGTGCCAAAGCAAACATGGACATGAGGAGACACCTGCCCAGCAGATTTAATCATGTTAACATGTAAAGATTTACCCAAAGAAAACAAACAAGGTTTGTGTTCAAAAGCAGCATTGAGTTCAGCTGCAGAGATTTTTATGTCTTTAAATAAGTTTACAACTTAAATCTTGGCTCATAAAGGGCCAAACCTTCAAGTCCTCATTCATTTTTCACTCCATCTACCCTCTCATTGAAGTCAGCAAGAGTTCAGGTGGAGTAAAGCCTGATTAGGCACCAAAGCAAACTTTGCTTTGGAAACCCATGTCACTTTATTGCTCCACTGGCCAACTAATGGAGAGTGAGCAAAGCTGTGCGGCACCCTTTTTGCGACAGTAGATTTCCTGTTCCAGAGGGTTTCTCTGTCTTGGAATTGCCAGAGAGCTCCCTTTGAAAGCTGCTTTTTGGTTGTTTTTCTGTCCTGTTATTAATTGGTTGGTGGGCAGGATTAGATTGTTTGATACTGAAGAACAATGTGGCTTTCATGATTTGCATACTTTACAAGGAGCTGAAGGACCTCTCTGGGCTGTTGCAGAAAAGTGCCCGCATTGCTGAAGTACTGGGAAAAATTTCTTCTAATGAATCAGAAATCTGGGAGGCAGAGTCTTGCCTTGAACAAAGGTGAAGTGACTACAGACCTAGCAAGGTATAACTATAGTGTGTTTGCACAGCATTTTTCTGTATGCCCCTTTACTCTTGCTGCTCTCAGACACCCACTGGTGATGGCTGTGGTGCCATCTTTCATCTCCATATCATAAAACAAATATTGTTTTTTCCAGTGCACCTAAAACAGCAGCTCCCCACAGTCTCTCCATTGTCTACCTTCAACAAGGAGACACACTGGTGTCTCTTTCATTTCATTCTCTTTCATTTTACTGCTTCTCACCAAATCTAACCCAGCTACTTCAGTGAAAAGTTCATGACCAGCTCTCACCCTGAGAGCAAGTTGTATTATCTGTCTTGGCCTTGGTTTTATTTGGTGTGTGAGGGCAGGTGCCTGTCTCATTTCAATAGCTGTGTGACCTGGTGGGTAATCAGTGAGCTGATACAGGCACCCGTGGAGATTTCCCTGCTCCACAGGTCCCTGGGGAGGAGCAAGAGGGCAACATGGGAAACCTGCCTTGGGCTTGTGGCTGTGCAGAGAAACGAGTGGCAGAGGCTCAGCCTCTCACTGGCAGAGGCAGAAATGGTAAAACAGACCTAACTTTTAAGAAATACATGAATGAGGTGAGGACCTGATCTCCTGGCTCCTGAGGAAGAGGCAAGCTTTTTCATTAGGATCAAGAGGAGTGAGGCTTCGGCTCATTGTATTTCAGAGTACTCTGTCTCTGTATTGATGCACCCCAAGTTACATCTACTGGAATAGAGAGACCATGCCATTAAGGCCCCTTTGCATCAGCAGGTGCACTGAATCTTACTTGAAGCAAGCTTAGTCTTGTGCTTTCAGCTGGTTAAACAGCATGGGATGTTTGGAGCCAAATTCTTGTTTCATGAATGTGTTGACTTCGATATATTTACTCAGGATATGCATGACTCTGATCTGAATCCAGCCCATACACTGCAGCTGAGCATAAAATGAGGTTGAGGAGGGAAGAGGTGCATTTTGGGTTTTGAGGTCTCAGCATCCTTTTTATCAATTTTTCCAGATGTTCTTCGCACCATTTCTGGGAAGGAAAGGTGAGATTTCTCCACCAGCATACACAAGAAAGTGACTGGCATATTTATGATTTTTCCTTGCAGCTTTTCTTGTAAAAAGATATTAGACTCCTTTTACTAGCAAAAAGCACATAAAATTATATCAGTGGAGTTTTTTTTTTTTAATTCTTTGATTCCATATGGTAAACATTCATGTATGGAAGGTGGAAAAGGCATAATTTTCTTTTATTCCATGCTTGTCCTTTTCTCTCTCCCTTCTGTCCCATATCAGTAAGGAATCATCACATTATTTCCTCATTTTAATATGTACCATTTATTTCTGACATTTCTAACCCCTGTGTGTGAGGCACTTGCAATTACCTGGTTTGATTCCACTGTGGGGCAGAGGTGGGGAGGGGCACAGGACAGAAAGGGATTCACAACCCTGCCAGAGGTCTTGAAGGGGGAGTTAACCAGGTTCCCACTGGCACTGGGGACCCAAGTGTCTGCTTGCTAGTGCAAACCAGTTAGAGTTGACATTCCCCTTCTCCAGTGCAATTAATTATTTGCCATCCTGATTGTAGCTATCATGTAACCTTGAGGGAGATACACTGCACAAATAGGGTTAAAACCTGGTGACCTGGAGAAGGATTTAGAGCTCTGATCAAATCTGCTATCAAAGTCAAAGTTGATGGAGGTACAGTATTAGAACAAAGGCCAAAATGAAGTTGTAAATTGAAAAGAAAGATTAGGAAAAAGGAACATTACAAGATGAGAGTTAAAACTGATTAAGGGGCCAATCTCTCTGATGCCTAATCCTGACTTACTGGGTTGGGCACTGAGGATCTCCACAGGGGAGGGAGGAAGAAATCTTCCCTCCAGGCTGCACAGCAGGAGAACTGCTCCATAACAACTGTTCCAGCCTAATGGCTTCAGCAGTCTGCCTGGACCCTGACTCCTCTGCTGGCTAACCCAGTCTCAGAAGAGAGGCAGGACAGTCTGCATTCCCCTCTCTGATTTGCTGTAAAGAATAAAGTGCCAAGTTAAGCGTAGCAAGAACAAGAAAACAGAAGTTGTATTAGGTGTTAAATATTTAGTGGACAATTACAAAATACTTAAAAGCTTAAAGAAAAGCAATTTGAGATTTTTTTTTCAACCAAATGTCCTAGGCTGTGCTCTAAATTGTGTTCCTGAAACTTTCAAGGTTCAGTTTTTGTTGTTGCCCTGAGCTGTTCTTTAGCTTTTCTGTAAAGAAAAGCAAGAAAAAAGCTGCTAGGTGGAGTTTAGAGTTTTTGAAGACAGAAGTAATCTTAACTTCAGTAAAAGTGTGTTAGTGAACTTCTAGTAAACCAGTAAGTTTGGATTTTTAAAAAATGCACACATAGAAACCCCAAACCAGAAAAAATCCATACACAGAGACCAAGCACAGAAAACTTCATCCTCCAAGGTGACTACTTCAGAAAAAAAAAATGAGTGAGTAGGAAAAGAATGTTATAATTGCAACTGTATTGCCACCTTATCTGTAAAGGATATGACCAAGCACCCAGTAGAGTAAGTGCAAAGTGAGGCACTTAAGGACAAGAAGTCAACAGCACTGATATCAAAAGGAGGGTAGCTGAAAAGCAGCAAGCCACACTTCGCCTTTTCTGCTTCTCCGACATTTAAATCGGGTCAGTTCCCCTGTTTTGGGAAGGCTGGGCGGCTTCAAGTTCTGTTTTAATTTAGTTGACTTCAGGACATCTGACAATGATGCCTGCGTTCCACCCCCCTAAAGAAATGCATATACACGTGCTTAGTGGTTGCCATGCTTGGAAATGAAAGGTACTTTAAGCAGAGAGAGGCCTCCATTATTTTCTTAGGTTTGTTGCATTTCAGAGAGGCATCTGATGTTCAGCACTGATATTTTTAAATGGTATTTTTTTTAAAGGTGCTTGGTCTTTTTACAGTGGGCTCACCCTGACTGGACATTAGGTGCCCATCAAACCTGCACTGTTATTCCATCTTGGAGCTGGCTGGCATTGGCTCTGTAGGACATGGGGGAAGCTTCTGGCAGCTTCTCTTAGAAGCCACCCCTGTAGCCTCCCACTACCAAAACCTTGCTATGCAAACTCAATATCATTCTAAGTAGTCTTTGGAAGAAGTTTAGGAATAACAGTCTCAAAAATGAAGGCTAGAATGGATTGTCCAAGTGATTTTAGGAATCAAAGAAGGATCTGGCTTTTCTGCCTTAAGACATGGTTAATGAGAAAAGAAAATGAAAATCATCTTTGCTTATCATGAAAAGGAAAAGCTTTGTCCTGCTTTTAGCCATACAACTCTAAGAACCAACTTGAAGAGGATTCTGTGGATTTAGAGTAGAGAATTTGGCCCCAGAACTCTATATATATGAACTATGTGCTGCAAATGGGGACTGACTGAATCTCACAACACGTCCTGGCCTCCATCTGCTGCTGCGGGGTGATTCTGCCACGGGTACAAGGTGGTGTGGAACGCGGGCAGACCCGTGTGCACCTGCCCTGGGCGCTGCTGCTGCGCGCTGGCTGCGGGTGCTCCTCCACGCAGACCTCTGGGACACACAGGGAGAGCTGCTGGAGTAGTGTGCTGCCAAGCCAAATCACAGCCTGTAACAACAGTGTTTCTTCAGGGCTTTGGTGAGGGCCATGCATCCATGGGTTTCTGTTGATGTGGCTGCCAGGCTGGTTTAATGGTTTCCCAAACCACCCGTTACCAGCTGTGGTCAGACTGGCCCATCTTTGCTCCAGCTGCTCAGCTCCACTGTTTGGACCCATGTGATGTGTGAGCTGAAAGAAGTGGGGTGGTGTGGGGAGCGCTGGCAGGTCCTGCCACTGACTGGTGAGGGCAGGAGCTGCTTTAGCCATCAGTCACCACCAGGACATCCATGGGGCTGCTGCTGAAAGTGTATGACATTCTCTTAACTTTTCCACATCCAGGCAGGATAAAAAACTTGCAGCTGCATGTGGGCTGAGCTCAATATCCCATGTTCTCATGGACTGGAGAGCTGGCTGCTCTCAGTATGCTCCAAGTCAGCCTTGCAGGGCCACACATTTGAGTGCTTATCAGGCAAACATTTGGCTGGATAATGTCAAATACAATTTATGAAGAGGGAAGGTTATTCTGTGGCTTTCACATGTGCTTTGGAGGTGAGTTTGTTGCACTAAAAAAGGCCTGGAAGTGCTACACCATGGCAGAGCATAAGAGCTCAGCTTCTCTGGAAAGCTGGCTGTTGCTGGGCCCTCAGCAAGGACTTGGTACTCCTTAAATCCTGGCTGTGTGCTGCAGGAGTCACCTCTGATAGGTAACTTCTGGCTCTTCCCAGCCTGCAAATGGCACAGGCAGTGCTTCTGTCTTCGTTCCCCTGTGGTTTGTGCCTGGTGACCCTTTGGTGTCCTTGTAGTGGGTTTTTATTAATGGCTTGCTGAGTATTTACAGTAAAATGCAAAAGAAGAGTGGTTTGGGATGTCTATTTCAGCTGGATCCAGAGTGATTAAGGAGCAGTGTTTGTAGGCGCTGACTCTGCAAAGAGAATGCTGGAGGTTTTTTTTTGTTTTACTGTTTATATGCCTCAGACACTTCCTTGTGAAATGCTCCAGAGTTTTCCTTTGATTACATTGCCGCTTCATTATCAGTAATGCCTGTTTGCCTTTTAAATTAAAAAGACCTCCTACTTTGACCTCAGAGTAAAACATTCCTGCAATCGAATGCTAGATAACAAAAAATAACATCTCCTCTTTGTGGATCGAAAGAGGGAAGCCAGCAGAAGCCCCTCGTTGCTACTTTGGCAGTTCTGCAGGAGGGCAAATCCTCTCTGTGATGTCTCTGAAGCCAGAGGATGGAGATACAATTGCTCTCTGAGCCAGTTGGGCCTTTCTTCCACAGCCCTGGGATGTTCTGGGTGTTTGAGCATAAGAGTTTTGCTGAACTCCAAGCCTTAGTGTGATTTACATTTGAGATGATTTGCATGCTTTAATTTTGAATTCCTGGTCTGAAATAATCTTCTTGTTTTTAATGTTCTCCTTATGCCAAACCTATGAGCCTATGCTAGTTATGTCTCTGTCCACTGTATAACCAATAACAATTCCAAACTAAAAAAAACCCTGAGGCCTGGGGTGGTTCTGGGGGAGTGCCCTCATCCAGCAAGGAGTATCTGAGGAAGAACAATAGGTCTCCCCTGGCCAGTTACAAAGGTGTGGCCACAGCCTCTGCCTGGTGTATGGTTCTTGCTGTTTATCTGCCAGCACTGTGATCGATGCTGTAAGCCTTTAAGCAGTGTTATGTTGCATGAAAGGTGAGAGATGGGACTTGAGAATAAATCCTCAGGAATACCTGCCATGTCCTAGCAGCCAGAGAGGGATCTGCAAGCTCTCTTTGCCAGGTGATATTTGGGGAGAAGCCATTGTGCTTGGATCTCTGATTCTTTTTCAGAAGACACATAAGGGAGTTGGAGAGCCAAGAGGCTGAAATGAAAATCAACAGTCTGCTTGTAAAGAATTTGGTGATTAGGATTGATCAAAGCCGGAGAGGTCTGCTTCAGACATTTCTTCTTGCTCTTTTTATTTTATGGTGATGTGATTTCAGTGACAGAAACATGTCAGCAAGAAACAGAAAATTTTTGTGTAAGTTATTGTTTGAAATGTATGAAAGAGATCAATTATTATGTTTTAATTCAAAAATTTAAAAAGAGAGAGAAGAGTACCCTCTCTTTCCCTCAAAATTTAATACACAGGGCAAGATGACAAAGACAGAAACTTCCTAGTCTTTTACCTTGTGTTTAGCCATATAGGATATTTTGCGAAATCTTCTCTTCCCTTCCCTCATTCTTTCCCATCCCTGGTGTCACAGTGAGAGGGCAACACGTTGCAAGGTGTTTCCTCCAAACAGCAGAATAATGCAGGCCAGACAGAGTTTCTCAGGCTGTCTTTAGCAGAGTGTGTGCCAGTGGAAGCAAAGAGACAGAACAAGGGTTTACCTGCTGTTTCTTTTGAAAATACATATGTGTAGCAAGGAGACTGTGGAGTTAAGGACAGAACTTCAGCCTAAGCCTTGAAGGATTTTTCTGGTTTAAACCAAGCTCAACAATGATTTACCTGTGGCTGTCTGCTGCAGCACCACTGTAGGGTGGAAGAACCAGTGATGCTGCACCTGCAGACAGTATAGTGAGGGCTTTGTACATGTTCAGATGATAGGGAAAACAGCTGCAGCTTTCTTGTCCTCTGGGCATGCCCATGGACCCTGAGTATCTTGCACTGGAGAGCCCAGCTTCTGCTGTGAGTTCCTGGCATGTTTTTGGCACAGGGGTAGCAGCTGGGAAATGTGCTTGTGTGCTTTAGTTGTGTCATCTCTAGCAGCCCTGGTAAGGCTTCACAAGGCACCTCAGTTCTTCCTTCTGGAAAGGGGAGAAGCAGAAACAAACCAAATAATTTCAGATGTCTGTATCTGACTGAATTCTTCATAATCCACAAGGGCAGTGAGTTAAAACCAGTGGCAACTGAGTGTATTTGCCTATTTGGTGTGCTTATCTCCTCTAGCAAATTGTAACAAAACACAAACAAGAATTCAGCTTTTGTAAGAGAAGGAGGGCTCTGAATTTTTTTTTTTTTTTTTTTTTTTTAACTGGGATATGCATATGTTTTCTAAGGGAAGATCCAATTTTAAGAGACACCTGCATCCACTTTAACCTTCCGGTCTTTGTGATCCCTGCTTTTGCCACCAGTCAATTAATGGACTCAGGAGGACATTCTGGGTCAAGCTATACCAAATACCCCAAATCCTCATTAACGCTAATTAGTGCTCAGTAGATTAATTGGTGGTGAAGCTCATCTTTTTTTAATTACTCGAGCAAATGAGACAGCAGGACCTCGTGGTCAGCTTTGAATTATTCTGTTTGTTTTGATGCATCTCATTTGAATGTGTAAAGCCAGATGTTTGTTGCCTAGATTTAAGGGCTGTTTGCTTTTGTGAGGGATGAGAAGAAGAGAATACAAAAAATAAAATGAAGGTCTCCGTTGACACCTTAGAGCAATTCAGATAGGAAGATGGAAGAGTCATTTTATTCATGGAATTGAAAGCATTATTATGAGATAACATGTTGCCTTTAGTTTATGTTTTGATTTGTCATTCACATAATGAATTTGTGTGATGTTGCTGGCACAGACTTCCAGGCATGCAGAAGTCATCTTGACTCTCTCATGAAGCCATCACAAAGGCATTCCTGGCCTAAGGTATTCTGCATTATTGATAGCAACTAAATCTGATTTTAGCTGACTTGACTAATGAGTTTTTTTAATCTTTTTTTTTTTCTCCTAGAAACCCTCAGAATCTGAACCTTTCAATAGTTTTTGTTCTAGTCAAGTATTTGTTTAGTTCAAAGCATTTTGTCTGTGCTCTTTGTCCTTTATATAATTACAGATAGATGGTGCCTCTGCCTTACCCCCTCGGAGGTCACTGACTAACCAGCTAAAGTGTATTTCACTGTCACTTTCCATGTCACTGACTTCCATAAGAATGTCTGGGCTTGTGTCGTCTTCTGTTCTGATGAATTTTTGAGTTCCTGAATATGAACACAACTGTCCAGTTTTCAGAGTGTGATCTCATGATCTTGTATCCTTTTGCCTCAATGCATCTGAAGATGCCATCCTTAGACCCCATGGGAGTGTTTAAGCCCTGGCTTGGAGTCACTAGAAAACAGAATTAAATCTGGAAATAATGGCTAATGCTTGGAATAGATTTAAAAGCAGTATTTCTGTGAGTAAGGCCCAACCTGTTGCCTGTGAGCCCAGTGTTGTCGTTACTTCTGCATCAAAGTGTGAGGCAGACAGAGAAGTCTTCACTTTGTTACCTTTTAGCAGCAGGCAGAAACCTTTTCTGAAAGCAGGGACTTGTATGAGTGCAAACACTTACTACTTAAGAAAGCCACTTCACTTTCAGGGATTTTATTGGGAGATCTAATATCTGCTTGTAAATCAAATACTGATCCAGTTCAGAAGAACTGTGTTGCATTACTTTCTGTGTATTAAAGGTTTATCTTATAGTACTTGACTGGTCCTGCTTGCAGTCTATTTAGTCATCCTTCATACTTAAACCACAAATGCTCTAATTCTGCATAGATACAATCCAATATAATTTCCCATTTGGGAAAATCAGATGTGACTTCAGTTTTGAACTTGTTGATTGTAATTAGCAATATCAAAGACAGCATAGCTTTGGCATTCTTAGAGCTGCAATGTGTCATTCCTGTTCAGAGGTCCCTTAACAGCAGGCTTTCCTCTGCACATTGAATTAGGAACCTGAGGGACTAAGCATTATTGGTCTGCACCTCATCTGTTACTGCATGGTAGACAAGCAGATGAAGAATTTTTCCTTGTGAGCTTTTCTGCTGTGGTTAATTCCATTCTCAGTGTAAGAATTTTATGGCAAATATTGCTTATTTGTCCCTTACAACAAGTATTTTTGATTGGTTTAAGATTCCTTTTTTTTAAATCACCCTCCTAGTGAGATAGAAAAGAGTCTTCCTACATGTTCTTTACCTGCAGAACATGAACAAGTACTGCACTTCTGTCATTCACAGGACAGCAGTGTGTTCAAACAGTGTTTCACTAAACTAACAAGTTACCCAGCAGTCTTCTGCAGTCAGCAGGAGGTTGTACAGTACAGCATCACTGGTTTGCACATGCACTGGTAGTGGTTGCTTCTGCAGGCTGTCAACTTCCTAAGCAAGGAATGTTAAAGGTTAGAGAAGTCTCATGTCTTGCTTTGTGCCTTCCATTGCATCACCCTTATGTGGTGATTCTTTGTAGTATGGGTTTTCCATCATGCTGCCTGCTTGGAACAGGTAGAACCTTCTTTCTGTATGTACTTGATTTTCTTACAGCCAGTAACTGATCTTGGGTTTTTTTTAATCAGTTGGGTCCTCCAAGATTTTTAGAAGCTTTCATGCTGTAACCCTAGTTTTAATAGAAACATCTGATCCTTTCTTCTTTGAACACACGCAGGTCTCGTGAGCCAAGAGTTGTTAGAGTTTGTTTGACAGACTCAGTTGGAATCAAAACTTTGCTTCAAAATTTATTATCAACTTCTGTTTTATGTTGAGGGAATACTGCTGATTGCAGGCAGGGAAAGCAACCTGCCATACCCATTGCAGGTGTGATTCTGTGGTGCAAGGGAAGGAGGGGAGGAAACCAAGTGTCTGAAAATGCTGAGAGTTTGTAAAGATTTTGAGGAGGTGTCCATAGGTTTTACAAGCTTCTAGTTCAGATGTGTGAGCTTGGAGATCACAGGAAAGAGAGAAGGATTCCACCCTGTCTTTTG
This sequence comes from Vidua macroura, assembly GCF_024509145.1. Taxonomy (NCBI): domain Eukaryota; kingdom Metazoa; phylum Chordata; class Aves; order Passeriformes; family Viduidae; genus Vidua; species Vidua macroura. The sequence continues at coordinate 91,677,569 of NC_071572.1, read as the reverse complement.
TGGACACCTCATTATGCACTGAACAGAGGACTGTGAGCCTGGCTATTACCCTAATGGACTATTAAGTGGAATATAAGCCTGCGTGGCTGGATTACATATTATAGGCATCTCAGAGATTCTTCAGTTACTTTCCTGATTGAAGTTAGCAAACTGCTTCAGTGAAAGGGAGTTGTTTGTTTAAAGCTGTTGTTAGCATGTCGACAGCAGCAGCTGTGCTGCTGGGATTTCCATTTCATACACCAAATGCATGTGAATTTGTAATCTAACCCAGGAAAGATACCAGCACTGGCATTCAGGTGTGTATCCATGTTTGCAGCATAATCAGTGCAATTGCTCCTTGTGAATAAAGATGTGAAAGAAAAAGCAGACTGTGAAAATGGAGACAGTGTAAATGTGGGGCAAATGGGATAAAGGCACTGCAAGGAGCTGTACCAGCAAACAGATCCCTTCTATGCACTAGCTCCATCTCAGTGTCAGAAATAAGGGTGAGGTGGAATAAACAGACCAATTGTGGAGAACTTTGAACCAAAGTAGACTCTTTATATCTTTCTGAAAATAATCAGATATTTAAGTTACTTGAGGCCTCAGTGTAATGAGATTTGAAGGCCTCCAATATTTTAAAACCCCACTGAATTTAGTGGGACTCATATACATAATTAAGTGCTTTGAAAGGTCAGGATCTTTGTCGTCATTTTTTAACTCTGGGCATAAAGTTCTTGATGAAGTGAGTGTTGTGCTTTTTTATAAAAATTGAAGTGGAGAATGCTTCTAATAGTTCCTGTAGGTATGTTAAACCTGTTGTAAGTATTTTTCACCTTAAGTTTGTATTTTCACATTTTGTGAATTCAGCAGTAATTTTTTCAGGCTTCTGACAAGAACTGTGTAAACCAAATAGGTTTTTAATAAAAGAAACTGGATAGAAAGTTTTCTTTCCATATGGGAGGTTAAAATTGAGAGCATTTTTTAGAAAGCAGAGTTAACTATGGGTCCTACCTTTGGTTGCTTCAGGCCATTTTGCAGGTGTGATAGAAGCCTTCTACCTTGTGCTAAGCGACCATGCTTTGCTCATTCTCTCTAAGGCAGTTTGTGGATGCTGTGATTCATATGCATAATATTAAAGAGAAATCTTCCTAACGTTCCATATCGATGTCAGACTTCTAATATGGCTTGTAATAATTTAGAGGCATCACACATTTAGAAATCACAGTGATGGTGATACTAGCGATGAATTGACCAAAAGTAGATTTATAGAAAGTGTCCTTAGAAAGGAGGAGTTCTCTTGATAATGTGCAGTTTAAAGAAAGAGAAAATTCTTTTTCATGCTACAATCACCTTTAGCATTGACAAAGTCAAAGCTGCCAGGTACTTTAAATACAGTTGACTTTTACCTTGAAATTATCTGGTTACTCACTGGTGTGTTTTCTCTCTTTCTGTCTCCCTTAGCGTGAACGAACGTGACCATTTGTTAAAAAGGCTCGGCAGGAAAACTCCCCCGAGCCTTTTCCGCGCTCACTCTGTCCAGCAAAGCGTGTCACGTAAGTAGCGGCTCACATCCGCTGTGTTTCACAGCGTCAGCCCACATGAGGGAAGCCAAGGGTGATTATTTTTTAATTAAATTGTAGGTAGAGATAATCTAGCGCTGCCAAGCAAGACACGTACATTTGGAAGTGGAATTAGTGTATCTGGCCCTAGGCAAGGGGAGCTCAAATGTGGTTAATTCCCTAGGATCCAATCAACAGGCCCAAATGATAAAATCCTAGTATGCAGGTTCTCTAAAGGTAGAATTCTGATAGTCTTAAGAATAGTCTAAAAATGAAAAACTCTGCGTAAAGTAAATGTTGTGATAGAGCCTAGCTTTAATAGAAGTTATTTCTGTATGAAATGTCATATTAGCTGTGGTTTGCTGAGAATACAATGATGTTTCAGGGATGCCATTAGGATTCTGTGTGTTGCTGGTGAGGAAAGCCATGGCCTGCAGAGCTGCTTCTCTCCTCTTCTTTCCCTCTTTGTCTGCTGCTGGGAAAAGAAAAGCAACGTCACAACTGGCTACTGCTGCTGCTTCAAATAAATGGCATTTCTTGTTGATGTACAAGTCATCCATTTTTCATCTTCCTTTGTCTGCTGGACCTGATGGGTTTTTGTCAGTGTTTTAAAGGCTTACACAGTATTTAAAATCATCTCCAGCAGCTCTCTAGGCCAGATGCTTTGAAGGACCATGCTGTCTTGAGGGACCAGGGAGTCCAGTGAGCCCTTTCTAGTGAGAAAATGCAGTCTCTCCTGGGATGAAACTGGTGGTGACAATAGGCTTATTTACTAAAGAAAATAACTCCCTCAGTGTGCAGTACTGCTGCACACAGGGCAAGGGGCAGACACTCAGGATTTGGGGTTTGTATTGCCATTGCAGTAGGAAGTGACACCCTTGACTGCTTAAGAATCACAGTGTCAAATTTTGTTGCTGGCTGTGTCTCCTTCTGTAGCAGAATTGTTATGGCTCAGGTCATGGAGGCAGGGCTGGGATAATACCTGAGGTATTCTTGTTTTCCGTGGGAAATTTGACTAGAAGGAGTGGGACAGTGATGGATCTGATAGTCTTTGTCCTTGATAGAGCCATTGGAAGGCCACCATCAGTGTCAAGGGATGTAGGGTCTTTGGTAATCAATCCCACCACATCTGGGGAGAGAGGCCAGTGAGCAGAGCAGCCCTGTGGGCCATGTTTCTGCAAGGATTTAATCCTTTGTATAAAGGAGCCAGGAATGCTGATAGCAACATGGCTTTGGGCATGCAAACACGCTCTTTGAGGAGATTCCAAAAGCAATGATTGACAGAAGAAATCCATAAAATGCACAAATAAATGGCTGTCAAAATAGTCTGCTGTGGAGATTTACCACAGTCTGTGAAACCTGTGAAGCAGTGCAGAAAGGAGATATACCAGGAGGTAACTAGTCAGACTTAACATGTACTTTTAGTCTCAAAGAACACATCATCAGGTTGTTAGTAGAACAGCTATTGGGAAAGAAAATGAGATCAAAATAAACCCTAATTTGGATAACCAGCTTCCCTATAAATGCAAATGATTAAGTGCTAAATGAGTCAGGCCAGTCAGGACAGGTTACAATCAGCAATCTGTTTTTCACATGAACATAAATTTTGATTGTGAAGCTGTTAGGATTGAAAGATGGTTTTTGTGATGTGTCCATGACTTCTGTCATCTCTTGTCAAATATTATTTTCCAGCGTCGCATAGCTGCTATATGTACAAGGCCATGTGAAATCCAGGGAACATATGTGCTGTTTTCACAACCCTAAATTGTACAACTGTTTACTAAATGCTAGAAATCTTCAAAGCAGAGAGCTGATGAATAGGGCAGTAGCCTTGACATGCTGGGTCGGTATCTTAAATCACACTACAAGTACTCTGTTTGAAGTCTTGAACTGTTCATATGTTTCCACCAGGCCCTAAATTCCCAGGCTGTGAAGACCAAAAATTGCTTTTGTGGCTTCAACTCAGAATCTGTTGCTTACATATAAAGCAGGAAAATGGTTTGTTTAGTTAGAGCTGACAAAAGCTTAAGCAAATGGATTGCCTTGGTCCCAACAAGGAATGAAAATGGGATTAAATTTCCTAGCACAGATTGCAAAGATGCAATACTGTGTTGGAAATTACTTTATTTTTGGCAGAAACCATTTCCAAATGTTTCGGGAGGAAGCAATGCCTAGACAGCTTTGTTTCCAGCCCCATGGAAAGAAGAAAAATCTCACAAGGTGTTTCTGGGCTACTACTGGTGGTCAATGGTAGGAGCAAAGAGCTGACTAAGGTAAGGCTACACAGCCCTGTACAAGAGGCAGAAGCTCACTCTGTGTGTTTCCTTAGCTCTCTGTTGGTGAGCCAGTCCTTCTCCAAAGGCATTAGCACAGCACAAGAGCTTAAGGCGTGATGTATGGCTGGGGTGCTCCCATACAGCACCAGGCTCTTGTGGGTCCAGCCCCCAAAGTGGGCAACAGAGCTGCACAGCCAGTGCCATGGCAGTGCCATATGGGAGTGGCTGCCTTGGAGAGTAGCCCTGTCCATTTGGAAGAGTATGTCCTTAAAGTAAAACCTTCATGGCTACTTTTCTTGCTCTTTGTTTTTGTGTTCCTGAATTGTGAAGAGCTGCCAGAAGCTCTGGAAATAAACCTATCTACAGGCTGTACTGTCAAAGATCACATGGTTCCTTTCTACTAGTATAACTTCTGGGAAGTTTATCAAAACTTAAAAAAAAAAAAAAAAAAAAGGAAGTGTGAAGCTCCTGTTTGGATGGCATTGTCAGGAGACATTAGTGGAAGAGTTGCATATGGTTGTCAAGCCCAAGTGCTAAAATAAAACCATCTCAGTGCAATCTTGTAGGCAGTGCTGACAACGCTGCTCCCCAGGCTGCGCTCACCTCCCGGTGAAGGTGCCTGGTGAAATTGGTCACCCCCTGTTGCCATCTGCTTTCTGAAACCTCTTAAGAATGCGCAGGAAATGCTACCAGGCTCCTCTCAGATGTGTCTTTGTACCCTTCCCTTTAGCTTGCTGTGTGGCTCTCCCTTGAGGGAAGGAGCAATAATGATTTCCAAAAATTCTCCCTCAGAGGGTTTGCTGGCAGTGAAGTTCTCCCCAGGTCTCCATCCAAGTTCTTGTCTTTTTTACTTCTGTGACTTTATGAGAGCAGCACCTCCTTTAGACAAACTCTGTAGATATAAAAGATGGCTCTTGACCTCCCCTTTCCTCCTGCATGACTGACCTGTATCACCTGTGCCCCCAGAGGATGGGAAGGATACCCTCCATCCATAAGGAAAGTTCCACAGCATCCTTCTCGGGTGGTTTGCCTCCTGTAATGCTCCTGCTGGTGTTCAGTTATCATTTGTCTCAATATGCTCTTTAAAAATAGAGCACGGTTTTGGCAGAGCTCCCCCTGAAACACCAATAGCCATGCCTGAGTGAGGATTACTGCACTTGGCCCAGGCTTCCTATGCTAGCAAAGAAAATCCTTCTTCCTTTGACAGAATATGGTGACTTCATAGAGTAAATCTGAATGCAGAGCATATGGTTTGCACCTTATTAATCAGTGGGAAAAAAGCACCTGTCATCTGAGGTTCGTTTCACAGTATGGGGGCTGGCAAATGATAAATAATAATAATGTGTTCATGCTGAGGGCTCTAATCCCACCATTTATTCTCCACTAGCAGACACCTTCTTCCTTTCACTTTTCTGCTAGTGCATTTTTATTTGAAAAACAACAGGGGAGCTACTTGAGATGCTTTCTAAACTCTTTTTCCTCTTATCTTGCTTGTGTCTGAAATATAATATGCATTCTGTATTTTTTCTAAGCTACATGTTTGTTGACAGTTAAGTAGAATTGCAATCTCTTAATATCAATTTAGGAAAAAGAAATAGGAATTATTGGTTTAGAATTTGATGCTGTGGCATCTGACTCTATTTTCTACTTGCAAATACCAGTAAGTTGGTATCTGAGACTAAAGAGATGGGACCATTTGTCAGGGATTCCTCTTGGGTCCTTAAGAAAACACAGGCATGGTTTATCAGAAGAGAAATTATTTACTTCGGTAAGCATTAGTCAGACTGTTCGAGATTTTAGGCAGCTTTCCCTTTCCCAGGTTAAACAGAAGATGCTTGCTGGAGAAGTCAAAGCTGAGTTAGCATTCACTTTTTGACTGGTAAATGTGAACTGTGACATCACAGCAAATCTCCTTAAAAAATTCTGCAGAACCAAATGTTTCTCCTGAGACAGATTTTGGCTGGTCAAGTGATACCACAATGTTGATTTTCATTATATCAAGAAGCAATATTTCCTAAAAGAGATTAAAAAAAAAAAAGTCTCTCACATCTCCCTAACCCCTAAAAGTTTTAGTGGATTTGAATCTAGGCATTTTTCTCCAAAGACAAACAAAAGGATTCATTTTATACTTTGGACTGTACTAAACCATAATACCACTGCAGTATGAATTAGTGAAATGCTGCAGCAGGTGAGGGTTCTGATAGGCTGCCAGTGACAACTGCCCTCTTGCTGGCTGTCCTAAACAAATCCAGGGGCAGACAATTTGGGTGTATCAGATGAGAGTGCAAGGAGTAGAAGGCCTCTAAAATAAATCCCTGAAGTGACTAAAACTGTAAGCAGTCCTTCCATGAGGAGATCTTCTGGAATAAAAAGAGCCCTCTGGACCCTTTCTGGTCCTGGACTTGGAAGCTGTTGCCATGAGAGTGCTGTTGAGCTTGCACAGCGTTGCTGTCTGTGTGGGAGGCACACCCATCGAGATGGTTGCTGTAGTCCAGCGCTGCACAGACCAGAACAGCCATTGCAGCGAACAGAAAAAAAGTGTGTTAAATTAGAGACCTAATGGGAGACGAGATTTGGATCTACTCAAAGAATATCAAAGCTTTAAGAAAACCCAACAGGATACTTTTAAAATTCAGTAGATTGTCTGATAATATCTGGTACCAGTGAAATCTTAGATTTCATGACAATGTGAATCTCTTCTTAACAAATGAGCCCCACTGACAGATACTCAGAAGCGCCCCTTTCCTCCATTAATAGAAAGTCTCAGAGTATAAGGGTCCTTCCTTCTGTGAGGGTGAGTGGGTTGTGCCCAGAAAGCCCCAAAGAACTGTGCTCCTTCCTTGGGCTGCTTCAGGACAGCAGAACAATAAGGGCCTTGTTGCCAAGGCAGGCTCATAGGTGTGGTTTTAAAACTGGAGTTGGGGGAAAAGTTCTAACTTCCAGAAAGTTCTCTAGTAAATGACAGATGGAAACTTTCATTGTTTTTGGATGGGGTCTGGAAACAGTGGAAGTGTAGAGCTACCTGGGGAGTGCAGATGGGACTCAAGCATTTGCAGCATTTTGATTTGACAAGGCGCAGTCAGCTGCCTAAACAGCTTGAACTTCAATTTTAATTGTAATGTGAATAGAAAAACGTAATATGAACTCATCTTCCTGTATAGACATCTACAGGAAAAGTCTTAAAATGAGCCGCCAAATGTTGAGCTTCGATGAGAAGCTTGGGGGTCACAGCCTATCCCATGACATATGCACAAAACCTTCATTGCTGGTAGTCCAGGATGGATGATGGACATGAACATGTAAGGATACCCCTGGTATTCTTAATCACAGATAATCTTAGCCCGAAATTTCTTGCTGCATTAAGGTGTTTCCTATTGGTGTGAGAGCAGTGAACAAGTTCCTTTGACTGAGTTTTACATTGGCATTGCGGAGTGGTTGGGCTGCCTGGCTGTCCACAGGCCTGTGCCAGCACTGGGAATAAGCAGGTCATGGGAAGATGACATGCAGGACTGACTTGTATGGTCAGTGCTGGATTTGCAGTAGTTATGGCAGTTGAAGACTCCATTATGCTGGATGATCTTATGGATAAGTAAATATGGTAAAGCCACCTCGATGCAAATCAGGTAATGGGACATGGGCTTCAGTCTTCTCGGGCTTAAGCTTGTGGTCTTTGACCAAGTTGACTTATCCATGGAGATTTTAGCCAAAAATGCTAACAGGATGCTGGCCCTTCACATGGAGCAAACCCACTGGAGGTGTTTGTTAAGTGTGAATCTACCCTTTTTTAAATGAAAGCCTGTTTTGTACATCATACTTCCTTTGCAATGATCCAGTATGGACATACTTTTTTCCAAAAGGTTGTTTACACTTCATGAATGTATTCTGTGAACCTTCAGCTACAGGCAGGAAAAACAAACCTGTGCCTCTGTAGCAGTATGTATATTGGCATGGGATTGCTCAGGGAAAATAAAATGGGATGCTGGGATAATTGGTCACGTAATCAAATCAAAGTTCCTGCTGTCCTGCAATCACTTCCATGAGGGGTATGTGACTGGAGCAATGTATTTCTGTTTGAATCCCCTCCACTTACTGGCAAAGATTTCTTGTTGTGCTTGTGACTCGGGTTGTCAAAAAATCTCCTGTCCTTTGCTATAGTTTTCATTCAGAATTTTCTGTAGGGCCACATCGGCAAGTCTGTCTGCTGTTTCATCATGTTGACCCATTAGCTATTTGTGACTGTTCTACCAGCATTGTGGTGTTCTGCAGATGCTATCAAAAATGTCACTTGCCTGTCCACAGTACTTTAAAAGAAATCAGGCAGGTGATTATTTTCATCTGAGTAATTTCTAGGGAGACCACAGGATTAACAAAATAGACACCTCCAGAATGTGTATTTTCTCTATGCAAAATATAAGTGACTAGCTGAGAGAATCAAGAGATTCAGACTGTCATTCATCAGATTCCACTAGAAAAATTGTTAAAAAAAGAAAAAAATCCTGAAAGGAGTTAAGAGGAAGATGTGAGAAAAATCTGGTTGTGGGCTAGACACTCCCACCTTTCTCCAGAGAAACTGCTGGTATCAAGCTGACTTAAGAGGAGTGAAGCTGAAATGCAAATCTCTACTTCTCTGTTAAGTCTTTAGAGAAGCTCTGCCACTATGGGAATACTATGGGAGCATGTTCAAATCAATCTCTAGCTTATTAGGTTAACTCAGAGGGCATTGGTGACTGTGTCCACTGACCTGGCCTGGGGAGGAGAGCAGAGGGACTGAGCTGGCAGCAGACACCCTTTCTGTGCCACATGGGCAATGCAGTGCACAGCTCTAAGCATCAGAAGCACAGCACAGAAATTAAGATGTTGTAGTCTCATCACATAACTACATAACTTTGATACCTAAAACTGTTTCTAAAAGTGGTCAGTGCTCTTGAGCTCAACTCCAGTGACTGATTTCTTTTTTCTTCCTCTGCTTTTTCAGATGGGTATGCATTTTCTCAAGAAGAACACGGCGTTGTTTCCCAGTCACAAGTTGTTCGATCCTACGATACGACCAAAAGGAGAACAGAAATAGAATAAATTATTCTTCACTTGATGGGTGGTGGGAATAATGGGATTTGGATCAATGCATCCACTGTTAACACATTCATGACTAGATTTGGCAGCAGCAGCCAAAACACCAGAGAACTCATTTCTGTGGCCTTAGCCAACAAGTTTCTGTATTCTCCCTGCAAACCTTGAGTGCATATTGTGGGGGGGAAACCATTGTTTGACTTCAGTCGCAAAGCTCTGCCTAAAGTTTTGTTTATGTTGTTATGAAGCATTTGACTGTGCTATGTGACGTGTGAAATTAAAACCAGTGTTTTACCACTATTTAAAACATCGGCATAAGGTTGTTCTGGGGGAAAAGTAGAAAATTTATGTTCCATAAGAAATCAGCCTTTGCTTGATTGGAACGGGGTGCTGAGATTTCCTGTTTTGTTATACACAGACCAAGTGCACACAACTGCATGCAGACTTTACTCCTTCTTGTAGTCACTGTTAATTAATTTGAATGAAATTTTCAACAGACTATTTGGCATAAAATTTTTGATTGCAACACAGTTTGTAGCTAAAAATGCTTATTTGCCTTCTTATGACAGAATAACACAAGATAGCAATCAATTACTTAGACTATTTCTTGCCCTCTTACAGGATTTATTAGGTTTCTATCTTAGCTTTCTGAAACCCAAGTAATAGCTTATTCACACAGCCAGGATGGGGAAGTCAGAGCCTGGCAGGGCAGCTGTCTTGAGTGCATGGCATTGGACACCAAGATGAGCTCAATTAGGTGCCTCCTCATAATGCTTCATGATGTATTTGGATGTGCACTTCAAATGTAGCCTGGGGCTTCCCTCCATGACCCCATTCCCAGTTTAATAGTAGAACAAAACTGTGAGAATTTCATTTTAAAGGTACCATCTTGTCAGATATGCTGATAAGATGTACATCTGCATAGGAGGCTGATACTGTAACCCTAAAGAAGCCTTCCCCTGGCCAGGTAAGAGAGGTTTGCAGAGGAGAGAGGGAAGGGATTACACACATGCATGCACACACATGGACACACACAGAGCTGGCCATTGTGAAGAGAAGACCTGCTGTTTGTTTGTTCAGCCAAACCAGTCCCTCTTCTAGATCTGATCCATCAACAGGTTTCCCAAAACACTCAGACCCATGAGCCCTGGAAGGAATGCTGGCTCCATGGCCTTGCTGTGCCATTGGGACAGGCATGCTGCTGCATAGATTGGGATGTTGAAGAGAAAAAAAAAAAGGGCAAAAACTGGGGCATAAGTTAAAGCTGAAAGAGCTCTTAGAAAGCTTATGCTGTCCTCCAGACAAGTTCTATTAATTTTAGTCGCCAAGCCACATTTTTGAACAGTATAAAGTAAATACTGCTATGTTTAAGCCAGGCTTCATGGTTAATGTATATACTACGTCTGTGTATTTAAAAAGTTGGCGTTGTTTTTTGCCCTATTGACCATCATCCAGAATTTTTTATTGATTTAAATATATCCGAAAGCAATTTGAATATGAATGTTTATGTTTAGCAAAGGAGAGGAAAGCTCCAGCCTGGCCTACTGGCTTTATCTTCCTTAAGGGTTGTGAGTAAATGCCAGTGCTCAAGTGCTGTAATTCAATTTCCAGTGCCACCTCAGAGGTTCGGAGTCCCCTTCTAGTTTAGAAAGGGCAAATTTTGCTCCTGCAACACCAGTCAGGATTGCTCTTGGATTAGGCTGATGGCACAGAGGGAAAAGTCATCACCTTCTTTCTGCAGTGCTAATGAGACAATTATGCAATAAGGAAAATGTGCAAATAATTTTGCCATAGGCATGAATGTCAAGGGGCTAAGTGTGGATGTATTTTCTGGGAGAGGAATTTTGTTTAAAGGCACAAATACTAGTGCAGAGAATAAATAAGGGGAGAGTAAACCTGGTCCCAGGAGTTTTTAAATCTTAATGCTGATATAACCTGTTAAAACACTTCCTTTTATTAAGAAACCAAATCTGTTTAGGAAATGTGTGGTGTAAGCCTCTCCTCAGAACAGCTAATTGTTTCTTCGTTTTGTAAAAACACAAGGAAAATTAACTTCCCACCAAGGCAAAATGAGATCAGCTTTGTCTTTGTACTCTAAGCTACACACCAAACATCGGCATGTAAACAATTTGGAGGCTTTTCATGAGGCTGTAGAAAAAAAACTTTTAAAGCCTTTGGATAATGAAGAATGGCAAGTAAATGTGTTAAGCAGAGAATAGAAGGGGTCCTGGAGTTTTTTCTGTTCTTAACTTAGGGCAACAAAATTTTGCAGAACATAATGAAAGATGCTGGGGAGGAGCAGCTGTCATCTGATGTGATTTATTTTATTAGTGCAGACTATGGGCTGTATCATTTTGACCTCCCTGTAAATTGAGGTCAGTGTGTGTCACAAACAAAAACCCTCCCTAGAGTGAATGGTGGCTTAGACTGAGGTACGTGTGTTGGTTGTCAGCTCAATGGGAATTGCACATGGGATTTGTCACAGGGCTATACAGTATGTGACACTGGGGCTGGTGGGTCAGACTTTATCATCGCTGTATGACCTTAATCTCTAGCTGAGTTAATTCTGTAGAACCCACCCAGGTCAAGACCTGGCATTCTTCTTGTTCTTTGGAGTCATTACAGGAATTAATGTATTGTAATGTGCCACAGACTGGGTGTTGGAGTTGCTTGTCTTGATGAGCAATGATGAGGTGCATTCGGGTGCTGTGTTAGCAGAAGGAGAATGACAGCTGCTCTGCATCAACAGAATTCCTTGTTCATTAGGGCAAATGCATGGAGCAGTAACAGCAGCCTTTGAAAGTGCTGTGTGAAAATGTTATCAACTAGACAGGGTATCGGAGCAGAAGGAATGGGGGATTTCTGCGTGACTGTCCAGACTTAACTACTGAGGCTTGATCAGAAAAGGGCTTCCTGAGCAGCTCTCTGCACTGACCAAAGGGAGATGGGTTTGGATATTCAGATGGAAGTGGTGATTTTCCTGAATTAGATTTGGCTCTGGTTACTGCTTTTTATAACACCGTAATAGCAGCTTGCATAGAAGCTGCTGCTCCTTTAATGATTGCCTGGTAGCAATTTAAAGCTGGCAAGCGGGAGCCTGAGCTGCAATGAGAACTGCTGAGGAGTCTGTTGACATTTTCTTTTCTTTGACAGGGCTTCAGGTCCTGCTGTAGGGAGCTAGAATGGGAAGTCAGTAATAACTTGTCAAGAAGAAATTGTGAATAACCAATAAAAATATCTGGGTCAAACTAGGTTGCTAATATACCTAAAAATGTGTGTAGAGTTAACATGAAGTATATGGGCTGTAAATTAAGATAACAGTCAAGCCTTGCTAATCTGCAGTTTACTAGACTACACACCCCATAGTGCATGGCCAAAACTGTGCAGTCTCTTCCCCTGCCTCAGCCAGCAGCTCATAGCAGATGCTGCAGAGAAATCTTCTGTTACTAAGATTACATTATTTTTTACAGCATGTACTGGAGTGTGTTCACTGGGAGACAGTCATAATAATAAAGTCGTAAATAAAGCAGAGAAAGCTTTATTTATGTGAATATGTGAAATGTGGGGGCGTGGTCATTGGCCACACAGGGTGCAACTTGGCCTTCTGTGGACAACCCAAGAGCCTGAGAGGTGCACAGTCCTTACACTGTCCCTGTCCTGCAGGCTTAGTTTGCTCTTTTGGACTAATTCACTAAATCTTCTGTTTTCACATTGCCTGCAGTCATCAGTGAAGACTACTCTATTTACATTCTCCCTTGGTTTTATAACTAATGACTTAATTTAATCTTTAAATACTCAGAGGAGTGTACTTCTCCCAGCTCAGGTTTGAAGCAGAGCAGGCACTGAGAGGGTGCTTGGCCCTGAGAAGCACCTTGGGTTTAGCGGATTTCTCATTAGTGTTAAGCAGTGAGGGTATTTTACCTTTGTTTTGAATCATCACACAGTATCAATGCCTTAAACTTCAGTCAGGTTACAGGAGAGCTCTTTGTGTCCTGTTGAGTCTAACAAGAAATGGTGATGGTATGAAATACCTGAGGGGTTGGAGAGGAGAATTTGGCTGTGTCTATGCTATACCTGGTGTATCTGGGTGGGTAGCAGACTGCTTCTAAAATATGGCACTGACCATATATTTTCCTCAGCCTCCAGACAGTTGGCCCCTTTCTGTCCTGTCAGGAAGGATGCTTACACTCACCTCTTCACAGTACCCTGTAAATACCCAAGAGAGGCTTCACTACCTTTCAGCATCTGCGACCAGAGCTGTGTGTCCGGAGAAGGCCACGGGATAGGTCAGTACAATAGGTGACAATAAAAGAAACCCATATGGGTACCTTTTCCATATGTAGCAGTAAGATTAATGGAGGCTTTGAGCTTTGTTGGCAAATGAAAACCAGAAAGTGCCCTGCACTGCTTGGCCACACAAGTGAATCCCAAAGGTGATTGCTTCTCAATGACCTGCAGGAAACCTAGACAGCCTGACTGAGTTTATCTGGCCAGGAATGTGCTTTTGGATGGGCTGTCTGGAGAGGTGAAGGGACTGAGAAACAAAATAGATCGGCCAAGACCAGTGCTGCTGTTAGAGGTTAGTGAGGGGAGGGATTCCTCAGGCATCTGTGAAGAGCTATGATAAAGCTGATTTCTTTGGTTCCTTCCTGTGGCTCTGGGAAGGGAGCAGAGCTGAGCTGAGAATTTGTGAAGCACTGTTACCTCCTGAAGCTGAGTTTCTCTGGTACCAAGCTGAGTCCTGGACTTAGAATGAATCCCTGCCAGAAGCATTCCCTGCTTAGCATGCTTTGGCTCTAGCAGGTTGTTTCCTGGGTTATGAAGATGGCTAAATTGTTTACTGGTTCCTCTTCACCTCATGGACTTACCAGAACTGAGCACTGGAATTCCTTCAGTCCTGACTGACACTCCATCATGGACAGTTAGTGGGACTTCTGCTTATCTGTTGCTCCTGGGCAGGTTGCTATCCCTCAGGCCAGTGCAAGGGGCTTGTTAATCTGGGTGCCTGGATCTCTTTGTGATAGTGTGTGAAGCCCAGGGGTTCACACATGGCCTGCTCATGTGTGGTGTGGACAGAAGGTAAAGTGGCTGAGTACTGGTGTTTATCCAAAGCCTTCCTTTATGTATGAAGAAGGTGAGATAAGTTCTCCTGAAGTCTGCTACAAGAGGTCCGTTCTCCTTCAGCGTCTTTGTAGCTACTAAAGAGAAACAGAAGTGTAGTAAATGACAAATTCTGTGTGGGCAATCCCAGCACTGGGCAATCACTCAGAAGTCTAAAAATGAAGAAAAGTGTTAATATATTGCCGAACTGTCACTGTGCATAGCTGGAAGGTCAGCACCCTTGTAATTATGGAGAAGTGAAGCCAAGGGAAAAAACCAACATTAAGAAAAAGACATGATTGTTTTAAATTCTAACTACCTTACTGGGTGGTTTTCCTGCGAAGATGTTCCAGATGTCGTCTTGGCATAAATTAATCAATTTCAAAACATCTGCAGGGTTTCTTGGAAAACATGGAGTTTACCAGACAATGCTTATGCTCTCCTCAGCCCTTCTGGTTGATATGTTGATTCAGAAAGGGAATGAGGGTGCTTGCTGTTCTTACTGTCAAGAGTTCATGGACTGGAAAGTTGCTCAAAGTTGTTGCTCAACTCTTTTTTTTTTTTTTTTTAAAGAGCTCCAGTTATAAAGCAATGAGGCAGCCAAACCCTCTGGGACTGTGTACATGTGTGTGTTGGAAGAGTTGTCTGACTTGAAAACCTCCCCTTGTCCCTCCTCCTGACCCCCAAAGTGCAACCCATTGTACTGGGAGGTCAAATATTCAGCGTCTTGAGTGACAGGATCTTTAACAGCATCTTTTTCATCAGCGAGCCAAGTCATGTGCCCGCTTGTCTGTCATATCTGTACTCAAATTGCTTAAATATTGTTTCAGATGGGGACGTTTTAATCTGGATATGCAGAGAAGAGTGATGCTGTGGGGGGATGTATAATTGGCTCCCAGCAGAGCAGCAGTGGTGTGTGGGTTTTTACCTCTAGAAGTGTTACCATTTTCAAGTCCTATTAATGTCCTCTGGTAGTTTAAATACAGCATTGCATTACAGTGGAGTTTGTTTCCCTCTCAGACTGAATACAAATAAAGGTCATTTACTTGTATTTTTAGAAGGTTCAGAAAACTTAGACAATTTGTAGCTTTGAACAGCATTGTTGACTGTTGTATGTCTGCACAAAAATATTTCCAATAAACCTTTTATTAAAGCAATCCAGCAGACCGAGGCTTGTTTGTTTTATCCCCCTACAAGCTTTGCAGCAAGAGTTCCATGTTAAATACATTTGAGATTTAGTCTGCAAAGCTGTTGAATGGATTATTTTTATTTTCTTGTGGCCTTTTGGGTGTGTTTTAAGGGCCTGCTCGTTAGAGCAAGGCTTGAGTTCCTTTAATAGGTCTCAAATCGGGCCTCAAATACAAGGCTAGTATGACAAAATAAGAATGGTACTGATGAGCTGACAGCAGGTACTGGTATTCGAAGTGTCTTCAGGGGCAAAACTATCTTTTTATATAAGCTAGATGGAGAAAGATTCTTCTGCAAATGATACAAATGATAATCTCACCAAAGCTTCACCAAAATAAAGCTTGGAAGTCTTTTGTCCCAGTTAAGTCATGTAGACACAGCAGGGGAAAATTAAGCCCTAAAAACCCTCCCTGGCCTCCTTACATGCAGCTAATTTTGCAAGAGGCTTTTTTAACATGGGGCGTTCAGGCTCCTGAGTCTGAGGGTGAGCATGGTCTGATAGTGCATGCTCGTGTTGCCAGACCTGGAGAATGACTCTGGAGGTCCCTGGCCTCAAGCAAGAGTGGCAGCAGGAAGCACCACACGAAGGCTCTCGTGTCCCCAGTAGCACTGCATCCATACGTGCCGGGGGACACCTGGCACCGACTCAGGAATGGGACTCAAGTCATGGCTGAAGTTAAATTTGCACAAAAAGGTTGGTTGGCCTTACTTGATTTTTGGTGACCGTGGGGAACATGTACTGTCAGATCCCTATAGAAAATGAAGAGATCCCTTTATCCAAATACTAATAGATGCTGGAATTAAACAGATTTTATCAGGAACAAAGTGCATATTTATATATAGTTTGGCTAAAATTTTCCCCCTTAGGGTGCTATAACTTGAGGAATAGGATTTTTCCTAATAGATTGCCGACAGAACCAGTTTTAAAAGCGTAGAGAGACTTTTTTACAACAAATTATTTCTGGATTTTCTTTTTTAAATCGTGGAACAGAAAGAAGGTGTAAGCCAAATCTCGCCTCTTCCCTTGACAAGTCATTGCTTGAGCACATTTCAAAACATTTTTATCCCAAAAGTCAGACCAGTATCTGCTTTTCCTTTGCAGGGAAATTAAAAAGAGAGTGATGAACTTGTGTATCCCTGTTCTGCTGGAGTAAATGCCTGCTCCTTCCCTGGGCCTCCATAGCTGCAGCCCAGCCTGCAAGCATGTAGCAGCAGGAACTGTGCTGTTTGTAAAAGCTTCTCACACATCTGGGCAATCAATTATGCCAAAGTAAAATTGATGATAAACTTAAATAAGCCTCATTCAGTTGGTGGTGGGAGAACTGGATGCTCAGCCAACTGCTCCCCACACTGTTGTCTGTTGTACAGCGCACTAAAAAGGAAATTATTCTCAGAATTGTTAAACATAATGGATTGCTGCTTAAACCCCTTATTAGATATATTAGTTGACTAATCACCTCAGAGACTTTCCCTCTAACAGTCTGACAGGCAAGGCTGTGAGAGAGCCTAGAGCTCATGTCCCAGAGCCAAATATTTCCTGGAGCAGCTGCTAAGTCTGTTGACGGCAGTCTTCGGTGCCTCATACCAGAACAAAGAAGAATCAAAGTCCCTAAACCTGTAGATTAATGCTCAAGTCTGAAATGGGAGCATTAAAAAATAAAAGTGTAACTGAGAAAGGTCCGGCTGAGGAATGTTAAGCAAGATTTCAGAAACATAATCCCTTTTAGTGAGTGCTGCTGTGGCAGTACCCGATGACCAGCCCTCCCTCCAGCACAGCCCCGTGCCTCTTTGAGTTCCCTCAGCATTGGGGGTGCAGCAAGTCCTCAGAAACACAGAAGGAGCAGTGAGTTTCCTCCTCAGCAGAAATACAGGACTGCAGAGAAACGAGGCTTTAAAAATCCCTGAAAGACACTGCTGGTTTGTGGCTGTCTACACTGATGAGGAGTGGGCTGTGTCCCAGGTAAGGGAATGGTGAACAGTGCTGGTGAGACCTTGCTGCAGTGGCCATGCCCAGCCAGGACATTCCCCATGAGGAAGCTCTAAAGACAGTGGGGTGATGGTTGAAGAGGTGGTCATGGTTCCCCTCTGTATTTCCCTTGGTGTTTGGTGCTGCCCCTGTGAGGGTGTCATGTCGGAGTGGTGAGGGCACTGAGCTTCCTGGGTCACACAAAGCAGCCCTCAAGTGAAGAAGCTGCAACCTTTCAGGGCAGATTGGAACTTAAATCCTGCAGTGGTGAGTCTGGGAGCCTCAGCTCTCACAGCCACCTTGTCTGATGGCTCAGCTGGCACTGGCCTACAGCCTCATCAAAAATGTGCAGCACAGCTGTCACAGTAAACCAAGACTGCTTTTTTGGTCCTGTGGAGCTGCTGGTACTTGTTGGTATCTAGTACAGGATGCAGGAGCACCCCCCAGTTCCTTGGGAGAAAAGGACTGGAAGAGAGGGATTCTGGGCTGGGTTTGTATCTTGTGCTGGGTTTGTAACTGTGCTGGTCCCTCTCACTCCCTTTCTCCACACTGTGGAAGGAACTGCCTGTAAGCTCCTGAAAACATGTCTTAGTCCATAAAAAAACCACAGTGTGATCTTAGTGCCAGCTCATTTGGATGTGCCAGGTATCAGAGCTTGAGCTGCCTACCGCTCTCAAAACTGCTAACTAAATCCTGTGCAATGACTGTATGTATTTGCCCATCCACAGTGAGGGTGGGCTTCAGCTTCAGCTTTTAAACTGGGAGCCTGATTCTGACTGCACAGTAAATCTACAGCAGTTGCTTTTGCTTTGCAGCAATGCAAATTGAGAATAATTTTTCCCCCATAATGAGATATTTACAATCATGCATAGACTGTCTGATTGTGTGAAGTCAATAGGATTCTGTCTCTCAAAAGCAAATATTGAGGGAATTAGCAACTGCATAAGCCAATATTTACCATTTGGGTACTGAATCATAGCAGAGACTGCACAACACACCAACATCCTCATCTTGTCATGCAACAAGTCAGACCTGCCCTATTGCCAGCATCTGCAGCACCAGTGAGCTCTGGGAAGTTTGTGGCCCAGCTAAGCTGGGCTTTGCACCCAGCAGAATCAAACACTTTGCCACATTGTCCCCATCAGCTTTCAAAGCTCTTCCTAAATCTGATGGAAGGAAACATAAGTACCCCACCCCTGGAAGCGTTCAAGACCAGGCTGGATGGGACACTGAGAACTAGACTATCTTTAAGGTCCCCTCCAAGCCAGCCAATTTTTTATAATCTTGTGAAGCTGCTCAGTATCTTGGAAGGGAGATAGAGAAGTATTTTTTATTTTATCGCTGCATTATTTTTTGACATGATGCTCAATTGCCCTGGTTTAATAGCATTGATGGGATCCAAAGTAGTGCCTTTCTGCTTTATTTTTTTTTCAAATTAACCTAGAGAAGCAAACCAGGGTGGGCCATGCCCTGAGCTGGTTCAGCACTATACATGAGGAAGGCTTGGTGGAAAGCAATTTACCTGTTGAATTAAACATTTTTCAGCTTGATGTATCACTGTTTGCCTTGATTTTGCTGGAGGTTTTCTGAAGGACTGATAACAGCCAATAAGGGACTATTTACTTGAAAGTAAAGGATGATCAGGTTTAGGAGAAAGATGTTATTGCTATTCTTTCTTGAATGTTTGAAATCTCTTTTTGCTGTTATAAGCCTAAACAGTGTCTCTGCAACAGCCTGTGATGGCAGACAAGATTTCAAGGTTTCAGGTGAGTTTTCTTTTGTATTTCCTGATGTGTTATGGACAATGCAAACAGAAAGCAATATGTGTCCTTGGTGAGCTGGAAGTGCCCAGTGCAGAAAGTGACTGCTTTGAGTTGTTACCTGCATGGCTTCATCTCATCAGAAATAGCCACTGGAACTGATCAATATTAAAAATAAAGTCAACTAACTTTCTTTTGACAAAGACAGCAGCTAGTACAATGCTGGAGGCACTTGCAATCTGAGAGCTGTGAGTCATGTTACACTCCAGAGAGGTTTGTCTCCCCTCTTGTAATGAAAATCAGAGAGTAAGAGGATACTTGGCCTCTTGCACACCTAGCAACTTTTCAGCCATGCCTAGTGGAATGTTTGCTGCCTTGCTCTCGGTATTTGGAAGATGTCACCTTTGATGTTAAGTGGGAAGGTATTTTCCAAATGAAGCTGTGCCTCTGCCCATGAACCAGATGCCCCAGATGTTCCCATCCGGCACAGCTGCCCCTACAAGAGGTCTGGCTCATCAGGGACAAGCAGGAGATGGAAATGACACGAGGGAAAACGTTGCAAACAAGCCAGCATGGAGAAGCTGGAGTAGGTTAGAGGTGCAGGGTCACAAGCCAGGTGAAAAAGGCCTGGGGTCAGGTCAGTGTGCTGAGATTTTCCAGGTATAAAGGACAAATTAGGACAGCATTTCTGTGGTCAAATCAGAGAACCAGTAAGTGTTAGCACAGTGTCCTATGCCAACCCAGGCCACACAGGAAGGGGAACTCTGCAGCAGGGGGAGAAAATCCATCCCTGTGCCATGGCTGTAGTGGTTTCCTGGGGAGGGGCAGGGGGGGAACCTGTGTCTGGGACTGGGTGTCCCCCAGGAGTTGGGGGAACTGGCACACCCCAGGGTGCTGAGACATGACATCACCTGTGCCACCCTCACCTCCAGGATTTGCTGTGGACATGCCAGCACTATATAGTTTTTGGTGCAGAGCAGCCAGACAACAGTGTTGGCTCACTCGAGGCCTTCTCACTGGAGCCCACACTGGTATTTTGTGGCACATGGCCAAGCACGATGGGCATATCCCCATTGCTGAGACACAGGAGGCTGTTACAGCACCAGTGACCGGTGTTATCTGAGCATTCAGGCTGCACAGAAATACTGTCACAAGGATTAAATGCTCTCCTATGGGACAGGGGACACTCTGAGCCTCCAGGGTGGACAGGGTCTCATGGAACTGGCTTCACTCAGTGTAGATGGGGAAGGGGAGAAAGGATGTCACAGGCTTATGTGATTTGTTCAGTCCATTTGCAAGTGATCCTGGGCAGGAAAATGTTGCAAACCCCACTGAGGACAGAGAATTATTACAAAGGGACCTACTGAGAAGCGCGAAATAGGAGGAGGAAACAATAAAATGAGATTCAGCTTGGAAAAATAGAAGGGAATACATGTGGGGAATAATGTTTATTAATAACTTCAGTGGGAGGAAAAAAGTAGAAAAGCAGAAAATTGGAAGGGAGAAGAGCCCCAGCAAGACCAAAAACGAGCAGCAAATGAGACATTTTGCAAGGGAGGTGCTGAGGTTAATGTGCTGAGCTGAGACCTGCTCCCTGGCTTGCTCCTCTTGGGCATCGTGGGCCACATGTGAGCACTGGCCCCGAATTACACCAACCTCCACTGTCCTCTGATGACCGTGCACAGCTGGTGGCAGCTGTACAGGGCCACACAAGCCCCTGCTTGTCTACCCTGTGTGTCCTCTGATGTGCCCAGCTCAGAGGGGAGACATTCCAGAGTGTTTCTCCACGTGTGTGCTGGGAGGGGATCCTGTTGCTGGCGATGGTTTCTTGCTCCTCTCTGCGTGGCTGAGTGGTTTGGGCACGGGATTGCCTAGAGCCACCTCGGGGCACCGCTGTGCCCACAGGTCCCCTTGTGAGGATGCCACCAGCCTGGTGGTGTGCACTCGGGGCCAACCAGCACCAGCCCAGCCTGTGTAGAGTTTGCTGGCTTTTCTCCACCCTCACCACTGCTTGCTGTGCACACAAACTCTGGCACGGCACAAAAAGAAAACAACTGCCAAGGGCAAAGAAACTCCCCAGATAAAAATACAAGAAAAAGCTTGAACACAAATTGTTGGCCTCCCCTGCTGCGCAGTAGTCGTCACCTCAGCACATCTGCTCCAAGCCATGGCTGACCCCCTCCTTCCCTGCCAGCTTTCTGCTTCCAGCCTTGCTACTTCACCTCCCCCAAACACTAGGAAGCTGTGGCATTTTGGAATGTGCTACATAGAGCCTGACCAAGGCAATGTTTTTCCCAGATAGTTATTCCCTACTTTTTTGAGTCATAAACATCCAGATACAACAATCACTCAATTTCCTCTCTGTGCCCTTTTGGCTCCTCTAGCCACCCACCTGCCCACAGAGTGCAATGCCAGCATCACCAGCAGCAGGAAGGAGCAAACACCAGGAAAGCAAAGTGGCCTCATCCCAGACTAAGCTATGCCCCCTGACACAACGGGGCTTTGGTTCTGGTCTCACTTCTGAGGATGGAGTTTGCTGTAGCAAGAAGGGTCCCCATGCAGAGGACAGCGGGGACAGCACAGCCGCATACTGAGAGTTATACACTCAAAATGCTCAGCTGGTAACTGTGAATCCAACTGAACCCAAAATCCTCAGAAAATGCCATTTGCTGCAGAGTATTTGGCATTCTTTGAAAAGAGGGAGCTTGATGAGCCCACAGGCTCTGGCCCATCCTGCTCCCACCACTCCTCCCCACCTGAGAGGTGAGGGATGCCCATCTCAGCTGATTCTCAGATGCCATCTCCCTGTGCCCCTTCTCCCCAAACACATTCCCTCAGAACATGCCCCACTGCAGCACGCTGTTCAGACACATAAGTTGTTCAGTTTACTGTTATTCTTTAAAAACACAGCAAAAAGCTCAAACTTTTAGTTTTGCCAGTCTGGAGAGGTGGGCTGGTCAGATGTTCTTTTGGAGACACAGGAAAACAAAGCATTAACTGAAAAAATAAAACTCTATGACAAAGCAAACAAAACCAAAGTCACACCATAAAGTATTTATTAAGAAACAAAGGGGGCTTTTTTCTTCAGTTGTAAGAAACACTTTAAAGCAAGTGCTCTTTCAGAGATTTAAAAGCTATATCAAATGGTAACATTGGTTTTACATTATTGTACATGACATTAAAAAAAACACCACATCTCACAAAATTCCTTTTATTAGAACTCGGGTTTCTCTGCCTTCAGTTGTAAATTAATTTCTACAGACTTAAATTTAACTTATTCTTTTTTTTTTTTTTTTAACAAGTAAACAATATACAAAGATTCACCTGAATTCCATAGGTCAGAGGAGGTGTCCTTGTCAGGGCCTGTGCAAGGCAGGCAGTGGGGGGGAGCTGACTTGGTTCACAGGGGGACATGGTCACAACCACAGGACCAGGGCTCACCCAGGGCCAAGCACGTCCTGCCCCTGGGGAAGCACAGGCAGCTGCCCCTGTGCCTGATGCCAGCTCAGTGTGACCCCACTGCAACGTGGGCAGGTAGAAACCTATACCCCCAGAGACCAGAGAGTGCAGGGGGTGCTTCAGAAGCCTGGCAGCACCCAGCTCTAGAGCACCCACTGCCCTGAAGATCCCCGAGCACCAAGTTGTGCAGCATCCAACACCTCCAGCAGCCGGGCGCCGCCTTCCCAAAGATACCCAGCCTGGTGGGAGAGGAAGCCAGGTCTCACAAACCAATCTTTCTGTCCAGATCCTGCACACTGACTGGGAGATCACAGCCAGGAACAACAGATCTGGGATAAATTACCTATTCATTTCCCCATGTCAGTGGCCAAACCATGGCTGCCTGCTGCAGACTGCCTGTGTGTGGCGTGTTTATGAGTAAACCATTGGGTTTGGCAATGCATCTGCACCTTCTGTGTCATTTCAAAACAGACGTAGGAAACATAGCATCACAGTTATTGCTACATATTGATACAGTATCAGACAATAAGAAACCTTTTGTCATCACTGGTCTGGCTACAGTAATTGCTTGGGTTTTGCACAGGGCCTCAAGTCTTCTGCAGCACTGTTTGGCTGAGGAGCAAATGGATGGAAAATGCAGAGGCTACATTTTTTAAGAGACAAAACCAGCCTCAGTTTGCTGCATTTGGGGTGATATAATTAGAATGATCTGATTGTTGCCTCTTCAACCTGGAGAGGTGTTTTCCCCAGATGAAGCAAAGCAGGACAAAGCCAACAGCTCCAGTGTAAAAAGTGTCCCTCCTGTCTGCATCTCACCACCTCCATGACCTTTGTGACACCACAAGCACCTTTGTCCCTTGGTTGGGCCTTTTTCCTTATTTTTAAATACAGCTGTGCCTCCCTAGTCCCCTGCCATGGGTAAAGAAAAAAAGGGGATAGATTTCAAACCTCCACCAACCCATTCACATCCCAATTGGATACTGTATAACACTCTCCCACTCCCACAGGGTAGGGCAGGGGACTCAGAATGGGCTCAGGGGGGACAAGATAAAGTCCATTTTCCTACAAGGCATACTCCAATGCAAGTAGGCTTTGGGGTGACACCTTCGTGGGCATTCACACAGATTTCCTGTTTCATGGGAAGTGAGGTTAAATCAGGCGTATTTGAATCACAGTCTGACCTTTCTCTGCCAAGGAAGGTTCAGTTCAGACACTGCCAGCTGTACCAAAAGCTTTGCTGAGTGTCACAAAGAGCAAGCACCTCATACCCTGGTTTTAGTAAAATGTTCACAAAGATAAAATCTGTGCAAACCACTACTGGGTCCTGATCTTGACACAAAACCAAATCAAGAAGGGTTTCAAGTGCACTGGAAAGAAGAGCAGAATAATTCACTCTTCCAATTCCTACATAATACAAGGAAAATTGGTCTTTGCAAGACCAAGCTTCTGGTGACATTTCACCCCAAAGAGGGTGTGTGTAAGAAGCCACGGCGGCTGGGCACACAGGGATTGCACTGCTCAGCTCTTAGTTGTGATTGTCTGTAAAGAAATGGGAAATGTCATTATGGAGCTGAGAGCAGAGAGGTTTCTGAAGTACTGCGGTCTTGTACAGTGTAACAAAACTCTTTCTACAATTAATTAGGCAAATACTTGTGACCATGTCATACCTGAAGGGCACTTTACGGCTCTGACATTTATCTCATGAGTACAGTGATCTGAAATACATATGCATTTCCAGCGTAATCCTTCGCCGCCGTAAATCACGTGCTGGAATGAGAGCGTATCTGGCAACGTTAATTCCAAGATATCATCCTTACAGTTCCTGGCAACAGACCCCGATGAAAATAAATGGTTTATAAACACTGTCTGACATGCATGAGCCTTTCCAAATTATTTACAAGTGATGTTCTGGGAGCTTTGTTCCAAGGAAGTATTTCTCCTCCATTCAGTTCAGATATTAAAACTGGCTGGGTGGGGATGAGGAGGGGAAGGCATCAGCGCTACACAGTCACAGCTGGGTACATCTTCTGCTCGCTGTTGGTGTGTGGGAAGGGAGACTGGATCTGCCTGTAGCCGCTCTGCAGGCCGTCCAGGAAGGGGGGCACCGGGGTCAGTGGCATCGAGTCGTGCTGCATGGCGTAGCCCACGTACTGCGGGTGCAGGTACTGGCCCTGGTGCGGCACGATCTGCGTGGCCTGCTGGCAGTTCAGCACTGAGAAGTTCGTGGGCATGTTGACGTAGACATTATTCATGGTCCCTTCTGGCAAGCAGCAGTTGGTCTGGGACCTTGTCGGTGGAGCTCTGGCCCCCGAGTTGGCGCTGGAGCTGGAGCTAGCAGCCGTGCTCGACTGGCGGGAGGAGGAGCCCCGGGAGGTGCTGGCACTTGGGATCATGGGGATCGTCTCCATCAGGCGGGTGCCTGCAGGGGCTCGACTCTGCTGGGGCTCCTGCTTGGGCCGCAGGCATCTGCAGCAGCAAGCTGCCACTAGTGACCCCAAGATGATGAAAGCGACAAATACAGATCCCACGATAAGGAACGGCACGTAGATGGGCACTGCAACACAAGGAAAACATTGTCAGTGTAGGCCAAGGACAATCCTCGGCAGCTCCAGCTGAAGTCCCCTCTCATGCAAGCAGAGCCCACTTCCTCCCAGCACAGGTCAATACAAGCAGAGCATTTTATACCAGAATGATGAAAAGGGCTGTTAAACCCAGTGGCTTAAGTTTCCCTCCTGTTGATGGTGGTCTAGTTCACTGCTTCACATTTAATCAAATTGTCTCAGATATGTCCTACTATAACAATCAGCCACAATACAGCTGGGTTTGAACAGTGCCTTAAGGAGATACTGTGGGGCAGGATCCCTCCTGAGGGCTCAGGATCACAGGGTAGTCGAGCCCTGGTGCCACATGACATCCCTCTCCATTACCAGCCCACTCTGGCTGTTGTCAGCCTGCTGGGGCAGGATGACAGCCAGGCAGTGACCAGACAGTGACCTGTAGTCACAGGCCTTCTGACACCCCAGAGCCTGGGGATGAATGCCCACCTGTTCTGCACTTCAGCCCTGGTTTAGGGAGAAACCACAGAGCAGGTGGTGCAGAGACAGCACCATGCTCCAAAGGGGCAGCATTCCTCCTTGTGAGGCCTAATGAAGGGACATCAGGGCAGGAGGACTGAGGGTGGGCAAGGGGTAGGAGCAAAAAGTATGGATGATGCTCATTGGTGGCATCAGGAGCCACCACAGATGGTACACATCAACCTTGGAAGAATCTGGGCTGTGTGTACAGATTTCACAGAATACACCTGAGTCAGAAAGGACGCACAAAAATCGAGTCCAACTCTTAAGTGAATGGCCCATACAGGGATCTGACCCACAATGGTCCTTTGACTGAGATAATCCATTCTGGAGTCCCAGGGAAAAAGCTTTTTTCTCTGCCTCAGTAAGAAATCTGCATGGATATATCCACAAAAAACAAGGGGAAGGTGTCTCCCTTCAGTGCTTGTGAATGCTCCCAGCAACATGCCTGGAGTCCATCATTTCCACCAAAATCTGGCAGCTCCAAGACCCAGGCATGGCTACGGATCCCTGCTTGACCCTGTCTGACCCTGCTAAGGCAGCCACTGCTAATGACCTGCAAGTTAATCAGTGCCAGCACAGGGCAATGGCTCCCAAACCTGCAAAGCAATAAATTTTAAATAAAAAAATTGTTACAAAAATGCATTGTTCTCAGAACTGCAAAGGGAGGGGGGTTATCTGTCTGCTCAAGTCAGAATACTTCCTGGCACATGAAGCGAGTTATAACCAAAAGGCCACTTTTCTTCCATCACCTTAGTACTTTTAAACAAAAGGCTGTAAAACATTATCTCCACTTCTGCGCTTGGCGCTACAGCAGCCCTTGAGCAGGTGCACACTCTTGCTCCAAGAGTGTAACGTGCAAGTTTTCCAGGAGTAAATCTGTCCTAATTATAACATCACTTCAGGCTACTTCTCCCTCACTCAGCATGTGTGGATGGCAGCAAGGGTGCTGGGGAGCCACCGGGGCTTTTTAAAACAGCAGTAGAAAGACTTGAGTTTATCCTTGAAATTCAATCTTGTAAAACTAGTCCTAAGTGGGGATATCAGAGCTGAAAGAACATACACAATTACAGTGGGGACCAGCCAGAGTCCTTTTGAGATATCCTCTTACTTTTTCTGATCTACTCATACGGGTTGTCTCATTTTTCCTTGCCTTTTCAATGGGGAGCTCAACCATGGCTGAGGAGCCCGTTCAAAGTGGCGGTAGAGCTGTGCCAGGCCGAGACGGCTGGCCGGGACTCAGGGGAGTGGTGTCACCTGCTCTGACAGAGACGTGGCTGGGATTTCCAGCAGTAAGGGCGGGAAAGGCAGGCCTTCGGCTTGGGCACTCCTCCCCGTGTAAGAGCGGCCGCCGGGCCCGGCCAGCGCCGACTCCGTCCATCCTGCCCCACGACTCGACGGAGGGGGAACCGGCGGCAAGGGGGGAAGGGGCGGGCAAGAAGATCGCCGCAAACCCGCGACGGCTCCCGTGGAGCCGCCGAGCCGGAGACACCCTCGGAGCCATCCGAGCCGAGCCGAGGCCGCCTCACCTGCCGCGCCGTCGGGGCCGTCCTTGCCGGGGCGGCCCGGCTCGCCGCCGCCCTGCCGCCGGTCGTTGTCGCAGGCGCCCTGGTCGAGGCGCGCCTCGGCGCTGGAGCAGCAGTACCGGAGGGCGCAGCTGCCGCAGCAGATGGTGGCGTCGCCGCCGTCGAAGCGCTCGGGGCACTGGAAGCCGTCCCGCCAGCCGCCCTGCCCATCCAGCCAGCCGTGGCAGTACTCGCCGCTAGCCGCGGCCCCCGCCGGCAGCAGCCAGCCCAGCGCCGCCAGCAGCAGCCAGCCCCGCATGGCGCCGCCGGGGGGGGCGGCCGCTCCGTCAGGGCCCCCCCGCGCCGGGGCAGCGCCGCCCGGCCCCCCGGGGCAGGCAGCCGCCGCGCTGCGGGGACTCTGGCCGCAGGTCCCGCCGCCACCGCCGCCGCATGCCCGGGGCCGGCCCGCGGGGTGCGGAGCTGCCGCCCGGGGCGCACCGGCGGAGCCGGGGGCGCCGCTAATGCGCTCTCGCTCCCCGCCGCCTCGCCGCGCCCGCCACCTCCTCCGCGCCCATGGGCGAGGGACGGCGGGAGCCCGCGATCCTCCCACGGACTGAGCGGAGCGGGTCGGGCGCACCGAGCCCACGCCGCGCCGCTCTCGGTGCGCCCCGTCCGGCGCCGCGGCCGCTCTGCGCGGGGGGCGCCGCGCCCGCACTTATAGGCGGTGGGGCGGCCCGGCGCGCATGCGCCCGCCCCGCCCGACGGGGCGGTACCAGCGCGCGGGCGGGCGGGGGTCGCGGCGCTGGCCGGAGCGGGGGGCGCGGGGGGCGGCCGCCGTCCCGCCGGGCACCGCCGCCCAAAACAACCCGACGCCGTGTATTTGCCTCACCGCTTCTTAAAAGTGAGTGGCAGCCGGAGGCCGGGCACAGGGATGCACCTTCAGCTGCTGAAGTGTCAAGAAAATCTGTGGTTTCTCGTTCCCTTGTGAGACAGCTGTCGTGACACCAACCACAACTCTGAGTTACAATGCATTGCATCGAGTAAAAAAAAAAAAAAGTACTTCTTTTAAGAAAAAGGCACAAACACGGGAGCTCTGATAAGTGGCACTTGTTCTAAATTCCGCTGTAAAGGCAAATCACTGGGAGGAAGATGACTGCAAAGTGTTGTGTATTTCTCTCACTCCTTCAGGCTTTTCTTCTTCAACTTAGTTATTGTCCTTCTCCCTCCATTCTTCATCCCCTCTTTTGTTCTCATTTCAGCCAGTCTTTGACAGCTACGGGCTTTCACTGAGCTGCTGCTCTGGAGCACCAGATTCTGGTCAAATTAGGGACCAGGTAAATGCTTTCTGCCCCTTTAGCTTCACTGCTGCTCCCAGTGAATTCTTTTCCAGCCGTGGCCGTTCTGCAGCTTATCCTATGGCCAGAGCTGTGCTGCTGCAAGGGCAGGGTGTAGAGGTGGTTCCCACACACCTCATGCCTTACCTACCTCAGAGAGAATTAGTAATCCGGAGCAGCTAACCTTTGGAAAAGTTTACACTTACCAAGATGGAAATGGGGCTGCAGCACGACAGGTTATTTATCACCCAGTCAGTGCAGCTGGGTGGATGAGAAGAAACTTGCAGTGATTCAACTGATGGGGTCTGAGATGCTCCATCTCAAAACCTCAGTAGCAGCTCCCCGGAGCTGTCAGCTCCAGCACGAGGAGCCCTGGGCAGTCCTGGGCAGTGACAGATTTTGTACACTCAGCCCATGTCCCCCACAGCACCCATTGCTCAAGACACCCCCATCAGCGATGGGGCATGGGGAGGGAAGGGGATTGCCTGGGGAAGGAATTAAAACCATGAGCTCCTGCCAGTGACCTGTCTTTGGATGTCTGGCAGCCACAAGTGACAGCACAGCAGTTGTTAAATGCCTACATTCACAGAGGTCTTCCTACGAGATCATTTTCCTTAAATCTGGGTTAGACACACATTTTCGTAATAAGAAAAGCAGCTTCTTGATTCTTTTATACGTGGCAAGCAAAATACTTTCCCAGTCCCATCCTTTGAGTTGATGGTTCACTGATACTCAGTAAGGTGGTTGGTTCTCTTTCAATAGCAAAACCAGACTATGAGAAGAGAGGTTAAAACCAGACTATCTAATCTAATCCGTACTCCAAGCTAGGAGTCTTGATCATGACAAAATACCAGCATCAGATCCCCTGCAGAGATTATCTGTAACAGGTACTTTATATTCAAGATCAGTATTTGTCTCAACTTGCCTGGATAATAGCAGAGATAATAGTGTACCTCATTATCCTTTTGTGAAACTTAAAACATTTGGCACTTTGCAAAATGCTTTAGATCCTATTTAGCAATAGACTAATTAGTGAAGTTTGGGGTGGTTTGTTTCACTGTCTTTACAAGCTGATCAGGTAATTTCCCTATGATTAAAATTTAAAAGCACAAAAAAAATCCAGAACCAAAATATGATGTGGAAACACATTTTCCATATATTCTGAGACTTTTTCACTTGCTTTCCCGTGTCAAACAATCTCATTATATTAGTTCAATCTATTTCAATGTAAAATAAATCTATCCCAGATTTTGTAGGACACTAAACACATTACATCCCATCAAACTAAGCATAGGGCAGTTTTTAGATATAATTAAAATAACACATAGATGGTGGAGTGGGAAAAGATTTTTAAAGCCTACATGTGTTCAGTAATGACCACATAGTCTACAAATCTCTATTATCTGCTTAAACTTCCTTTTATTTTTTTCTACAAGTCTCTGAATTTGTAATACTACTACCAGGTATAGTTTTCTGAGGCCTGAGGGTCAGTAGAAATATTCTTTGGCATTGTCCAGCCAAATGCATGATCTCAGGAAAGTAAATAAAATGTTTTATTTTGGGAATTTGAAGAACTCACCTGCTGTTCTGCTAGTCCTGAAAAATTGTCTCTCTTAGAGCAGTGAAAATAAGACTTAAAAGCACTCCTGCTAGTTGTCTGAAACAGGTGAAGTGCATTTACCACATAATTTTTAACACTCTGAGCTGCAAACTGCCTGTGCAGCAGTGTAGGGGCTGAGTCCATCTACAGCACATTGCAGCATCTATAGGACCCAACGTCCAGCTGTGTGAGAGCAGTACCTGCACCCCTGCATGCCTGGGCACAGAGCTGTGGCACAGCTGCCTGTGTCACTGTCCAACCTGGACGCTGATCCTTGAAGGCAGAGCTGCTGTGGGATAATGGCCACCATATGTTTAAGTGGCTCTCTAACACTGGTATCTGCTTACCTTGTAAATTCATTCAGTCACTGCATTGACAGGCATTCTCCCTATTGTAACAAGGGCATTTTTGCTGTCTCTCTCCAGCTGTCTCTCTCCATATTACAGTCTCCCTCCAGATGGAAATTTTTCAAAAGTATTTCTGTGCTTTCAGAGCACGGTGCTCTGCTTTCCTAGGGCTGACATGCCTCTTGTGCTAAAGTTCTTTGCAAATACACCAGCTTGTACTTCAAAAAAGAAAACAGAAATAAGAAAGGCATGAAAAGAGAGATAATACAAAATAACATCTCTCATTCTGAACAGCTCCCAGTTCAAGAGAGGGAAAAATGAGGACACCCCACCTTGACTCTGAGCTGCTGAGCCATTCACAGCGAGGTACCACAAACATTTGTTGGGGCTGGCTGGGCCAGCGCACATTGGACAGGAAGGAAAGAGGACAAAGGATAAATAAGTGGAAACAGTAACAATAAGTAAGAAACAACAGTCACTATCCTCCCCTTTGGGTGTCTATCCTACAAATTCTCCAAGATAACACAGGAACACAGACTTCTTACCTTATTCTGTATCTCTGTTTTGGTTGGAGTCTCTCCTTGGGGTAGGAAAAGAAAAATGCTGTGACATGACTCTCCAAGCTGCCGTGAGCTTCTGTGGGTGTGTAAGTGGCTCTCACTGTTAGGGATGTTTTGTTTTCCCTATGGTATTTTCAACCCATGCTGTTGTAGCTTGTCACATTCCCTTGATGTTAAGAGAAAATACAAAACTGGCAGCAACTCTTATTCTCTTTTCTTTATGACCCATTGGTGATAATGTTTAGATGGCAGATGGATACTGTCTTCTTTTCACCTTTGGAATTTCCAGTTTCATTCTTGATGGTCTTGTCACTTGGGCACAAGTGAGATTATCTGCTTTCCATTGTCCAGCCTGGATGCCAAACAGGCATACATATACTTTCCCATTCCATTTAGCTCACATACCTACTGTTACATCATTAGTATCAAACAATTTTGCAACCTTAACAGGAATCTTGAAAATCTAGATTCTGGAATTGCTTTGGCTCTACTGTTGTGTCCACAACATTGCAGATCAGAATTGTAAATTAAACATAGCCTGAAGTCTTCAGCTAGAACTCATCATCATGGTACTATTGTTTAGATTACTTGGCATGTAAAAGGCCATGCTTACCACAAGAGATGGATTTTATTGCTTTTTGTACACTTCAACAGCAGAGATTCCTCTTCCTGGTAACACAAAATAAAGGAATTAATTCTGATCATGCAGAATTAAAACAGTTAATTTAAAAACAGTTTGTTTTACTGCTTGTAGGTTTTTTAAACTTAGAAACAAATCACCTTGGAGTTGAAATCCCTGCATCTTGTCCATTTATACTAGCAAAGTCACTTCTCAGGCAAAACTGTATTTCCTGCTGCTAAAGCAATGCCTTGCTGCCCCCATGTGAAGTTAGTGAGAAGAGTAGCATGACTGAAACTCCACTGTGGAGTTTGTATGGAGAACTGTTGAATTTGAGATTGCAATCCGTACTGACAGGTTATACCAACACAATTTCCCAGGTGAGGATAGTTACCAGAATATATGAGCTTACCTTAGTAGCCTTTTCTTCCCATCCTGGTTATTAGGTATCTTTTATACTAGTGTGCCTGTGGCAAGTATAATTTAAACACCATCACTACATTTAGTGGTGGAAACAGCCACTCCAATTGTGGTATTGATTACATAAGCTGGACTGGTTTTTATTTCTGCTTAGGGAACATATTTAATATCTGCATTTTAAAATACACGTGTACTCATAGCAAAAGGCTTTCTTTTATTGGCTCTCATTTCCTGGAGAATAATTAGATCAAGATGACCCAAGGGAATAAAAAAAAACCCCAGTCACAGAATGAGGCAAAGGATTGTAAAATGCTTTGAATGAAGGGATATGAAGTTAGCACACTCCTCAGGGGCTGGGCTGTGAATCTGCAGTGGCTGCAGCGGCACCGAGCACATCAGGAGGCACAGCTCAGCTCCTGCTGTGAGTGCTCGCTCTCAGCACACGCCGCAGTGACAGCCGGAATCAGTGCTGGCACCACCTTATCACAGCCGGCACAGACACCTCCCGTATCGCCCGTCTGGCTCCAAAATGCACCGCTGTCCTGATAACGGGGCTGGGGGATGCCGCTGAAGAGAGGTGAGCGGGTAACAGTACCTCCGAGTGCTGGGGGACATTTCCCTACAAATTCACGAGTGCAGGAGGAGGCTGTCACTCAGAAAACATCCCCCGGTTTCAAGACATCCCAGCCGGAGCAGAGCTTTAAGGAGCTTTGTTAGCATCGTCCAACTACTCAGACAGCCTTGATTAATACAAATGTCAGGCTCTTCTCTCTCGAGTCTTAGTGCATTGATTTTTGGAGCTTCCACTTGCTGCAGACACAACAGATTGCTGTATAATATATATAAGAGCCTGGATACAAAGCTGATGTGTACAGCTTCAAATTGAAAGGGATGCTGTTTCCTAATTGATTTATTACTTCTGCTCTAACCAGCCACTCCAGCCAGTAGGAAGAAAAGGAAAGAATTTTAGTTTTTTTTTTTTCCACTCCTCAGACAAAAACTAGACGAAGACTTACTTGTGGACTAAATCCATCATCCCACCGTCTGCCCTTACAGTAAGGCTGCCAATTTGACAATGAATTGTTATTAAAAAGTTATTTAAACTAAAAAAAGAAAACCCCAGGAAAGTACAGGAATTCTCCACATTCACACTTCAGTTTATGCCATGCAGAGCACAAAGCATGAGCATTTTATCAAATGCAGGAAGAGAAAACTAAGGAGATTTAAAACCAGAAATTTACTATTGTTCACCTTCTAATGCCTTAGTGCATTGGAAGTGCAAGGATCCTTAGTGCAAGGATTTAGGCACCATATAGCAGAAATAGCATCACTACACAGCTGTTGCCTTTTATTGTACTTTTTGCCTGTGCAGTGAAATCAGTGAGGTTCCAGCAAGAAAAAAAAGCACTTCTTATCTTCTCAACAGGTCCTAGTGCATCTAAATTTATATAGGGATTTATATAGGGATTATTACTGCAGACAGGCAAGAAGCAGCAACTTGTTGTGGAAAATTAACAATATTTATGAGAATATTTTCTAGATCAGGACATTTTTAATACTGCTTAGAAAGGAAGTAAAGAAGACTGTATTTGCCTGAATCATTCCTATTTTACTTGACAATTATCTAGCCTGGCAAAGAGGCTTTGGAACTTTGCCCCTCCCTCCACTTCCCAGGGCTAACTTTAAATGATACATCCCGCATTCTGCAACAGTGTTAGGTTTTTTTGTTACTATTTCTGTTACTGGTGGACTGATATCACCATCCATCTACCTGAGACCAGGATCTTACCCGCTTTTACTTTCTGCCCCTGTATTTTCCAGCAGCTTCAAAGCCTGGCAAGCCCTGATGCCACCCCAATGTGGGTATCACCATGACAGAGCAACAAGCACCAGCTGCTGCAGCACTAGAAATAAGTAATGGGGAGAAGTGATGGTGAAGGTGACAATTCTCAAGTGTAAAACGACAAATTACTCAGAGGACCATTTCTAGCTAAATATTTGCACTAATAAAGTATAAATTGAACCTAATATGCCTTTGTATTAGACCTACATCTCCACTACAGAAATTAAATTTCAACAACCTGCCACAGTCTTCCTGCAGTTCCAGCCACTTTTTCACATCCCCAGTATAAGCGGGAGGTTGCTATTGGCACTGACAGCATCATCACACCCAATGCCAACATAAGAAATGTTAAAAGCCTTCCCTCTTTGGTCTCAGGGCAGTGCTCAGCATCAACTTCTCTTTAACAGCACGGGATCAGATAAGAGCTTTGCTCTGTGGTACACACCACACAAGCTTAGCTAGCAGCCAAAGGTCTCCCCGTCCCTGGGAATGAGGCTTGCTTCTGGTTTGGCTGCTGGAGGTATGTGAACATCTGCCTGCTCCTTAGTCAGCAACTAAATAAAATAAGATAAAAGACAATTCCTATTTGAGACTGACATAATGTGCATTACTAAGACTGGTTTCCGTGGCATTAAGGCTGGCACCTTCCTCATCACTTCTGTCCATTCACTTTGTCTGACCCAGTGCTACATTAGAACCCCCGTAGTTGTTAAAGGAGGCAACACTTTCGAGAGCTGTGCCACACACAGCTGCACCAAACAAAGGCAGCACAGTGGTAACATACAGGTATGCTCACCATCACTCCCTCACACGTTGTCACAAAACGAGTGGTCTCCAGCAGAGATGGAGAGATGTCCCCACACTATTAAGGACTAACTGCTCACTGCCAGTGCTTCCATTTAGCATTTGGGCCCACTCACTGCAAACTTTGTTTTGAAAGATGGACTTTTTTTCCCAGTTAGGACACCTTTATCACATCTATCTTACCTTATCCCCAGACAGAACCACAGTGAAAGTGTTTATGCTCAAAGGTTAGATTCCTTTTATGTGTATGTTAATAAAGAAATAAGGGTAGCCCAAACAGCCAAGGAATGCTAACACCATTAACAGGATGAGAAGGTTTGGGTGTTTTTTCACTTCAGGGTAGCTTCTACTTAGGTACTTAATGGAGTTAATAGACTACCCAACTCTACACAGCTTGGGCATACTTTTTTCCCCAAGGTTTCACTCAATCTGGTCTACTCAACATGCCTGTCACCATTTTTTTTTCCACCATGAGAATTTATCCCCTTCTCCTCTTAATAAGAGTACATGGTATTTTTCATATTTCATATACTAAAATTTAATTTTGAATCCTTGACTTTGAATATTCATCAAGCGTGTGTTTCTTTCCCTTTTTAGTATAGCACAGTGACTGATCAAAACCTCATCCTCCTAGCTTTCTTTTGTGTCCAGAATCATCATCACCCCAGAAGCATATCCTGTTACCACAAAGTGCCATATTAAATGCACAGACAGGAGCTATATGCCAGCTTCTAATCAGAAGTTTATTTTGGAAGCAATTACATGACTTTCTAATAAACTGCTGTCCTGCTGGTACCCAAGCACATGCTGTACAGTGACCCCTGTATCAAAGAGAAAAGAAAAAAAGAGAAATCCATCAGTCTAGGAAACATTAATTGAACATACATATCTTTTGCTTCTTCAGCTATTGACCTGTTTAGAATAGGAGTATGTATTCCAAGTTTTCCATATAACTGTTCAACAGCAATCACCCAATATCCTGGTGGGGGCTGATCTGTACTCAAAAGTAAAATCAAACCAGAAGCTCTTCTAGTTTGTAGAAGCTTCCAAACTTAATTATTAACCTGTTCATAACATGCTAGAATTGCCTTACTTCTAAAGGGTGAGAAAAGAGAAAACAAATCTAATGAAACACACAGCCTACTCACCTCCTCATGTGGCATTAAACAACAGCCATGGGTTATAAAGATTAAATTCCTGAGGTGGAGTGAAAAAAGCTTTAAGTAATAAACCTCCTAGCAACAGGAGTCAAATGGGTCAGAAGGATTGTTCAAATATTGAAGTTCAACAAAATTCTACCACCTTAAAAAAAAGTGTGCCAGAAAATGTTTACAACAAGGAAACAAAGGGCGACATATCTTGTCATAGAATTGTTTAGATTGAAAAGATCAAGTCTGACCATTAACCTAGCATGGCCACATTCACCACTAACCCCTGTCCCTAAGCAGCAAGCCCACATTGTTTCTGAACACTTCCAGGGATAGTGACTCCCACCGCTTTTCTAGGCAGTCTGTTCCAGTGCATGACAACAAGCCTTTCAGTGAAGAATTTTTCCCTAATATTCAAACTAAACCTGCCCTAGGAGAACCTGAGGTCCTCTTGGGAACCTCTGGGAGAAGACACTGACACACACCAGGCTACACCCTCCTTTCAGGCAGCTGTAGAGAGTGATGAGGTCCCCCCAAGGCTCCTTTTCTCCAGGCTGAACACCCCCAGCTCCCTCAGCTGCTCCTCACAGGACTTGTGCTCCAAACCCTTCCCCAGCTCCGTTGCCCTTCTCTGGACACGCTCCAACCCCTCAATGTCTTTCTTGCAATGAGGGGCCCAGAACTGAACACAGGATTGGAGCTGTGGCCGCACCAGCACTGGGTACAGGGAGACGGTCAGCTCTGGTCCTGCTGGCAACACTACTACTGATACAAATGCACCTGTCCAAGCCATGAATAGCCAGTTTCTCCAGGAGGACACTGTGGGAGAACGTGTCAAAGGCTTTACAATAGTCCAAGCAGAAAACATACACAACTTTTCTCTTATCCACTGAGCTTGTCACTTTGTCACAGAAGATCAGATTGGTCAAGCAGGACCTGCCCTTCACAACCCCACCCGCTGGCTGGGCCTGATCCCTTGGTTGTCCTGCACATGCCACATGATGGCACTTGAGATAATTTGCTCCATGACCTTCCCCAACATTGAGATCATGCTGACAGGCCTGTAGTTCCTTGGATCTTTCTTCTGACCCTTCTTGCAGAGAGGTGAGTTCCATTTGTTGACCTCCAGTCAACCAGGACCTCCCTGAGTAGCCAGGACCGCTGGTAAATGATTGAAAGTAGCTCAGTCAGTTCTTTCACCAGCTCTTTCAGTATCTTTGGGTGGACCCCATCCAGCCCCACAGACTTGAAGATCTTTAAGTGGCACAGCAGGTCACTGACCATTTCACTGCACATGCTGCATGACAGCTACTCCCACAAGGGTCCTGTGGTGGCAGTATGTAACTGGCAGCCTCCTGCCACCTGATGAACATTCAACATTGAGCTCAGCAGAAATGATCCTGAATTGAATTAAAACGAGTTGCCCCATTCACAGCAGTAAACTTCGTGCCTTACATCCCCTCAGCTCTCCCCACACTTCATCCCTGTCACACCTCCATCCTCATTTGAAGGAACCTACCAGCCTAGTAGAGTGGAGATGGAATGTCACAGTTGTGCTGGAGTTCCATGGACACTGTCGTAGTGGGTAACAGCCGTCTTCCAGAGCTGCTGCGGGCATCGACTCTGTGTCACGCCCCTCCCCAAACCCAGGTGCCCATTTCCATGAGAAGCCATACCAGTCAATGACCATGATACTTTAACCATCCATCAGTGTCTGGAAACAGCAGCCACAGTGCTGGAAAGTACTAAATGAGAGGGAAGAGAGAAACAGCCTGACAGCACAATCCCAGCAGTTAGTCCCAAAAGTACATAATTTATTGCTGGAAATTTTTGCACAGAGATACTCTGACCCACTCCACCTTATTTCAATCTCCTCCCTCACAATCCACAAGAAAGAAGTAGCTAAGTGGAGTATCTACCTAATTGATTTGACAGAAACAGAGACACACGTGAGCGCCAAGAAAGTTCTGAATCAGAAAGAGGTTCCTGAACCAAGCAATCTGAGGCATAGCTCTTTCCCTTCTGCTGTCTTCATCGTAGGGAGAATGCTGAAGAAAAAACAAAGTTACTTCTAGTAAAAGAAAGAGGTCACATACGTAAGTTTATACCACAGCTGTACAACAACGTACAAACTAACAGAAAACCATGTCTTCCAGGTGGACTTGAACCTTCTTCCAGACCACACTCTTCTTTCTTTACAGAACAGATAATCTAGACTTGATTTAATTTCATGGTGTTTAAATATAGGTCAGCTTCTTAACCTCCTTTGTAGGAAACCAAGCCACACCTTGAATGCATTTGTATTTTACACTTTAATCGTATTAACATACCTTTAAATTGGGGTGAAAAATAATTTGGAAGTGTCTACAGTGCTGATCCCCAAAATCCATGGCTAAATTCAACCACCCAAGTCACAGTCTGGGAATATAATTATTTCAAATCCCATTTTGACTTCAGTTTGTACTACTATATCTGATTATTCTATTATATAATCACTTTTCGCTTAGGCTAAATTAAGGACAATTGCTGTTTAATTGGAAAAGAAAGATCACAGGTACCCAGGAGGCTCAGACTTTCCCAATTTACAAAGCCATTCCTAGTGCTGTGTTACATTACGCTATGATCCAGGCTTACATTGTGCACTGTGAAGGAATTCTAGACAACCCCACAAGACAATATCTCCCTTTGCCCCCTCTCCCTCCACACTTCCATCCAGGCTCAAGGCCTTAACTTCAGCAAGAACAATTCAGCACTATATGAATTCTAGGAAGAACAGTTCTACATATTAGCCAATGAGGTTTTTGTTTCTCCTAGAATGTAGGAGAATGACAGGAAATGATCTCTCAGATAGGCAAGTATGTATTACAAGGATCACAGCATTATTGTTTTATTGTTTGCACAATGGTAAGTTGCACATATGGACAAACAGTACACATTTGGAATTAGTTTCACAAATTAATACATTATAAGAGTCCAGTGGTTTAACATATTAACTATTAAAAAAAGCAGTAACAAAGAAATACAAACATTACAGTTTTGACTGCAGCCCAGTAAAAGTTTAAAAACAGGTTGAAATCAAAATAAACCATAAGCTTTATTTTTCTGTGACATTAAAAAGACCACATATCCCTTCCTAAGAGACTGCTCACAAAGATGCAATAACATACAAGTACAAAAGTGAAGAATTCTGTGCTCAGTTTCCCTTAATTTTATCAGATTAAGTGACAAACCAAACATTTGTCAAAGAGCAATCACTGCTGAATGCAGACACTTCCAAAACATACAAAATGGTAGTAATACTTTAACAATAGAAAACCAATGACAAAACCTCTACATAAAATCAACTTGGCTCCAAAGTTTCATGCTCACACATCAACCTGGTATCATTATTTGCAAAGAATCAATTGATCTATTATTTCCTTCTTAAGATATTTTCCTGGATATTCCTAGTGCACACCAAACTGGAGATGCAGAACAACAAGCTATGATGTTACAGTATGTAAGATTCATAAACTACTGCTGCAATAGCTTTAACCTTCAAATTACATCATTTTCCTTCTCTGTTCTTGAACAGCAAGTAACTGTACTACACCTTGTTTTAAAGCAGACGCCCAACTGCTTTTAAGGCAGTGCTGACGAGAAGTTCATGAAGCAACTTGGGTTTGTAACACTTTAATTTGGGTTTTCATTAGGACAATGCATCTTATCTCTCCCAAATGCAGGGAGAAGCTCATCCAGCCTGACAACTCCTGTTTGCACACAGACTTTGTGGCATCCTGAGCTTTCAGCTGAAATCTGGCAGCGCCCTACTCTTCAGCTCAGGAGAAAAACAAAACAGTTTGGGAACATTGCCTATGAAATGTCTGTGTCAAAATCTCAGATTCTTCTTTAGAGTTGGCTGCTAAATGGGCCAAGAAAAAACGTTAAAAAAAACCAAAACAGCCACTAATCACTACCTACCAAACTTCATAAAATAGTAAACATTGTATTTCAGCTGGTTTTAAACAACAAAACACAGAAGCAATGATGACACAGCCTGGGACCCACAATTTGAAATTCCTAGGAACATCAAGATATGGGACCACAGGGCAACATGAAGAAACCGAACACACAAAGAAAAGGAGATGTGTCTATGGGGGAAGGTATGCACATCTGTGTTTTATACATATATATATATACACATACATACACACAGATGTGTGCACTGTACTTGTATATATTTACATCCATATACACAAAAACACCCTGAAGTAGATTTAAAGGCCATATCCAGGAACAGAAGATATGAACTCTAGTATTTGTACTAGAATATATTTTATCTGTACAAAAAAAAGCAAATATGCATATATTCATATGGTATAAAGCTTATTAACAAAAAATATTCTGCTACTAACATTAGGTTAAATAGATGATTTTACAAGATTCTTTAATAATAATGCAGTATAGAACATTTCTAAAACTAGGGCCCAAAATAAAAATACATAAATGGGTTTCTATTCACAAGAAAATAGCTGTTCAATATGATTTCACTAGGGAAAAGTAGCAAAATTTTTATAAATCTCCTGGGATGCAATTTAATTAATGTATCAATCTACAAAAATAGACTTTTCAGATGAAGAAAGTTGATGCGCTTCCCCCTCCCTAAAAGAGGTGCCTATCTTTTCCCTCGCTTGTTTCCAGCTGGAGGTTTCTTCAGCTGAAGAAGTTGCCCTCCTGTCCCAAAGCCTGCAGATGCAGGATTAGACACCCCGAACGTCAGGCCAGCTGATGCTGTGATGCCAGGATTGCTGAAGTTAAACCCAGATGTAGTCGAGCTCCCAAAGCCTTATGGGGGAGGGAAAAATATTTTAAAACATCAGTTATATCACGATTGTAAATTCGTTCTCCTTGAATTTTTTCCACCAGCCACTTTATTACCAGCAGTTGTAACACTTTATACCAATGTGGATCAACAATGCTAAATCACATTGCTAGAGCGCTTGGACTTGCCATGGCAACTTGAATAATGCAGCACTAACAGAGACTACCTCAGTGAGTGCCAACAATGATATCCTAAATCACAAGTCTGTTATAGCATTACCCATATAAGAGTAGCACACAAGAGTCCCACTGAAACTGTACAACAGATGAACCATAATTCCTCAAGTTCTCAGCATAAACATGCAGTGCACTCCTATGGTGGGAGGGAAGGCAGCAGGTACAGGTGGACCACGGACCACTCACTTCACTCACAGCAGAGAAACAGCAAAGCTGGAGTTGAGTGCTCACTCTTCGTCCTACTGCCATGGCTACCTTGGCCTGCCTTTATAACATATGTGGCACTGACCACACATTAAATGTGAGGCAGAAAAGGCTCAAAAATCCTTGCCAGGATGTTTGTATTTAAAACCATCCTTTATGATAAACTAAAAAACAGCGCTGGAAACAAAGCTTTGGAAAAACTGCATGACTGGCTGAGCAAATTGTGCTATTTTAACTCCTTCACCCTCTTCTATCAAGGTAAACAAACTGAACATTTGGTGCAGCTGTGAAATAAGATAAGTTGGAAGAAGCCCCCCTACAGTTACCAGCAACAGTAACACTAACTCATTTCACTTTCTTTTATAAATTTGTATCAGTTATGCATAATCAACGTAGATAATAATTGCAACTATTAGAGAATGCTAGAAATTTCTCAAAGATTACTTTAAGAAGCAGAACTTCATAACTTCATTTTTTGTTGTCTCAAGAGACCACAAATTAATAAGTAAGACACCAGCAAGTTCAGATTTTAACAAAGAGCTTCATACAAGTTGTATATAAAAACCTGCAAACAATTAAGATAATAAGAAAAATGGGACTGGTTCACAATCAAGAAAGAGTGTATTCTCAATACGGGTTACTTTATATTGCTTCACTAGTTCTCTAGCAGACGGCTGAAGCAATCCTTTGGTCATATCAGTATCTTCAAGTCAATGCCTAAAATATTTTTGGAGTACAGAAATAAAAGCCCAGCTGGTTGTCTCATCAGAATCCTAAAGCAGCTCTCACAAGCCTGATGTCTTCTGTTCTCTCACTTGTTACTGACACTCTGCATTAAGAACTACTTCAAAACTTAACATGAAACTCTTCCTCCTGCAATGTCTGGACTTGGGTTACACACATCATCTTGTCAAGAAAATTCATGATCAACATTCCAGTAACTCATGCAGTTGTCTGCATAGAACTCATTGTCAGTGTAATGGTTGTGCAGATCTAGAGTGTGACTA
Organism: Vidua macroura; assembly: GCF_024509145.1. Lineage (NCBI taxonomy): Eukaryota > Metazoa > Chordata > Aves > Passeriformes > Viduidae > Vidua > Vidua macroura. Next base: position 91,635,710 of record NC_071572.1, on the reverse strand, counting down.
ATGATAGTGACTGATAGTGGTCATTTGGGTCTTGTCTAAATTTTGTGGGCTAATTTGTCTCTCATCCTAGGATGTAAGGGGTGAACACATGCAAGTGTTACTCCATTTCCCTGATAACTCTGAATCCCAGCTAAGATGGATCAGGGAATCTCATGAACAAAAAAAGTTACCTATTTACTTCATGTATGTGAGATAACAGGCAAGCATTGCTTCCTAGAAAACATAATGAATGCCATTCATAATAAAGCTGCATGTGACCTGTAGCGCCAGGAGGCAAGAGTAAAGTGTTCATAAATTACCTCCACCTTGCTGCTTCTAGATGGAAGGATTATTTTGAAGCAAGCAGGGAAGGCAGACTACACTTATTTGAGTAATATAACAGTAAACGATACATAAACTATGAGATAGAAGACTGAGAACATGCTTGTTAATTTAGATACAGCTTGTTATGTTAGAAGTGATATTAAGGGCAGCCATAAAAGTATAGAAAGGTAGCTGTGAAATTAATCTGTATGGTTTTCTCCTGTCACGGCAGCATAACAAGGCCAAGGTACCAAGTTTCGTTGGAAATAAAGCAAACCCTAAAGCTGAATGCTCAAATTAAAAATCTTCAAGATAAAAACTTAAACAAGATATATATTGAGTCTTATTCCTATTGCAAGAAAAGACAGTCACAAAATAGCTCAGTTTACATGGAAGACTCACAAAGTCTTGAACCATAGGTACAATGTGATCAACAATGTCCTTGCTGAAATTAGTATTATTTATGTGTGAACAGTGATTTTCAGGAAGTAAATGACAACCTGCCCTTTAAGGACACAGCCTCACATCTCCCTGGTGTTATGACCACACTTTATTCATTGGGCTTGTGCATTCACTTGTGCATCTGTGCTTCTATCAGCCCTTTAGCTTGGTAAGCCAAAGGTGAGTACACACCTTCCCGTAACAATATTTTTTAGTAATTTTAATACTACAGGGAGAAACAGCAGTTCATCAGATGGCAATCCATTCCTGCTTTCATCTCCCATACCACAATGGGTGCTCTAGATCAAAAAGTATTTCAAGAATACTTTGATTTATTATAGCCTCTGTATCTAAAAGCAGCTCATGGATTATATTAAGGTCTCTTTTTCAGCAGTATGAGTGCATCCAACCATGATCCCGCTTGATTATCTCTTATCTCATTTACTGAGGCTGCAATTCTTCAATAAAAATAAGTCTCCAACAAGAATTTTCAACTCAGATCTTCAAAGTATATTTAGCATCTGTTATCACAAAAATTGTGTTTGAACACTCCCCTTCCTCTTAACATTTTATTAAATTGTTAAATAAATTAAATTGTGATTTTTTTTCCTTTTCCCATTACTTTGAGAGTCTGAATGTCCTTTACAATAGCCCACTAAAATCAGCCTTTTTGGTTGTCATTAAATGAGTAAGAGTAGGAATTAAATAGGACTTGTTTTGGAGTCAGCTTTCTAGAGTGCCTCTGTGTGTTTCAGAGGGACACCTGAGACACTGTTCCATCTCACAACCGTGTCCACTAAAGAAACTGCAAGGAGACTGAAGCTGCTCTGCTTTTCATCTGCTGATGAACACAACAACCATTCCTGGATGAAGCCAAATTTACTATTAGAAGATGCTCAAAGACTATCACAGAGGACTCAGAATTTTTTCCTCAAACACAAAGTGAAACTGAGAAGAGCAGTAATACCACGACATACATTTTTGCATCTTTTAAAGCAATTAAACCTAACTCATAAAAATCAAACACTTGACAGAACCAATTTGGTGATCTATAATTTTAGTTTTAAGGTAAGATCAAACTGATGGAAAATCTGTGGAGTAGAGTTGGGGCAGCCTAAGCAGCCTGGAACAGAGTGTCTTGGAACACACACTTACCTAGTGTTCCCAGACACATTAGTCTGGGAAAATATTTAACTGCTCATATCTAAACCCAAGCAGCAACAACAGTGAATTCCATAATCCATATTCACCACACTTTCTTATCTTTTTCAAAGAAATAGATTCAAAAACAAGATGCAACCATTATACTCTAAGATAAACCAGAATATGCTTTCAGGATCCTGTCAATGATACCTAAGAAACAGGACACAACAAATTTAAAAGAACTAAATATAACCTAACTAGTCTCAGGTATCATTCAAGCCCATTTATACACCCTCAATAAAGTTAAAGACCATATGCAATCCAGGTGCTAAATGACATAAGGTTTTGGATACAAAAGATAAAAGTTAGTGTGTTTCTGGGCTACCAAAACTTTAAAAGTGGTTTCTACTCCATAATCCCAGTCTAGATAAGGATTTCATGACCACTTGATTTTCTAAGCAAAAAATGTCAGAAATTACATTTCACCTGTTTTTATTCAGTTACTTTCTGTAGCTGAGACTCTTTTGAGATAATTGCCAATCTTCATTTTATTGGGTGCAATCCCTTCATTTGTAAAAGAGACTGACGGCACTGACTCCATGACAAAGTCTGGTTTGAGGGAAGCTATCTAAATTGCCTCTGCACACCACCAACATAGCTAAGACATACTTGTTATTTATTTTGGCTTGATACCTCCTTAGTGATGGACAACTGATCCATACAAGTAGTTTTGTAATTCTATTTTTAATATGTTAAAAACTAAACTATTAACTTTGTAATCCAGCAGCTTTAAATGCTGCAATATTATTTAATATAGACTCAGGAACAATAGCCTACAAGATAAAAACATAAACAATCTTTAAATTATTTTTCATATTAAGAACTGAGTAAAAGAAGGCTGATGCTTGGACACCAAATACTGCAAAGAGATCCATCAAGAACCTACTAGGTTGTTAACATTCATGAATGTTACACAGCCAACTTAGCGAGCCATTTCCACCTCATAATGCAAAGCTTAAAGTACTTTACAGGCCTAGCAACTCATTACTAACCAAGGAGAAGCCAGAATACAAATCATAGCACTTCCTGGTAAATACCAGCAAAATGCTGTTTTAATAGCAGTTGATCAAACGTTTTTCTTGAGACATAATCCTCCTTCAATGTGCCATTGAAAAAAGATTGCAAGACAGACTATAGAAGCTATGTGCTTAGTAATAACTTAGTAAGCTATTATTCCTATTTAAAAGGTAAATAGGGATGCCACCTCTATTTCAGACTTATGAGTTAAGGCGCAATAGCATCCATATTTTATCGTCCCCCAAAAACCAAAATAGCTAAATGGGTACTGTGTAGTTGCCACAGAAATGCTTTCAAAGTAGTTAATAAAATGAATTATGAATATATACAGAGATACAATACATATAACTTACTATTCAAACTTAGACATTTTTAAGGAAACCACTGGGCTTCCAGAAAATAATTTTAACTTTATTTGTAAATAAAGTAAGTCAAATTACTAGTATATCTGTCGCTAATTTATATGCTAATTTCAATCAATAACTGATACCAATGCACTCAAGTGACAACTGCTCTTCTGTGTATGAGGCCGCATCTGATCTCCTGCTTCCTCTCCCAACTAGACAGACACCATGAAATGGGAAACATTAATGCTCACTCAACACTGTCTACATAGCAGACCTTTAACAGAACCCAAAAACTTATCTGAAAACGTGGCTCTAGCAAGTGAATAGTTATGTTAATAGTGATATACACAGGCAACTTTAAAACAATCAATTTCTTGGAGTGAGCACAGCAGTTTGATTATAAGACTTGCTTTACGATAAACTTGATTTTTGAATTCAAAAGAAAAAAACCAACCTGCACTTAGACTTCCTGATGGTTTACTTGTAGTTCCAAACCCAAATGATGACGCTCCTGTGGCACTACTTCCAAAGGCAGAGCTACTTCCAAATCCTAGTAGAATAATAGTAAAGACATACAACAAAAAAAAATTACAGACACAGCAAATAAAGGACACATAGGCTTTAGGTGAGTATTCTAAACTCAAACATAATTCTAAGCATTTTTGGTATACAAATATTCCTATGATTATTGTCTGAAGAGTATTTATCTCTGACACGGCATTGTGTTAAAAAAACAGTGCAAACTGGAAAGCATTGAGAAAACTACTACCTTCAAAATCCAAAACTGAGTAAAGGAAAAATTATAAAAACAGGTGGTGTGAACTATCAATCAGAGTTTAAGAAATTTCTATTGAATTGCTGTTAAATTGGCAGGAAATGGTAACCAAATGAGCTAAAACTAAAAAATTTCAGATACAAGTTACATGATTTTTATTACAGAAAGTCACAATCTTCATCTACAACTCCAGAAAAAATAATTATGCTTAAAACAGAGTAACCATTTTGTTCAGTTTACACTTGGCTTACTTTAGAGTCATTCGCCTTTCAGGTTATTAGGGATCAACTTGATCCAGGAAAATACAAAATAGTTTAAATAGAGAATAGAAACAAATTTCACAGTATTTAATGTGAAAAATCGTTATAAAAAGGGCAGCCATAAATTTATAGCTGTCAAAATTTAATTGTTTTTTTTTGTAATTGATATTCATAATTTCATGATTTAAATTTTTTGAGGTTTCAAATTGTGTTATTAATATGAGGTCACTCTGAAGGAAAAGTAAATTGATATTTGCAGTTTGAAATAGAGGGCAGACAGTAAGAACTGTAAGAAATGTATATACTCTGATTTTAGCTGTCTCAGGTTTTCAAAAAGAGAACAGTATTTGTATTTATGTTTGAGGAAATCGTGCTCCCATCTTAAGTTTCAAGCATTAGGAAAAATCCTGCAAACTGAGCCTTTACCATTCCTTTACAGAAATATTTTTGAGATTTTAAAACCAGTAAGGACTGAACACACTATCTGGAGCAGTGTTCTCAAGTTTTCTGACATTTTTAAATCAAAGGGGTATTAAGAGTAAGTAATGACAAGTATAATTTCTGTGTAAGACAGTTCATTTAAATGACACACTCTTTTGTCCTATCTAGGTTGAAATTCTTTACCAATGATCAGGCAAATTATCTGCAAATATTGACTAAACCATAGGATCTATGCTAATAATTTGTATACTTAAATGTAAAAGGCTCTGTTTATCACTGTCAAAGTACACAGAACATTAATCAAGGAAAGAGAGCAAATTTCCCCAACTAAATTAGCACTTCCAGAGCCTACACAAGAAGTTGTCCTGTTCAAAAACCCAAATCCCTAAGATTAAAATCCCAAAGAAACTTAAGCAATCATTCAGCCAATTTGTTTCCAAGAACACACCTACAGGCTATTTTGCAGGTATGTATTTATTCTTCTATATTTGCTTCTATCAGAGAGTCTTATGGATTTGTTAAGACATTTTGCAAATTAATGATGCAAGCAAATACCTTCCTAGGCAGAGAGCTAGGAAAAAAAAGAGAATACAAGTCAGGGTTTTTGGATAAAACTAAAAGCAGTTGGAATGTTCATTTATTTACATATGTAAGACTGGTGAAGAATCTTTAGTCTACAACCTTTTCAGCAGAAATGGAAGAAATTTATGTTTGTTTTGTTTTTTTTTTTTTAAGGCATTTAAAACATTGCAGTAAAAAATGGTAATTCCAAAGTAATTTCCTTTTAGCTCATTATTTTTACTTTTTTTCCTGTTTAGGTATACATATTTTCTTTTATCTGAAAACACTTAAAATCTGATGAGAAGGGACACAGGTAGATTTAAAGGTATTTTCAAGGCGATTATTAAAGGTAAATCTCATGTAATGTTCAGGTCACATCATCTTCCCAATACTGAGTGATGCTTAATTATTTTAAATACATTACAACACTGACTCATACGTTCGGCTCATAGGCAAAATGTAGGAATGGGGACAGAGGCTGCAGAGAAGGGAGGATGAAACAAGAAAAACCATATTATGTTTGTGCTCAGCACATGTAACAATTTTTTTTGCAGATCTTATTAAAACTCCAGAAAACATTATTATCTGTAGGAACCCTGACCTATACATACAGGAAACTTACATGCCGATGAGATTCTGCTAATCACTTAAATTCTATCTGTAGCTCTAGTGGTGAGAACACATTACATGTAAAATAAAAGGTCTACATTAACTTTGAATTTTTTTTAATATCACCTACTTTTTCACAGTTATACGTCCTCCTGGGATATCATTCCCACCAGCACTATTAACATTTTGATAAGTATTTTTCCCTCTCTTTCATATATTGCTTTTTCAGCTGGGGGAGAGACTTTTTCTCCACCTCTGCACTGAGGCACAGAGTGAGTGCTAAAGGAAATAGATTTCAGCATCACAGAACTGCAGTAACTTTTTAGCATTTATTCTTATTTTAATACAAGCAGAAATGGGTCTCTATAGTTAAAAGGTGAAAAACTTCCACAGATTACCTACAGTGTGCTCTAATGTCTCAGATGCCTAACTTTCATATAGGTAAAATTCAGTCAAGTTGTAGTTCCAACACACTTGATGTCCTTCCCTAGCTTTTAGAGCACACTCTCTCTGTGATTACCTAATCCTGTTCATGTTGAGGTTTCACTACAATGGCTTAGCCCTAGCAACTCCTTCTTCAAGGCAGGAAGAAGCCTGGAAAGCACAGACCTGACAAATTGTAAGGTCTTTCTCTGAAACAGATAATCCTCTTAGTGGAGTTAAAGGTTTGCAAGAGATTCAGCTGTGCGGTATAATAACTCAATGAAAGATTAGAAAAGTTAAAGTGTACCTCCAAGGCTTGAAGAACCTAAGCCACTTGATTGCAAGCCAGTGCCAATACCTGAGCCGAATGGCGTTCCAAAACTAACTCCCAGAGATGGCTGTGGCCCTGGTACAAAAAAAATGAGAACAAACTTGCCTTACTCTTTGATAGTAAAGAGGTCCTTTATTTACTTATTCAAGTATTTGATAATGTGAACATCATTGCTTTCAACAAATCCCATTAAGAACCCAGATTTTACCTCATCAAAATTTCTCACTTAACTACCTCTACATTAACTGCCTCTACATTAACTTGTCAACAACCTAAGAAAATACTGATTGTAGTAAGGTGAAACTAACCAAAACTAATAACAAAAACATAATTTAGTATTTTTAGAAGTTAAACAGTCTCACCTTAAACTTTAAAATGTTAATCAAAACCTTGAGAGAACTCATAGGTAACAACATTTTGATACCTGTATTAATGGAATCAGAGTAAGGGAGAACTTTTAAATTAGAAACATAAGAACTGACACTAATGTAACTAAACCTGTATTACCTAAAATTAATAAATAGGATTCTTCAAAACTACTCAAGTATTCCATCCAAATTTAAACAGAACACTAAGATAAAAAACAAGACAATGACTTTATTTTATTAAATTTATTGTTCATTTTTAAGCAAGTCAATTACACAGTAACATGACAATTCATTTTTTTCCACACAAGTGATAACTGAGTTCTGTTAAGCTCTGCTACATAACACCATTCAATAAGGTAAACTAGTCAAACCACCTGTTTAAATAACCATTTACAAAAGGCACAGTTCTGTGTACCTTAATGAATTAGATACATTCAAAATTTCAGAGTTTGTTCCATAATTTAAAAAAAGCTGACAGTAATTTCCCTGCATATTCACATTAAGATGCAGGGCTGTCAAAAAACAATTTCAGTCTGCCAAGATGAAATTTACAGTCTCAGTTCCTTTTTTTACCTTAACCTTGGGGAATAAAGAATCAAATTCCTAGCCCATCACTAACACATTTTAAAATAATTAATTCTGATAAATAATTAATATATTTTGACAGTTTTCACAGTACAATCTTCTATTCCTGTCTTTTTCAAACAGTTTTCAGTGCACTATTTTAAAAGTTTAACCATTAGAGATAAAATACAGTGCCAAACTCTTAATCCACAGACATCTGCACCTCTGCTCAAGATGGCCTTCTCCATCTTTGAACATACTTGACATCCTATATCTGTGAAAGTGATGATTTATTCAAATATTACTATAAAGCTCAGATGATTTTGACCTTCTTCCTAAACCATTACAACATCTGGGCTATTTTAATTCAAAATTTCCTGTTACTAATATTTATACAGAGTTTAAAATGTGAATATTTCAAGCTCTTAAAATAATTTCAGTATTTGAAGATTTAAATGGAAAATCATTTTGAATCAAGTGAAAGGCACTGTATGTTGAAAAGTAACAACTTTTGCTAGGAACACAAAATTCTTACGTGATCCAAGCTGAATAACATCTGTATACTCCAAGTAGTGTTAAAAATAAATTTTAAGGCCAACTAAAGTTGTTGGCCTTCAGTCTCTGCTTAGCAGGAAATAGTTGGAAAATCCACGCTATTTCTTCCACTTAAAAAAAAGTATATCAGATGTTGCAATTACAAATTTCCACAAATTTCAAACTAAAGTTGTTTACATCCAGTTTAAATACTGATACATCTACCTAGCAGCTCTTAAAAAATAAGAAATTGACAATAAAAAACCAAAACCCCCTACACAAGTCAGTGAGCTAATTAACTGAAAGAACCCAAAAACACGTATCCAGTTCCTTCGCAAGTACACAGGTTTCTGTCTCAGTAGGAGGCACTGTTAGTGGAAGACCTTATAAACAAAACACTACAGTCCTCCAGGCCAAGCTTTTTACCGAATGCAACATGCTTTTTTTAGAGCCAGTATAAAACATTATACTAAAACACCTCAGATCATATAAAACAGGATCTTATGTCTTAGGCTAATAAACTTTTTATTGAGCAACAGCATATGATATTTGTTGATTTTGTACCATAATGTTCTGAAGGTATCATCACTGCTTATAGTTCCTATAAGTGAACATAATCTTCAATAGCAGAAGACTAGTAACACTCTTTGATGCTGAGAGTATTAGCAAGAAAAAAATGGCACTTCCGGCTATTACAGGTACAAGACAAATTCTTTATAACAAGTATTTTAACATTTTAGAACTTGATGTATTTGCCCTGTAGAGCACTTCAGTTTAATGAATAGGACCCATTACAGAGAGCCAGACAGGTCAGACAGATTTCCTACTGATGTTCTGCAATTTTTTAAATTACAGCTGGACTAAACAGTGAGTAAATTTAGCATTACAATTTAGATCTTATTCTTATAAAGTAATACACTGGTTAATTTTAACCAAAGTCAATATAAAACCACATAATAAAAAGTTTAAGTGCTGTAAAATTTGAGTATCCTTTCCCATTATAACTTCAGCCTCACACTGAGATAAGTCAAAACATAAAAGTGTGCTAACAGCTTCATAATGCTTTGACTAACTTTGTACTTCACCTGTTAAGGAAAGAGTGAGTTTCTTAGGGGGTTATTTCTATATGAGAAATTGTAAGCCTAAAGAAAAGCATTTTTTTAAGACAATTTAGTCTTACCCAAAAAACATCAGTTGCAGCCTCATGCATTTACAGGTCTCGGTGCACTAGGCTTTAATTTTCTTTGAAATCTTACATTGTGATCCCATCAACAAGAATAGGTAGATTAGCCACCACCATTGTAACTTCCATGCTATTCAAAATTGCTCAGGGAGGGAGCAGATGAGGCAGCGTTTAAAACTATCTGCTACTGCAGAAAATCATGACCAGCCTCACTGATACCAAAAAAGCTGTGCTCAGAATGGAAGTGCCAAGCTAGGGAGAAAGGTTGTGTACAGCCAAAACGTAAGCATAATTTCAATAAGTCTAGCTTTAAAAAACTGCACAAGAATTGTGCTTTAATGTGCACACCACAGTCCTGATGTCTTGATTATCCATCCAAGGTGAGCAGTGGAGTGCATTTTTGCTCCCTTTCTTCCATATGGCCAGGACTCACTGGCTTTATTTATTTCAACAGATGCCAGAAAGGTCTTGGCATACAGAGAGAACACAGGGTGCATACCTACACCCAGGAACTGGGGAAACATTCCCTGATCCCACAGCTTAGATGTAGCTACTAAACTTTTGACTTCTGAAAATAAATGTAAAATAAATTATTATTTATCTTTTTCAGAGAAAGAACAGTAACTAACTCTAAGTTAATCTTACTAAATACTTAACCATGTAAACATCAAATATTTTTTAAAAGAGACTAAGCATCCTGATCCCTCAATACTAGAGTACTATATATTACATTTTTCATCAAGAACTTTATAAAGGCCAGATTAATTTTCTTGTTTAATTCTCATTTTCAAAAACAGCATTAGCAGATCAGGTATTACACAGACATCCCTTACCCCTTCCTTTACATACACCTCTTTTCATAGCCTTTTTTCTCAGAACCTTTTCCCATCCCTCATCTATCCCACCCTTCAAGATCCAGATCTTGCAAAGAAACATGTATGATTTTAACTTCTAGCAGATAGTATATCCAATTCGTAACAACATAACACAAAACTAAAACATGCAGCATTTGCATTACTACAGCAAATGGCCATCTGAAAATTCAAGCAATAAAAAGGAAATGAAGAGGAGGCAATCCTTAAAGATTCTTGCAAAACTGAAAGAACAGATTCTTCTTCTCCAAAACAAGAAGGGGCAGCCTTAATCTGAAACTAGCAAAAAGTCAAGCACTGAAATGAGTCATTTAGGAAAATTATGAAATGTTTCCATCTAACAAGCTTTTAGGACTTCAAGGTATCTTTGAAATAGTTTAGGCCTGACTAAATCTACTTTTGATCTAGAGAGAACTGCAAGTACCTTTTTCTTTCATCTAACCCTAAAGAGTTTTAAGTATTCTTAAAGTGCTACTCAGAACATCTATCTATTTCTATTTCTTCAGGTCCTCCAGTGAGTTGCACAGAGGGTAAAAGTATTCCAACTGAATAAGTAGCAAAAATATTGTTGTCTACTTCTGTTGGCATGTTTGATAAACGTTAATGGCTTTGTTCTATCTGCATCACACTTGTAGTTGGCACAATTTTGGGTTTTGAAATACTCTGTCAAAACAACCACGAAAAAAAGAGACAAACCACAAAACAACCTTCACACACTCCCATTTGTTCCTTTCACTACAAAATGTTACAAAATATCTCAAGGTATAGAGTCACATTACCTCAGTTAAGTTGGTACAGGCCAATTCTGCCATTTGTTTTTTTTTCCCTCCTCTCTTCGTTCCTATTACTAAGAGAATATTCACAAAGTCATGCCATAAGTGGCTTAAGTTTATTGAAGTTATTAGCAGTTCCCTTGAATCTGGACTAGGAAGTTCAGGAACTTCAAATCTCTCACTTCAATTCATAAAAATGAAGAAATGATTTTAAATGTGACATCCCAAGTGTATGACTTTCATAAACTACTAATCCTGTAATGACCATGGAGAATCTTTAAAAAAACAAATATAAGATAAGGAAAAAGATGAAGAGTAAATTACTTTGGCAATATTAGGCTGCACGAGCAGTGTGCAACAATACTACTACCTGTATTAAAACCTCTGAAGTGTAACATTATATTAACTCATGTTTTCTGTTTAAAACCAAACCCTTTTGAAGATACCACTTCAACAAAATTTCAATGGATTAACATAGCAACAACAGAAAGACTGTGGTCTATTACTGAAATTCTGAAAAGTAGTATTTCACAAAGATTTTGGTTTCTGTTCAAAGTAGTTTGGCATACTTATAATTTAAACCCATCTCCCTGCTGTTTAGAAGGGTGTGGGCTGGAAGCATATTGTATTTCTCTTATGAAAAGGCAAGGATAGCCTAATAATATGTCAAACTTAACATGGTTGCTGCATATGTCTTTAATTAGCATCATTCAAATTAACACTGCTGTTACAAGACCAGAGAAAGCATTATCGCTTTCAATACACCTATGTGAATAACATTTTGGAAAATTAAAGGTAGAATGAAGCTACCAATACTTTTCTTAATTTGCTGACAGATATATATCCCTGTTCAAGTAAAATTAAATGGAATTAACCTTATTTCTGTTCCCTGATGACATATAAATTCAGTTGTCTGTATTCTGAAATCCCTCTCAGAGAGCATTGGTGAGTATAAGAATGTCAATTAAGGTGCCTTAAATTATTCCTTTGCCATATGTATCTGTTCTTTATTTGCAGTGGGTCATGCATTTCCTCTTTTAGTCTTCCTCTTACTCACATGCACAGGCAGAACCAGTGACCCACTCTACTTTCTCTACTAATTATTCACAATAGTAGAATGGCCAGCAAAATGCTCCAATGTCATACTTACACAAAAGAGTTGGCTACAAAATAAGCCAGGCATTTGACTTCCTATTCGACAGAGATTTGTTTCACTATCCTTCCTGTTCTACAGCATTTTTCATTTTACAGTTCCAAAGTGCTATATAAAAATGCATTATTAATTTTACATAAAGAAAAGATAGTATGCATTTAGATATTCTCTCCTCTCCAATTTAAAATAATTTACTGTAATGATACAATTTCTGGAAAGAGGCTATACTATGAGTATTCAGAGATGTTACTTAAGAGTGAAGACTCACATTCCAAGGGGTAAGTTAGAACAATACAGTAAGTAAGTATCACTAATACAAGTAAATTCACAAGATTAAGTATCTGTTGTATAATTATTGCTAAGTCTACCCTGCATTTTTCTATTGGCTAGGTATCAGTAACTTCGCTCATCACAACATTTAGATTTTTAGTCAAACACAAAGGAAGACCTCATAGAAAATGTGACACAAATTTACTATTGTTGTAACGCTAATAATCTATAACTTGAATGCACTCAGACCTGTAGCAGGCTGCTGCTGCTGAGTAAGTGTTGCAGCCATTGCAACGGCTGCTGCATTTGGTATGTTGCTGAAAGGGGTCGGTCCAGTGGTAACGCGTGGCGCGCTTTGCCACTTCTTAGCTTCTGTTCGTCTTGCCTCAAACACATCCATGGCATCTCCCAGAAAGCTTTTCCTGTAGCCAAGGTATTGGTCTTTGAGCATCTGAAGGGGATGGGAGGAAGCCATTTTAGTTCCATGTATCAGACAAACTCTTAACTTAGTAAGGAAAGAGACACTGAGTTACAAATAACATTTTCTAAAAGAACAAAGAAAAACCCACAAAAAACCAAACCAACAAACACCACCACCAAAATAAATGAGAAGCTCCCTCCATAACCCAAAAAACCTTGTCAGGCTATGAGATAGAAATAACTAGTTTGCAACAGCTACAGCCAGTACAGGTTGCATACTTAAATGCTGCAAAGCCATTGAGGATAATGGATACCATTCAGTATGTCAGCCTAAGTCTTTCAATGTTGGAGCAAATCACAATTCAATTTGTATCACTGTACTTAGCTGACCCAAGAGGAAAAATAAAGCCACATTACTAGCTTATAAAATGACACACTTTTCTTCAGTGCTACCTTTTCACCATGGAGTCTGCTTTTGCTCCCCTATCACCTTCACTTGTGTTTCTTTCCTTCCTTTCACTCTTGCATTTCTTATTACACAAGCTAAAGAAGCTACCAAAATTTAAAAATTCACTCTTGTTTCTGATGTATTTCATTAGCAATGTAACACAGTCCAAATGCAATAGATCATTCTGCCTTAGGGTAACAGGTAGCCCAAATCTCTTGCGTTATGACCCTTTTCCCCCCTCAAAACTCCACCACTTTCTGTGGCAATAGCCCAGCTTGGTTTGTTCATCATGAACAATTTCTGTGTGTCACAGATGAGGAATCTACAGATATCTTGCAGAACAAAAATTAAATAAAAAGCTTTAACTAGATAACTGATAATTATTTCCATCTTACAACAGGAAATCTTTAAGTGAAATGGATTTATTAAAGGACAATAGTTTCCAGTTTATGGAAGGGATACTATGGTCCTGTGTTCCTGGCTAAGCATGTTTGTTTCCTCAAAGAGGAGTTTAGAGTTCAAAAACTGACTCAGGATTTGAACAGTTGTAATTCCAGATCTACCAGCAACAGCAGGAACCACATTATCACATTATCATTATCACATCAGAACTGCTGTCTTTGGAGAGAAAAGGCAATTGTAGAATTCTGATGGGATTTAATACAATGCCATACCGACTGCCCTGAAAGTTGACAAAAGCCTTAGAAATCATAAAGCAGTTCTTAAGGCTATGCTATGCTGAATGATTTAATAACATTACCTACTCGAATTGTGCCCAAGCACACTTACTTTTCATCAGGCAAAGAAATGAACTGTGATCACAGCTCTGCCTTCCACAAACCATATCACAACCACCAGGTTAGGCAGAGATCAGTTTCAAAACTGCTCTCCCCTTCTGGCATCTTGTAGTTGATAAACTAAAACAGATGGTTATAATTAAGATTCACTTAAGCAGTACACATCTTGCTGTTTTTTGAAGCTCTATTTATAAAATGCCTTCCAAAATACCAGGATCCATATTCACCCACTAGATTAAATCTCAAAAAAATTTCCCAGAAGAAACATCTTCAAACCACCCCCTTAATTTTGGGCAACAGAATTCTACTCTAAACTGAAGAAAGGTCTTTCCTGTTCAGTCACACTGACAGGGTACTGAAGATGCTATGGCTTATATCTGCACACTAATCCAGCTCTACATACTTAAGAACAACAAAAATGTATCATCACAAAGACCACTGCACAAATTCAGGCTACACTCAGATTTCAGAAGCCATGAGCCCTGAAAACATTTGGGAAACCTTTTGGGTAATTCTGCAGAAAATATGGAGGAGCTGATGCATTCTACACCTGTCAGCAGAACTGAATTAACTAAGAGCAGCACAAATATCTGATAAAAGGTATTTGTAAACCATCTATGCTGACAGAAGCAATGCAAGGAATCAAGATCATATAATATCCTCAGTATTCCTGAACTTTATTCAGAAAAAGTAAAAAGTTTCAGATGTTTAGAGAACTAGCAATGCTGTGAAGAAGAAGCTCAGAGAAGGAAACCAGCAAAAGTTTTAACAAGACTTATTTCCATTAAGGAAGTCACTTAGCAGTAACAATTTCAAACACTTGTACTCTTCTTCAAGTTGGTTTGTTATAGTTTGTTTTTTTGTAGCCAAAAAGGATTCTGATGCTTTCAAGAAAAATCTTGATTGAAAGGATTGGAGGACAGTGACATTTTGTCAACCTATCCAGAACTGCAAATGGGAAAATGGAATGAGCCATAGTCTGTGATGGAAAAAACAGGCCGAATTAGGACCTCTGATACCTAAGCTTTCATACACAGTCTTTTCTTTTTCTGTCTACAAATACTACTTACCATGAAAGCCAGGTTTTAAAACAAGAAACTAAAAGAACACAACTTTAACCACCATTCTTTGATATGCTGAAATATCTTACATATGGAAATTCACATTTTTTTCTCCTGTTACCTATTTGAGCAAGAGCAGACTTAGATCATCTTTGCTTCAGATCAAGAGGTCATTGGGCAAAAGTCAAAATATACAAGCAAGAGCTTGAAAACACATTTTAAAAACTGATCAACAATTAGAAGGAAAGGAGTTAGATGAAAAACATTTTGTAACTCAAATGATTGTTGTCAGTTGCTGTCATCCTTATTATTAAATACTTTAAATACAACTTCAGTTGAACAAAAGCTATTTTTTTAATCAAAGCACTTCTCCAGGACAGTTTAAAAATTTTTAAAAGCACTCAATTTAACAGAAGGACAAAAAAAAAAAAAACCCAAACCCAAAAACACCAAACAAACCAACCAACCAATCCAAAACAAAACCACCTGAAGATCTTTACAGTCATACAGGAAATACACAGAACACATCAAAACATACCTTTACATTTTCATGTATTGACTGAAGTTGTGCAGCTAAAGCTACAAATGTTTGATAGATTTTCTGCATAGCCATAGACAAATCTGTAAGATGCATATAAAATATTGGTAAGTAACAATCTCATTATCAGAAGAAAACATTTAGTGTTTATACCAATGTAAGAAGCTCACCTAAAACCCGTACAGCACACAAAACACAAGAACAATTGCATGAAATACAAGATTTGACCCAGAAATTGGGTGCCACAAATTATCCAAGGAGTACTTTTTGACAGGGTTTCCAACTTTATTTTGAAAGGTACTGTTTACCATGTATATAAAAATAAATCTGAGAAAAGAGCTTCCTATGATTCTATTATTTAGAAAAGCCAAAAAGTAATATTTAAACTAATTTTAACCTAATTACACAGGAACATTTTTTACCTCACTGGCTTCTACCTAGATAGAGTTAAATCATATTTGCTTGTGTTTGTATATATTTTCCACTCTGTCTTAAAACATAGTTAAGTGTTCAGTTAATTTAGTGAGAAATAGTAGAATGGAAGCTTTATTTACATTTTAAAGACATAACTAATAAGAATCACAGGATCTCTTAATCTGGCTCTACCCACAAGCATATCATAATCAGAGAAACACAACAGGGAGCTTCTTGCCTTTTATTTAGGATATCCTATTTCCCACACAGATATAAAAGTATTTTCAGGGCATTGACCCAACACTAAGGCAAAACCTTAGCACCAAAGGGAAAATCTCAAAGATTTTGGCAGAATGAGCTATCTGTTCACAAAAAAATGTTGTTCTCATAGAGGCACTGAAACAATGCAGTGAAGTAGAGGACAGAAAAGTACTGAAGTGGTTCTTTTATTGTGTAAAGATTAGCTTCTGTGTTTCCTCTGAACGATGCACATAGCCTGAATGCAAATATATATGTACACCGAAATGCATATAGTAGCTATCAAGTTCTTGAAGATGCATAGATCTAGCAATGATTCTTGAACTGAAAATGTTTGCCTCTCCATAGAGGAGTTTCACCCTTGAAAAACAAGAAAGCTGTAGAATCAATTCATGCCAGCCCACAGGGTTGTGGAGGCAGCAGTATCTAGGAAAACTGGTCACAAGTTTTCAATTAGTCTGAAGGCAATTTATTGATAGTGACTACTAGATATTTCAAAATTTTCAGGACATTCAGAGTCATGGAAACCTGCATCGCAAAGGAAGTTTTCTTCTGTACAGTAAAGGCTACGGACATATGCAACAGAGTGTTGACTAGATCACCAGATACTACTGACAATATGCTCAAACTGGCACAACAGATTGAACCTTGCCTACACAAATAAAGAACCGTTTGATTATAGCAGAAACTGCTAAAAACCTTAAGAAAATCTGTGAAGGCATCCTTCTCATATTCTTGATGGACAAGAAGGTCACACAAAGATAGAGGACCCTCAAGATTCAGCAGATCTTTCACTATGGAAGCTAGATCTAGACAGTCCTCTTGCTTTTTGACATATAAAGTCCATATAAAGTTTGTGCACCATCCAGTGATGGCAAGATTTTCAAGTACCATTTAGCAGAAAAAGACAAGCACATGAAATCACTGCTTATTGCAGGACCCGTACCTAAAATGGCCCAGAAGATAAAACTGTCTATGACCACAGGAATGGTAAACACCAGAAGACTACTGTCCAGAGGTCAGCATTCTTTGACCAGAGAGATTTTCTCAAGGTTGAATTATGTGGCAGCAAACAAGACAAAATGCTCTCAGCTAGTCAGAGCTGAAGGCAATACCAACAGGCCCCAAAGTGAAGGAGAAGTTCTCATTTTGATCTGGTGCTGACAGAGCAGGCACCCACATTTGTCTGGCCAGAAGGCCCAGTGCAAGACATCAGCTAGATGCTGAAGGGAGGGAGATACAGATGTGAAAACAAACCAGGCTTAAAAATTGCAACTCAGGAAATGGATCCATGTTAAATAGCTTAAGAACCCTTATGAATGGAACCTTTAATTCCAAACACATTGTCCCAAATTCAACAATTACAGAATTAATCTGAATATTAATTTGTTCAGTACATTAAATGAGAAAACCCAACAACAACGAAAGCAGGGAAAGATTAATTACTAGGTTTTCGTTATAAGTTTGCTAAATTCTTCATGTATAAAAGATTAGAACCGAAACATTTACCTTGTGGAGTTATGTGTGAATTATTTGCTTGAGTGGCAAGATGATTTTCCAGTTCTTCAATTTGTTGCCTGTACTGCTGCAGCTGTACTTCAAACTGTTCGACCAAGATTCTGAAGTAGCTAGATGAGTAATACAGTGAAATTGTATGATTAAACATTACTAATTTGTCTGAATGTTTTTACCTGATCTCTATTAACTGCCAATTTTCATTCAATTAATTGCACAGTTAGGTTGTATGACATTCTTGATGTCACTCTACAATCAGAACAAGAGTGAAGACTATTTTTCATGTCGAAGACATAAAGATAATTTAAGTGAAGAAATAAAACACTGATTCTATGAAGCACTTCATATAAATGTTACAAGAAGCAGGGGAAAAAAATTGTATTATGCAGTTCATAGAATCCTTAAACAGTTGGGTTGGACTAGATGACATTGAAAGGTCCTTTCCAAATCCCCTGCCATAAGCAGGGACATCCTGACCTTGAATGTTTTCAGGGACGGGGCATCCAACATGTCACTGGGCAACTTTTTCCACTTTTACCATGCTCATCAAAAAAGTTTCTTCCTTGAATCTGCCCTCTTCAGTTTAAAATCATCACCTCTGTCATAATAGGGCCTACTAAAAACTCTGTCCCTGCTTTTTATACAAGCCCCTGTTAAATACTGAAAGGCTGCAATAAGGTCTCCTCAATTTTCCTCTTCTCCAAGCTGTATTATTGACTATTTTCTACAAGTAATGGTAACTTACTCTGCTGGGGCTGTATTTTCATGCTGAAGACCAGGAGGAGTTTTCTGTGTTCGCAATGCTATTTCTGCATTCTTTAGCTCCTAAATAAACAAGAGAAAATTAATAAAATATAAGGTTCTCCACAAAGTGTTCAAAAATAAAAATGCTAGGACTCTATTCTTCACTCACATAAAATACTTTCTTCACATATTTAACACTGTGATAAAATTTGATCAGAAATTACCCAAAGAACTGACTATCAGAAAGTTGGAGAACTGCAAATACCAACAGAAGTTTGGGGATGGAACAAAAGATAGCACATACTGAAAGCACATTAGGTGCTCAGAAGTTGAGAAAATATTGCACTAAACTGTCAGAGACAATTTTTCTGTTGTACTTCAGTAGTATTACAATTTTTGAGGGGTAGAGGGGGAAAAAAGCAATAGTTAAGTACAAGGAAGTAACACACCTAAAAGAGAAAAAATAGAAAAAAAATATTACTTTGACTTTTTAAAAAATATTAACTACTTTAGAAAAATGCCCCTCTATGGAAATCATCACATTATACATGATAATTACAGCATACACTTCTGCTTAATACTTCCTAATAATTTTACCATTAAGAATTTCTCAGTGCGTGGTTTTGTGATTATACTCAACTGCATCATGTACAGAAATATAAAAATATCATTAACAAGCTTTTGTTTTCACAGAAAAATGTTGAAAAGGTGCAACTATAGAGTAAAATAAAGAAAAACATCAAAATTTTGATGTTTTTTTGATAATTTATTGAGAATAAATTATCACTTATTTATATAGCAAGCAGCCTTGACATACTAGATGAAATAAAAGGTGGTACAGAACTTGAAAAGCATCTGCATCAAAACTTGAGCTCCAACTGTCTGCACAGTTCAGACACAGACTAGTGGACAGATATGTGACTCAAGTTCCCTAAATAAATACTAGTGCTAATCAAGAAATTTTGGTCCCTGAAACATTATGGGGTAATTTGGTATTTTCTTCCTCCAAAGCCATCAGAGGAACACGCCTTTGTATTTTTGCTGCGCCAGAGTCCATCAAGTTGTTACAAATGGGTCTTCACTAGCAGCTGAATATATAACTGAAACAGAACTAAAGTGGACACACACTTCTATTGCCTTTGCTACGTAGGAATGCTTTCCTGAATAGAAGTAATTTTACTGCTGTTGTACTTATCTGAAAATACTGACAGCACAGATTTCAGTTTTCCCCAGTAACTTCAAAGAGATAGAAGTGATTCAATTTTTCATTCTGTTTACAACTGTTTATTTGGAACACACGTTAACTTTACTGATAAAAAAGGCTAGCTATCCTATATGAAATAATCAGCATACAAACTCTACATAACAAAGGTTATATTCAATTATACCTGGGCAGTTTCCACTTTCAGCTTGTCAATATTAAGAATGTTTCTCTGTAATCCACTGGCAACTACAGAGAGAAGCTGTTTCAAAGCTTTAATGTCTTCTTGTACTTTAAGCATCGCTTTAGAGGACATTCTACTAATTTCTTCCTGAACTTGTTTTTGTTCTTTCACAAATTTCCTGGGGGAGGTAAAAAAATGGGGGTGAGGAGGAAAGAAACAATATAATGAACCTGAAGTACCCACGTGTTTACCTCTTGATCACATTATTTAAATAGCTATTAAATTTATTTTTCCAAAACCAAGTACTGAACAGTAAAATTATTGTATGTCATAGTACTAGCTTAACTCCTAGCATGCTAATACTGTAAATAACCAAAACAAAACAAAAGCAATCCCCCTTCCCCAAACTCAACTTTAAATAGCAAGTGTTTAAAAAGGTTATGCTGACCCCTGAAAATTAAGATATATGGAACATTTATACAGTAATACATAAGCATCTGTGTAAAAGCAATTAACACTTTGAACTCACAAATACAATGCATGCAGCCCAGTCTACAAACCATTTCCTTCCTGAAATAGAATAGAGAATTTTGTAATTCTCTATTCCATAGAAGATCCATGATGCACACGCAATATGGATACAAGGTTCAATATTCATTATGCACGTGCAACAGGCTTAATACTTCAAGAGAGAGATGGGTAAGAGCTTATTGTTGGGCAGACCCATTTGCATAAATGCATGAAAAAGTGAGACCGAAAAAAAACCATACTAAGACTTCAGCTACTAGAACTACTCATCCATTCTGTTCCCAAAGCTGACAGGCACTGGGCTAATAACTTATCCTTCATCCAGCCTGCAGGAACATGTTCTTGTCACAGAGCATCAACAGTATACAATACTTTAGCTAAACAACTATCATAAATAAAAACCACTACTCACTGTAGATTTTCTACATCTTGACATATTACTGGAGGTAGATTTTCATCCTTCAGTGCTTTGCTATCTCTACAAGAGACAATGAATGTTTAGGTGGTCCTTCAATACTGCCAAACATTTTTGCATGACTAGTAAATATCACTAACACATCTAGGTGAGTGATTACACAGTTTTGCACCCACTGCATGAATGTTGCAACTAGGAGTGACTTGGATTAATGCACATAGATCCTATACCAGGGTTCAAGCCTGTGGTGTAAGCACGGTACAAGTTTGCGGAAACCACTTTTCAGATCAGATAATCAGTCTATAGCAGGTGCCAGATAAGCTGTAGGTATTGCATTTGAAGGAAGAATTGCAGTGCTTAAAATCATGACCAAACATTACTAAATTACCTATACGGCAAATGTTGGTTATGCAGATCTTTTTTCAATATCAAATCAGCAAAAAAGCAAAAATATTTGTTTAGCTGTTTTCTATTACAACATAGAATGCAAAGAAAATCTGACACTTACTCTGGTCTTGTTCCCGTTTTGTCACCTAGAAGATAAAAACTGTAGGTCATAAATAAAGTTCTGAAGAACAAACAAAACAATCTTAATGAGATTTTAAGGAAGAACTAATGACTACAATCTGCTTAATTTCCCATGATAAGCAGAACAGACTAGGCTAGCTGTAAGAGAAAGTGGGTTTTAATTTACAACCCCTTCAGAGGTAATTATATTTTCAGGAACAATGGTTCAACAGTTGAGGTGCTAACTTCCTGGCACTACGAGTAATAACCTCTTGTGTCACTATACATGTCACTACAAATACATGAACAGCTGCAGTTGCATAAGAAATCTGTTTCTGCTTATGCAACCTCAACTCACTTTGACCTGCACCCACAAAACATTCAAGTGTTTAAATTCAGCAGTCTCCTCTCAGATATGAAGGCAATGAACATTTGCCCACTGAGCTTCCTCAAAGAATTCTGCTATTGCATTAAGTCCAGAAGTGAGTGAGATTTTACAGAACTGAATATGTTACTGATTACCTGCCACCTACACACTCTAAACTGCACATCTGTGGATCAAGATGCCAAATACCTCTGAGTGACACAACAGAGCTGAAAACAGCATCATACATAACACAGGGCACAACTATTTCTAGTTATGGCTGTGGCAGTAACTGCATTCCATCACACAGCAGTCTGCTGGGAGGAACACTCACTCAGCCCAAGAAAAAGGCTTCATCTTCTTCAGCTGAATGTAATTCACATCCTGTCAGTGCCACAAAGGCAGAAAGCAGCTACACAGCTAATGCTAGTACCACAGAGGTTTGAATCTGCACAAGTCAGTGCTCCTGCCAGCAGAAGGTACTACTTTTAGAAGCAACATCTATTTAAACTGTTGGTAGACTGTTACCCAGTACTTTAGACAGACTGCACTCACAACCATTCCCTATGCCTTCTGCTAATGGGGAAAAAAGAACTGCACAAAATTAGGACAGGTTTTTATTCCCTGCAGCCATATTTTAAAAAATACTACATGGTTAGAAGCAAAAACTTTTATTACTAGTTTCACAAGAGAGAATACAGGCTAGTCCCTATTTGTCCTGGGATTGCTAGGGCACTTTTCTTTCATAGCCATATCATCTCCTTCCTTTTCTTCATGAGGAAAAGGGAAATAAAACCCTCAAAACCATGGAGCCACCACTCTCAAACCTTAATGCAGTTCCTCATATAGTAGCACAAACGACTGAACTGACACAACTAAGTAGCAGCACACAGGTGGGGATGTTTATGAGGGCTTCTTAAGCCAGCACCAGCCATTAAGGGAAACACTTCTGAATTAAAATCTCAAAAAACAGTCTCCTTTGACATTTCCTACTGCTTTGCTAGGGGATCTCTGCTCATCCTGATAGCAATAGTCCAACTCACCCAATTCCACTATACAACATACAGGGGAATTCATGTTACTGATTTAAGTTTCCACCCTAAGAGGTGAACTAAACAACACTACTACCAAAGTTGATTTTGACTCTGTGGTTCTCTGGTCCTTATTTTAGTATACTTCTGTGTTACGGAAGTGTTGTGATATCCCAATATTATAGTAATGGAAATCCCCCAAGTGTCAGAGACTTTTCATTACCCCATGTTTCAGTAATAAATTCCAAAGACAATCAACATCATCCAGGGCACTCCAGTTTTGACAGTCAATATGTCCTCTCTTTTACAAGAAAGAACTCTCTCTCCAAAATTATGCTACTCTCTAAAGCTAGCTTCATGGAGTTTATATATTTTCTTCTCTTTTAGCTATTGACATACCTAATTCAAAATTTCAGTCCTGAATGAAATAAAGAGATTAAATTAACAGATTCCTCAGTAAAAGCAAGGCAAATTAACAAGCGTCCATATGTCAATGCTCAATATTCCCTTACTTAAGTACTTTAAAGTACTTTTTTAAATACTATCACAGAAGTAAAGTTTTTATAACTGGTTTTAACAACCGGACAGAACATATATAAACTACACACCACCAGAAACAGTTTTGAAGAGTAACATCTATAATTAGGACACTTTAGTTGTGCAGGCTTTCAAAAGAAAAAAAAACAGTTTAAGATCTGTTACAGCTGGACAACAGTAGTTTCAAACCTGCGCTCTTCATACTTGCAACACACTACTTAAACATAGCTCTGCTCCCCCCTCTAGTGACAAATCTGATACAGAGCAGAAACTTGAGATGGCATCTCTGCAAGCAGCCCTCAGTCTTCGCTCCCAATAAGCCCAAGGATTTACATCCTGTTTCTCAAGCTTATATGTATTTTTAAATTAATTAATTAGTATTACATTTGCAAACACAATCTTGTTCTTCTGCACAAGAATGAAATCAACTGAAATGCCTTTGAAAGAGGGAAGTCCAAAGTTGTCAATGTTGATCCCACACTCCTAACCCAATAAAATAGTCTTTGCTGCAGAGTGTTCTGATAATTCTCTCAATTTAAAAAAACAGAATGATTTAAAACAAACTTACTCTTTTTGTCTGAAGAACTGCTAAAATCAATGCCACCAAGACCTTCATTGGCAGTGGTTGAAGGAGCCGCAGTTGTCCCCAGAGACAAACCCAAAGCATTCTGCCCAAGTCCTAAAAGAAATCCAAACAGCATTTTTGCCTTTTGCAGTGTTATCAAGACTACAACATAGCACAAATTCTTCCTCTAGAGCTGAAAAAGGAAGCTGTGATATGACAGTGACATGACTGACACTGATGACAACACTGACAGTTAAATATTTTATTCAGACCAAAACTCACAAAAAATGGGAGCTTTCCATTTCTCCACAGATAGTCATGGATCATTGCCCTCTCCCCATATACGATCAACTTCCTTGGGCCAATTATGGGAATGACAAAGATTTCTTTGTATTTTCATTTTTTAAAAAGTGTTAAGTAAAAATGAATTTAAGAATAAGAAAGGAGCCGATTATTTCAATTTCATTTTTACTGTCCCAGGATAGCAACACTTTTCTTAACTGTAACACTGTTAAAAACTACTCTTCCACAGTGTTAACACTTTTTATAAACTAAACCTTACATTGTACAATCACACATTAAATGTCATTGTTTTGAGACAGGAGAAAAAAACTAAAATAACTTTCACCTGTTGCTGCTGTGCTTGTATTCTGGAAAAGCGAACCTCCTAAGCCTGCTAAGGCTCCTCCTAAGGAAAGGCCTGTGGAAGCAGTTGTAGTTGGAGCAGTTGTGCCACCCAAATTTAATGTAAAGCCAGTAGTTCCTGCAGAGAAAGGAAACCAGATTCATGCAGACACTGCCTTCAAATACATCCACAGACAATCTGAAATAACTGAAAGGTCTGAACAGCATCTTTATCATAATTGGATAATAAGTGGTTTTATTTCCTGCAGTTTTCACACAAAGCCATAGCCTTTTGAATTACATATTATTTTGCTCTGCAACCTCATAACCCTAATTAGTCCATATTTACCTACAACTACACAAAAATTTTGGCAGTTGCCCAGAACACTATAGATTCTACAACCTAGGACAGAATTTATTTTACAGCATAATTGAACTAGTAAGTGACACTGATTTTTATATTAAAACGCTGAAATTTCAATGTTTTAACATTAAAATATCTACACAAGACACATGATACAATAACATTTCCATGGTGGTTTGAGCTGCCCTCTGGAATTAAGCATCCCAACTTTTAGTAATAAAGGGAAGAATTGAGTAGAGAAAGACCATAGGCATAAAGGGAGAGTGAACAGAAGGCAAAGACAGCTGAGCTCAAATGCAGACTTCTAAAGTTAAAAAAATAAGTGTCTCAATCACCATCATGCATGGTGCAGTTCAGCTGAGTTAAATATGATGACAGGTGTATGACAATATGAGAAGTAATTTAAAATGTTTAAAAACATTATTTCCACTGCTAGTTAACATTTTCAGGCCATCTGCAATAGGTAAACATTTTCCAAACTCTGCAGCTGCACAAGAAGGAAGCTTTCAATCTTCAGTAATGTTAACAATAAAAAAATGATTTTACATGACAAATCAGCTCTTTGCTACACTTCTAATGGACTTCTTCATATTGGACTATATGCTGTCTATATATATATAAAAAAATGATTTTACATGACAAATCAGCTCTTTGCTACAGTTCTAATGGACTTCTTCATATTGGACTATATGCTGTCTATATCACTAGGTTCTCTGACCATAATTCTATCTGTATTAGGGTACCCAAATTTAGAATTCGAGAAGTTCAATGAACTTTATTTGTAAAAAATGAAGTTTTTTACCCTTTAGTTATCTACCACAAGATTACATAAATAATAGGAAAAAGATGTGAACTGTTATACAATAAAGTTTTATTGTTAACAAGCAAACAAAAAATAGCCCCAAACCCCTAAACATTTTCCTACCTGCTGCAGGAGTTGATGTAAGAGCAGATGATAATGACAGACCACCCGCTGAGGTAGAAGTAACAGGTAAAGCAAATGGTGTGGCTGAACCTGCAGGTTTGTTGAAACCTATACTAAAGCCTGTGGTAGCTGCTGATGTGGTGGCAGGTGTGCCTAGAAGAAATCCAAAACCAGTTATCACTCTTGAAACATTCTGTTTGAGAATGAAAGCTAAGTTCACCACCTCTTCTGCATCTCACTTAACCATCATGAGTGACACAACACAAAAGATCACTTGCATGAAGTAAAATATTCTCACAGAAATTTCTAAGGAATTTCAGTGGTTTACATCAACTGCACAGGGATTTTTTGCTCCAGAATTCCTAGGGATCCAGTGGGCTTTAATTCTGGACTGGCAATTATATCTACTAGCAATCCTAAAACTGTATTTAAAAAAAAAAAAACAAACCTACTTCCACCAAAAGCATCTAGTAGATGACAAAAATATTGAAAATGGAGCTATAAACAATACTGCTCAAAATACAGACTACAAATTCTCAATTAGATGTGCACACCAAAATGAATGCACATATCCTTTCAATTTGAAAACAAGAAAAATACATTGAGATGTTACTCTCTCAAAGTTTGCTTTTAAACATTTTTGAAGTAAAACAATTCCTACTTCCTGCTGTTTTCATGGTAAGAACACACTCCACATTCTAGAATCCCTATTCCAAAGTAAAAGAGTGCGTACATACACAAACAACAATAGCAAACACATACTTTGTATTCTCAGTAACTGCTGTTTTGGATGACATCATTTCATCCAGGTAGTGAAAAGAATTAATGTTCATCTGCATAGTATTGACTTCCACATATGATTATGTATCACAGAGTCTCTTCTGGATTAGCTGCTCCTTCTCCTTTCTGCCCCTTTGATTTCCTTCTTTATTCAGCACTATTTTTTCCTATTTATTCATAGTATGGCTTCATAAGTTCTTTGTCTGCATTGTGTCTTGTAGCACCTCCACTCTTAACATTTGTGATAATCAAACTCAGTTACTCCTCTAACCTCAGCTGATGTTTAAAAAAAAAAAAAAACCACCAAAACCAAGCTAACAACAACCACCCACATACTCCTGTGTTTCTAATGACAACTACAAAATACCACAGATGGATCAGAGAAACAAAAAATATTCTCAAAGTCTGTTCCCAGTTCAACCCTCTTTATCCTCCTATAAGAGATAATTACCAGACAAACATGTTCACACAGGGTTCACTAGACCAAGAGATTCTGTGTGAATAATTCTTTGGTAACAGATCTCCCTTCCTTCTGTTGAAGGATGAAACTCATTAGGGGAACATAATTACAAAGTCCAACTTTTGACTGTCACTGTTGTACAAGAATTAAATAATCCTTTAACGAGTGCCTAGAACTTCAGGGTTCCATTCTGATTTACAGCCTTAACATTTGGGTTGCAAAGCAAACAGCAATTAGCAAGTGGGAAAAAGCTCACATAGGATCACTAGCTCTATACATTACAAGAAAGATTTAACTCTTGGGGTTTTTTGTCTGTGTAACATTAAAATCCAACTTAGGTCCTTACCTAATGTCAGTCCTGTAGCAATAGTTGTTGCTGCTCCTGCTTTAAGAATGAGAACAAATGAACAGGGTAAGAACAGTAACAGAGAAGCTGTGACAGCAAAAAACATGAACCAAAATCCTGAACTAATGCAACATTATGAGACAACTATTACACAAGTTTTTTTTCTGTAGTGTATTGAAAAATAATACATTTACACAGAAAACAGTATTGGTAAACACCAGCAGCAGAAATTAAAGCACAACTGACTTCAAAAAATGTAACTTGTCTTTGTAAGAAGCTGCTAACAGTGAAGCTGATGTTAACACAGCAGTATATTATCTGAAACTTCAAATAAAGTAACAAAAAAAGATGAAAACTAGTAATTCTATCATGTATTTTTTTTCAGCCACATGGTAGTATATAACATCAACATGCAAACCAGCAGATTTGCAGTATAATGTAAAGGATTATAGAGTCTAAAGTCCTTCTAAAATCCTGTCTTGGTTTAGGGTTTCTGCCCCAATGGTAATTTAAATGGACTATTCCGGACTCAGTGTAGGCCATTTAATATTTTAAATACCATCTGATTAGATTATCAAAAGAATCACTGAAATAAAATTACCCCAATATAGGCAACCACAGTAATACAAGCTTTCAGTCTATTGCTGATTTTATTTTTGGTAGATTGGTCCTTAGAACTTTTCCCATATACTTATATAAGCATACAAGAAGAAAAAGACCACTTTATCTAGCAATATTGCAGTAAATTTTTTTTTGTCTGCTTGACAGTTGAAAAAAGACCCACCCGGTCAGAAAAGCTTTATACTTTTGTACTCCATTACTGCTATAAGAAGCTGTGTGTCCACAGACTGAATTAGGGACCTATGAAAATATTCAATTCCTTTGGATTAAAGGGCATTAAATATCCCCAAACAACAAACTCAGAAATGTTCACTACTGTAGAATTACAAGTATTGCATTACAAATGCAAACAACCTCACAAAGTTTTAAAATCTAGATATAACTCAATCTAAACTCAATTTTGAGCATCCTGGATGAAGAATTAAGATTTCTAAAACACATCAGGATTCAGCCTACAATTTACACATAGCTCAGGAAGTTTTCTGGTAATTGCAGTTGTGTTTCTGCTGCACTGGTACCGCTTAATTCTTAATGAATGACCTTTCAAACTATTCAACAAAGCGCTTTTATAGAACTGTGTAAGTAATATTCTGAGCTATATAACGACTGTAAAAGTCAGCATTTTAGTATGACCCAGTTTTTTAAGTAAATATAATTTATATCTTCACTGCTGAATCCAAAACTTGCAGTACAAGAATTCTTTTCTACCTGTACTGGTGCTTCCTAGTGTAAAGCCAGTGGTTGATTTTGTTCCAAAAAGTCCACTCCCAAAACCTGATGAAGGAGCCGATGTAGTTGCTGTAGCAGTGGAGGAGCCCAGAGTTCCAAAATTAAGTCCTCCTGTTGAGCTATTATGAAATAAGACTGTTAGCAGTAATTTTATTTCAAAATGAAAACACTCCCCCCCTTATGTCAATTTCTTTCTGATGCCATCATTCACTTCCCCACAAACAACCCAGGTGGGCAGGACAGAGTCCAAACTTACTGCTACTGAACAGAAAGAAGGAACCCAATTCCCCCTTTCCTTCCACAGCTCTGTAGCTCCCATTGCTTCCCTGACACTAACTCCAACATTTGTACAGCCGCTGCTGAGCTGATAGATCTTACTAGACCGCTTGGAAATTTAAACTTTTCTCTGGTAGACATCTCATTTGTTCTGCCTAATTGTTCTCCCCGTGCTACTGAAATGAGATAACAAATGCTAGAGGAAGCACAAAGACAGTAACAAATCCGTATGAAGATCTTTTCAAAGCAGGTTACAAGTCCAATTAGTTATCTCTGACCAGAAATTTCAACCAGTGTTGCTTTCTTTCATTCTTAAGTGATAAGCAGAGACACAGAACCATTCACATCAACAGCACAGCTTCACTCTCTCTTACAATCAAAACACACTGAAGCATGAATTAATTTTCTAACCAAAATGATATCATTTTGCACAGGTGCCAACCACATGCCTACCGTAATTTTTCTGTCTACCTGTCAGAAAGTTACAGAAAAACAACTTCCAGATGTACTTCTACAAATGAAGGGGAAGAGAAAGAACAGAGAGAATCAGATTGGTCATCAGTAGGAAAATGAAGGCTTTAATATTTCTTTTGGGTGACTACACATTTTAGAGATTTCTTGCCAAATAGAGAACAAGCTTTACAATTAGTACAGAACACAGGAGACTACAATAATCATGGTTATCTCCAGCCAATGAAATTACAGCTTCTAGCACCTAGAGGAGTCTGTGGTTTTAAAAATTTTGTTCTTAATTGATGAAAGATCAGATGAGTAATTTGCAGTAATTTCCTGGTCTCATTTTTAGAAACAAGATTCAGGTTTCACAAACACATTTTGCTTAAGTACAACAGCAACACTGAAATTAAATGAAATTTAGACTTCACCGAGGACTTTTATCTTTTAGATGTTCAATATTCTCTCATTTCTCTCTTACCTCCTCTCTCTTTCTGTATGAGGGCAACTCCTAAAATAACAAGTCAAACACAAAAGTAAATCCTTACAGAAAAAGGTACAGTTAGCTCTTGAATTAGAACTTTTCAAACTATCAATAAAACTGATCATGGCAAGCCCAGCTGGCTGCAAGTTCAGAACTAGGTGTGGGTTATTTTTTAGGCAGTAATTTGGGAAGCAGAGTGGCCAAGAAGTTTAGAAGGACAAAGACTGACTAACTGCTGCACAGGATCCAGAGCCTTTCAGCTGTCTTTACGCCCAAAATTTCAACACACCAAACTGCAGCACCACAACCCAACCACTTGAAAACTTAAACATACAACTTAGTGCTTCTCTCACTAGTCAAGAGCTTATGTATCTCGTTTTTTTTCCAGTAGATGACTCTTCTGTGAAAGTTTTTTGTGTTACAGTATTCCTGTAGAAGAAAGCTAAGGTACAAACAGTGATATTTAGCACTACAGAAGGACAAAAAAAACCCCAAACCAACACAAATACAATGAAGTGGGCTTTGTTTCAAGGTAGAAAGAATCCAAAATGTAGGAACAAAGTAATGGCAGCATTCTCACCAGCAGGAGAAAGCATGGGCCAGAAGGATGCAGACAGAAGGAAGAGGAGCTCAGGTCACTGAAGTCAGGTCTGAACTCTAATTTTAGAACTAGAATGAAGCACTGCACCTGGCTAAAACATATGATAAGAGAACACCAACTAAAAAAGCGTGCAAGTACCTGAAAAGCTGCTGGTGCAAAGCAGGAATTAGATAGGTTGGCATGTCATAGAGACTTTCAGCAACCAGAATGTGATCCTTGGTCACCTAACATTTATGCTTGGACTGGACAATCAAATTCTTTTTCTCCCAACACCTGGCAATATCATCTTAGACCTAGCTCAGAAGAACAGCTTCTTCTAACAGTCTTAAAGATGTTCTCAAGCAAATGATCTCACAGGGATGTTCAAGAACCAGTAAGAAGGCCCCCTCCTTATGATATTCTTTGACCAACAGCCCTCAAGACTGGTCCTGCTTGTAAAAATAAATAAATTAATAAAAATACAAAGTACCACACTGCTATTACTTAGCACCTATTAAATTTTTTTAAGAGATAAAAAAGCCAGGTGGAACCCAAAAAACCCCACCAAACAAAAACAATAAAATTCAATATGCAGTTTTTAAAAGTACAGATCAACAAGACAAAAGAGTTTTTCTTATTTCAATACATTTAGAAGAATAGCTTTGAATTATTATTTTAACTTGCTTGTTTGAATCACAGGAAACCTACATTAAGAAGGCATGAAGCAAAACAGCAAAAACTCTTTATCGAGTCTACATAAGCTTTACTGTAGAAGTTAAAAAACTAAGTAAACAAAAAAAAAATCAAAAAAACCACCAACACAAGAGAACTCAAAACTTCCAGACAACCCCCCCCCCGCGTAAAACCAAGCAGAAATAACACAAGAAAGTCATCAATCCATCACAACCACAACATTTACATTATTACAACAAACTCAGAAATCTTACTCCCTGTCCTGTGGGCTCCCAAAAAAGCAATACTGCTATTTAATCCAGGAATTAAATAGATGTCCTTCAGATCCAGATGTTCTGTTCTCTCCATCTCGCAATGCTATTTCCTGACGTTTCTAACAGGTATTTCCAAATCTAGCACCTTAAGCGTAACCGCCCCTGTCCGTTTAGTTCACACTACAGTGATCAATTCTGATCACATTTGGGAAAGTCTCTGACAAAACAGCCTTGATCTTCAACAGAGGTACACCATCAAGCAGGTCAGAATAAAGAGGCTTGGCTAGTCCAGTTGTGTGCAAAGAAACAGAAAACGGAAAAAAAAAAACCCCACCAACAAGACTTACCTGTTAGGCAGTGAAACCTAAACCATAATGCTGGGAGTACAGAGCCTGCTGTACATCCCATGCACAAAATTCTCCTTTTACTCCAAGATGTTATACACCAAATACAAGGTTATTTATGTTAGAAATGGTTAGGTCGAAGCTAACTTCTAAAACATATACAGAACATCTTTTGGACACCGAACATGTGGGCTCTGGCATCAACGTGCTCCACGCCGCGGACACAAACGCGGGCTGACTTTTGAGAGAAACCTGGATGCACATCTGATTCACATCCTGCGTCCAGAACGGCAGGCTGAACCGTAGAGAGAGGCATCCAAAGCCAAACCAAAGTACAATAAGAAGAGCGATTCCCTTAATTATTACCTGCCGAACAGATCGCTCCCTAGGCCTCTGCTGCAGGCACAGAAGAAAACAAGGGAGCTCGGGACAGACACGGTGCACCAAGGGCTGCGGCAGGGACTGCCGGAGCCCCGGGCCCCTTCGGGCGCGGGCGAGGCGCCGAGACCCGAGCCCGGGGCAGTGACTCGCTCACTCACACCCGCACGGGCCGCCCCCGCCCTCCGCACCACGGGGGCCCCGGTCCAGGCTGGGCCCGGGCCCACGCGGCAGCCTCAGGCCGCGGGGGGCTGCAGGCACGACCGAACCGAGAGGAGTGGGGGCGCCGCGTTACCTCGGCGTGGCGGTTCCGAAGGAAAATCCCCCGACTGCTCCTCCTCCTCCTGCCCCGGCGGCCGCCGTGGAGCCCAGGGTGCCCGCGCCGAAGGAGAAGCCCGTAGACATGGCGGCGGCGGGAGCGGCGGCAACAGCCGGAGAGCGGGGACCGGGAGCCGGCGGCGAGGGCCGGGTCGGTGGGCGAGCGGGTCGGTGCTGGGGTCGCGGCCCCTCAGCCCCGCATCGCGCCCGCCGCCACCTGCGGGGCGAGCGGCGGCACCGAGCGCGCGGACGGACGCCGGCCACGCTCCCCTCCGCGCGCCCGCCGCGGTGCACCACGGGACGGCCCGGCGGCCCTTAAAGCGACAGCCACGCGCGGGAGCTGCGCTGGGAGAGGGCGCCGGGACGGGCGCGTCCAGCCTGTGCCCGGCAGCACCAGGGCGAGCCGCCCGTGGCACAGAGTGAAATATGAGAGCTTCCATCTCAACAGCAGGGACACTGCTAGAGGGAGCGAGCACTTACCAGGTTGCCCAAATAAGCGGTGGTGGGGTCTCTATAATGATTTTTAAAAGCTGCCTGGACGTGGTATTGGGCGAGTGGCTCCGAGTGGCCCTGCTTAGGCACGTGGAGGCTACTAAGCACCTCCAGGGACAACAGAGAGAGCCGTCTTCCAGGAATATCCTCATGTGCAAGACTCACAGACTGAAGCAGAGGCCAGGCTAACTAGGGAAGGGCTCATTTCCCACACATCTACTGTCACCCCATTGTTAGGAAAATTAATCCAAGATGCCAGAGGTTTATGTCAAACGAGGAGACAGAGGAGTCCTGTAATTTTATTAGAATAAAGGGAAAGGCTGTGGGGCATTTTTCATGGGATGTCTAAAATTGTTGGGGGGCACAGCCCCCTTTTTATCCTAAATTCCCAATCACCTCTTCTTTTTCCACACTGGCTGAGGTACTCGGAAGGTACGGACTTCCCAAAACACCTACTCTATGCCCCTGTTTAATATGCACTCCTCTTTTGTTATATAAAGAAAGAAAAAGAAACTATTTAACTCTTTGTTCCTTTTTTCTAGGTTCAAGAATATAACACACCCGTGGCTGAACAACGGTCTGTGTTGATTAGTAACATTTGTTAGAACTAATACTTTCTTCTGTTACTTCCCTATCTATAAGTTCCTAGCCCTATGTACAAGCAGATTAACATGGTCCGTTTGTAAAGACACATTCATCTTATTCCTTTCACCATCATGGGACCCGTGGGTACAGTTCTTAGGCATCCCCATGGGGGAGAAGAGTGGTTCAGCCCAACGACCAATCCCAGAAGTTACGACAGAGTCTTCCCTACCTTCTCATTCTTAACTCAGTGTTATATTATTTCTTTACGTCTAGGTGGACATTGAGTGACTTCACTCATACATCTTAGTCAGTGAGGGGTGGTCGTACCTTGGCAGGCAGGTATCTCAGGATAGTGTCTGAGATGATGGGAACATGTGTTAGTCCAAGGAGAGTGATTTCACCACGGTTGCTGATTCAACAGCAGCACATCTTCCTTTATCTCCCTTGGTTTTCAGCTGCTGTGTGGCTTATCAACAGGAAAGCACCACAGAATTCCCACCTCTGCAAGGGTTTCGACAGCCTGGCCGCGGGGTCTGCCCTTTGCCCCACCCTCCATTTAGTCCCTCTTAGGTTGTGCTGTGTGTGGGAGGTCGGGTGCGCCGACCGCGTTCCACCCGGGAGTAAGAACCGTGTTTTCCCTTCGAAGTTCCTCACAGTCACCTCTTTAACCCCGCCATTCTCCCACGCCGCCCTCCAGCCATTCCCGCCCCTCAGCCATTCTGGCCGCGCGGGGGCGCTGCGGGGGGCGCGGCGCTGGCCCCGCCCCGGAAGCGCAGCCGGAGCGGCCGCCGGCCCGGCTCTGTGGCGGCGGCGCCGGGGGGAGGCGGCTGCGGCCGAGCGGGCACCGCCATGGAGCACATCCGCACCACCAAGGTACTCCTGGTGCTGCGGCACGGCAGAGGCGCGGCAGGGGAGCAGGGGTAACTGTGGGGCCGGGAGGGGCCGCCCAGCCCGGTGCGTCCGCCGCGGGCGAGGGCGTTGTTGTTTTCCCTCCCTGCTGCTGTTTTGTGGCCGGTGCTTCCCCGCGATGGGCTCTGGAGCGGCCCGTGCCGCTGGAAGGGGTGGAGGGCTCTGGGCGTGCTGCTCCAGTGTGGCCCCGTGTCTGTAATAAGGGGAAGACGCTAAAAATCCTGGCGTAGGGGTTTTTGTGGTGGAGTGGGGAACAGGAGAAGCGAGCTGGGAGGGGATTGCAGTTGTTTTGTGCGCTCTGGTTATAGTTCCGTGCAGCTTCTTCTAGTTTTAGAGGCAAATCTGTTGTGAAAACCACCGATTTGTTTTCTCCTTTTTGAATATTTCAGCGTGTGTTGTTAAATACGCAGGCCGTCAGTGCCTGTTTAATGTGTTAAGCTATTAAATAATATGTCAGCTAAGCTGACATTGTGGACTTTTACGGCTTTTATTTCCCATTATTAGTGTGTTAGTCTTCTTTGTACAATGAAGATGCAAAAGGAAGGTTTCTCTTCTTGTGACTAATTTTTAAATGAGTTTTTAAGTCACGGCTTCTATAGAATTAAATTTCTAACAGTACTTTTCTCACCTTGCTCATCATCCCTGACTGCAAAGGTTGATGAAAAGACTCTCCCTGTCTGTTGGGTCCTGGGAATTGTGATTCATTCCTGAACCTGGTAGTCTGACTTTAAAGTAGCTTTATAGATATGTTTAGAAAAGGAGTATTCATAGTTCATGTCCCAGTACTAGATTCACAACCAATAATTACATAAAGGAAAGGGCTTTCAAATAGAGTAATAACTTACATAACTTTTATATAAATGTGTATAGCTGCTTTTATTTTCCATATACATGTGTATATGTGAAACAGAAAGGTCTCTGATGAAACTACCATAAGTGTCTCTTTATTAGTCTTGCATCACGCTGACAGATTGGAGATAAAGTTTCTTTATCAGCTGTTTATTTACAAACATGAAAGTCCTTGTTTAGAAACTTAATATTGTATTGTTACAGTCAGTAGCTGATTCCAAAATGAAAGCCAGACTAAAGCAAACGAGTCTTGATGATCAGAGGATCTGTTTTAAGTTTCAGACCTGAAATTGAGACGAGAAGGGCTGCAGGTTGCTGGCTTCTTTGCATCTGCAGGTGATTGTATTTCTGCATTGTGTTTTTGGGGCCGTACTGGGGAAAAAAATACTTCATGTAGCAATAGAACCGAAGAGAGAAATGAGCTCTGAACAGAATTTTTAACATAAAAGACTTACTACTTGAAGTGATTATTTTTATCATTCATACAAAAAAAATTATACATTCTAAAAAAACAGTGTCATGGTAAGAAATAGTGCGATACTTCTTTTGTTACAGCTCTGTTGCTCGCTTAGCTTTTTGTAAGCTGTTGGTTTATGGAATATCCAGATTGATTAAAATGTGTATAGGCAAGCATATAGGAAGCAAGAATAGTAAAGTACAACCTGCACTGTGGGTCTTGAAGATTCACTTTGTGTGTGGGTTCAAGTTGGAGCTCATGCCAGCTGTTCTGAGACATCCCTGCTTTTTCTAATCTGATGGCATTCCTGTTTTTTAACTTTAGTTAAGTCATAGTGAAATACACTTGAAATAACAGTGCAGTCTTGCATAAATTAACTGCTGTGCAGGGCACCTTATCCCTAAGGAGAAGGTGATGGAATAGGTCTTGTACCTCCTCCAACTTCATTTTGCTGGGAATGTTGAAATTAAAATTTCTTTAGAACTGTCCACACAGCTACCTGAAATTGAGTGTAGGCTTTTATGAAATTAAACTGTCCAACAGATTTTATGTTGAATAAGGAAGTGGGGCCAACTTAAAAATCACTTCTGAGAGTTTTATATTTAAATAGCAACAAATGATCAAACTCAGTTTATCAAATGTGGTGGTGAAGTAAAGAATATGTGGTTGTACAGTTAATCTTGATAGTATCCTTAAGGATGTTTTAAAGCAAACTGTGGTAGAAAAGACTGAAAATTCTTCAGTCAAACCTGTTTGCATATTTGAAGTCAAATCTGTATTAGTGAAAATACTGATGGATATTTTTTCTCCTGGAGATGGGAAGTTTTGCTTAGTTTGACTGCTAAATCAAATCAACCAGCAAAAGAAAAAAGTGTATCATAAGCTGAGTACCCATTTAAGCTGGTTTGAGTCAAGTTTAAATGAATGTGTCATCTATGGAGGCTGAATCTAACTCAGTTGTCTTTAAGAAAAGTTTATTTATGACTTTGCTTTCAGAATTCTTGTAGACTTTACCTAGGTAAGTGGAAGTTGGAGCACTAATACCTGTGCTCATCCAATGTAGAAATACAGCTTTGAGGAAGCTGCCTTATTACATGGAGGAGAAGGAAACCTCACATGCCAGGATTTTGTGGGTTGTGTTACTGGAGCAAAGCTGGGGCAGTTTCTGTGCACTTCTCACTTTGCTGGGGAGGTGCAGTGCCAGGTACTGGAACAATTATTGCTGCAGATCTGCCCAGTACGGATTCTGTTTTGGCTGTAGTGTATTCACTTATGCTACTCTATACCTGAGGACTTGGTGGTTTCAGCATGATGTATTTTGATGTACTGATGCTTCTAGTTTCCAATTTTTTTTGCTTTCTAAACTGAAATCTGGAATATTATCATAGTGCTGACTTCTAGTATGTATTTCCTTCATTATATTTTATATTCATTAAGTTGTTTTTTTAACTTTCAAAAGCAAAATTAGACATTTCTAGACCATAAGAAATACCTGATTTTTTTTTTCCTGTTTTTGTATGTGCTTTTTGTAGGTAAATACATCTCTACATAGGAATTAAAAATGGCTTAATATCAGCACAGTAACGGTGGGCTCTCCTTGTCGCCTCCTCTGGGTGCTGGTCTTGCTGGTGTGGAAGTTTTTGGAGTTCTGCCATGCATTTAATGGTAGCACAGAGCTTTAACTTGGCATTAATGAGGCAATGCTGCCAAGAAATAGAGGAATGTGTGGAGATAAGCCATTTGCTACACTCCTTTCCTGTTCTTTTACGCAAAGAATCCTGTAATGCTTGTTTCAAATAGAGCACTCTGTGGAGCCTAGAGTTTGGAGGAGCAGATAAAATACAGGCTATCTAGAAATAGTTTTTCTTTTGAAATATTTTCCATAAGATTGATGTAGCAGTGTTGGTAGAATACCAGAAGGACTTGTTGGCCCTTGCGAGCCTCAAGCATGAATTATCTTCTTTAAATGCCAGCACAGTCCTTGAATTTCTAGGAGGCTTTTGTAATTATTAGTATAATGCTTACATTTCATTAAGAATGTATTTTGACTATGAGCCAAGGTTATAATAATATTGATTTTTGAAGTTGGGGAATTTATAAAAGACAGTACATAGCTAAAATGGAAGTCAGGAGAGTATAATCTTTATGTCTTTGAGTGTGCAGACAGCTAATAAAGCATGTTGCTGAGATCAGCTGTTAATTCAGTGCTGGCATCTCGATACCCGGAAATTGTTAGTGTCTGTTTGCTATGTTTTGGGGAAGCAGCCTAAAAGCTTAGTAATCAATAATTCTTACTTTTTAAAAAACTGAAACAAAAAAAAAAAAGCTCAGTGCTTTTGTATTGAAACAGGATATTTGAACTAGTTGGTCTCAAAGCTTGTGACCACTCTAGTTTGGCCTGAATAGCCTTGTGTGTGTGCTGTGTTATGTTTCCTACCATTTTCAAAATTATTGCACCAACTGACAGAGCCTTTGCTCAGTTAGAATTTAAATTTCTGCAGAAATTCAAACTTAAGTTTTATTCCCCCCCTCCCCTTTTTTGTTACAGGTAGAGCAGGTGAAATTACTGGATAGGTTCAGCACGAGCAATAAGTCACTGACGGGAACTCTGTACCTTACAGCAACTCATCTGTTATTCATAGATTCAAGCCAGAGAGAGACGTGGGTAAGGATAATGAATGCTTGTGGCTCATAGGCATGAGTTCTTCAGATGCATTTCTTCTTCCTGATCTAAGGTTGAATTTGTTTACAAAAATGTTCTTAGCTGTTCTTTCTACACTCCTCCTTCATGGTATCATAATAAGTTAATAATTCACAGGTTATGCTCTTGTGTGACACTGCTGCAGTTGAAATCAGGTCATGTTGAATATTATGACTTTTCCTCAAGCTGCTGTAATTTCTTCTGTAGCTTTCACTTGTATTTCTGAATGCATGTGTGGTGGTTTTCTTTAAATAACTGACTTACACCATAATTCTGAGGCAGGAGTGGGAGACTGATACATAGGTTAAGCATCAGGTTTAAAATTTCAGAATTAACTTACCTTGTAATTAGATTCTGTCTAGGTTAAATGAGATAGCAAAAATCCTAAGATCTCAGGTTTGGGGAATATTGAAGCTAGTATGCACTTTTTTAGAGCAGTAAGCAGCTGTTTCTTCACAAGTATTCATCTCTGGAATAAAAGGTTTCAGATGGGGCTGCAGCTTCTTGTTGATCAGTACCAGTGTTGTGCAGTCAAAGCTGGCTGGTACAGTACTTCCCATTAGTTTTTATGCTTAGTGCCCTGATGGCACACATATGGACGTCAAGCTGTGGCTCCCACTGGAGTCCAGCCACCTCACCTGAGTTAGTGCCTTAAGTCTTCCATCCTCCAGGATGTAATATCTCCCTGGCTATTGTTAATTTTTTTTTTCCTGTAGGTGTATTTTCTTGATTACCCTTAATCCTGTATCCTGGTTATCTAAGTGCCTCATTGTTCTTTCAAGAAAATTCATTTTTCTATTATTTGTTCTTGGATACAACATACAACTTTGTACAAACCAAACTGATATCCTTTCATACAAAATGGGTTTTTGGGGACAGCATGAGTCAGAAGCATTACTTGCTTGCATCTCCCTATGCACTACATTAAAAGGTTTCCTTTTGGGGAAATTGAACCTATACTCCAAGTACTGCATTTCTGATGATAATGCAAGTACCAGGTGTAATTATCATAATGTCTCCAAGATAGTAAACATGCATTGTAAAAGCATGTTTGGCAGCATAGTTTTCAGATGCCTGTCAAATTTTGATCGGTGTTTAAGAGGATTTGATTGCTTCAGTGAGGTAATTGAAATTCTATCAAGAACATCTTGTTCAGTTGAGGTAATGTTATCTGTGCTTTTCTTCCCAGAGTTAAACAGCTGATACTTTCTATGTATTTACATAAATCTTGTGCAGATTTGCCACACAGTAAATCTGTGGAGGGCTTTTGTATGTCCATTGCTGTGACAGTGCTGCCAAAGTGGTCATAAACATTTAGCTGAAAAACTGTCATGTTTATCTAATACAGTAGGTAACATAGGAGATGTTTTTCTTATCTCTGTTTCATCTGTACCTGTTAAATACTGGAATTTTGAAATCCTCAGGATCTCTGGTATCTTTCATACATTGAATTATTTTCCCTTACTTCCTTTATTTTGTCTGAAAATTCTGAAGTATATTTCTGTAGATCCTTAAAAAATATAGATATCCTGTCTGGACACTGTCTAATGAGATATAAGCCTATCAGTTAACAAAGTTAAAAGAAAACTGAACAACTACAGTGGAGTTTTATATCTCAGTTTTGCGCTTAGAAAGACACTTCAAAATGACAGAAGAGGTTAATGAAGGTTTTATACATTTTAGTATCCTAATCAAAATGCCATTCTTGGATTTCTGCTTCTAAATGTATTTCTTTTTATAACTGGCTGACAAAATTAGTCAAAATCCATATTCAGCATTGCTTAGTGTGTTGTCTTGCATCTGCTGATCTAAGTAGTATGCTGTTCTTATTTTTCCTCAGCAAGCTTACTCTGTTTTTGTATGTCACAGATACTACATCATCACATTGCTGCAGTGGAAAAACTTCCTTTGACTACTTCTGGCTGCCCCCTTGTCATCCAGTGCAAGAACTTCAGGATAGTTCACTTTGTTGTACCCAGAGAGAGAGATTGTCATGACATTTATAATTCTTTGCTTCAGCTCTCAAGAACAGGTAATTCTTGTAGCTGGAAAAGACTTCACAGTATATGCAT
The DNA here is from genome assembly GCF_024509145.1 of Vidua macroura. Lineage (NCBI taxonomy): Eukaryota > Metazoa > Chordata > Aves > Passeriformes > Viduidae > Vidua > Vidua macroura. The sequence continues at coordinate 91,595,061 of NC_071572.1, read as the reverse complement.
GGATACAAGTTGGGGTGTATGTGTGTAAACCATGTATTTTCTATTTATTTTTTTAAAGATCTCTTACGTAACCTCTGACATAGGTTTGGTATATAAATGGCTTTTTTGATTAAATATTAATCAGTATAAAAATTCAGAAGCTGTTTTGTCTGGCTTTTGTATGTCACTGGTATTCCTTAACAGAATGAGAGATCCCTATATGGTTTTTTGCATTTCTAGTGTTGTTCCTGAAATTGTGAATATAAATGTGTATAGTCTCTCTTAATTGTGTGTTCCATAGATTAAAAACCCACTAAGCAAATCAGTTGTTAGTAATTTCATGCAGTTTCAAAAATAAAGCTGAAATCTTGATGCTAGGATAACATTACCAGTTCAGCTTTACAAGAGACATCTGTCAGTATGGTCTTTTGCATTTTCTGCTTTGTGCTTAGAACAGTGCAAAATGTCATCTGTCATAAGTAAATAACATACTAGGAAAAACAAAGTTTTTGAAAGAATTTCTTTTTTAAGGGAAACTTTAAAACCTCCTTTTTTTAAGGTCAGTAGATGTAAATTTTAGTTCTTGCCTCCCAAAACAGTTTGTTCTTTCAGATCCTGTGAAGTCTTCTAATAATTCTTTTGCCTTAAGTTTGTCAGTCTTCATTTTGTGACCATTATGGCTTTAGAAATATCTCTTCTGAAATAGGTCAAGCACACTCAGGAAAACTTTCATAACCTACTTCTGACTAAGTATCTGTAAATGTCAGTTAACTGTAGGATAGTTGCAGAATAGGTATTTCAAGCATGTCAAGTATCTATTATTTAGTCTTGCTTCTGTGAATTTTGAAGCCCAAGACTTTCTCTCCACATATTCTCTCTACATATTCTTTACCTTTTAGCAAAATACGAAGAACTGTATGCCTTTTCTTATAATCCAAAACAAAATGAATCTGAGCAAGTCAAAGGCTGGCAGCTTATTGATCTAGCAGAAGAATATAAAAGAATGGGAGTGCCAAATGATTACTGGCAGTTGTCTGATGCAAATCGCGATTACAAGGTAAGTGTTGTAATGGAAACACATTTTGCTCTGCATCTGTTTCTGATGAGGCCTATAGAAAACAACTTATTGCTGTGGAATCAGTTGGCTTGCAATATAAGCAAAAACTTGCAGGTAGAGTTAACTCCTTAATCAGTGAGCAATCTCACAGCTTCCTAATTGAGGTTTTTCCAAGGCATCATTGAGAGAGTGTGTGTGCATGGATGCGTGGGTTCTTTGGGATTGTTTCGAGAGATGCTCACCTGTTTGAAGCCCAGCCCCAGTGATTCTGGTGCTCTACAGCTTTGTTATGTCTTTCTTACCTGAGCAGGATTCTACTTTAGCATTTTGCAGTGCTGGTTGTGGTGGTGTGGCTGATTCTGAGATTAGATTTCATCTCACTTTGTAGTCTGCAAGTATTAAAAATGGGGAAATAATTTCAGTATTTTATTTGAAACACATTCTTAGCATTCTACTGCAGAGTTTCATTCTTGAGAGTGAATGCTGGTATGGTGATGCTTGGCTGTGTAACTTGGATACCAGTTTGTACTACTTTAATCCATGGCTTGTCTCCTTTCCTTTGAGTTGTTTTTATTTGTATAAAGAAACACAGTAGTGTTTATCTTTTGTGTCTTAATTCACCTTACATCTTTCAAATTGAATACAATAAAACTAGGTTAGGCTTTGTGTCTTGCCTATAAAATCCTTTCTGTGTGTCTGTGTCTTTCAGATTTGTGAAACGTATCCTAGAGAACTTTATGTTCCCAGAACTGCAAGCAAGCCTATAATTGTTGGTAGCTCCAAGTTCAGAAGCAAAGGAAGATTCCCAGTGTTGTCATATTATCATAAAAATAAAGAGGTATAGTGTGGCTTTCTTTTATTGTAAATGTGCTGAAAAGTATTTCTCAACACTTGGCAGTAGTTCAAGGGTTGGTGAGGAGGTTCAAGTACAGTGACTTCTATGGCAAGGATGTGACTCAGGATAACCCTGAATACAGCTGACAGAGTGGTGCCTAACAGGATGCAGAGTAAGCCTAGCCAGTTTAAAAGAAAACCTTAAGTAATCAGTTGATAATCAGTTGAATGTACTGAAGTTTTCAAAAACTAACATTAAGGTAACTGAGGATAGCTTTCTCTTAAGGGATCCGTCTCCCTTGATGTGTCAGGAATAAAATCTGTTAGGTCAAAATGGTAGGGGAAAAAACCCAAACAGATGAGCTAACAAAATAATAGAATTGGTTCTTCAAGGAGTTATTTACAAGCTAAAAATATTCTACAGGGTAGGAAATAAGATTTTGCAGAGGGTGGTGTAAAGCAGCATGTACCTGTCTCAGCAGTGGAAGGAGTACTGTCACCTTGCTGTGACAAAGAATTTTTCTGATGGATGTGAAGTTACTAGGTGGATTTGAACATAATTACATCATTATTTGAATAATTGAAGATGTACCTGATACCTTCTGAAATACAACATATCATTGAAAATTACATTAGATGATAACAAATTGCACTTGCAGTAATAAAATCATGACTGCATTAGTAAAACCACACATAATTAATTCCATATTAAGGGAGTCGCTTGCTTTCCTAAAATATCATTTTCCCAGCTTGTACTGTTGTGAGTTTTTATGTCAATTATGTAAACTGATACCTTGCCCATGAAGATGAACCTGAAAAACAGTTTTGATGAATCCTTAGATTTAAGTTGTAGATACTGTGTTTCAGCGTTTCCAAGGGATGTGCTTAAAAAGTTGGAACACCTGAACTTTATTCAGTTTGCTGGTGCTGTCTGCTAAATGAAACAATTTGTTTCAGTGTCTTTTGAGATTTTGCAAAGCACTTTAAGTACAGGTATTAAAGTGATGCTGATTTGTTCTTTGTTGTTTCTGGCAGGCTGCAATTTGCAGATGCAGTCAACCTCTCTCAGGTTTCAGTGCCAGGTGCCTGGAAGATGAGCACATGTTGCAAGCCATCAGTAAAGCAAATCCTTCAAATCGCTACATGTATGTCATGGACACCAGGCCCAAGGTACGTACTTCTGGTGCTGCAGACAAGCCTCTCCTCCTGAATATTAGAGTGCAGGGGTACAATGTAATTCTGAAAAATTTGGAGCCAAGTAGGAGTCCACCATGAGCAAAAATGTTGTAAAGATAAAGTTAGGCCTCTCTGTTCAGGTGCTTTAATTACTTGCTTTCTTAAAGAAGTTGAACCTGTCCCAGTACTCAGCTAGAATTCTCTGAATATACTGCTACACTTTGAGAGGGGCATTTAAAAATATACTTAAATCATAGTTTAGAAGTGAACAGTTGAGTGGGATCCAGATAATTTTAACTGTTTGAAGTCAAATTCATTAAATGGTGAGCTGTGATGTGGTTTCTTTTGGAATGGGGGAGAGTATTATGTTCTGTGTAAATGATTTGTACAAACTGTCTCAGAAATGAAGAAGTAGAGGAAATTCTGTTTTGGCATTTTGAGGTCATCATAGAATGGCTTGAGTTAGAAGAAGTCTTAAACATCATCTCCAGCCTCTGAAGAGGTTCTTCAGAGCTCAATCCAATCTTCGAACACTTCGAGGATCCACAACTTCTCTAGGCAGTGTTTTCTAGTGCCTCACCATCATACTTCATCACTTTCTAATTAAACTGAATTATGTTATTTTATTAAGTTAAAGTATGTTACTATCTGTATTATAATGTGTGGCTAATTTTCACTCTTTAGATCCATTTTCATTTCAGTTAGTATTAATTTCACTCAAATGTCTGAACACAGGAGCTGAAAATGTTTGTGTCTTACTCTTTCCTTTGTAGGTGGGATGTTTGTAGTGTCTTTACTCAGAAATGTTTGGACACAAATAAAGGCTTATTAGTTAGGAATCTGGAGAAGGGAACGGGAATTACTAAATGCATTATTCAGACATGTCAGGTCTAAATATAGACTATTTTTTATATGTATATACTGTCCTTTTTTTATACTTCAGTGTTTTTAAGCTGATTTGCCACAAGCTGTATTAGAATCTGTTTATACTATGTGTTCTTTTGGGTTTCTTCCCAATGTATTCAATTGAAATTGCTTGACTTTTGTTTCTTAATTTGATTTTTTTTATTCCAATAATGTTTTTCAGTATTTTTATTTTCCTCTTTTTAGCTTAATGCAATGGCTAACAGAGCTGCTGGGAAGGGCTATGAGAACGAAGACAACTACTCAAACATTAGGTTCCAGTTTGTTGGCATTGAAAATATTCATGTAATGAGATCTAGCCTGCAAAAACTCCTGGAAGGTATGTTTTAACTGTACTAAAATAGTGTATTTGACAACAGGCAAGTGTTTTTCTGAAGTCTTTAATAATAGGTTACACAAACGGCATTGACATTTCTATGGTTATTCCAGCTCTGTGTTTAGTACCAGTTTGATGTGCTCTGTGGTAATGAATTACCTTAAACCTTGACCTTCAAACTGTAAACCCAACTGAATGGAGTTACTTTGAAGAAAATTGAATGGCACATATGTCTTCAGTGAGCTTTGTTAGTGTGTCAGAAAGACTGCCTTGTTTTCCAAGTGTGTGCCTGTTGATATATTTTCATTTACAGAATATCAGTTCTCCAAGGGGCACTTTGTTCCATGGAATTCACAGTGAGCATATGGTCTGTACAAAATTTCAGCTCTTTAACTTGGTGAGCCACTTGTGTGCTTGTAGATATTTGTAGAGAAGGGGGCAGGGGGAAACATGAGTCACTTCACCATACCACTGCCTGCCTCCTGGTGGTGAAAATGGAGAGGCAGAACTGTGTTCATAATTCTGTTAATATTTTTTTTAGGTAGACAGCTGAGAGAAAATTTAAGACATTTTGTGGATTCTGAGATTAGAATACAGTGGCAGAAGTGAGGCTTCCACACCTGACACACAATACATGTGTAAGTGCTTGGCTTCCAGAATTATGCAAGTATTTCCAGAGACAGAGAAGGTTTACACTTGTATGGAAGCCTGTTTTGGTGAAGACATGATGTTACATTGATCAAGAAATCTTACAGACCAGTGGTGTAATCTTTATTTTCATTGGTCCTGGATGTGCTGCTAACCTATTCTTCAGGCACTGTGCACAGAATCCTGCTGAGCTTTGATAATATGGATCTTTCTGGTTATTCCTGCCTGTGTTTTTCCTAAAGGAAAGATGAGAAGCATGATCCTGAGCTTGAGCTTTTAGATTTGTCATAATCCCCCTTTCTCTTACTAATACGTTCAATTCTAGGAAACTAGCTAATAAAACTTAATTGTTGTTTTAATTTTTTAAGAGGCTTGCTCCTGTGTAATAATGTCTGATGCAGAAGTGTGTGCATCACACAGTTAAACTTCACAGATTTCATATTCCTTCCATTTGAATTGGCATCCCACCAGCAATACTTACTAAATATGTGTCTGTATCTTTAAGGGTATGGAATATGTTTTAGTTTTTCCTTGTGTGGAGAATTGGTGTGTTTAAACACTGTTGAACAAAATAATGAGTAATCTCTATTTGTTTTCCACGTAAGTTTTTTTGGTAAATGAATACAGTGGTTTTACGTCTTTTCAGTCTGTATGATTCACTAGAGTTTTGCTGAATGCCACTTTAGAAGCATCTTCAGGGGTAGAAAGGACCCTTAAAATTTAGGGATGTCTGCAATAATTTACTCTTCAGCCCCTTGTAGAAATGTGCCGTCAGTGGAATGATCAGGAAGAAAATGCCATGAAAATGGTTCACAACTTAAAATGAGGAAAATGCCATTTAGCTTCTGTGTACTCACTTCTCCTGAATGTGCTGGACTGAATGTTCTCAAATCAGAGCGTGATACCAATGATGCTGTTTGTTCAAGCACCACTGTAACTGGGACTATCCTCAGTTGTTTGGGCTTTTTATAACAAACAACTGTTATTCATTGTTTGTTGTGTGTCCTGCTCCTTGGCTCTGTGTCTCTCTGCCTGATTTCCTTCAGAAACTAAAGATTCCACTGTCAAGCTGAATGTGAGACAAAATCCTTCCCAACATCCTTTTGTACATGGATGCACATGGAGCATGCTAGGGGGATTTACAGTGTAGTCTTCATTTTGGATTCAGCTGTTAATTAAATATCTTGCATGCAGTGATTCAAAACTTTTCTAAAATAGTTTTCTTCAGTGTGAACATGATGACTCTTATGGATGAGCAGACTACACCACTCATGGGAGAAACTTCACATAGACTAAATTTGTAGCTGTGACACTAAATACAAAGTTCATGTTTTATGTATTTAAATTACAATGTTATATAACAGAAAGGATTGATAAGCAAAAGGGTTTTGGGTATGTCAAGAGGGAGTTTCTGCAGAAAATGTTTGGGGAAAAGGCTCAGCAGATGTTGCAATCTGTTGCGTATATTTTGATGGTGGAAGTGTGTTAACTGAGGGAGTTTTGTGAGTTATATAGAGTTTTCTGTATAGGGCAAGGGATTATCTAGGTTTTTTTATTTGTTAAAAAAAAACCTGCCTGCAACCTGCTATGCTTCACTCTGCAAGTCTAGCCACCTCCTGAACTGCTGTCTGAGGCTTTTCTAGTAGTGTGAATAATGACAATCCAGCAAGGGAACATTGAGGTTTTGGGGCTCATGTGCACATAGGGCTTGTGTTTTTTATGGTAGGATCCATATAAGCAGAACTATCTTGGATCCTATTTATTGTGAAGTAGCTGAATTATCTGACTGGTACTGTAAATGGTACCATAAATCATGTTTTACCTTTTAAAAGACCATAAGGAAATGGAAAATAACTTTTTTTTCAGCATATAAGACTTAGACCAGTACCATTGCATTTGATTTAATCACCAGCTAGTATAAAAATGCCTGTGTTAATTCACAGAAATGGAAAGTAACTCCTGGGGCTCAACATATGTGTTCCTATCTATTGTATCCTATCTATTATGAGCCTTCATTTATAAAAATCTAGAAATCTAGCTAGAAAGGGGAATTACTAGTTGTGAAATATTTCTGACAAGTTGAAAATTCTGATCAAAAGCAGATTTTGACAGCAGTATCTGGGTGAAAACAAACTGAGGGCTAGAAGCCTGTTTATTTTCTAGCTGAAAAGCTTGTGCTGTAAATCATAAGTTACAGAATGTGTAGGTGTGCTGCCATGAAGAATACGTCTAGCCATGGCTTTGTCTGTCCAGTCTCTTCTCTGCAGATGTTTGAATTTCCTGATACTTGACTATTTTCAATTTCTTTCCTTTACCACAGAGTGGTGGACCTGTTTGTGTACTGTTGTGACTGATCAAGTGTATGGAACCACTGGTATAGAGAATGACTTGATCCCTTCAGCTTGCTCACATTCTCATCTATTTCCTCCATGTGCCAGATCTTTTGGAAGCAGAACTCTTGCCTAATGATGCCTTTAAAAGACAGGGGAAAGCTAGCTTGCTTTTACTTCTTTTACTGATATTTACAGACTAACCTTTAAAAGTAGGTCTTCTGTCCTGGGGTTTCTTGATGTTCTGTTACCTCATTGGGCTGTGGTTTGCTAGGTAGTTTTGTAGATGATGAAGATCTGTGGGGTTTAGAAAAGGTGCTGCAATACTTACTTGGAAGCCTGTCATAGTATTGATCAGCACCTGGCACTATGAATCTTCCTGAGCAGTGGGGAGTGTACCAACACTTGTTTGACTGAAAGCTGAGAAACATCTAGTGCAGGTACAGGAAAGCTCTTGGAGGCAGTGATTTGAGTTTATAGCCCTCACTACAGCAGGGGACTTGATTGAATATGAAGCTGCATCACAGAATGTTTTGGTAAATTTTGTTGATATGAAGCTGCATCACAGAATGTTTTGGTAAATTTTGTTCTCTGCTTTTGCTGCTGACTCACTTCCTTCCATGGCCAGAGATAAAGATGATTTTGCAACTGTTGTATTCCTACTGCTGATTTTCATCTACAGAACCTTTGCATTTTTATCTGGGGCCCAATGCTTTAGAATCATTAAATCATTTAGGTTGAAAAAGACTTTTAAGATCATCAAGTCTAGCTGTTAACTGTAGTGGAAAGTAGGCTTCCACTGTGGAAGAGGCAGGTATTTTTGTAGCTAGCAGCCTTGGGTGTCTTCTCTTAGAATTACACATAGCTGAAGTTATGTTAGCCAGCACTTTTTTTTTAATTCCAGAAGTTTGTCATGTTTGAATAGTAACTGTGTGAGTTACTATTCAAAATTGTACAAGAAACAGGTTATCTGTTTTACATGTGAATTGGTTCTGTGTGAGAACCTTTCATTCTACATCTGCATCTCTTGCTGCTACACTGCAAAGCATCTTTCCTTTAATTTGAGTTCTTCCTTGCTCCCTGAATTGCCATTATTGTTAGAGGATCCAAGTATATTAGGGAGGAATGGTAGAGATTAATCTGAAATGTAGTGTGTCAAGTGTGAAGGTAGACAAAATCTCAGTAGATTTAATTCAGCCCTGTGTTCTTGTACTGCACTTACTTTATTCTCCTGTGCAGGGTGGAGGTGACGAAACTCTGGCAGTGTGACTACTCTTGAACTGTGTATATTGTCTGGTTGCAGCTACTTTCCTAGTACTAATTAAGTATTTCCAACGAGGCTTTGACATTTGCTTTGCTTTCCATGGTGACAAGAGTAAGGCTTCCTGGTGGGGATAACCTGTGTATTTACCTGGAATGTTATTTTGTCAAAAAACCACAAAGATCTTACTCTTGCAGCTCATGGTTATATAGTTCTACAGAGCTGAATTCTGACTGGAGAACATTTTGTAGTACCCCTCCCTTAACCATTTGATTAGAAAGCTTTCTGGAAACCACCATTCAGCTTAGAATATAGGGGATACAACATGAAATGATTCTTCTTTCTGCATGGCAGGGTGTAGGTAGCTACAACTGCTTATGGCTTTTTAACTCTTGGTTTCTTTCAGTCAGTGGCACAAGGGGTTTGTCTGTCAATGACTTTTTGTCTGGTCTGGAGAATTCTGGATGGCTGCGTCACATCAAAGCTGTGTTGGATGCTGCTGTCTTCCTAGCCAAGGTAACTTGCATACTGCTTCTTTATTTGGTGGGAAGTTGACTTCCTCCAGAAAAATGATGCTTAATATTATTCAATGTGTAAAAATGTGCAGTTGACTTTTTTGGAGATAGGTGTTTAGTATATATATCAGTGCACTTAATATGATGGTTAAAATATTATGTGTTTCTTTATGGTTGGAGATGTTAAACATTCCAGCCAATGTTCTGGGATTTTATGAATGCTGTTTGCTCATCTTGTTAGGAGACAAGGGGATTCTTATGCTTTCTGGTTCTCTAGGTATTTTTGAAAAGTGTAACCAGTTTGCTGGTGGATGGAACAAACTATTATTTAGTGTACTCTGAAAAATTGAACTGGGGCAGTAATTGTAGAACAGCCAAGGTGGTTATTCTGACCTCATTTGGCAAGGAAATAGGATTCTGTGAATAATTCAGAGGAACAATTGCCTTTGCCAAGCACTTATGAAGCCAAGGGCTTGATCTGGTGGTAATGGGTAAAGAAAAAACCTGGATCTTTGTTTTTGCTACGTGAAATAACAAGGAGTTACCTCTGTTAAAGGTGGGCGATTGTCTTAATGATGACCCTCAAAAATGCCTGAGCCAACAGGAGCTGAAGCTAATGAGCATTTCCTAGGCCTTTACTTTTATGTAGCATAATGATGAACGAGTGGTATCTTTAATGATGAGTTCATGTAATTTTTTTTTTTTAATCTATACTCAGTAATGTGTAATCTAATTATTGTTAGGTTTTCTTGTAAATTTAGTTTCATAAGGGAGAGAGAGAGAACTGGGAACCCCTGTAGAGGTAAGTTCATGCAAATGTGGTAGTGGAATTTCTTTTCAAGGAGTTTTCTATACTTCTAAGGAGACAAGTTCCTACTTTCTGATCCTATTGAATCTTTTCCTCATAGTAAACATTTTTCTAGCTTTGTTAAATAAGATGGCATATGGTATGAGTTGAAAATAAATAGAGGTTTTTTAGTTTATTTACTTCTTTCTTTATTTATTTAGTTAGTTAGTTTTTTACTTCTGTCTGGAAAAGAAAATTGATTAAGAAACAACTCTGTTTTGCAGGCAATAGCAGTTGAGAGTGCAAGTGTATTGGTGCACTGTTCAGATGGCTGGGATAGGACTTCCCAAGTTTGTTCCCTTGGAGCTCTCTTGCTAGATTCCTATTACAGAACAATCAAAGGATTCATGGTAAGCAGACCATTGCAATGTTGAGTTGTTCCTTGGTAAAGAAAGGATGTAAAATGTTTGAGTGTGAAAGGGAGCAAGCATACTGTTTTGGTTTTTTTTAGTTAAAAGTGTAAAATGAGATTTGCAGTATATTGATAAATAATTCATACAGAAATATTTGCTACTTGAAGAAAATATTTAAAATCAAAAAAACTGAAATACAAATAGCAGATTGCTTTAGTCATCCTGCAGAAATGTTGCAATGGTTGCCTTTTGCATCCCAGCAAATCCCTTATCTATGACATAGAAGGATTCCAAAGTACTTATGTGAGGTAGCACACATCCTAAATTACAGCAGCTCTGTGCTACTGTAAAACAACATTTTTAAAATCTAAAAATGACAATTCCCCCAGTGATAGAAACTTAAAGATGTCTAAGCAATCTTTTTTTTTTCATCTTTTTATATAGAGAGAAGAATTTTGGTACAATTATTCCAAATTTTAGACTAGGAACATCAACAGTGTTCTGCAATGATAAGGCAAGGTGTTATGGGATAACATCTCAAGGATAGTACATAAAACTAATTCAGTGTATTGTTTAGAACAAACTGCCACAAGTATTACAAGCACTGAAAGTGTAGTTGAGGAAGAATTAGAATAGGGTTAATTTGTTGTGAACAGTGAGAATCTTTAGGGAAGTAATTTAATCTTTTTGGGTTTTGATTAATCCTTCCTTTCAGTTGAATTTCTGTCAATTTCAGTTGAAGGTACTGTGTTCTTTTTGGTGCTTGATAGTGTGACTGAAGTGATAAAACAAGATAGTGTTGATATGAACAAACTTACTGTTATGAATGTTAGGAAGAATATATTATTTGGTTTTATGTACATTATGACAGCCAGCATGCAGTACTAACATTTTTCTTCTTTGCCATAGAAAGTCAATAATCTACTAGTGAAGTCATGCAACATTTTTCTTAAAATTATCAGTTACCTGATTAGCAAGTTGCTTAACTTTTTTTACTAATTTTTACAAATGTATTTAGAGAATCTTATGAAAAGCTTCCAAGAAAATACAGAAGCTACAAAGTGATAAATAGTTGTTTTTACTGTAACTTACTCTACTCAGATTTACAGTATAATATATTGATAACTTGTGGGGTTAATACTGTAGGTGTAAGATTGAGTAATATTTTACATGAGATTTTGGTTTTTTTACCCTCTAGGTCTTGATAGAGAAAGACTGGATCTCCTTTGGGCACAAATTCTCTGACAGGTAGTTCACTCCTCTGATATAGTAAAGTGTATACAGCAAACTGAGCTAAGTATTCTTAAACAAAAGACAGCTTGTATATGTTGCATTTCTAGCCACACTGCACCAGTTCAGCAATGAGTAAGCTGTTTTCAGTAGACAAGGCACTTCTGCTGTCTACAGTGTATTGCAGTTTATACCTATTGGATAATTGATTTATATTGCAGACATAAATGTTAGTGCTACTGGTGCCTTGCTCGCAGAAGCTGATGACTGCAGCAAGGTCTGCACCAATGTATAGACAGTGCAAAACCAATGTAAAGCTACGTCCCAGCTATTTAGGCAATATGAAACACATAGTTTTGCTGTCTTTAAAGATAAGTTTGCATTTATGTTTACTTTGATGATGAAGTCACACCTACCTTTAGAAGTCCTGTATGTTAAGAGTTCTGTTTTTTCCCTTGATCTGCCTGTCATCAGCTATGACAATAGCCTTGCTGCTATTTACTGCTTATTAATTTGCTTGTAGCTGGTATACTCCATATGTTGACTGTGGCAGTATTAGACACAAAGGAACTTAACTGTCTTATGTTGCTATTTTGTACTTAATATAGATGTGTGATTACTTAAAAGTCAGAAAAACAGGTCAAATATAGACTTATTTCTATTCAAAAATTGCCCCAGTTCTTGAAGTTAGGCACTCAATTTCCAAATCAAAGGTAGCGTCAAATCAAGGTGCTGTCATTTAAAAACAATAGCAGCTAAGACTTTCTTGATTTCTAAAACCAGTTTCAGTCTGTTTGTGGAATCTTTTTCAGATGTTGTCAGTTGGATGGTGATCCAAAAGAGATCTCGCCAGTGTTCACCCAGTTTTTAGAAAGTGTGTGGAATCTGACTGAGCAGTTTCCACAAGCCTTTGAGTACAATGAAGCTTTCCTCCTTCAAATCCATGAACATGTCCATTCATGCCAGTTTGGTAACTTCCTTGGAAACTGTCAAAAAGAACGAGAAGAGTTAAAGTAAGCAGGCACATTGTAATGTGTCTTTTGTTTATTCTGGCAGACTAAGAACTTCCGTGAATCTTCTTCATTTTAGGCTCTGAGTAGAGGAAGGATTGGTAGTACTGAAACCTATGTTGAACTGCATCAGGGAACAAGGCTGAAGACAGCCTTTCTAATTCTGGTAGAAAATCACATCTTCTTTTTCATAGGGAAAGTTGAGGTTTTCCTGCTTGTCTGTGGTGGTTTTTTTTTTTGTTTTTTTTTTTTTTTCCCTCTAAAAGTAGGTAAGCTTAAGTTAGGAGGTATCATGTCATTCCTCTCCCATTCTCTTTTTAGGATACCTTAAAATTTTTACCTGTTCAAGACTACTCATTTAGAAGTATTAGTAAGATATCTTCAATGCATTTAGCTGGAAAATACCTGTGAAGTTTTTATCAGTTCCTCTTGCATTGTATTTTAAAAGTATTTGTTTCAAGTAGGCAAAACTTGCACACCATAAGCAGTTATCTTTTGCTTGTTTGCTTGCAGTCAAGTGTATTGACCTCTAACTCTTTTTGCTTTAAGACTAAAAGAGAAGACCTATTCCTTGTGGCCATTCCTTTTGGCTGAACAGAAGAAATATCAGAATCCTCTGTATAATCCGGATTTTTCTCCAGAACTAACGCTTTTGGAGCCTAACACAGTATCATTCAATTTTAAGTAAGTTTAAATAAGATATATTATCTTTTCTTCAGCTCTGTCATTGTCTCGCATACTTAAAGCTATCTGTTTTGTGCAGGTTTTGGAGAAATATGTATCATCAGTTTGATCGAAGTATGCATCCCAGGCAGTCTGTGTTCAACTTTATCATGAATACAAGTGAGCAAAATAAACAACTGGAGGAAGACATTAAAGAACTGGAAGCTGTAAGTATTACAAAATAAGTGTGTGCCCTTGTGACCTGTTCTTCAGATTATAGTTGTTACAGTGCAGCTGGTTTTCACCTGAATGTCACTGCTGTATGGCCTGTCACTTACTCTGTGTAATGGTGACTTGGACTTTCACTGCTTTCTTCTATGATGAGTGCTCTAAGGCACTCTTTATTCTGCTTTATTAATGAGCTCTGTTATGTAGAAGTGCTGCTATCAAAGCCTTACTGAAGGCAAGTTTCACAGAAACTTAGCCTACATTAAACTGTCTTGGATAACAAGGTATCCATGTAGCTACAGCTGTGCTGCTAAAGTAAGGAGACTGAAAATGTTTTATTTCTATTATAGCTACTAAAATGGAAAGAGTAAGTATTGTCCTTCTTTTAACTTCATATGCAGGTGCATGCTGTTGTAAGCCATCATAATTATGGGTCATGTACACTGTAATGTTTTTATGAAGACAGGGCTTAATCCAGAGATCAGATGTCTATCATTGACTTCTAGGTGCTGCAGTAAACAGCCAGGAAAGGCTGATTGGTACTTCTGTTACAGTCAGTTAAGGTGCTGAAACTTCAGAATAATGGCTTTTAAGGAATGCAGAAGTCTTCTGATTATCAGTTTTTATACGTGTGTGTGGACAGAAATGTTAACACAACTCCTGTATATTATGTTGGGGGGGGGGGGGGGGAAGTACAGCTTTTCTAGGAGGAAAGATTTTATTAAACTGATCCTACTGTAAAGTAATGGAATGCAGGTCACTTAATCTAATACTGTTTCAAATATTCATTTTATATTTTAAAAATTTTGTACAATTGAAGCAGCAAGGTGAAGAATACTCAAAAAGCAATCTAAAGAATAAGCAAGAGGGAAAGTAAAGTCTCAGCTTTGAATTTTCTAGAACCTCATTCCAAGATGTTAACTTCACCTGAGCCTACGTTTGTCACTTGAGAGATCATGAGATGTAGTTGTTTGAAATACTGATGTCGACTTTGCTACTGCTGTTTCCATCTATATAAAGTTGATGCCAAGAGACACCACTCTTCTGGATTTAGTCTCAGTTCTAATAAAATACAGACACATCAACAAACAAATCTGTTCAGTTAAGTAGTGCAACCTCACATTTACTGGGTGAGTGAGTTTGAATTAAAAATAAAACAAGCAAACAACCCAAACCATGTAACTGAAGAATCCCTTAATCCTAATCGTTCCTATTTTCTTGCTCAAGCTGGCAGGATACATCCTTTTCTCCTTTCCTGTGTTTTAGTTGACATTTTTTAGAGTATTCATGCATTTGAACAAACTCTATTGGCATGTTTTAGATCTAAAGGAAGAGTCTTTTAGAAGGCTTTTAGGAAATATAGAAGGGCTTTAGATATCAAGCTGCTTTGTCACTAAGAGACTCTTGGTCTTTAAGAAATTGCAGGATCCCTGCTTGCTGCAATACCAAGGTCTGTCTTCCTCTGCTTCTACTCCAGAAAGTATTTCCATCTTGATAGCAACCAAACAAGGGACAAGCCTGGAATAACCTGTCCTTCTCTAGGGATATTAATAGGCGTTCTTTGTCTTCTGCCCTTCTGCAAATTTTAAGCCAGCAGTGCTTGTAGCATCAGCTGTAAACTGTGGGGAAGAAATTAATAAGGAATGGCCTAATGTTTGTACTGTTACATATCTAAGCTAAGGTGTGTAACAGAGTTCTGCAGACATTGAGTTGGCCCAGCAAAAGAAAGGTACATTTCCTTTAAAATCACAGTATCATCAGTAAAGGGTCATGCCTGCTGTTAGTAACTGTTCATTGTATTTCAGAAATTAAAGCAGAGAAACGGGCGGTCAGATGCCGTCCTTGTGAAGGAACAGGAGCAGACGGCTCATCCTGCCCCCGTGGCACTGAAATCCCCTCCGTGCTTCCAGAAGGAGCAGCCGCCGATGCCAGTGAACGACGCCGTGCGAACCATAGAGGGCAGCAACACAGCAGACAATCGCTACAGCGAACTTGTGTCCGAGTTCTCCAAAGCTGAGCCTGCCGTTGTCAGCTTGGAGTACGGAGTGGCCAGGATGACCTGCTAATTGACATCTGGCATTGTGTTCTTCTAGACTGATTAAATGGAGAGATGGGTCATTTTCAGGATGGGTCTGTGCTGCATGACCAAAGCACGATTTGTATATCAGCAAGTTTTGTTAATGTAGACTAGAACAGCATGCTAGTTGTCAAGTGTTTGCTGTTCTTTTAAGGGGGGGAAAAAAGATGTAGTTGTCTTTTTGAAAGAAATAGGGGCATTTGGTAAGTAGTGGCTGAAAATCAAGGAATGTTATGTCTTTGGACTTAGGTCAGTTTGCACTAAATTGATTTAAATAGTAATACTACTTTGTTCAGTATAGGAAACCACAGGTGGTCTTTCACAAATTGATTTTATTTGGACAAGAAAACTTGAACTTTCTATTTTAGGAATTGAGGCTACATGTATATATCTCATATGAATACGTATTCCCTCGCTTAGTGTCACCCAGTACTAACTTTCAATGTATTAAGTGCCATGGAAAAGTATGACATATTTCAAATCATAAATAGTTGGCCTTAAAACTGACAGATCAATGATTTTGTCCTTTACTACTGCAGTCTACCTGGCTCTGTTTACATTGTATTTGCTCAAATTTTTATACCCTTAAAACAGGACTGAATATAAAGAATGAAGCATGCCTAAGCTGGCACAGCCTTTCAGCAAATAGCTATATGAATGTTAACTTATCACTTGAGACTGTTTTTCCTTCCTTTTGCTCTGTTGTTTAAAATATAATAGATTGACCTGATTTTCCTCTCTGGCAGCTCAGTATATTGAACATCATTAAAGCTGCAGGTTATCTGACCTTAAGTGTTTTGATTTGTGCCAAGTTATTTAGGTGTTACATGCCACATAAGAAACAAAAACTATCCAATAACTGAATAATCAAGTTCATTCAGATTGTTTACTGTGTTGTTCAAGGTGCAAGAATGCAAGCAAAACTTCTGGAAAAAGTTGTTCCCAAGTTAAAAAAAAAGTCACATGTCTGAAGCTAACGAGAAACTGAGTGCTTCCTAAGTGTTTTATTAGAAGAAAACTTTGGTTATTCGTGAAAACCCTTCTCATCTTGTAAAAACTTGTCCATCCTGTGCATATTTAAAGTAATTTTGGTATCTGGAGATTTCTATGTATTTGGAGACAGGACAAAAACTTCTTCTAGCAGGATGCAGTAGAGACCATGGAACATAAGAAAAAAAAAAGGAGAAATTTACAGTTTGTATGCTTAACTATGTAACTGTTATCTTCTGGTAAGGGAGAAGGTTTTTTGAAATTTGTCTCATGATAGATTTTCTGAGCAGGCAATAGAATTAGGAAGAAAAATGTTGGTGCCTGGTTCTTAGAGGTATGAATTATAACTTTGGGTATTAAGATCCCTAATTATGTTAGATTAATGCTACTGACCTTTTATGTCTTGATTTAAATAATTTTTGGTTTCAAATGAAAATAATTTCATTCTCATCCTAATCCCTGAAGTGTGTTTTGTCACAATTACTGGTGTGCACAATTTGACATAATTTGGCAGCATTTCCCTCTGCACCATATTGGATCTAGGACTCTTAGCAAGGCCAGTATAGGTCAAGATCAAGGTGCACTTGTGGAGCTGTCTGGGAGAAACCATCTGTGACTCTTATATTTGGCTATTAATTCACCCATTTCACTAATTTGATTTTTGAAACATAAGCATTTTTATTTTCAAAGATATAAGCATAGTGTCACATTTAAAATATATTATCCAATTACTTAAACACATCTAGAATGTCTCCACTACAGGTTTTGATACTTTCATGTTTGCACAAGTGGTGCCTTACAGGGTTGCAGGAAGAGAGATTTTTGTGCCTTGTTATTTATTGTCTTCCCTTCTCCCTCACTTTCTGTATTAAATTTGTTCTGTGGTTTTCTTTTGTAAAAACACCTTGTATATTAAGCTTGTATTATATCACAGTAGTGAAACAAAACTTATTGGTGACAATATAGGTGTTACCAATTTGTACTTGTTTTAATATTTAGCTGCTCTGGTGTGCCATGTACACTTTTCCTATTTATTGTTTAGAGTTTATAGACTCAAAAGATTATATTAAGCTTTTTTGCGAATATTGTATGTTGTTTTTACTTTAACAGCCATCTGAGTGCCCCTGTATATAAGGGTTTTGGCAAAAAGATATGTTCCCTTTCAGTACTGTTACTTGGAGTTTATTTCAGTCTTCAGGTCCTTTTTATTGGCAGAATTCGCTTCTTAGGGAAAGGAACTGGAATGTGTTTTTATTTTAAATCACGGTAAGCATGTTAAGTCACCTTTAAAATGCCATAAAACTACTCAGGCACTGAGCTTGTTTCTTGATCAAAAAATACAATACTTCCTGATCTGAAGTAAATATTTTACTTCAGTTAATATGAAAATAGAGTTTCATGTGGCTGTTTTGTAGAGCAGCCACTTTGTAAAGTTCAGGTAGCCCTGCCAGCTCAACCCCCAGGGTCACCACCACTGAGGAAAGTTCCTGCAGAGAGGCATCTGTCTTTCCTCATTTGCTGTTAGGCCTAAGCCAAAACTACCTAAAGTACATGGGACCTGTGGTGCAGTGAATAGATGGTAGTCAAGTGAGCTCCAACAGAAAGCTTGGCAGGATGGCAAGACTCAGCAGTGGGGCTATTCTGTGTCCTTCAAGAAGGATTTAAAAAAAAAAATCAAGCAAGTTGACTATAAAATTGTGACAGAAGCCTAGGAACAGAAAGAATTTTAATTGTAATTTCAGTGGATGAGCTTCATCATGACTGTGCTAGTCCAAGAGCAGTTACATACTGGAAGGCACCTCATACTGATCAAAATAATGTGCAGAACTCTCTCTTTCAGGCTGAGACATTAGTTTGTGGTCGGTATGCTCACCAGTTGATCGGGAATATAATGTCCCAGACAGAAAGTTGGTACATTTGATTCTGCTCCATAGGTTGCAAGACTTTGGCACCTGTGAGTTCTGTGCTTTGTCTTAAGGAAGTCTCCTTAGGTGAAGTTTTTGGGTTTCTACTTTCTGTGCTGCGCTTGATCTTTTTTCTTTTAATGAACCGAGCTGATAGTCTCACCTGAGAAAACTGATTTTACTTTTGTACTCTAGGCAATTTAAAATATTTATTTCATTAATACCAAAAGAGTTGGGCTTAGTTTTTGGGAGGCTTGTTAGTGTCATAAGGTATTCTTCAGTACAATTTTAAGTATCCAACTGTTCTATTTTGTAGAGCGACTGCCAGATCAACAGACTAAGAAATTAATTAGGCAACACTGAACTGAGCCTGTGCATTTTCTACACATGTCCAATTACTATTGACCTAAATCTAGGGCAGAAGCCTGAAGTCTGGAGAGTCCTTTTAGAGAACTGGAACAGCAGTCCTTCCACAAAACTCTACATCCCTGTGTGGAACAAATGCCCTGATAGAATGGTTTTGCAGAGGGAAAGCTAGCACAAATCAAACTGTGACAGTTTTATGTGTCTCCTCCTCAGGGTAAGCACAGTGGAGAATGCCTTGCTGGAAAAGCTGATGTGTTCTTCCTCTCTAGTTGCTGTTTTCCTGAGGCCTTTTGATAAAGTAACATATCAGCAAATCTCTGAGAACTTGCTCCTCAGATTCTGGTAAACTGAGCATAAAACTGGCTGCACGGTTGGGCTGAAGTGGGGCTGGGGTAGCTTGGTTTAACTACTGTCCTCTTAAGGAAGTGATATAAATAATATAAGGAAACTCAATGTTAAAATAGCACAGTGCACATGCTGTCAACATCTGTTCTTTAGAGTGCTGCACTGTTCTGGAGCAAGTGTGACTGGCATAAGGGCCTCTCGTAAGCATGATTGCTTTCTAGTTAGTTTAAAGATAATCTGATTTCAAGCTAGATCATCCCCCCAGTGGTATTTATAGATCTTTAGGTCAGAACCTAAAGGTTGCTCTTAAAACTCCTGTTTATTTGCTAATAGTTTTAAACCTGTGGCTGATCATAGGCTAAGTGTACTGGTTGTGAAATGTATATTAACTTTAGGATTAAATTCTTTAGATTGAAGTCTGCTTGGACTTGCTTTCACCATTTATGCCACACTTTCCTCCTAGTGTTGCTTATTGTGGTGCTTGACATCCTTCAGATGTAATGGGCTTCTTAATGCTCCGGATGTTTCAATAACCTGAGAGACTGGCTTTCTTCCACTGCTCTGAAGGCTCACATCAGCCTTAGTGAATGAACTCATGCTTGATGCAGCTAGCTTGACCTGCCTCCGTGTTAAATAACACTGAAAATCAGCACAGCATCATCCTTCAGTGGTGCAGCTTCTGTACGCCCAACAGGCTTAAGGAAAGGGATGTAGCTGGGGACCTGTGTCACAGCATGTAGCAAGGAACAGGACACTGCAGGGGTATGACTCATAAAGTAGAAGCAGTAAAGCTGTTTTGATGTCCAGCAGCAACTCAGGGACTTGAGGTGGAAGGTTAGAGGCATACTGTTTCTGAGATCAGTTTCCAGGTCCCAGAGAATTTAGTGACCTGGTCTGTTAAACATTTATTGCTGAGTAGTTCTGTACTGGCATAGAGGAGCAGAAAGTACATATGGATCTGTGTTTCTTAATCTACTGGCTTCACGTAATAAATGTCCTGATGGTGACGTTGAAATGGGAGCACAATATCTTGTTTATTCTTGTTTGTATTTTAACTCTTGAGGTCAGTTGCGTACTGTTTATAACTAAGTGGGATTATAGTGTTGGCACACACTGTTTTCCGTGTTAATGACAAGCACCTACACATCTTGTGCTTTGTATCTCTGCATATATTTCTGCTGAGTGCTTTTCTTGCAAGTAGGCAGCCTTGGTGAAGTCGCATGATGCTGCTCCACCAAGCATTCCTCATTACCTAGCACTACAGATTGCTTTCCTTGCTCTGTCTTACTATTGCTCTTCAGCCTTACAGTTTATCTTTACATCTGCCTGTTGACAATGTCCCTTGACAAGCATCTTTCCATCAAAGAAAATGGATTCAATTATTTCTGTCTCTCAGGGATTTTTACCCCTGAGCTAGTGAACTTGAAAAATAGTGCTTACTCTCCCGTCTGGGGCTTCTGAGTGCCTGTTGACTTCCACAATTGGTTTGGTTACGCATTTTAAATTCAGACATGGCTATTTTAAATAAAGAAATTAAAAACTTAGTCAAATAATAGCTGTGGCCAAGGGGAAGAGAATTTTTCATTGTAAAATATCTGGAAAGACTGGCTTTTTCACTAACATTTATTGCTCTATGTAATGCTGTCTGTAAGAGTCGTTTATCTGTGTGCTGGGGTCATGCTTGATGTATATTCCTGAAGAAACTTCAGCAAATGGAATTTTGTAACAAGTATTTTATTTGTGTTTTCAAAATCCATAAGGCTTAAAATAAAGTGATCTTAATATTGCCAATCTAACTGGACATTAAATATTTATAATAACATATATAAGTATTTCTAATAATTGTGTGTGAACATGAAAATTTTCATTTTATGGATGAATCATACCTGATACACTGTACAGAAATGAGTTGACCTATTTATTAAGTTCTTGAATGCTTCTGTAGCTTTTAGATACTGGAGACTGGCTCAGCTTTGTGTTACTGACTGTTGACTGCTGGCCTGTTAATTACAGGCACTGTTCTGATCTTAATTTAGGACTTAACTGTCAGGAGAGTATGGTATTTACTTATTGTTACCATTACTGCATACTTGATTATCCAGATAAGTGTTTTCAACGGCTACAATAAATTTGGTTAGGAAATTGGAGTGATTTTCTGAAAATGCCAGCTTCTCTTCTCAGTAACTTTTCCATTAACTATTAAGAAGTTTTCTTTAATTCTTAATTCTGAGTCTTCTTAGGGTCTATACAGCTGTATTCCTCATTTAGTAAAGATAGTACCATGACAAAAACTATTGCTAAAGCTCTCCTTAACTAGTACTTTCTACAGAGTGCTCAGGCTTCTTCCTACAGCTCATATTTACTTAAGCCACATCCAGCTTCATTGTGATCTGTGCTGAAAAAGTGTTTTTTGTGCATAGTACAGGTGGCAACTCATGCACTGGAGCTTTGGAGTGTGCATTTTCTAGCCAACATCATCTTTATTACAGAATGGGACCCTCCAGCTGTAGGTAAATGCAACTTCGAGGGCTCTTCTCAATCTGTTTTATTCAGTGGCTTCTTTTCAGGTAAGGCAGGCTGGGTGGTTAAATACACTGTGGGAGAATCTTGCTAGTACCATTAGGGGAAAATGCCAAAACTCCTGCATAAGTTGGAGCAGTATGATTTTAGCATATGCCACAGCAATGGTAACATCTGTCAGCTGGTTCTGTGACCAGTGGCACAGAACAAGAAGGGCATGAGCATGTTGATCCACATCTCCTGTGTGTGGATGCTGCTGGCTGTGGTGGAAGTGCTGGTCCTGGATGTGCTTACTCAACTGGGGGGAAAAGTTAAGCTTAACTTACTCCAAGGGTAACCAGGAGGCTGGGTGATTTATTTCACTGACTTAGTCCAGGCCGCATCCATTGCCTCACTTGTCTGTAACTGCAGCCTGCCGGAGTTCATGCATTACTCATAGAGTGCATGTTCGGACTGAGGGCTGACAACACGTATGAGAAATGGCTGCCTACTGTGCAGAATGATTCAAGTGAAGCAAGTGGGACATGAAAACTATATAAAGGTTAAACAGACATGGATATGTCATTCTTCATCTTTGTGGTGGCCACACTGGGCTGTGGGAGGAGGAAGGGCTGATAGGGCAGTGGCTTGAGGGCTTCAATGGTGGCTGAGTTAGTTCCAGAATTTGACAAAAGGTTGATTGATCCTAAAAATGCTGTCTGCTTTGTGTTTATTTTTCCATCCCTGAAGCTGCCCTGGGTAACACACTTAAGATGGTTGCTTTCTTACAAGAGTATGGCTTGGCAAAAGACAGGGCTGTTCTCTGAATATTCAGCAGTGGGGATGTCGTTCAGGTGTGTTCCTCAGCTCTGACACTGCTCAAGCCGAGTCCCTCTATGAAAGCACAAGAGTGCTGCAGCTTAGTGCTCTGAGATTCATGTGAGAATGCTTTAGAGGGGAAAATGCTGTCAGTGATTGGATACCTCTTTATCTTCTAATCCTACTTTAAGCTTTTAGTAAACTTGTTCTCAGTAGTATACTGGCGGAGGAAATGCTTCTCAATAAAATGAATGGTTTTTGCTGGGTTGCTGGACTTTGCATGTACACTGGCTTTCTGGTTTATCTGGTGACATGTCCCATTAGTCCACAATATATTCAAGAGATTAAAGTGTGTCTGCCAAGATAGAATAATAACTTTGATTACTTTTTCCTTGAATGTGATAAGAACAGCATGCTAGTAGGAAAAATGGTTCTAATTGGTATTATATCATTTATCTGAATGGCTTTTAAATGCTCATTGTGGGTACAGGAAATGTCAGAGGAGACTTACCTACAGCTATTATGACATATACTGAAAGGAATGGTTAGTGGATGAAAAAGGATTAATGTTTATGCATATGTTAATTCTACATTTAAGGAGGGGTTTGTTTTGAAAATGCTACTTCATAAGTGATTTAAATAATTATTTTAAATCAGAAGTGATGCAGTGTGAATGCATCAAGAATGATAGAGGTGCATGGGCAGTAGTCTCAAAAGAGATGCGTAAGAACTTTTAGTGCCTGGTGCTTTATCAAGACAGCTTTGTAAATACTAATCTAATGGTTCTTTCTAACATTATGATGAGTTGACTTTGAATGGTGAATGCATTTTGGGGCAGGAAAATGTAAATGGGGAACATGAAGCACAGCTTAATGTAATCATCGCTATGAATTTTGGGACTGCAGTGCAGAGGAGTGCACTGAGGTTTTGGTAGCTGTAAAAACATTTGAGGCTGAACTGCACTAATCCTCAGTTATTCCTTTGCTGCTGCTTTTATCCCATACCACACAGGTCCATCCAGGCTGCCAAAGGACAGCCTGGGAGAAGAGAGATAACTGATATCTGGCAATTTCCTGATACCAGCCAAGAAATAGAAAGGAGCGCTGCTTCCCAAGCAGAGATCATGTGGAGGAGATTGCATACCAAGAGTGAGTCATGTGGTTATCAGACAATGAATTTCTACTTGGACTGTTGCAGGAGAAGGGCTGGTCAGCTGCAGTGGGGCAGTAGGAAAAGGATTAGGGTTAGCAATAAGAACTACTTTAATTTATTGATATTTGAAGTATTGTAATGTAAAAAGCAATTGAGCTATTTATATTGCCCTAAAGCTGAGTTATATATAGCTCTAAGAGTTCAAATTCCTGGGTCTCTATTTGGCTTGTTCTATTTTAGGAAGAGAATCCATATGTAAAATTCAGCTTTGCTATCCTAAAGTTCTGCCAGAAGTTTATTTAAAGAGCAAACTTGGCAGAGACTGCTGTCTTATCTGCAGATTTGCATTGAGTCCTCTATGCTCTGTTGTGGTTAAGTGCTCTTATGGCTATTCAGTTTCTGGTGACTTTTACTATTCTCTTGCTTTTCCTTTCTCTGTCTATATTGAGTCAGACTCCAAGGCAAGTGGGGCTGGAGAGAGCTGTTCACATGTAGCTGCAGAGGTCAGCCAAGGGACAGTGGTTTACTATTGTGCTGCTCCTCTTGGTAGCAGCTATCCAAGTCAGCAAGGTGGAAAACCACCACTGGGGATTTCTAGCAACAATGCACTGCAGTGGGTCTGAGCTGCAGCACAGCACAGTAATTTGGTATTGGTATCTGCAGGTGTGCAGATTTCTTAATGGCCTGACCCCATTCTGAAAAGGACCATTAGGCAAGTGCTGCAAGAGCAGCACTTCTGAACAGCACTTGAGGATCTGAAGAGTGTGGTGCTCTTTCATTGCAAGGATTAGAGATGGCTGCTCTGATTTCCTGCAATTAAAAGGCGTTCTGAAGTTGTGCTTCTCATGCTCAGTCTGTGGCTTTGTAGGCTTATTAGTGTAAGAGATAATGGGGGTGCCTTTAGTGCTGGCTAAGCAGGCAGTGTGTGTGTGCTGAGTATGTGCTCTTTCCCTGGCAAGGTGGTGAAAATTGGTAATCATCACAGCCTAGAAGGAGCTAAGGACTCTCAGGTCTTACCAGGTCAAGGGAACTTGATTTTCTAGCAGCATTTGGGCCATTAAACACCATTAAACTACAAATACACCTCTGAGTGAGTGTCTACTGCTTCTAAATTAAGGAAAAGCTGCCCTCACAGCTCTCTGGTAGAGCTTGGGCTAAACTGAGTTTTTCACTTCAGATAACAAATTTTATTTGTATTTGGCCAGAAATTACAGTATGCTTTATAGAAGGAAAAAAAAAATGCAGCATGTTCCTGTGTCTGTTTAATAATTTTTCAATTAAATGTAGCAATTTAAAACTGGTGAAATTTTATGTAAAATATCTTTTTAATCCATATAGTTTCAAGAAAGGAAAAAACAAAATAGTGAAGATATCTTTTAGTTTAATTCTGAAAATAATACTGAGAATTTGGTGTAAATTTTTCATACTTGTCTTTTTAATGGATTCACATTCTCTGAAGTGGGTAAGTAAAGTTTCTCTGAAGACATTATCTTGAGCGCTGTGGCCTCGACATTTGCTAACCACAATATTTCTTCAATATTTTCCTAACTTTATAAGGAGTAGGATGTTTTCCTGCATGCAAGGAGTATTTCTAAGTGATCCATTGTCTTGAAGATGTTCCTAGTCAGATACTCTGTGGAGGCAGTGACTTGTTTTGGGTGAAGGAAATTATGTTTTCACAGTCTCTATATTTTTTCTAAATATTTTTTACTTTGTGGAACATTTGATTAATATCCATCAAATAGTGATGACGTACTCCACAATGCTTTAATTGCCCATTCTGGAGTGTTAGTCTTAAAATACACTGATGTTTAGGAGAGGGAGCTGTCAAGCCTTTGTACTACAGTTCATATTGATAAGCTAAGCAAAGCCTCGTTTCATTTTTAAACCCTCATGGAGGGTGAAGGGCTCAGCACAGAAATGCATTCATGACATCCTCATCCAGCTGCTTGCTCTGCTTTAAGGACCTTGACTCTGGACGTAAAGTTAAACAGAACCAGGGCAGGGGACTGGGGGAGAGAAGCAGCTTCTTCAGAAAAAGTCTATCAAAGCTAAATATACCTTGTTATTAGAACTTAAAATACCTGGAACTAGTCTTTATGGTGACTTGAAAATTGAAATATTAGCTGCTGTCAGTCTGGGTTTGAGAGGCAGCTCTCCGTGCTGTTTAGTTCCTTGTTTTTCCTGCCATCATAATGACAGCGTGGCTGGAGCCAAACATCCACTGCCAGCCTTGTCCAATGAGCTTTTATGTGCCATCTAGGCTGAGTTAGAGCTATGGAAAGAGCCTGAGGCTACTTACGTAATGCAGTTATGTTGCTGTGACATTATCATTTTCAGCTATAATTTGATTTATTGCTCCTTTAAGCATTATCCTTTTCCTCTCTGTACTACAAAGATAATAGCAACTGCCCACTTTCTTTCTGCCATTTTTTGTAGACATTGATACGTAGTTGGTTATGTTTCATCAGACTATTTAGTTGGAAAAATCTGGTTTTTGAAAAACAGATTTTACTTAACACTGAAAGCCACAAATACAGCAAGGAAAGACATCTGTATAACTTCCTAGGGAAGACGCTTACTAATTACTACTTTTATCAAGTCCTCTAAGACTACAAATAAGAACAAAAACCTGCAGAATAATGATGAGGTTGCTGAACAATTCATCAGTCCTGCAATTCTCAGTTGTTTCCAGAATAATACTTTTAGCTGGTTGGAAAAGTTGGGTTGAATGCAAGTGAATTTCATACAAGACCCTGAGCAAGCAAGTGATGTTAGGTAAGCTGTACAAATTATTTAAAAGTTGCCTCAAGAGATCCTAGCACTAATTTAATAAAACAGGAGCAATGCAGAAATACATGTCAAAGCTGTAAATCATGCACAAGCAATGGAGAGATGAAATTACTCTGCCCACTTCAGCCAGTATCCATGTAAATCATCAAAATCCTTGGGCACTCTTCCCCAGCAGACCTGAAGGAGGAATCACAAGCTGCTGGCTGGCGTGTACCCAGATGCCAGTGGCGCCCTGTGGGATTCATCCCCAGCTTTCTGTGCCCACTTCTGTGCAGACACGACCTCTGAGCTGACCACCCTTGGCTTCCTGCACAGAGCAACAGCTGCTTCTGGTGCACAGCTGCCCTGGGGATGGTGCACGCCTGAAATGGGTCACTGGAACCGCATGGTGCAAATGTCTCTTTCTGCCATTTCACTGCAGGGAGCCCTGGGTGACCCCCTCAGTCATGCCAAGTGAGGCACTGTGAGTCACATCCCTGCTGCTTTTACAGGTTAAAGGGCTGGAATTTGGAGTAGCTCAGAAACATGCCTGGGAAAGTAAGGGCTGATGGAGGAGCAAACTGCTTGGAGGTTCAACACTGCAGTGGTTATTGGATGGAGCACTTCCTGGCAGTGGCCTCCAGAGCAGCACCAGGGAGCATTGCAAGGCATCTTGTGCTGTTTGTGGGGAATTGGGGACTCACAGGATGCTATTTATAGACACCAGAGCCTGAAGTCTCATCCCACTTGTAGTAAAGCTTGGGCTGCAGCCCAGAGATAGGGTTTGCCTGGCTGGCGAGAGACACTGAAAAATAGGATTCAAAACACTGCTGTGAAGAGCAGGGAGCTGGTTAAAGAGACTGCCAGCAAGGGATGCTGGTGCTTGGTGAAAGGGGCAGGGAGGTCAGGTCCCAAATCCTCCCACTGCTCTGCTCCATTTTAGCTATTGATGTAGTGGTTAAGAGTTGCACATGGCAGGAGAGGCTCTAGTTCATTTTCTGACAAACCTGGGTGGGTTCAGGCAGACACCTCTCACTCATGGCTGTCCTGGCTCCTGGGCTGCATGCTGGGCCGAGCAGGGTTGCAGTACAGCAGAAACCCTGAGAGAGCATCCCCCTCTCATCTTTGGTCTTTCCTGGGGCCTCTCTGGGATGACTAAAGCTTGCCATGGAGCACCAGAGGGCTTTCTAGCCACCAGGGAAGCCAGGCTGGCCTCCAGATAACTAATCAAGATACACAAATTAAAGAGAAGGAAAGGGGTGTAAGAGGTAGTACAACTCTGTGTGTACTCAGATCTAAGATCACTGTAACCCTGGTCTTCATCTCCCTGGCCAAGTGCTCTGGGACTCCTTGGGGCTCAGAGCTTGCTGTGAGATCAGCTTGGAGAAGGCTTTGGACCAGAGTCCCTGTCCCAGGTAGGAAGATTTGAGCCTAATGGGCCAGAGGAGACTTTTAAATAGATGAGTCAGCTCTGAGAGGGGGAATGTTAGAAATGGTCTGGGCTGTAAGTAGGGTGCTGGGAAAGCCAGCCTAGAACTAAAAAGCAGGTTTCTGCAGAGCTTTGCAATGCTGAAAGGAGATGTACTTTGTGTGATTGAGCTGGGATGTCCCTAAGGAATATTGCTCTCCCCTACCCCTGTACTTCCCAAAGGGCTCACTGGTACTAGTGTCGGATCCTCCTTATTTCCAAGGTGTGTTCTGGATGTGTCATGGTATCATGGGCGTACCAAGGTCTGAGGATGAGAAGTGGCACCAATAGTTGAACACCTTTAAGTGGAAAAGAAAGTGGAAGAGCTGGGTCTGTAGTGCTGAATAGAGTGAGGTGCTCCTCACTGGGAATGAAGCCCCAGGTGTTGTGTAGAGGTGAAGCTTTTATTCCCTTGGACAAGAAGGAAATTCTACACTCTCTTCTCTCTGAAAATTCAGAGTTTGACACTCAATATATAAATTCCCATCAATTTGGTGGTCAGCAACTGTGCTGTGCAGTGAAGATATTAATTTGTTACCTCTTAGCTTTGGTCTCTCTGAAGGAGATTCACTTCAAGGTAAGTGGGAAATAATGTAGCAATTGCTACAGAAAGCAATATTTCCTTTCCATGTGGCAAGTCTAACAAAATAGATGGCATGAATTATGCAACTTGCTTTCACCAAGGCACCTTAGATGCTTCATAAATATTTCCATATGCCTGATTCTTTAGGTGGAACAAGCAAAAAACTTTGATTTTACCTTTGCTCTCTGGAAAAACACCTAATTGCTAACAAATACATGATAAAAAGAATGATATTTTATTTCTCTTAGAGACATTGTAATAATTTCCAGACAGTAATAAACCAAGATTTAATTCTCCAGCTTCTAAAATGATCTCATATGAGAGTAGGAAGATGGCTTCATAGTTAATGTGGAACTCTGAGGGATGTGAATTGAATGGCAGGGTCTGCTGCAGGCTATCTCTGACCTCAGATAAATAATTTAATCTCAGTGATACTCCTGTTTGCCTGTGGAAAACTATGATAATATCCTCTTTTCATCAGTCCTCCCTTTGGTTTGCTTGGATTGCAATCTATTCAGGTCAAAGATTTAGCCTTATCTTGTTTAATGGACCAATTTCACTGAGGGCCTTGAAGCTGGATCTACAGATAATTCTATTTTCTAATAGTGTTATCTGGAAAATATGTACAATTAATCTACGAATCCAGTAAAATCACACTGAATAACAATTCCTCCCAAAATTCTTAAAACTTCTATCAAATTGCTGAATGGCAATATTCTATCTAGATGGCTGGAACAACAGCATAAAGCTGCCATAGGAAAGTCCCCAGTGTTGGCACAGTCTGAATATTTTATGCTAAAGTGCTGTTCTTAATCTAAGATGGCTGGTATTTACATAATGTCATAAAAGCTTGTAAAGGAGAAAAAGTAAGTTCTGCAGAAGTCAGGCAGTAGCAATTCCCCTTATTACCAGTTGCAACACATCTATTGGGCAAGAAAAAGTGCTAAAGATAAGTATCAGTGAAAATGAAGACAGTAAATCTTTCTTTTCCATTAGCTTGTGAGGCAAAACTGAGGAGGAATATGAACAACATGCAAAATGAAAGTCTGGAGTGACTTGTTTGAATGTATTAGCTTTCCTCTGTAAAGAGAAGAATAGAAATTTTTCTAGAGACCTTGAGAAACTGGGATGTACAGAATTAAGCAATGGTTAATGAAGATGTGAATAACAAAAAACATTCCAGAAAGCTGTTCAGATAAATAACATCAAGGATCCAGATTTCTTTGCCTTTGGTGAAGCAGGTTCAAATGTCTGAATTCTGACTGCCCTGCTTATGGGAGCTGCCAGCTCCTCCTGATGGGCTGAGTCCTTCCCTCACCCATCAGCATGGCTTTAGCTGTCCCTCCTGGGTGGCACAGAGGAGCTGGGACAAGGCTGCAGGGTCTGTGTCCAAGTGCTTATGTCCAGGTGTTAGGTGACAGCATTTGAAACTCCTCTGGACTCCCTGGTAGACAATGGAGAGAAAGATGTTTCTAGGCAGCCATCCACGTATCCTGTTTTAGACCTCTAACTCTGGGTTTCTCTTGCCTGACCAGGGAGGATGAATCGTGTCTGAAATAACTTTTCTTCCCCTCTGTAGGGTAAGTGTGGCACTAGTGGATCCCCAGGGGCTAGGCCAGCTTCAGGCTTTTCTGCTGTGACAGAGAGGGCAGCACAAAGTCCACGTCCTGGCTGTGGCTTGGGCTGACACCCTCAGTAATTCCTTTGCTTTTCCTGCAGGGGCATCCCCAACCTGCCACTGCTGCCATGGCCTGGGACTCCCTGTCTGTTTGTGGGAAAGGCAAGGGGGGTCTCAGCTCTGGGGAACTGGGCTCAGTCCTGGACACTGTGAAAGCCCTGGTTTGGGTTTATATGGCAAATAAACCTTTATCTGTACTGGAAAGGTTTAGGCAGAAACACACACGGGGATGCAGGCTGAGACTTCATTGCTAGCTTTTTTCAGAATTCCTTCCTCATATAGTGAAAGAAAGGGGATTTAGGAATAAATTAATCAAAAAAAAAAAAAAAAAAGGAAGAAACCACAGAATATTCTGAGTTGGGAGGGACCCACAAGGATCATCAAGACTAACTCCAAAGTGCATGGCCCATACAGGGATCAAACCCACAACTTGGCATTATTAGCACCATGTTCTGAACAGCAGAGCTAATCTCATATAATGACTTATGGATAAACCTGCCCAGTCTCTGCTCTCCCTTCCTTTCAGATGTTGTCTATTTCTATGGCAATATACATTATAATAATGTCTAACCTTAAAATTCTTGCTTTATCACAGATAGAAGTGAGTGTTGCAGTCTTGCTGCCTTTTGACCACTTGCAAAAATTTCAGTTCCTCTATGATGGAGAGGTCCCAGTAGTGGCATGCTGGGCTGGAGGGGGTGTTTCTTAAAACCTTCACTGCTTTTAACAAGGACTACTGCCTCCTTGCTAGTGTAAGGACATGTCTGTGTGGGGAGAGTCACAAGAGAGGGGTCTAAGGCAGAGAGAACTTCAAAGTTTCAAACTGCACACTTCACTGAAATGTATAATTCAGTTATGAGAATTGTGTACAGATTCTTGTTGCATTGTATAATTTCTGTGGATGATCTCCTGTAGTTCTTCACTGAATGTCTTCATTATTTTTCTTAATTAAAAAACAAAAAAAACACCTGGTTTTGGTTCTCTCACTTTCCTAGAATTTGCCAACTGTTTGTAATTGGACTTACATATCATGTTCCCGTTTTTCTTGCTGGATGGAACATGCCTGAACTGGGAATGTGAACAATTATTGTTTCATGGTGTAAGATTTAATGGAAAAACACCCAAGTTCTTCATATGTGGCAATGTTTGTTGTGCCTAATGGCTATGGATAGCCTGTGGTCCTACAACTGATGTCCTGCTGCTCCCAGCACTAGTTTAATCATCTTAAACACTCTTGGTTACCCACAGTGGTTTGGAGAGGCTAAAACAGCACAGCTACAAAAACTGAGCCTTCTTAAGGAAAATAAACATGTACTTGACTAGCACTCTTCAATTTATGTGACAGCTAATATTTTTTCTACTTTGTTTCTTGTTTTTTTTCAAGAGCCAGAAACCTTACATTTTTCCCTGAATAGCCTCCAATTAATGCACCTTATATCTCTTCTTTATGTAGTATCTACACAGGATCTCTGTTTTTCATGTCAACAACTGAGTTTCTCATTCATGTCATGTATAAACACATGCAGCTTGAATCTCTGGTGTTTTCATCAGCAGCTTACGCTACACTGTGCCCTTTCCTAATATCCTTAATCTCGGCTTCTGGAAAATAAAATAGTGACCTACTTTATTTCCTGCCTTCAGAGGAAAAACAAAGTGCACGTGGTGGAGCAGCAGCTGCTGCTTCCTGACAGTGAGTGAAGAGCTGTAGTGCCCCTGATTCAGAGCTTTGCTAAACCATTCCTGTTCTCACATCCTCCTCTCCCTGCTTCTTGTGTATGGGCACTGGCTGCAGTCTTATCTCTGGTGCTCAGATGCCATCACTCAGGTCTGGACAAGCCAGAAGGGATTGCCTGCACATGAGGATGGGTTAATTACAGGAAAAGTGGACTCATGGGCTGCAGTCCCCTCTGTGCAGTGATGACTCCTGCTCACAAAGCTGGAAACATGCCCATGGCTCATGAATGTGTGCTGTGTATTGTGCTCCTGCTCTCTGACCTCTGCCTGTGCCACCAGTTACTTGGAAAACATGGGGAATGGGGACCATTGCACTGCTTTCACTTGGCAATATGGGGGGAGGGGGCCTCTTTCACGTGGTTTCCTCCCTCCCTTTCTGCAGTGGGTGATGGTGTCAGTGTTGACTCATCACCTGCTTGCTTCACAAACCTCTTCCAATGTCTCCAGAAGCTCCGGTGCTTCACTAGGCTGTCATACAGTGATGAGAGCTAGGCACCAAAATAGAAAATCAATAGTATGCAAGCAGTCTCCTCCCACACGTGCTTTTGAAAATCTCCCCCACAACCTTTTGCATCAACACTAACCAGATTTCACCTATAAATCTGCTGCACTTAATCTCTCTAAGTACCTCTCCAGCACTCGTCTCTCATCCCCAACTTAAGCTCCCTTATTGACAGATGCACACACACACACAAACAACTTATTTCCGCCCCCCCCCCCTCAATCCTCCATTGTTCAAAACCAATACAGGACAACAGCTCTGGCAAGGCTGTGTCTGTCCTGTTTGCATTCAAAGTAGTGACCAGTTCAAAATGGGAGGAGGGAGCTTTGCTCTGGCCTGGCTTTTGTGGAGCTCCTTGTGAGAGGCAGCCAGTCAACCCCTGGTCTCAAACTTGGGGACTTCTGTGCCCATCTCCAGGTTTCCTGCAAAGCCACAGCATATTATCTGCGCAATTGCACAGTAGTGGCTGGATGTTTTACTCTTGGCTGGCTTTAATGCTGTCTTCAAGTTACTGTTCTAAAACTGCCTGATGCAACATCAAAGCAGCAGCCCAGACAGAGCACATTCAGGCTGGGAGCTGGGGTGGAAAGAGGGAAACTTTGCAGCAGAGCAGTCATGCAGGCTGGTTTTACTTTTGTGTCAGTGGGAGTGAACGGCAGGCAGGAGACCTGCTGGTGGAAGAAATTTTATAGGTGGGAGCCTGGCTAGAGGGAAAATACAACTCATCTCAGAATGCTTGTTTGGGTTTATTTTGGGGTTTTTTTTTGGGTTTTTTTAACATATTGATTGGAACTATTGGAATATTTGGACTATGGCAACAGCATGAAGAGTTAACACAGTGTCTGAGATAAATGCATTGGCTTTTTCTTGTAGCAAAAAGAGATTACTAAGCTGAGAATTCTAACAAGAGCTAATCTCCATTTCAGATCTTGTTTAGGAGATTAATTATGGAATATTGTAGACCTAATTAAACATGAAATCAAGGGCAAATAGGCATACCTTTACACCAACTAAAAGAAATATCAAAATTCTGCTGAAACAGACTGAATTTCTTTACCTGAAAAGCAAGAAACTGCCACAGCCTCTTACAGCTCTCACATAGTTAAAAAAAAAATAACAAAAAGAAAAAAGGTCTTGATACATTAATTGACAAATTTTATATTGAAGAAAGACTAATGATGTTCTACAAGCACAATTGCAGTAAGTTTTGTAAATACTAGGTGGTCTCATGCTAATTATTTTCCACTTGCACAGCGTCATAAATTAAAGGAATCTAAATTAACATTAAAACATTATTTTACCATATTATTAATGTGTTGAATAGCTGGAGAAATAGAAACCTAATTACTAAAATGATGCACCTGTATTCTCCCACAAAACTGATGAAAGGAAAAGCAGTGTAAATTGAGTCTTGGCATTCAGCTGTTGTGTCAAGATTTAAGGAATTTATTTATAAACATACAAAAAACCCACAAAAAAACACCCACCCTGGAGGAATCACAAATTTAACTAATTGAGACAAATAATTCCAGGCTGCTCTTGTCAGCTGGCAGCTCCTGGGTTTGAGGGTTCATTTTTTGCTGAACTCTTGTGAATCCCCTGTAGTCTGTCCAAGTCTTTGTCACTTAGAAAAACTAGAAAGTCTGGTTTTTGGTTTTTTTTTTTTTTTTTTAATGAAATTGTCTGTAACAGACACATCAGTTTGACTCTCTGAATTCTACAGTTACTTGAATCACACATATCCATTGAATCAAGGTCCCCTTAAGCAAGGGAGGTACACAAATCAGTGAATTTGTGTTTGTCACACGTGAGCTGTTTCTTTTCAAAAGGCCTTGATGCCCTTCTCAGCACCAGAGAGTGCTTCTATGGCTGCCTGTGCGGTGAGGACATGGTGGTGCTGGTGGCTTTTCTGTGAGTATGTGGGCTGGCTTTGGCTGCAGACATCCTGCCTCCTCTCCTTTGAGTGGCCCCAGGCACTGGGACATGTCTCAGGATACAGCACTGCAGAGTGGACATTTTGGCCTCTTTGGCATTCCAGTCTCTCTGCTCTGTGTGCCTTTCATCAGGCCCAGCAAGAAGTCTAGTCAGACTTCTGTTGTACACCAGCTTGTTCTCCCCTGGCATTCATTTATTACTCCTGGCTTTTCCTTGCTCTTGTTTCTTTTTTATAACTGGCCCATTTTGGGCACTGTATTTTATCCTCTGCTCATGGAGGTGGTCCTCAAAAAGCCTTGTCCTTTCCTGTTTTTTCTTTACTGCCTCACAGCAATAAAGAACTGAATGTGTGTGCTGCTTTTGAGGACAAGAATATGAAGTATCTGTTTGAAAGTACTGTTGAACACAATGTCTCTCATCTGCATGCATGGGAAGAAAAGAAGAGAACAAATCACCTGTGTAACATTCCATCTTTGAAGGGTATCAAGGATAACTGCAACTCCATGGTGTATGTGTTTTCTCAAGGAATTTTTAAAGGACACGGCTGAGAAATGGCTGGAAATAAGTGATCAGAAACAGAAATCAGATTAAGGGGTTTTGCCTGGGACTTCTTGTGAAGTTCAGCCACTTCCCACACTGCCACATTCCTTTCTTGAGGGTCTTGCCCTTTAACAGTGGGAGGAAACTATGTGATGAAGATCTGGAAGGGCCAGAAGATCAGTGACTGGTGAGTGGAACTCACTCACACCATTAATGATGCCTTTGTGGTCAGACAGCCAAAAGGATGCCAGCCGGCTGGAATTTGGTTTATGGCAGGCAAGCCCAGCAACCATTCGGGCGTTAGAGAGAGCTCAAACAGCCTCAGTTCATGCAAAAATAGGTATATTTCTCAAATTTAATTCAGTTATAAAACTACTATCTTGGACAGATTTGTTTGCCCTTGCCTGGAAAGGACAAAAGAGAAAGGAATGCGTGTTTTTTCCTTCCTCTTATCTCTATGCAACACTGCCTGCAAATTTGGGGGTATTTCATTTCCTTGGTTTTCAGTCATGTATGGAAATGGGTGTGGAGCAAGGTTCTCAGTCACTTCCCACAGGACAAAGTAGCCTGAAGGGTCCTCTCCTCCAGCCATGCAGCAGGTGCCTCCTCTGTCCGGAAAGCAGCAGAGGATGGGCAGTGTCTGCAGCCAGGAGGTTCCTGTGTGACCATCTGTGCTTGCTCACTCCTCGTCTGCCCTACCAGGTCCCACCTGGGTCAGTTCCGGTGACGCAGCTCCGGAGCAGCCAGGTTTGGGGCTGACTTTCTGTTTCAGCACTCATGGCTGTTCCTGCCTTCCAAACAAGGTGTTGGACTGCTGGCTGCTCTGTCAGCCAATACTGCCTGCACTCCAGCAGTGTCTCCAGCTTTGCTTTTCTGCAGATTGCTTTTCAGTGCAGCTGATACTCTGACACCATCACAGAAACACCAGTGCTGGGATCTGCTGGTGCCTGGGATCTGCTCCTGGGCATTGCTTCCACATGTGTTAACCTCTGTGTCACGTACTGCAGCAGCCCAGGGTATTTCCCAGCTGATCTGGTCTGTGTTATACGTTAAAGACAGAAGACAAGGTCTGCATACTGGACTTTCTATATGGCATGGCCTTAAAATTTTTCTGTCCTCATCTCTTGCTGCTTTTTAAACTATTCTCCATTCCTTAGCCCAGCTGCTCTCTGGAGTGTGGGGCTTTATCCACTCACATGGACCAGCCCCAGCATGCACCAGCTCCTTCTGCTTTACAAGATGTCAGGAGAGATTACTGTCCACCCTAGGTTTCAATAAAGTTATTTCCATATTTATGGCAAAAGAAAAAAAAATCACAGAATCACAGAGTCAAAGAATAAGCTGAGTTGGAAGGGGCCCACAAGAAGCATCAAATCAACTCCTGGCCCTGCACAGCCATTTGTATTTTGATAACAGTGATCCACGATACACTTTGCGTTCCAGAGGAACCACAGAAGGAACTTCAAAAGTCTGCAGTTCCATGGTGCAAAACCTCAAGAAATGTGCTCAAAACTAAAACTGTTTCACAAACATATGAGCTCCCATTTGTCCAGCTGAACGAGGACTAGGGGAAAGTGCAAATTTATTTTTTTTTTTAAATCCTGCTAAAGCTATTTTTGTCTTGATAGGACTGTAATCCATATATGCTGCAATGCTGGTTACTAATTAAATCATTCTGAGACTTAGAAATGCAGATAAAGCAAGAAGGGATTAAACTGGTAGTTTTAGTATCTTTAGGGAATTCCCAGTTGAATTTTACAGAAAACTGCTTAAATGAGCACAGGGACAGAAAAAAAAAACTTTTTGACAATTACTGTCTACTGTATGGAGCCTGTAGATCTCTAATAGTGATGTCTTTGCACACATTAAGAGAAAAAAGGTTGTGATGCATAAGAGGTCAATGCCTTCTACAATTCAGTTTCTTTATGGGCGAGACAAACCTATTCTTCATCCTTGTTACCGACAGACAGTATCAGCGTGGGCTGAAGATCCAAACTTGATGAGTGTGAGGTGTATCACACATGGCCTGGGAGCTCCTGGAGGCATTGTGTGTAACTTGGGCACATTGTGCCTTACTAGGAAGGATGCACTTGGCATTGCCCTCCATGCTGTCCACAGCTCTCCTCTTCCCATGACTGCTTTCCCAGGAGGTACTCCTCTCCCCTTGGAGAGGTCTGAGGAGCTGGAATTAGAAGCTTTCTCTTCTCCTGCCATCCTCATGAGACCTATGGGAAAGGGAAATCCTCTTCTGGCTCTGTGTGAACCTCCAACCCCATATTTCCCTAACTCTGTGTAAGAGTGATCTCCTTGCTGTTCCTCAGGTGTCCCCAGACCCAGGGAATGGGAGCCGCAAGGAACCAGGATTTTGGGAATCAACTCCTTACTGGCCCCAGGGCTGGCTCCAGTGCATCCAGCTGCCCTCTCCAGCATCCTCACACTTAAACCTGGAGCCTGCCTCACTACTCTGCTTGGTCTTTGGCTCAGGTTTTGCAGTGTCTGGCTGAGCTCTAAATCCAGTCAGCCGCTATTCTTGCATTACAACTTTGATTTTTGGTACTTTAATTTAGCTGTGTAATAAGATGCTTAAATGCAACTGTAGATGCTCAGGTTATGGTTTATACAATGTCTAGATCTGTACTTCTCACTTGGAAAGGTGTTCATGCAAATTACTGGCAAGTGCAGCTTTTGACATCTCTGATAGTGTTGCCTTACACAGCCAGGACCCCGGGATTCTGCTTGATCCTGGTGTTACAGCTGTGGCATAAAAATAGCTAACCACACTTTGGAGCCCCGCTGTTCTCACTTAGCCCAGTAGTCTGATTGTCCAGCGAAGGCTTATAGCAGGAAACCCCCAGTAAAGAGCAACACACTGGACAGAGATTTGTAGTGGCATGTTGTAGTACTCTCTCTTTCAAAAAAAGAGAGAGAAAAACATGTTACCAGTGTGAAATGAAGGTGGGTAAAAGTGTTTCATTATTGCTTCCTGCCATTTTAGGAGTGTTCTGTATTGCTCTTTTCAATTGTTATTAAGTGTAAAAGTAACACAACCAACTATGCACACTGTATTACAAGATAATAATTTATCATCTGATGCTACTTAGAACTTTCAAGGACCTTTTGAGAATACTATACTCTCTTAACTGGTAGCAGGTTAATGTACTTCCTTCGTGGAAATGACTTTTCACTTTTGATGTTAAAAGAAAGTTCTCTGAAAATCTTTCTCCTGTCCTAGAAGCAAATTATTTGCAATGCTTTAATATAATTGAACATCCATAAAGCTCAGTGTATGAAAAAAAAAGACTCATTAAAAAAATTATTGATATTATAAATTATTAATAGAAAAGCATAATTCCCTTTAAATGTTTTGCCATATTTGAAGTGCAAAAGGCAAGTCAAGTGATGGAATCACACCAAATTTACATTAGGACTCCAAGGCAAGTCAAATGCTGGAATCACACCAAATTTACATTAGGGCTCCGTGATACTGTGATCTGTTCATTATTATTATTATTTTATATGCCTTCTTATCACTAAGTGCTTTCCAATTGTTTAGTAAGGGAGCTAATTGGTGTTATTTGGTCTTTTTCTTACCCTTTCCCTTTCATTGGTGCTGCTGAGTATTTTGGTAGGGTTGATTTTCTTTAGGATACACAAACCTATTTATATTGGCTTAAACAGACAGAGAAGGTTTAACTCGTATTTGGGACTGAGAGGAGAAAGGCTGAATGTCTCCAGTTCCTGTGACACTCTGTTCCCAGAGCAAACAGACTCAGTGATTTCCAAGGACACTGAGTTGAGCCCTTTCTGAGAGCAGCATTTGGGTCAGCATAGTTAGCTGCATTTGGGTCAGCCTCTAACAATTAACCAGCTCAAACCCTCCTGCCTCTGGGAGATAGCATCCCACCTCTGCAGCTAAAATCTTCCCAGAGAACTGAAGGAGCACAGATTTAAGCCGATTCACAACAGCTTTAATTAAACCTCAGTTAAACTGGTTCACATTT
Organism: Vidua macroura; assembly: GCF_024509145.1. Taxonomy (NCBI): domain Eukaryota; kingdom Metazoa; phylum Chordata; class Aves; order Passeriformes; family Viduidae; genus Vidua; species Vidua macroura. The sequence goes on along the minus strand of NC_071572.1, from coordinate 91,556,325 downwards.
AAATATCCAGGAGATACATGCACTATCCACACTTAATTACCGCAGCACAGCCTAATGCCCCCTCTGTGCCCACGGGTGGGCTCATGCTCGGGGGCTTTTGGGGAGGACTGCGGGATGCACAGTTCTGCTAGGCTGCTCCAGCCCCCCACTCCCAGCTTCACTTGCCCACCACTCCCGAGCCCTCTCTACCCCCTCCCCACACCCTGGTGAGCCCGGTTGCCCCGGGCGAGCAGCTGCAGAGCGTAGGGAAGGCGGGCGGGGAGCCCAGGGCCACCCCAGCACGCCACTGCCCTGCTGCTGAGGAGAAGCTGCTTTTATGGGCACAGGAGTGGTGGAGGCTGGCGGTGCCCGGCACTGCCTGCAGCCATATGGCTGCTCCAGGGGCTTCCTGGCACAGCCCCCAGCAAATCCTCTTAGCTCAGCTTCACCCTCTTTCTTGCCTCTTTGATGTGGATCTTGCCTTGGTCCCTGCTCCAGTCCCAATTCCCACTGCAAGCTCTCATGGTCAGACTGTGGTTGTGTCCCCGGCACTCTCATGGCCTAACCACAGCTCAAGGATGGGACATTGAAGTTGTATCTGCTCTCTGCACAGAGTTCTGTCTGGTAGTGAGACACCAGGCACAAAAGAGCCTGCATTCGTGCCTCTAAACCATCTTGCCCCTCAGACCCAGTGGCTGTATTCAAACTACCTTGCCTGCTGTTCTGGTGGCTGTCATGGGCAACTAACTGAGATGTACAAGCCCAAGGAGAGCAAGAAGTGTATTCTCTGATGAGGAGCACTGCCTGGCAGCAAAGGCCAGGAATGAAGAACTTAAATTTCCTGCTAATTCTCTGCTTTGATACCTTGCTAAGTTATCTGTTTGTCTCCCTGTGTCACAAGCAGGCACTAAACACAAACCTACGTTCCTAAAGCTGTTACGAGGACTCTCGTTGAAAATTTTATCAAGAAAGTGAAAAGCAGTGATTAAAATGTTCTTATATAGAGTGGAAGTAGGTATAGAGCGTTACGTATCAGGAAGGGTGCGTTCACATTAGCAACAGGCCATTGCAATTTATTCTGTTCCTCACAATCTAGGTAAGAAAAAATGCCTTCTGACCTCTTTTTCAGTTTTGAAACAGCATAATAGAAAAACATCTGCTAAAGCTAATGACTGCGTTTGCATAGATTACATGTGACAATCCAGCACACAACAGGGTGCCCTGCCATGCAGACAACAAGCCACAAGGGTGATGCACTTCTTTGGCATTTGTTGCCATTAAGTCAGCTACACTTCTACAATAATAGCGTCAGCTACTTTCCAGGAGGGCTTTGGCTAACAGTGCCAGAGAAAATTACTGGCTCCCTCTTGCTTTCCAAGATGAAAGGTGTAGGGCTCTCTCCTGCCAAGTGTGGAGGAGCAGTGGAGGAGGGGAAACAGCTTTCATGGAGGCACCCAGCAAAACCCCTTGGCTCTGGAGTGGTGGGGGAAGCCCAGCTGTGCTGGGCTCAGGCTGAGGGAGGCTGAGCCCTGGTGCCCAGCAGCAGGGGCACGGGAAGAGCTGGCATCTGCCATGGGGCAGCATGGCTGGATGCCATCAAGAGTTGGAGGGGAAAAAATGGCTCCTTTGTGTTTTCAGCACAGTGGTTGAGTTTTATGGCATCGCTTTGTTATTCTTGCAGCATTGGCTATGAACAAATAAAAGACAACAATTTATATCCTAAGGCAAACTGGCTCTGATACGGTGCTATTCCTTTTTGCTTTGCTTAATTGGGCTAACAGAAAAAGACAACAGCTGCAATGGTGGGAATGCAAAATGCCTTTGCTTGTCCTGGTTTTGACAGCAATCAGCCTGACAAGGGACTATCAATTGATCTAAGATAAATGTTAGTGAAGGATGCAGATTGTTGTCTGTTTATCCCCTTTACTATTTCACAGATACAAGTACAGATAAAAAAACTAATACCAAGAGTTACTTTGAGAGTCAGAAAACTGTTAGGCATGTTTAAGATCAGCGTGAAAAGGAGAGGAATCTCTCTGAAAAAAATGTTCTGGGACTTCTGTGTATTTAGAGGAAGTCAAAAGAGAGACAGGCCACAGTCGTGTGTTTTCGAAAAAAATCAGGTCATTTTCTCCAGTTTGTTTCTTCCAGGTCTGCAGATCCAACAGCCACCGGATGCTTCCTTCTGTCCTGGTAATCCATGAGTTCAGGCAAGGCTCTGTGACCACCTGTCAGCCTATTTTTGTGAATCTCCATGGAAAAACTCCACAAAAATGAGTGGATGATCTTGACTGTCCCATTTGATAGATACAACACCTTTTAGATTGGTGCATAATTTTTCCATTGGGTTTTGCTGGAAGCAGGCGATGATATGCCCTGGCTAGGAATCAAGAAAAATGGGCTTTTCCCAATCAGCCAGAGATAGTGGGCAAATTGGTGCTACTGGCTTCCAGTTTGCTTGCCCCTGGCCCTGATCCAGGACTGTGGATCAGGGTGGGAGTTTTGCAGTTACCATCCTTGGTAGATGCTGAATCCAGCTATTGTGTGTGGAAACACCACTGAGGAGAGACTTTCACCATGAAAGAGGCTGGTGAAGACTTGCTTTGCCTACCAGGTACCCTACCGGCCAACTCAGAGGGCCTAATCCTGTGTTTCTTACATGGTCCTTGTTCAAACAGTACTTCTCTGGAAACGTGTTTTGTCCGAGCAAAAAAAAAAAAGGAGTAGGAGTGGAAGCCCCAGTGATTATTCCTCTTGGTACAAATCTATTCTTAAACTGCACTGTACTCCTTAGATATTTCAGTAAAACTGTCATAAATCAACACCCACTGCTTCGTTTTTCTTAGTGGTGAAAAAAAAAAAAGCAAAAAGAGACAACCAAAAAGCCGTCCTTTAGCTGACATTCAGTTAGAATTGATCGAGCGATCTGCTGTCAAAGCAGCAGCACTTGTCAAAAATAGCCCCATGGAAAAAAACCTCTGGTGTTATTTGTGTTGCGTGTCCCACACGATGCTCCTTGGGGAGAGCAGCGTGTCAGGGGTCGACACCGAAACGGGATCAGTGGAAGCGCTGGTGCGAAATTATCCGTGTGCTGCTCCATGAGCCACCAGCAGCCCCGCCACTGCCTCCTGCTAACGAGCTCACCGACATGCAGCAAGCTTCTAGAAGGAACAAGCGGGGTCAGATTTCTTTAGAAACCCTCACAGCTCTGAGGGACCAACACAACCAAAATCCAGGCTGCACCAAGCCTTCCTCATGGGGTAACCTTCACCAGAGTCCCAGTCCTGCAAACCCACGACCATCTTAGTAGCTCCTCCAGGGCAAGGAGAAGGCACATGTGCCATGTGCATATACATTGAGCAATGCACATGCTTGCTTTAGAGATGATGGAAAGTGTTTTATTTCTGTGTAACAATGTTTTTCCCAAACAGAAAATCTGAAAACTGGAAAATGTTGCTTGATATTTTTGGGAAAGTGAGGAAATAACTTAAACACCACAAATATCAAAACACTTAGAGACAGGCTGGTTTGAGCAAACCTAGATGTTTTTATCTGAACATTTAACTCGAGCTCAGAGTTTGTTTTTTTTTACCCCATCCACCCATAAGCTGGCCTGTAAAACATGTCAAATAAACTGCATCCTAAGAATACCTGCCTTTTGCCACATTAAAGAAAGGGGATTTAAGCTAACTGAGATGCAGCTGTTTACTCTGCAGCTGAAAGCATGGGGATACAAAACGTACCTTTTGGTTTGAGACAGTGATTCCTACAGGTTTGCAAGGCACAACCTGATTTTGTGTGGCATCTTATAGCCAACCCTTTTGGAAGTTTCCGAGGTATACCCTGTATCAAATGCAAAACACATAGTGTGTATCTGTATACAGGAGTATTTGCAGTTTTGGGGCTCCTAAAAAAATCCTGACAGGGTATTTTATCGTTAGCTTTGAAAATCTGTCATAATAAAAATCACAATTCTTTCTCTCCTTTCCCACCATGTCCCAAGACACAGATTTGGTCCCAAAGCTTTTCAGTAATTCCCTTGCAGCCTGTGTGTTTCACATGTGCTCAGGTGCCTTTTTCCTCTTTCACATTTGGCCTCTGAGTCCTTCCATCTGAGCCCAAAGACTTCCACATTTTACTGTGGTGCTGGTACCCAGCTGCTCTGACCCATGTTCTGCCCAGGGCCTGGTTGCTTTATACAAAGTGAAATGAGGGGAGAGGAGGAAAGCGGAATAGAGCATTCCTGAAATCAAACCACTTGTGAATCCATCAATAATTGTAATGGAAGGTCTTTTAAAAAATTTATCTGGGCCAGCTGAATCTCACAAAAGCCTTGTTAACTAATTGGGTAAGTAATTCTTACTTTAAAAAAAAAATCACATCTATCTGGACATCCTATTTAGTGAGGCTGAATCTTTAATTAAGGTCCCAATTCTGACTTTTACACCTGCTGACACTAATCAGAAGTATTTCTGCTGAAGTCAATGGAAAGGTTAGAGATCGTACAAAGGTAAGAAAAAACCTCAGGCATCCTCAATGTGATTAAAGTTTTCTAAATGCTTACCTCTCAATACAAGTGTCTTAGCAGAACTGTTCTTCAAAAATCATGCTCAGCTGCAACTCAACTGCTTGAAAAACATATTCTGACCCATGGTCTCCCTAATCTGCTTACACTCCTGTTTGAGCTTTTAATTAAAGATAGTGGGGAAGACCCACCCCTCCTGTGGTACTGTTGTCTGTCAGGTCTGCTGAGTCTGCACAGCCAAGATTTTATTTTCATTTATTTTTGAAGCAGAAAAACTTAACTAGCTGAATTAAAAATAAAATTTAAGTTTTTATTATGACTCAGATACTGCAAACATCCAAAGAAAAATGGCACCATGTCCATCTAAAAAAAAATATTTATGTGATTTTTTTAACCTTCCTCATTTCAGTTCAGTCCAGTATATGGAAGAAAATAAACTTGAAACATTTCCAGTAATTACAGTGCAAGTAAATCTGGGATTGGACTGGGTTAATTCTTAGAGGTTCTAGTTATACTGTTCCAGCAGGATTAAAAGGTTTTGTGTTTTTAATGCAGAGGGCTAGGGCACTAACATATTATTAATTAGAAGTAAATCTGTCCCTTGGGGAACTACATGCACTGCCTTCATTTTTAATTTGTATTTAGCTTTAAGACAAATGATGGGTATTTCCCCTCCTTCAGTTTCTCCTTTTTTTCCATATTTCGCTGTAATCCTTTTGTTTTGCATTGGGAAGAACAGTTGGATAACACAGAGACAGTGTGCAGAGAATTGATTTTTTTCAATCTGTTGACTGAACTGGAAAACATTAAATAATTTTCTTTGAGGTCTAATCATGTTTTGCTTCATTTTGTGCGGGTTACTATTATTTTCCTATTTTGCTCTTTAAAACAGCAAAATATAAGCAATTTATACACAAATGTTGTCTTGACAACAAAAACTCTACAAAAATCTTGGATGAGCTACTGTATCCTCATCCTTTCTCATTTCAGATGTTTAACTTGATTTCAGAAACCGCATGATTGTTTTGTTCAACCTGAACATCCATTTTTTGCTGACCTTTTCTTTTCTCTCTGAAGTTGCACCCAGAAGGGATGTTGGGGCTGAGGGACAATAATAAAAGAAAACCCACAGTGGCCACAGGACTCCTTTCACGGGCAGAGAAGTTGTTGGCCTTTGCTGCAAGGATATTCCCAGTGAGGACAAGTATTCTTTCTCATTAAGTCCTCACTAGGAGGTCTCAGGTCTGACACACAGTCTGCCAGGCTCATGAAATGAAACTTCTTCCTATTTTGGCTAGACTGGGACAGTGTTTAAACATGTGAAAAGTTCGTGGCTGTTTTCTTCTTTCCTCCACATTTATGCTGTGGAAGGGCATGGTTGTTACTTGTTCAAGATTCTCTACCCTGGCTCTTGTTTGGTGTGGTTTCTCGGAGATTTAGAGGACGTTCTGGTTTACTTAAGTTACACAGCTTTGCATCGGGCACTTTCAAATTCTATAAATTCGTGGAGTTTAGACGTAGTTTTCTGAAAATAGAGTCCAGGTCTCTATTTTGAGAAACAGGTCTTGTTCTGCTCACTGAACACTTCTCAGTACTGCAGCTCTTCAGCCAATAAAACACAGTAATGACAGTGTATTATCTCCCTGGAGACTGGAGATATACTGTACAGGGACATGCACATCTCCTAGTCATGATGAACTTTGCTATCTGTACATTGCACTGGTACCAGATTTTGCTGGTGACAGTTTTCCATGTGTTATTCAGGCATTTTCTGGTGAGCCTGTGCCTCTGTGGAGATGACAGTCTGATAGAGTTTCCTCACTTTATCCTTCATCTTCCTCTAGTCTTCTCTTTAGTCTTCCTTTCATATATTGCATTTTTTAGGTTCCCTTAGGAACTTTTCCCCTGACACATCCCCAGATTTGAGCTGCCTGTGAGCAAGAGTCAGCCAGGCTCTGGTCATGCTGAACTGCACACCTCTGGTCTTTATGTCTCTGCAGCTGAGGAAAGTTTGGTTTGAAGAAAGGATATGGGAAAATGGTCTGGCCTTGGAAAATGGAGGTAGGAGTAACAAAGCAAATGGTCCTGGAGTAGTGTTAGCTGCTGCTGAATGGGCTGGAGAGGGAGGAAGGAAATATGTATTAGAAGATATTGATCCATTGGGACACAAATGCAAACAAGTGGCAAATGTTAGAAATCCAGACACTTTCCCCCTTGACCTGTATGAGCAGCCACTTGCCACTGATACGTATTACAGCAAGAATGCTCACATGGAAAATAAGAGGGATTCTTCAATTTCCCATTTCTTTTTCTGAATTTTTTTGCTGGTTTTAACTGTCCTCTTTTTGTAGTCCCAGTGGCTCCCTAAGCAGATTTTAAGGTATCAATAGAGATCTGACACTACTTATGTCTCTCTTAATGAGCCCGTTGATTTAGTAATGCAGCAAAGAGCATCTCTCCCATTTCCTGGTACTGTAGTGCACTGAAGAGTTTAACTGTGCAGTAGCACACCTAATCATGTAAAAACAAAATGCTGTGTTCAAAGTAACTTTTCAGGTAGTGGGCCTCTTTTCCCTATGGACACATTATTACTCTGGGCCTCCCTGCACTCATCCTTTAATTCTAGATCCTGGCAAGGTAATTATCTATTGCTTTCTAAAAGCCTGCTGACTTTCTCCCATTACCAGCTGGGGCCTAGATACAGGCACTGTGCCAGCCAGAGTCTTGCAATTCACATTCACAGTGATTTAGATTCACTGCTTATCATTAAGAAGACCTACAAGTTTTAAATTGATGTAGCATCTTTGAGCCCCATGAATTATATATGCATATGTACAATTGACAGTGGTACTCAATGGTTTTAAAGGTCTTTTCTGACCTGAACAATTCTATGAGCCTGTAGTATATGTGGTGGGTGAAATACAACCATAGAGAATGCTAACAAAAAAAAAAAAAAAAAAAAAAGGTCAAGAACTTCAGCAAAAAACAGTTCTCTGGCTTAAAACTAAGCATATCCTGCTTATGTTGGGAGGGCTGCTCCTGACCCTGGAGTCACTGAAGCTTCACAGGAATGAAGCATGAAGTGAAAAACTCCTGCAGAGATGTTCAAACACCTCTGTCCTGTCCCCATTGCCCAGTGCTCCCATTCAGCACGTCAGGCAGCCTTGAAATACCAAAAGCTGGGGCTTCTGTCAAAATGAAGTACAAGATGGTTTGCTACCTGTCAGTCCCACCACTAATTCATACATGATGAAACCTTGGATGTTATTCAGTATTCATTCTGTGCCATAGACTGCAGTGTTTGAGGCAACTGAGAGCCCCTGCCTGGTGTAATGACTGGGGAGAAGGCAGGGTGAGGCTCTGCAGCTGGTTTGTGATTACCGCCGATCCTGCTGTTCCACCTGACGGCTGCAGCTCGGGGGTGCCCCTGCGGCTCCGCCGCTCCGCAGGGATCGAGGCTGGGACAGGACGGTGGCGCCCGTGGGTCACTGGAGAAGGCACCGTGGTCGGAAACGAGCAAAGCCCTGGCTTCCTGAGGATCACAGCACAAGTCTGTTGTGGAGCCAAGGATGAGAGCTGGACCAGCAGTCTGTGATAGTGACCTGTGATAGGCAGCTCAAAAGAGCTGCAGTGTATGTCCAGGAAACAAGCTTTCATGACAAAGCCCTTAATTGCTATTAAAAAATTTATACCTATAAATGCTACATTTTTTATATTACCCTTTTTTGAATAATTTTTTAATATAGTGTTTCTTGTCTGGTTTTCATCATTCATACTCAATCTAAACATTAAAAAAAAAATCCACCTTGGAGAACAGACCCTTTTTGATATCCCCTTCAGCTAGAATAAAACCTGCTGGTGTGGCCATGCCATGCAGCTCAGCATGGGAGCTCTTCCACCACATCAGATGCCCCTCAGGCTAAGCCAGGTCGGAGGGAATGCAATAGGAACAGCTCTCCCATCAACAGCGGCTCAGCTGCCCCTTGTCTGCATGTCATCAGAACCTCCCTGCTGGCTCTGAGTCTCTCTGTGCTTTTAAATTAGGGCTTCTCATTTGTTTTCACTTTGCAAGGTCTCTGTCAGTCGTTCTTCCCCCTTGCTAAGCATGCAGAGTTATGACATTTTTCACTGTCAGAAGCAAGCTTCCATTTCAGACCTACAGAGATTAAGGGAAGCCATAAAGAAATCCCTGCCATAGTTCAGGAGACTGAAAAGTATGTCATAAGTTCACGATGAATCCGTAGATATCTACAGGTCAAAACAAAAGGATAAAAGAAGAAATGGGAATATTTCAGTGCTTTACCATTTCCTTTTTGGAATGACTATCCTTGTCCAGAGGTACTTAAAGATTATTTAAATAATGTTTTAATGTTTTTTTAAAGTGCAAAATGTATTGAAACCAAATTTATAGGGAAAAAAAAAAGCAATTTGTCAAAACATTTCCCAAGTAGTAATTTCAGGTTGACTTCAAGTCACTTTCCTCCACTAAAAGTTGGATTTTAAGCTGGCTGAAAAACAAGCTGAAAATCCACTCTTTCTGTCATAACCACACATATTGACACAAAAAGGAACAAGGCACAATAAGTTGTCTGTTCCATACAGCTGTGAAGCATTAAGTCACCTCTCCTCTGCCTTTTGTATCTATGAGTCTCCTTTCATTGGACCCAATGATTGTAAGAAGAACTGGTGAAATACAAAGGATTGGTGAAATGTAGCAAAGCATCAGGATGAAACTGGAAAACCAGAGAATTTCAGTCAGGTGGCCAAGCCTTACTTGTTAGCATTTTTACCCATTTTTTTCCCAAGATACATGATCAGGGCTTGTTCTTTCAAATTCCAAAAGTATGCCTGGCTCTTTGTATTTGAATTTTCTGAAAAGCATTTGGCATTCTCTCTCTTTTATCAAGTTTCCTTCACTTGTGTAAAGAGCAGAAATATGACCAAGTAATGGGGAAACTAATGGCGTGGTACCACAGATGGAGGCACAGTCAAGGTGAGGAACTTGCAGCTCTGGCTCAAGGTTCTGGTCTGTCTCTGTCTCTGCACATATTTACAAGCTGTACTCTGTAAAATCTAACTCACTCCTCCTCCTCCAGCCAGTATCTTGGCTTCTTCCTCATCTATCCTTTCCTCTGTCTCTGGCAGAAGTCAGAAGAGACCTGTAAGTTGAATGATGTACTCGCTCATATTGCTCTTATTGAACACTTCTAATTCTGAATGCAAATGGCACTTTTATACATGAACAGGACTAAATTCACTGGATAAATTATTCACAACAGATAATTCAACCTACTCTCCTGGGAGAGTGCAATGAATGTCTGATGATGTTAAAAAACCACCCAAACCTACAGCTAATTCTTCCAGCCAGTGCAGTCAATGGTAAAGCCTTTTATTGACTTCAAAGGGAGCTCCATGCCAGTGGGCCCACACACGACTTCTCTTTAGTGGTATTCACTTGCATTTAGAGCTTAAACCGAGACAAGTGTTTCTGTTTTGAGGAGCCCAGACTAGTGCTGTATGGCACAGCTGGGCTGCCAGGGCACAGGCACTACTACAGCTCTGGGTGAAAGCAGGTCTGCTTTGCAGCTCTGGTGCAGAGCACTGCCCCGAGCTGAAATAACCCAGCTGAGAGTTCAGCGCGTCTGGAGCCCAGGGCTGGTTATTTTGGCCAGGGTTATCTAGATTAGAGAAAATGACACTGAGAGGTGACCTCTCTGTTCTCCACAGCATCCTGAGAAGGGGAAGTGGAGAGGGAGGTGTTGAGCTCTTTTCCATGGTTATCCAGTGACAGGATGCATGGGAATGATTTAAAGCTGCACCAGGGGAGGTTCAGACTGGACATTAGGACACATTTCTTTACTGAAAGGGTGGTGAACACTCAAACAAGCTTTCTAAGGAGGCGGTTGATGCCCCAAGTCTGTCAAGTGTTTAAGAGGCATTTGGACAATAGGTGCTTTAAGCCTTTAGGTCAGGCAGTTGGGCTGGATGACCTTTGTACGTTCCTCCCAACTGCTCTGCTCTATTCTGTTCTATTCGCACCTGGGATAGATTTGCAGCCAGTTAAAAGTTTTGTGGTCAGAGTGACACCAGCCACCCTGATGTGACTGCATGGCTGTCCATCATCCCTGCTGGTAATTCGACATGGACATGATTTGGGTGCCATGACTGTGCAGTGGCTGCAGAGGCAGGGAGAAGGTTTGCGTGGGGGCTGCCACCGTGCTCCCCCTCCATGGCAGGGGAGGCGACTGGGGAGAAGGCTGGACTGTGCCCCAGCTTGTACCACTGCTCCCCTCTGGTCGTCGGCAGTGGGCACATGTGGCCCCGGGCACTGCGGAGAAAGAGGGACACGGGGACGGTGGGAGTTGTCCTGGTGAGGTGGGAGATGGGAAAGAAAGGGGAGGGGGGAGAAGTTAGCATCCTTTTCCTCTGCCCCCGGGAGTATTTACGAGCCGGGTTCGGTCTGTGTGTCCAATTTTCCCGCCCGTCTGTCCCTGCCGTGTGGTGCACTGGCACCTGCAGACCGCCACCACCCCCGCAGTGACCCCGGCCTCCGCTTTCTGTCGGCACTGCGAGCGCTTCGCTGCATCGCCCAGCCCACGGCTTCAGTCACGCGATGCCCGCGGTCCAGAGCGCGATGCGACCGTGCCGCCGGGACAGAGCGGCGATGCAAAACTGTCATAAATAACAGCCCAGCTCTGCCCGCCCGGGCGCGGCACCCTCCCGGGGCACCCGAGAGCCCGGCTGTGCGTGGGAGAGGCGGCGTGGGGCGGCGGGCGGTGGGCAGGGGCCGCGTTATGTAAGGGCCGCGGGGCGGGCGGCGCTGCGGCGGCGCGGGGAGGCTCGGAACGGGCGGCGGCGGCGGCAGTGGCGGCAGTGGCGGCCGCCCGGCGCGGGCCCGCGGCGGGGGGAAAGCGGCTTATCCCCTCCTTCCCTCCCTCCGCCGGGTTGCCATGGAGACGGGCGGGCGGCGGCGGCGGGGCTGTCACTGAGGGATCGCACCGCGCTCCGCGGCGGAGGGGAAGCCGCGGCGGCCGCGGCAGCAGCGGCAGAGGCAGAAATGGACTCGCACTGCGACTGTGTCGAGCCCCCGGCCGCCGAGCAGCCGTCGGGGAGGATTAACAAAACCGCTTTCAAGCTTTTCAGGAGGAGGAAGTCCGGGGGAACCATGCCGAGCATCTTCGGCGTGCGGAGCAGAGGAGGGGAGGGTAAGGGCGCCGGCAAGCCGGGGATGGTGCGGAGCCGGACGCACGACGGCTTGGCCGATGCCGTGCTGGAGAGCAGCAAGAAGGAGGAACCGGGCGGCGGCGAGGCGCCGAGCCGCGAGGCGCAGGAGCGGCCGGCCAGCAGCCTCGGCGGCCCCGCCGGCAGCGCGGTGGCCAAGTCGCACAGCTTCTTCTCGCTGCTGAGGAAGAACGGCAGGCAGGCGGAGGGCGCGGAGCCGCGGGCCGGCGGCAGACAAAAGAAGGGGCTGAAGGGGATCTTCAGCAGCATGCGGTGGCACAAAAAGGACAAAAACGGCAAGGAGGAGAGGGGGGAAACCTCGGACATCCCGTCCGGCCTTATCATGCCGGGGTCCCTGACCGCCAGCCTGGAGTGCATCAAGGAGGAGACGCCGAAACCTTTGTCTGAGAGCCCGAGCGGCGCGGGAGACGCCGGGCCGGAGCCGCCGCGGGAGAAGCGCAGCGGCGAGGCGCCCGCCGCGGCCGAGGAGCCCCAGGCGGGCGGCGCGGAGCCGCGGGCCAGCAGCCCCCCGCCCCGGGAGGAGCCGCCCGCCGCCGTGCGGCCACCCGAGGAGCTCAGCCGCGAGCGACCGGAGCCGGCCGCCGGAGAGGTTGGGACTGCGAAGGATGCGGCGATAACAGGTGACATTCCAATAACGACTATCCCCCCTGTTGAACCTCACTGTGATAGCGGTCAAGAGACGGCAGCCGCCCCTGACCCTTCCTCTGTTGATCCACCCTCAGAGCAATCGATTGATCGTATTTGTTTGATGTTTGCTGACGTGACTTCACTGAAAAGCTTTGACTCTCTTACAGGCTGTGGAGATATTATTGCGGACCATGAGGAGGATGTGGGCGGCGGGAGTGGCGTCTGCGAGAAGAGCACCCCCGGGCCCAGCAAGCTGGGTGCCACCAAGAAGCACCCCCCTATGGTGGCCTACCAGGGAGGAGGGGAGGAGATGGCCAGCCCCGACCAGGTGGATGACACCTGCCTGCAGGAGTTCTGGGACATGCTGTCACAGACAGACGAGACTCAGACGCAAGGAGGAGGAAGCGGAGGAGGGACAAAGAAGCCCGAGGGGTTGAAGGAAACCCGAGGTACCGAGGGGACCCAGAATAGGGTGGTGGTGAAACGTGGTGGCCTCCACCAGATTGCCATTCACCTGAACCACAAAGAGGAGCAGAAGAGCAGGGAAAAGGAGCAGCACGAGGGTGTCCCAAACAGCGATGAGGGCTACTGGGATTCCACCACCCCCGGTCCCGAGGAAGACAGTTCCACAAGCATCCAGAAGGAAACCCTTCCCAGGGATAGCTACAGTGGGGATGCTCTCTATGACCTTTATGCTGAGACGGATGAGAACCCACCAGCAGGGCCCACAAACGAGGAAGTCCCCAGTGTGCCACGCTCCAAGCCCGTGTCTCCAATAACGACAGTGAGTTCACTGAAAACACCCTCCAGCACAGCGAAGGACTCCAAGATACCCATCAGCATTAAACACCTTTCGTCACATCCCCCCAGCCATGGAGCAGATGCCAGTAACAGCCATCATGTCGCACACCATCACCTGGCCAAAAGTGAGATGCACAGAACAAAAATCCCTGTCTCCAAAGTCCTGGTACGCCGGGTCAGTAACAGGGGCGTAGCAGGGACAACGGTGAAAACTGCCACGTACCAGGACAGTGCCAAAAAGTAGTTGGGTAAGAGGTGGAGGCAAAGGCAGAGAATGAAGTCCATATGGGAAAGTCTGCATAGGAGACCACAGATAATAAATTAGTTTTGCATCACCTGAAGAAAGTCACCTAAAAGGCTTCCTTCACTGTACTCTGTGGGCCTGCACTTCTGAGTCTCTTCTTACTAGACTGTATGGCTGAATACAAAAAGTCAACTTCTTTTTGAGCACTTTTTTTTACATTTGTATCTTTTTTCTGCAACACTAAACACTGGGGAGGTTCATTTTTACATGCCTTTCTGGAAGCAGGACTTGGATTATGACCATCCTTCCTCGTGCAAAGCAGCGTCATGAGTTCTTCAAGGGAACACAGCTACAAAAGGAGCAACATGAGAGGTTCTCCTATACCCTTATCTTTAATCATTTCTCGGGGAGGAGTGGAGGCTGGGTGCCTGGCTGGCTCTGGAAATGATGTCTGCTCCACAAGATGTTGGAAAAAATGCCAAGCAGAAAACAACCCACCTAACAGGTATTTTACCTGCTGTAGGAATGCGAACACTGCTCAGCAGCAGACTTGATTGACTTGTGTGCAGGAGATAAAACTAAGGAGTTAGGTGGACTCGTCTAACAAGAAAACATATTTTCGTTTGTCTGTCTGTCTGGTTGGTTCTGATCTGGTCTAATGTAAATGGATAACAGAGACACCTGACGTAGGTTCAGATGTTTACATCAATATTTGTCCGATAATGCATACAATCAGGTTCAGGGAAACATTTTATTAAATGCCAATATATACACACTGTCCACATTTATACAATAATGTGCTCGCCATGTGTAAATATATATGTGTTTTAGCAGATTTTTTATTAAAAAAAAAATCACCTGTCCTTATTATCTAGAGTTTAAGCAAGAGTTAGTTTTTATAGGTAGATAATTTTACAGTTCTAAAAGGATAGAACTTTGTGTAAGTACCTTAAATTAGAGAAAAATTCTGGTTTGTATGGGCTCATGCATCCCCAGATAAGTAAGTCTGAAGTGCTGATTTTATTCCAGTGGTACATTCCATGGCTCAGAGCTGAGGTTCTGACAGCACTGCCACTGCAAACCTCTATTTTCAGGGGTTTAGACAGAAGTTGCTCTGGGCTTAAACCTTACCAAGAAGGAACCCAGCAAAGAAACTTGTTTTTTAAGTATTATTTTTTAAAATATATAAAATTAGTTTTTGACTATTTAAAAAAAGTTTGGGTTCTTGTTGCTTTTTATTTTCATTCTCAATAATGTCAGAATAATTTTATGTTAAGAGAGAAAAAAATATGGTAAGCTAGTGGTACATAAAATGGTCTGATGAGCTTGGATCTTAGGAGAAATGTATTAATGGCCATGACATTTTTGAGTAGTGGCTACTGTACATGGGCATTGGCAACATTTCAAAGAAATATAATAGGGTTTTAATGTGCCTGAGGACATATTTTTATGATACACTGAAAAAGCTCTAAAAATCACTGAAGTCTAAAGGTAAATGTTATGTATTTACAAAATATTTTGATATAAGTATTTTATCATCAGACCACAGTTAATATAAAATATATGCTCCAGTGTATCTAAAAAATAATATACATTTTAAAAATATACATTTCTATATTATGCAGAGAATCCTAAATTCACATCATTGAAACTAATGGGTCTGATCTTACATAGCAGTTGGTTTTATTGTCTCTTAAATCAAAAGGGGAAAAAAAAGGAAAATAAATATACAGAATATACATTTGAAGGATATTAAGGTTGTAGGCAAACCATAAAAAGCCAGGAAATACCATAGTAAAAATTGTATATATGTATATGCATGATTCGTGGTTCACTGGGGAAATGACCTTAGAGTTATGAAGGTGAAATTGACATCCAGTTTTGAAATTGCTGCAGAATTTAATACTGAGTTGCAGTATCCCAGTGAAAGTGTTAGTTTCCCTGACCAGCCCGTTTTCATGGTTTAAGAACCTTAATAGACTTCAAAGAGGATAATTTTATGTTTTCTTCCTGACATGTAGGTGTGTGGTTCCCTGTGTGCCCACTCTCACAGACGCGTTGTACATATGTGCAGCGAGCGCACAGCTCCTGGCAGGGTCCCTGCGCCAGCCGAGGCACTCCCCGTGCACACTCACACTCGTGTGAACACTCCCACGCACAGCCTGGGGGCTGTGCTCCACATCTGCCTCCAAACACGCTGGTGATAGTTTCCTCTGCCTGAGAAAGGGATTTGCATTTGGTCTGACTCCACTCGTGCATTTTAGAAAGTCAAAGCTGAAACACCCTCTAAAGGATGTATGTACAGAACACGGAATATTATTCTGCTCATCACCCCTAAACATGACATTCCTTTTCCCATTCTTTTGTTTTTGTTTGACTGTGAGGGATGCATTTTTCCTTGCATGACAAGTCTGCAGAAAAATCATATTTCCCCATTTTGTTCTAAGGACAAATTGTGCTGAGAGATTCTATAGGGTACTGGAAGTTGAGAGGGAGGGAGGATGTGGTGATAGTACCATAAAAACTGGAAGCATTGAGTACAGGTAGTAGGAGTGGTGCATCTTTAAACCCACTAGGAGATACCAGCTGCCATCTCTACAGGACTTGTGTGTGTCAAATTATTCATCATATGTGTTTTGTTTGCATTGTGGCATGTCTGTATTGAGAAACCAATAGTGTGACACTAGACTAACTCCCTCTCACGTAACCACTAACACGAATCATCATTAAAATGCTTTGGCTTCCCTTCATTCTTCTCTTTCTCCTTTGTCTTCTGCCGCGTTTTTTCCTCCATCCTCTGCATGGGGCAGCCTCCTCCTCGGAGCTAACCCCGGGAGTGAGGAGCCCTGGGCTGGCGTGGAGCGTGGGTGGGAGGGCAGCTGCCCAGGCTCCGTAGCCACTCCCTCAAGCTTTCTGTCACATACCCACCCTAAGTACATTTTGCAAATCTCTTGGCGGTTTGTTTGGCTGCTTGCTATGTACATATTTTAAGGACAATCATATCCTTAAAAGGAAAATGGGAAAGTAGCTGGTGGTAGGGCGTCAGTATTTTGAATCATTGCGACATGCTGACGTTGATTCAGGGTAATGGTTGTGTGAGAGTAAAGATACAATTTAATGTTCAAATTACCTTTGTACTTCTAAAATTCCCTTTTGTCTTTAAGCCATCTATGCTTTTTATTTTGAAAGGTAAAAGAAAATCTAATATTTACTATGGCTTTCAATTTTCATACAAATATATTTGTATAACTCCACGCAATGCCTAAAAAAATCATTGAAAGGAGGTTCAAAGGCTTTCTTTAGACCTATATATAATTCCTGAAAGATCCCTGTGAAATACTGTGAGATGCCTAAGAATAAGCAGTTAATGGCTTGCTGGATTTAAAGGCTGAGACGTAAAGAGGTAATAGTCCTGAGGCATTTTGTGGTAGCTTGCATTCTTATTTGTGTTATCCTGTTCAAGCATATATTTTCCTTGGCTTTGGTAGGTATTGAGGTAGAAATGGTGTTCTGAGTCCCAAAGATAACATTCCCAATGGTGTCATTATTTTGATTTCCTTAAAGTATATTTTTCTTTATTTGTTTCATTTGTTATTTGGTGGTCTGAATGATGCTTTGTAATTATCAGCTGTATGTCGTTCATAAAGGATTTTATAGATCAGGATTTGGTATTTAGTTATGCGTGCTCTTTGCACTTTCAGGTCTCTACTGGTAAATTTTGTATGTTCTTAGAGCTTTTTCTATATATTGCATAGTGTTTTATAGCTATCTACAGTGATTTCAGTGGTATACACTCTTGTCCTTTATATCAGCACAAAAGATTTCCTTTCAGTAGCATGAAATTATGTTTTTGTGGACTTGTTTTGTCATGATAGGAGCTACGTTTCCAGTACTAAATGTGTGGCCTGCAACAGACATAAAAGATTTTATTTTCCATGTAGTGCATATGCATTTTGCTCTTGCCAGTAATAGGACTCAAACATTCGTGTAGATTTCAGAGGAAATTCCATGACTAGAATAAGAAAAAACTATGTTCAGTCTTATTCCATCAATAACCAGCATTTTCTTCATCCACTGTGAATATCCTCACCACCATTCAGGGTAGTAGAGGATTGAATTTTAAAAATTATGTGCATAGATGTACACTATGAAAATTAATTCACTGATTATTTTTAAATGAATCTTACAAAATTATTTATCTAAGCGAGTATTGCACCAAAGTCTTAAAACATCTGATACAGATGGCATTTTCAGTAAGATGCTAAGAGTGCAGATGAGCCAAATTAACAGGCTTTGCTTAGCAAAGCAAAACCTTGTTGTTTCTTAAATTTATAATACTGACTGAGACTTGCAGATCAAAGGGAACCATTGATTCTGCTTCCTGGCCATGCACTGAGGTTTTTCTTTCCTTGCTCTAATGGACTACTTTCAGAAAAGGCTTTTCAGGAAGATAATGGTATGAAAAGGACTGATCACAGTAACAATAGCCACTTACAAGACAGATGGTTATTCAACAGCCACAACGGGGGATTCTAGGCAAGGTGGCCTGAAAATGTATTTTCATAGTTACTGATATGAAAGGCTGGGGCTTCTGTCTCGGAAAAACAAATTGACACCAATTCGAAGACAATGCGGAAATGAGTCTTGGCAGAGCTCACACATGACAGCTTCTGCAGGGCTTGATTTTGGTTTTTATTTTGTCTTTTCTTTCTTCTCCCCCTTTTTATGTTTTTATTATGGTGACATAACCCCACGTGTTCAAGCAGAACTGCACAACAAATGACTCTACTGAGATTCAGTACTAAGAATACACTGTCAGTTGTCCCCAGTGGCCTGGGACGGGTTCCTGGTGAATATCCCTCCTTTCCACTGAGGGATGGAATGATAGGATTCCCTTGTCCTGAGTCCACGTGCTGTTTACTGTGAGCAGGAGTTATCACTCTGTCTCGCTGTTTGTTTTCAGAGGACAATTTATTTTTAATTTAGCTCACTTTATTTTTAATTTCGGAATTTTTTACTCATCATTAGTTCATACCTTGTCTTCCTTGTGGGCATCTCGGGTAGGAACATTCAGTACTGATTTGGTGTTCCCTAGGTCCATTTCATGTATAGAGAAATGGAAGAACTTGTCACATGCAAAGGAATAATAGCTATAACCACTTGAGCCACATCATGAGGGCCTTGATTCCTGCAAAAGCAGGTTGTTAAAACTTTTCTTGCCTTAGAAGGCTTCTCCACCCAAAGCAGTGAGTACTATTGCCTAGGATGTTTTGGGGTTTTTTTTCCTGTATGTCTCTCATTCCTTCTCAGCCATACTGCAGTTGCTTGGGAAACAGATTTTTGATCTAGCCTTCCAGCACCAGAAAAGATGAGCTGCTGCCACTATGCCTCCTCTTCAGGAGGTCTTAGCTTCTGCTTCTTGGTCTTGAAAAAATTAAACCCCCTCAGAATAAGTGGCAAAGATATTTAAAATGGAGATGTCTGCTGTGTGTTCTCATACATATGGGTGAGGATGTTAAGTGATATTTTGCATAGCATGGAATACATTCCTCCACCTTCCTGTTGTGAACAATTTAGTAAATGTAGCAAGGAAGCAGGTCACTCTTGTAGGAAAGCCCAGGAGCTGTTCATTATGGAGACTGTGCCCAGATTTTATCTTTGCTTTCCTTTGTCCTTTCTGCACATACTTAAATAAATAGAGCCAAAGTTGTAGTAGAGAGAGGAAAAGGTTAAGCACCTCACAGGGCAAGGAATTTAAACTGCCAGGATGAAAGGCTTCTTGTAGCAATGGCTAAAAGAAGATTGCTTTGCCTACTTTGACATCACATCCAAGCAATGCTTTGCAATAAAAGCTAATCCAGCTATAGCCACAAAGTTAGGAAACTGGCATTTGACAACAGGACAATCTCCTGCCAGGGTCCAGTTCTGCTGTGGCAAAACTTCCACTGACTCCAGTAAGAACTGGCAGAGGTCCTTAATCTCTTAATCCTAAAGAAATAAAAGTGTTTCTTAAACAAGTCTTCCTTTTTTTTTTTTTTTTTTTTTTAAGAGTAACATTATTCAGGTGTTTGTGCAGTCTTTTATATTACTGTGGTAGTGTTTTCACTGATCTGAATGCAAAACATGTCTTTCCATTGTTTTTCATCTTAACAAGCTGTACTCCTGCACATAACTCCAGTGCTCAGCATGTTTAAATTACAGCTAACACAATCACTGCCTTCCTTAATTTAACTCTTGATGGCAAAAACAGGACCAGCTTCTTTCCAGAGCTCTAAACCCCCTGCTTGTTTTGTCATTGTTCATGTTTTTTATATGGTAACTAATGAAGCTTCCCTTTAATTATTGCACAGCCACATTTTAATGTGTCATTAGGGAGAAGGTATGTGGGGACTGAATGGTAAGACATTTAACAGATTTTTATTATTTTGGAAGATGTTGCATCAAGACAGTTGCTAAATCAGTATCAGGTTGTTTCCATGGGCTTTTTATGCAGATACTTTGGAAGCCTTGAACATAATGTGCTTGTAAAAGAAAATTGGTTGTATGTGCTTTGAATTAAGGCTGACCTTAAAATCTAATTCTTGGTTAATGGCAGCAGAGGGGAAGGTGTGTCCCAACTCACCTGCAGCCTGTGGACTGGGGGAGTAAGGCACCCCAAGTCACCAGCAGAATTTGCTGTGTGGCCTCGCCATGTGGTGCCAGCAGAGGGGTGCAAGGTGTTGCCATGCAGAAGTGACAGCCCTGGACAGCAGCAGGAAAAGGCAGGGTGGTGGTGCTGTGCTGGGGTGGGAGGGCTGATAGGGCATCTGGGCTGAAAGCAAGGCCTGGACCTCTTGACTTGTGGAAAAAGAGTTATATATATGCCTAAAAAACCCTGTATCCTTTCTTTCTTGCACTGATGCTTGGGTTGCTGTGTTACACTGGGAGAGGAGTCACTGTGAGCTTGGGGTGTGCTGAAGCCAGTGCTCCTGCAGGGGGACTACTGTGTGACTGCTCTCATCAACACCTGAGCAGTGCCCAGTGTCTTACTTTCTAAAGGCAGTTTCAATACAGAAACATCCACAAACCCCCTGTAGCCCAGCACTGGCCCATGGCATCTCACTGCTCTTCCACCCTCATTTTGCCAGGAAGATGCAAAGACCCAAGCCCTAGGCAGAGTGGTGAGCTCTGGCTGCACCCTTGCAGCCCAAGGACAAGTGGGGAGGGAGGGAGTGTAAGACACACTGTGCAGCAGCATCAAGCACTAAACAACATTATCCTGCTTTTCTAAAGGGGGAGCAAGACTAAAGCTCTTGTTTTTTTGTGAAATTAAAATAAATCCTCTACCATGGGTGAAATTTTAACAGCTAGACAATAACTCATTCCACTAGTATTCTATCTGATACCAGTGGATCTGTAAGTGCTATTGGTTTTTATTGAGTGAAGATCCCATAACTTGGCTCCATCTGAATTTTCCCTGCTCTGTTTGTTAATAGACTCTGTCTCAGGAAAGATCTGGTGTTGAAGCCTGGCGTTGAGATCCTGTTGAAATAGGAGGTGAGGTATGAATATAGGTGATGGAAAATACAATAAACCCAGAAAATACAACATGGCTTTAGTCTTTTATGACAGCCCACTCTGCTTAAACATCATGGTGTGCCTGAGAAAAGGGTAGCTGGGACTGCATCAGACAAACCAATGCTCTTGGTGTTTCCTGCATGCTGAAGGGGACGTGTGTGTCCTGTTAGAGGTCACTCAGCCTGTTTCTATAAGATGTGATATAGCTGACAGATCACTGTTAATTACAATATTTCCTTGTATTTTTTGTGTCAGCCACCTCCTGTAAGGTAGCATATGACCTATTTGAGATAATGAGTGAGTAAAGCCAGAACTCCCTGCTCTTCTCATCTAAAAGCTTTGGTAATAATCTGGTGGGCCTGTATGCACCAACTTTTTCTTAAAGAAAGCTCACAACATTCTGGAGGGCTGTTTTTATAATAGACTGTTAGACACACTCTGCTCCTTTCCACCTCTACAAACTTTGATAAGTATGTGTCTCCTTGAGTCACTGTATTCTTAATGTATTTACAACCTAACTGATAGCAATAGGTGTCTTTCTTCCCTGGCAGTTCACAAGGATATTCTAATCAGTGTTTGTTATATTTTTAATTCTGTAAATATTTATTTTGGTACTCTGTGTATTTATTGGCACTGATTCTGGTGTTTGCTTACGTGTCATTGTAAATGTTGATGGTTTCAATAGTCTTGCTTCTAATGAATGTAAGGAACTCAGACTAACTGCACTTTTCTTCCATTCAAAAATCTTAACAGTGAAAAATATTCCCACTGTCATGTGTTATAATGAAAACAGTCAATAAAATCAGTTGTCACTTTTCATTGATGAACGTGAAGGTTACTTTTTGATGTTCGAGTTAGAGCCAATCTATCGAGCGCCCTGGAAAATATTAGGCTTTTCAAAGCAGGACATTAGGGAGTTATGTCACCAAAATAGCATAAAAGAGAATACTTGGGCATCTGTGCAATTTCATTTTTATGTAGAAATGCCTTTAGCAATTTTACTAATAACATCATAGAATAGCTAAACTGAATTTGTTACTTAAAGGAGGACTTTCAGAAAAGAGAGTTTTAGTCTTCTGGTCTTCTGTTTCATCAGCATGTGGGTTTGTTTGGTTTTGGATTTTTTTTTTCCTTTAAACCACTTACACAATGAAATGGACTGAGTTTTTATTTTGTTTTTCAAATCATCTTTGTTTTCTGATTCTCCTGGTTGAGAAGCAAGTGGGGAAGCTTGTTCTTTTGGCACAAATTGACTTTGGAGTTGCAGTTTTGGTGTGACAGAAAATGCAGTCTGCAGTAAGCTACATTTCCCACCTTTAAAACATCTCTTCCTTCCCATGACTATTAAATAACATTTATTAGAACCTCTGGTTTGCAAATTTCTCTAAATTTCTTGCATTTTGATTGTGCATACAGCATTTGCATCAGTTAAGTTTTAATCCTTAGGTTTATTTACTTCCAAGCTAAGTAGCACTGTCTCACTCCAGATTCTCCCATGGAATATATTGAGCCAGCCAGAGTAAGAACTGGAATAAAATCTGTTCAACAGTTTTTAAAAACAAAGCAAAAGGCATGAAAAGCTCTTTAATGGTAGTAAGGAGCAGGACACAGTGACACAATTGATCCTGTGCTCACAAAAGCATAACTCCTCTTTCCAATAGCTGAAGAAATGTTTTCCCAGTGATTTAGTGCACAAACAGTTTTACATTCAGGCCTTCTCAGTCTGTGTCTCCTATTGCATGTTCCTGTCTTTTACCCTATGCATCTGAAAGCAGAAGAGTTGTGGTTTAAATCCGCTGTCACACAGATTGCCTAGTGATTACCTTGCTTTTGTCCAAGTATAGCTACTGGGATATTGGGGGACAAAGGGGTTTCAATGAAGTGCAGGGCAAATGTACAGCAACCTCATGAACTTTGACAACTATAGATCTGTGTGATGCAGCTGTTAACACCTTCCACAAACCCAGATGACAGTAACCTGGCAGATCCACTGTGATAGAAAAAAAAAGAAAAATCTCCTTAAACAAGGCTTGGCCCAGAATTTTTTTTTTTTTAAATCAAAATGAAGTTTCTAATATTGAGTTAAAAGTCCCTTCCTGATTCAAACCAAAATCAATCATTCCCAGCAATACATCTCTCTAACAAGGCCATCTTACTGAAAAAGTGTTTGCAATGGGAGTGATGACCTGGAAATCTCTCTGTGACCCATAGATTGAAGATGAATGCTCCATCTAAAATCTATCAAGCAACAAAGAGAAGGTAATATTCTTGACTCTGAATAATTGGTAAGGAGTGTTGGCAAGTCTAATGGACCAGTCAACTGACCATGAGTAAGTACTAGTCTAATTTTAAAATCTTTCTCTTGAATCATGGTATTTTTCCCTTTCAAAGTCATTGTACAGAAGTTGTTTACTAGGAGCTCACATTGAGCAGATGCCTGCTTCTACCTACCACATTGCACGTCTGCTTCCAATTAAAACCATTCCACAGTGCCCTGAGGGGGTTGGGGAGGAGGCTCCAAAGTTCTTCTAAGGGTTATTTCTGCAACCATGGATGCTCCTATGGCAGCTGAGGACCAAGAAACTGCTTCATCTCTAATGACATCACTGTTTATGCTCTGCAAAGACCCTTAGCACTTGGATCAGGTATTCACTTAGACCTTGGGAACAGATCTCCTGTTCTGACTAATGAAGGAGACTTGTCCTTGATCATTAAGTGTATATTTTCCAGCTTAAATGCAATGAGTTTCTTAATTACAACTCCCTGCAGCTTCTGAAAAGACTAACAAATGACCCATCTTGATGCTTCGTCCTTATGCAAAGTCCCCACAAAGTGCCTCTGTGCAGCACTCCCAGGTGAATGTCAGGGGAAAGGTGACCTTGAGCAAAGGGTGCCACCAGGGAGGGGAGGGAGGGCTTGTGATGGAGTGCTGTCCTGGACCAGGAAGGTCTGAATCCTTCTTCCACTGCTTCCTTTCCCAACTCACAGAAGTCTGAGGTGCCACATTTTAAAGTAGCATCCACAAAATCAGCTGCACTCCGTGGTGTTGCTGCTCAGAATCTGTGGTCTGAAGTTTTATGATCAAATTTCATTATTACTTAAGTGCTTGCACTGGGCAGGCTCAAAAGCATTGCATGGCTGCATCTGTTCTCCCAGGAGTCACAGATAGGCTCTTCCTCTGGCCTCATCAACCTTCTGCTGGTGTCACTTGAAACTCCTAAGTTCCTTGGACAGAGAAGAGACTTGAATAAAGATCCTCCGGGGTCTTGAATGAATAGAGGTTGCCTGGGTAGAATCGTGGAGGTGATGGGAGAGGCTGAGGCAGTAGACCTGGGGCAGCCAGAAGCCTTGCAGGCAGCAGTGTCCTCTTTTGCTTCACAGGGAGATGGCTGCCTCCAGGGCACCGATGTGGCTCAACGTGCTTCAAGGGCATATTCTGTTGTAGGCTAGCATGGGAACAAATGGCGCTGAGCTCCTTGTATGGAGCTGGGAACATGCAGGGTAACATGAGGGATGCAAAGAAAGCAGAAATCCCATGACCAAACAGTATTTTAAGGACAGAAATTATGTATGTCATGTAAAGCAAATGTGTTTCATTCCTAGCCTGGCTTCATTTGTTCACCTGTAGAGACAAAACCACAGCCTAATTTTGCAAATAAATACATTTGACTAAATAAAGGCAAATATGTCTTAGTAAATATGAGTAGGGAAAAAACCTCCTTTTGACTATGGTTGTGAAGATACTGACCACAATCTAAAGTGGATGTGAAAAAATCATCTGCTCTACTAAAGGAATGTAGGGGATCAGAAAAACACTGAAAACAATCAAAAGGATTGTTCTGAGTAGTTCTTAAGGAAAAATAGAGACAGACAAGGATTTAGCTAGGTTTGGTCTATCTTTACAGTTGGGATATATTGAATCTACATCTGTCTTTCTCTGACTTTCTACCTTTCACATTCTGCATTAATAGATTTTGTTTACTGACAGATAACAAATTACACAAAAATGCAGCACTTATAGTGAAGAAATCACCCCTGCTACTCTTTTTCTTATAGATGACTTCTTGACTTTTTTCCCCTCTCTTAACTAATTAAGTTTTTGATCCTCCCGATTAGACCACATCCAGTCATTATCATACCAGATTTAGTGTCTGATTATGCAGCTGCTGCATCTGAACAGCTTCATTCAAATCAGTAAGAAATGCTCCTATGCAGCAACTGCAGAAATGGTACTTGCATCCTTTGCTGAGCTGCCTATCGCTGCCTTCTCAGGGGCTTAACAAATTTATGTGTATCATCACTACATGCTGTTAAATTTCCCTGTGTTTTTTTTCCTGGGGTCTGATAGAAAACACCATAAATCCATGTGTTTTATGGAAAAACAGTTGGACGAGATTACAGAGACAAGTTAATTTGTCCATGCCAGATCTTAATTCTTTCTCAAGATGTAACGTATTCAGACCAATTTGAAATAAATGACTGTATCGGAAAACAAAACAGACATCAGAGCACAAGCAGAAAGGCAAATGTCAGCCTCTGGCTCTGAAACGACTGGGGTCCTCAGTCCGAGCTATGAAACCTTACATTTCTGCCTCAGCGCCGGCAAACACACAGCACTATTTATAGCGCAGCCTTTTACTACCCTTCTGGTAGAATAGGCTTCATCGGGGAGGATTTACGTGGCTAACCGAAAGCAAAAGCCTTTTGTCCTTCATTTCCATAAGAGAAGGCCAGTGTTAAGCTGGTGTTCATTGGGCTGAATTACAGAAAATATCAGTTACTAGAAAACCAGTTACTAATTCAAAGGCATCTGTTACCATGGCATAGGCCTTCTCTTCTCTCTCCATGCCCCAGATTTAGCACCAATGATGGGAGCTTAGAGAAAGCTCAAAAAGAACGGTTCTTACCTCTGAAAAAAAAAAAAAAAAGCATAGTCGAGGAAGACCACATGTTTTCATGGCAACTAAGGAGTAAAGAGTTAAGACCTAGGAGATGGCTCCAAACCAATAAACAGCACAAAAGGCTCCTATTAGCAAATCAAGAGCCCAATGTGTTCCCATTTCCCCCCTTGTATCTTCAATTAAACCCTTTGGGCCACAAAGTCACTGTTCCTGCCAAGGACAACAATCAGCACGAGGTGATTATTTTAGATTCTGCTACATACCCTGAGGTCTTGGGAAAATGAAAACCACCCTTCCTTTCACCCTTAGATCCGATTTCCAGGGCAGGGCAGACCCATCAGCTACTCCCCATCCCTCCATCATGCAGCGCCAGCTGCAAGCACCCAGGCTCCCCCCTGAGATGCCACTTTCTCACAGATGCCTGCCTCTTCCTGCCTTCCAGATGGCAGCAGGGTTCTTAACAAGCTCCCCAATTTCTGTTTCCCCCTTGGGATTCCTTTTCAGTGTTATCTTGTCACATCTGTTTTTTTCCAGTTGGATGAAGTGCAGGAGCTTCCTCCAGAGGTTACCAACCTGCAGCTCCCGTGGCCTGTCAGACCTCCTTGCTGCGGAAACGCTCCCATGCAGCAAGGATCACTAATGCTCTGCTGTGCCCCAGCAGAGGTAAGGACCACTTTGCTGAGGTTTGTAGGCTGCTTGTTTCCTTGTCCTGTTCTGCATCACTGAACTTACTCTTTCCTCCCTAGGGCTTTTCTGCAGGGCTTCTCCAGCCTCCTGGCACTGCTGTGGGGCTGTTTAACATGGATCAGGAAGGAGAATGGCTACAGAATAGGGCAGAGAATTGGAGTCAGGCTGTGATATCCTTTCACAGATGTCCTCCTGTGACCTTCAGTGCAGAACCACACCCCTTTGCTTTTTCCACCTCTAAATGGGGATTGCCAGCCTTCTCCAAATTTTGCACCACTGCAAGTGTTTTATTTAGGATGCCTTCATACTCTGCTGTGAACTGCCAGCAGGATGAGAGCCCCTTCAGGTTGTGTGTTCTGGAGCCACAGCCCCAGAGTGCCAATAAACCAGACAGAAGGAAGGCATGGGCATCTGGAGAAACCGAGCCCACCTTGAGGAAATGTGTCCAGGTGGAAAAGGAACTTGCAGGACCAAAGAATGCCTGAGTTTTAGTTCTGCTTCTCCCACTCCCCTGCTGCCTGCTTGCGTGTGAACCAACGCACTTCCTTACTGGGCATTTGCACAGTGCAAGTGTCGTTTGTTGGAATATCTTCTACTCCAGCTATTCAAGTGTGGTGAAGCAGATTAGCCCAGTTTGTGGCTGCTGTTTCTGTCCAAGCTTGTGCCAGCTCCAGGGATTGCTCTTCTCCATGACTTGAAGGTTTGATGCAAGTTGGCTCCATGATACCCTTCATCTGGAGAGCTCTGTGGGTGACATATGTGATAAGTTCCCACCTGTTGCCTTCCCCTGACCATCCCCTTTTGAGTGGCTTTTACAGCACACTTCCAGTGAGGAGCTGTGACACGCAGAAGGGCTTGTGTGCTACACAGGCACTCTGGCTCTCAGGCTCTGACCCTGCTCTTGGAGGTGATGACTGAGATCTTCATACATTGCTCAGGCTGGGAGAGAACCAGATCTCTGCAGAGGGTTTTTGAACCTCTCATGTGTTAGAAAAGCTACAGTGCTTACAAAGCATAACTTCAACCGCTGTACAATTTATAATTTCCTTTAATTTCTGGAAGCACTCTAATTTTTACACTGTTGTGAAAGGATCTTTGTTTACAATGATTGCAAAGGGTAATATTTCCAGCATGGGTAACCATGGCAATGAGTAATTCTATTCTTAGGAACTGTGCCAGCTGCACTAAGGCCTTATAGTAGCACTCAAGCAGTTTGCTAATGAGAGAATTCTCGTTTATTGTCGGAGGACATTTTCCCATGTCCACACGTTAGCCCGGTAGTTTCTTAAAAGCACATTCTTTATCAGTAATACATGGGAAAAAAAAAAAAACAAACAAAAAACCAAACCAAAACAAGCTCAGTTACACAGCTCCTCTCACGAGTAATATTTTCATGTGTTTTTTTCCCTTGCACACTGTATTATAAGACACATTTTAAAGTGAAATCTATGGTATGCAATAGTATGCTTTGTTTTTACTACAATAAGAATGATCTTATGATGCTCTAGAGCAGCAGTTTCTTGCAAAAAGGGACAACATCCTGTAAACTGACCCAAAAATATGCAGGTTTTATCACTAGAGGAAAGACTTCAACTGTTTTAAAATACTAGTTTTACACATAATTTTATTTGAGTAAAAATAATTGTATATTGTATTACTTATTAAAACATATGTTACAGCTGGAGTTGAATTACTTCAACACTAAAGCATTGAAATTGATTAAAGTATTGTTCTTATACATGTGTGAACATGATTCCTATATTTGTAAAAATGTATATAAAATAAGTAAAATATTTATTTTGATTGTTTCATTATTTAAATGCAATTTAAATTATTCTAAAAATAAATGTTCCAAATGGAATAGTTTTTTAGCTTATATGGTTTAGGGTATGTTCAGTAAAAACCCTTAAAGAATAGCTAAACTACAGTTCCTGTCATTCCATGAAACATGGTCTCAGAGTACAAAAGCAGCCAGGTGGAATAAAGCATCCTCTCCTGTTTTCAGAAAAACATTAATAACAATACCAACTCTCTTACCCAAGATGAAAATCCTTAGGAAAGATTTATGGAGCAATTGCTGAATTGTGCAAAGTTGTTTGAAACACTTGTAACTTGAGGGTTTCTAAAAAAGCATTTCTTAGCCTTATGTCTTTGATCATAGAGACGGTGAATGTGCTCAAATAAACAGCACGGCACAAGCCTTCAGGTTTTTTCATGTCACCAAGCAGATTGATCTCTTTTCTATGGTTGGTGAGTGATTTGGTGCCCTAATTAGTGGGCTCTGTTTTCACCAGCCTCTAAGTGACCTATATCTGCCCACAACCAGCTGTCGGGTGGCTCATGCAATGCCCAGACTCTCTCTCCCTGGGGCTCCTGATCATCACCCATTCCTGCTCTCCAGAAAAGATCTTCTGCCCATGTCCTCAAAGACAAAGCAAGATCCACCAGCTACAGCTTCCCAACAAATTCAGTCTGGACTGACTTAACAAAAACTCCCTCAGCTTATGGTTCTGCTTGGCCTGGGATAGTTTGGTTCTTCTGTAGCTCAGTACGCCCCCACCTCTTTAGCATTTTAAAAACTAGGTCACTTCTGACATGAAAACAGCCTGCAAAAGCCTTAGTGATTTTCCACCAGACTGTCACAAGTCAATGACTGATTTTTTTCTTCCACAGTTTCTTTTTCCAGCTAAGACTGATCAAATGATCAAGTTGCTTGTTTTCCCCTCTGCCCCCTGAAGCTGAAAATACTCATTTTGGGGAAACCTATAGATCATTTGCTTCTCTCCCTCTATTTCATGCCAGTTTGGATGGCCAAACACTGAGAGGGCTCATCCTCCCAACACAGGCACCTTTGTCCCAGCAGGGCTCTTTCCCTGCTCCAGTTGGCACAGCAGCAGGGTGCCAGCTCCTGGACAGCCAAGCCCAGCCTGGACACATGTGCCAGGACATGGGCACTGCAAATGGATCTGATACCTGCTGATTGACAGCTTTCCTCCTGCATGTATGAAGCCATGCTGTCTCCTCTCCCTGCTTCCATTGGAAGTTTTGAGGAGATTTTGCAATGGGATGATGGCACAGGAATAGCTTGTGTGCTTCTGTGCACTGACCTGATGAACCCGGTCAGACCCAATGGCAAACTTGATGAACCTTGCAGAAATTGCCTAAAAGAGCAGCTGACCTTGGGCTGCTGACCTGATCTAAACCCTGAGCTACCCAGTGGTTGTTGCTATTTTCATGGCTGCCCCAGATAGCTGCCTGAAGGTGGGAATGCTCTATTTTTGGGTTTTGTTTTTTAATTTTTTATTATGAGATGTACTGACAAAGAAAGCGCTACAGAAAGGGAGAAGCAAAAAAGCAGGGCGAGGGGTGGGGAGGGGGAGGGTTGCAGAGAGAGACAGTCACTTCATAGAGCTCTTCCAGATAGATGACAGCTATCCAAGCCCAGGCTCCTTCTCAGAGGTGTAAATACAGCGTGCACTTCTGAAGTTCCATGGAGTTACCCTTAATTTATCCTGGAGTGTGAGCAGTCCTAGCTGGCAGAGCTGCTGGAGTAGAGCAGGACAAATGATGAGGGAATAGGGATACTGCAGCAAGATTAGAAAATAAGTCTGTTCTGAAAGGGGAGATTTAAACAAATTCATGCTGTGTTTAGAAGCTTGTGGTGGGACCAGTGTTTTGCACAGTGCTGTGGCCAAGCAAGCTGAGCAGGGATCCCTCCTTTTCATTTGCTGTGGGCAACAGACCATGCAGAAACTCTCTCTCCCTGTCTGTGTGGTGCCCAAAAAGCTCTGGTGTGGGGTCTCATACCACAGAGGGTTAAAGTGCTGTAGTTTCTGAGGCAGTCCTGTGTTCATCCTTCTCTGTGGGCTGCAGTGGTTCTCATTAGAAGCAATTAATCTCCAGTGCTGTGCTCTCCTGTCAGCTCGTGCCGCTGTCACGGGTCAACTCATCCATAAGGAAGCAGCTGGGCATCCCATGCTGACCTCAGCATCTCCTCTGATATCTCACTTTGCTCTCATCCCTCACAGGTGGTTTGGGTAAATATGTGCAGGGACATAATATATATGCCCCACAAATGAGGGAAACCTGGACAGCTTCTGCTTCTGCTGCAAATTAAAGTTTGAGACTGGATTAGAAGCAGTTTGAGAGATGTGAGCCATTCCCCTGTGCCTGGGAGCTCTGCAATCACTCTGTAAGAGGGCTAAAGAGGAATCAGTGCACTGGTTTGGGAAGTGTTCTCTGATAGGTCTGTTCCTTAACATTAGTGCCAGCTGTAGATGATATAAAACATTGCCATACCTCTCCAGAGACCTCTCTTCATGGCCAATCTTTGGCACGCCTATCACCACAGAAGTTACTACTCAGCCAGGTCAGAGGTGTTTTCAACACGCTTCTGCCACATGAGTTACACTGTGGCCTTTGTACAAACTCACTTTCTATTCAGGGCTATGGCTGGTGTAAAGCAGCTTGACCTAAGGGCTTCACTGCTGGTTTTACAGGTGGCACTGTCTGTCTGAGCAGCTCCCAGCACACAGGCTGCCTGTTGCAAGGCAGCTGCCAGTAGCCAGCCAAAGACCGTAGCAGGACTCAGTCTAAATTTTTTTCTCTCATCTTGTGACTGATCACATGTAATGCAAATCACAAATGTCACCTGAGACATCACACTTATTTCTACAACAGGTCTTAATTCTCCTGAACACTGCAGAAGCCCCCCTCAAAACATCTGGGAGACGAGGAAAGTATCTTTTGGGAAAATCTACTTGCCCTGGGACAAAAAAAGTTGATGCAAAACCGCATGTCCTCATTTAACCTGCTCCACCAGAGACCCAGGGAATTGTGGTATCCACTGTTTTACTTGTCAGCCATGACTTCAATTTCTCATTTCCACCAAACAAAATTGTTTTTTTTTTAGAGCCTGTGTTCACCCAGCTTGTAAGCCATCGAAGAACAACTGCATTAGATGTAAAGGCTACAGAAACTCAGGTATTAGGACCCTGTTGTATGTCAAAGTAACTTTGCCAGCATTAGGAATCTGGCTGGAGGTGACCTGTGGCCATAGGAGCTTTCACTCCAGAGAACCTGAGGGAGGTGACTCAGTAGCTCCTGGCATAACTGTGCCCTGTGTAAATCTAGGAGTGGTAACCCTTAGACTGGCACCTACACAACCCCAGTTTGTCCTACATCCTACATTATTTCTTTGTCCACATAACTGTCTGCTGGTGGTCCGGTCACTTTTTAAGTTTTGATGCATTTCAAGTGCACTTTTGAGAGAATTTCACACAGAATTAATCAATGCCATGTTAATGAAGTACACTGCTGCCGTGCCACGCTGCCCTACCACGCTGCCAGCACCAGCTCTGCTCCTGCTGCTGTTTCTGAGCAGAGCAGGAAGAGCATACAAGCCACCGTGTCTCCTTGTCAAAGGCAGAAAAACATCCTTTCATATAAAACTATTTTGACTTGTAGCTGATTTGCTAAACACATTCAAGCACTGAACACTTATTAGTAAGTGTCCCTGCAGGGTGCAGGCGGCACCCACAGCCCAGGAGGAAGTGCCAGGGAAAGGTTTTGGCAGCGTTTCCTTCCTCGCCTGCAGCCAGGAGCCAGAGCCTGGGAGCTGACTGTGGGCAGCTGGCACGGCAGGAGGGAGGGCAGACAGGGCAGACCGGCTCCGTGCTCAAGCTGTGTCTCCTGCCTCGCTAAGCCGGTCACTCCCTGGCGGATGCTCCTCCCTGGGCCCGGCCGTGCTGCTGCCTTCTCCTAAGGCTGCCAGAGCCCCGCACTCTGCGGGACCCAGCGCCCGTTCCCGCGCATCCCCAAGGGGTGCAGGCAGAGAAGAAATCTTTGGAGGGTGGGGAGGAGTTCAAAGGCTTGTTGGACAGAGGCTGCAGAGGGAGGAGCGGTGGGGAATTAATAATGGATTTTGCAACGTGGAAAAAGAGTTTATGAATGTGGGAAAAAATGGCTCATCTAGTTAAACCCTTCTTAGCTGGGGGCTCTTCTGCTTGCTTGTGGCTAAAGTCCCAGTGCCGCGGTTTGTATACAGGTAGCAGTACCGTGAAATGTGGTTTGTGTTTAGGATCAGTATTGAACATGCGGCTGGGAAGAGACTGAGTCTTTCAAGCTGAATCTTCCCACTTGGCTTTTCAATTATTGCCGGTCTTGCCATTATCTTCCAGCAGCTATTGAGGAAGAGTTTGGAACGAGTCGTGACACTCTCCAGTTGTCCCTTGCAATGGGATGATTTCCCACGACCCTGCCTGGCTGTTTGTGCTTTGCAAGCCATGCAGAGGAGGAATAGGCAGCCCAGGTGCACAGAGGGGGCTAAACCCCTTCCTGGGGCAGCTCTCATCCCATGCTGACCCCCCTGACAAGAGCACCTCATGAGTGGGAGAGGCTTTGCTGAAGTGGGAGGCTGAGTGGTGGGCCCAATGTGATGACTGCTCTGCCTGGTTGCTCTGCAGTGCTGTGGCTTCTCCCCAGCTTGCTGGAGGGAAACTGCCCTGCCAAGCCACAGGCAGCCTTCTGTATTGCCAAGGGTGCAGTGCAGGAGTGCGAGGGAGGAGGATGCAAAGGAAGGCCATTGGAAGGTGGTGGAGGAGGAAATGAAGGTGGTGGTGGAGGAAATACAACTATTTACCTCTCCACTAGCTAGTATGTCTGCCTAAGTGCTACGTGTGTCCAAGAAGAGTCTACTTGACTCAGTGGGTTGTGCTTAGAAATCAATTGTAATGCAAATCCAGAAGAATGGAGCTCTCAGGTGGTACCTCAGGCACTGCCAGGCCTTTCTTGGCTTGCAGGAGCATGGATTTTACTTAATATCCATGCTGGGCCAAATTCTTCTCTCAGCTTAAGTCATTCTTGTCCAATTATTTCTCAGACCACTTATTTTTCTTTCCCCTATAATCTCAACAGTCTTCCAAAAAGTGCTCAGCTTGTCTGGGATTTTTCTTTTGCCCCTCAGATCCTGTGTTTATCTGGTTATCTGGTTTTAGAGCTGTGGAGTGCTTCAGTGATCCTGCTGCAGTGAGCCTGCTGCAGACAGACTGCCCTGTGCTGTGCTCAGAGGCTGTAAACTTGCCTGAAAAACAAAAAACTGGAGAAATGAGGGTAGCCTGGCCATTATCTCTTGATTTCCATTATAAAGGAGCACCATAGACCATGTAGTATTTCAGTGATGTAACCTAGTCCCGTACCCACAGGCAGAATTTGGCCCTCTGGGTCCTGTCACAATGGGTGCAGGAAAGCCTTGGAAATAGTTCCATCAGGGTAAGTGCATTAATTTCATGTTTTGAAATGTAATTCTCAGCATTAAAATGCATGAACAGAGAATTTACACTAAAATCAATGATTTCCTCTGAATTCTCTTCTTTTGCGCCTTCTGCATTTGAGCTTTTGTTAGTCAGTTGATACACACCATTTTACAGCCTATCTTTTGTGCAGTGGCCTTTCAGCTGTCATGCTCTGATCACATTCACCCTAGATGTATACAGCATTTATTGTTTGCTTTGGGAGTTTTTTAATGAACGTTTCATTTAATATTCAGCTTTACTTGCCATTTGTCAGCAAGATCAACATCCTGTTGAATTTCACTCTGGGCAACCTCGGTGCATCAGCTATGGCTCCTGTCTTGTTTCAACAATAGCTGCAAAAGGCCATAGGATCGTTTTTGTAAGTCATGTTTAAAAAGTGAAGAAAACAGAGGTCTAAATTCAGACCATAATGGAAATTACCCTCTTTTTTCTTTCCTTCTCAGGCTCTGACCCACTTTTTCCCCTATATCTCATCTTTAGTAAATGTCTTGAGCTCAATCTAAGGGTATCCTGTCAAGGGGAAACAAGAATTATGTTTGCTTTCTTCCCTTGTTTATGCTGCATGGAGCAGGCCTAAGAGGTTTCTCTCTCTTTATCCAATAATATTCCCTTGCTTTCCTTTTATAATAACTCCAGGGCTTGTCCTAATAGACTTGCTGGATAACTGGCATAATAGAGATGCATATGAAATCTGCTTGGCTGAGAGGAGTAACAGTTTTTCATTAAGACTATTCATGTTCTTTGGGGACTTTTATTCTGTTTCATTGAAATGCCTTCAAATATGTAGGAAAAAATATATTAATGTTAAATGGTTGGATAATTCTGCCATCTTGCCCAGCTAAGAGATGGGCAAGCACTATATGAGACATCCTGCCAATTCTTCAGCAAAAATAGTGAAAGCCAAAGTTAATATTTTAAATATATTTTTTGTTTAGAGCTATAAGAAGCAGTCCAAATCCTCTTATGCCTTGTTTTTATACAGAAATAAAAGCACAAGCAAGAGCACAAACCAATTTTTTTTTGTTTGTTTTCCTTGGTAGGTCATTGCTAACAGAACATTTTTTTAAATCCCAGTAACTGCTGCTGAATCCTGACCTGATTTGGAATCCTTTCAAAGCACCCAAATAAAACCAGGTTGACAAAGATGATTTCAGAGACTGTTTTGCCTTTGGTTGTCTCAGCTGGGATTGCCACAGGGGCAGCAGAAGCACCAGCAAACTGATCAGCCACCAGCACTACTTTCAAGAATACTTCATTACTGTGGAACAGCAGCATCAAATCCTATAAACTTCCTGAGATTGCTGATGTGTTAACCATGGCATTAGCAACTACTTTATGTGAGCAGTGACCTCCAGAAACACCTTTTCTCCTTCTCTTTCCCTCTTTGCATTTTCTTAAATTTCCTCTTTCCAACACCCATGGGCACCTTTAGTGCCTACAGCAGTGACCTTCCCTAGTGTTAGTTTCCTCTTCTGCACATTTCTGCCTGTTATTTCAAGGGGAATTGAAAAGCCCTTGGAACTGACTTCCTTTTTTTGCTACAGACAGTGCAAATTTGCCATATTTCCCCCATAGTAGGGCTCCAGACCCACTGGTTGTCAGTCATTTTTGCAGGATTGATTACTCCAGGAGAGAAGGTATGAATAGGCAAATAAATTGACATTGACAACAGTCATAAACATCCTGGCTGTAAAATCCCCTGACATTTCTATAGCTATTTTTTTTTCAGAGTTTGTGATTTAAACATTAAACAAGCTGTATTCAGATAGGAAGTGAGGAATGATGGTGAAGGAGGAAGGATGGATGATCAAGGCACAGATCATTACAGTGATTAATTTAACACTATGTGCTTGTGTGGATGTGTTCCAGAATTTTGTTGCACCACAGAAAGCAATCTCAAGTAGTTTTGGGATACATATGAAGTTTTCTTACTGTTGCTAACCCTGGTCTCTAAACCCAGAATTTTGTGGTTTTTTTAAATCATGAATCTCACTAAATCAGAAATACAGGAGAGCAGGTCATAGAATATCAATATTCTATGACCTGCTCTCTCTGTATTTCTGTATATTCTTCCTGCATTTCACTCCTGAGTTCTTCCTCAAAAATGAATGCTGCCAGTGTTGCTATTGCCTCCCCTCTGCAAATCATCCACTTCACAAAGGCTCTGCTCTTGAATTTGAGAAAGGAGATTTCCTCTCTGGAGGACCAGAATTTTATCCTCATCACAGAGCTTTTACTACTCTGTAATACACAGCAATCATCTAATATATCTCTTCTTTATCCATAAAATGAAAGCATTAACATCCCCATCTGTCAAAGATTACATGTAAACATTAATTCCTCCCAGAGTGTCATGGAGATCCACATTCCCTTTCATATAAGCACTGCTGCCTCTTCTTTCCTAACTCCTGATCCAGGGCAGCAGCCTTGAAGAACATTTCAGAAGATATTCGCACTTCAGTGATTCATCCTCACATGAAGGTAAATACATACGTAAGCATATACTTGCAGAGGAGTTTCCACAAGTCATCATGTATTCAGTGTCTGAATAATATTTTAGAGTCATGAAAGGGAAGCTGATTTTAAGGAACCACAATAATTTCAAACTCAGGGGCTGTATCCCAGTAACAGGTCATATGCCTGCAGTCCTATGCTGTTTCCCCCAAACATTTTGGAATCTCTCAGCTCCAAATCTTGCTTGGTGTGTTTTCCATGATGGTTGTCAGTGGTCTATTAATTCTAGCAGCTCCAGGGAAAATTCAATCTGTGTCTTCCTGCAGCTACACAGCATGTGATCTGTTCTCATCTACATAATCCATCTGTCCCCCAGTCTGAGAGCCCCAGGTGCCAGGGAGCATGGGATCAGTGAGCTGCTCTGAAAGGCATGGACAATAAACTTGCATAATTCCTGGCTTTTTTTCTTAGCATCTGATTAAATTAATGTGATTCTGTGTATGAGTCATGCAATGGGTGTCTCTTTTATGTGCATCTTCTCAGCCGTGGTGCCTGTTTCTGAGACATGATGGATACCAGTAAATGAAATTACAGGTGCTTGGCTCATCCCAGGATCTCATCTGAAGCAGAGTGGTAATTCCTTGGTGTGGGCAGAAACCACATGTAGTGCCTCTTTGCCTCTGAGCGTGGAGTAGGCTCTGGCCCATGGGTGCCAATCCTCAGTCCTCCAGGCCTCTCCATCCTGACGACTTCAGCATCAGCTAAATAAGAGGCAGCCATCAGCTCAGACAGGGAAACCTCCAAGAAAGACTGTCCTGCTTGTTGGGATGCTGTGGGGAGGGATTCAAGCACACCAGCTCTACCACAGCTCCAGCCTTCCTGGATCCAGCCCCCTGTTACCTGTCACAGGAGCACTGGCAGCTTCCAGCAGGTCTGCTCTGGTTCATAGGTCTGACTTTGCACTCAGATTTCCCCATCAGACTTCAAATACTGGACAAACGGATCTTTGTGACGTGGCCTTTTTTATGTACACTTTGTCATGTCTTTCTCCCAGATAATCTTGATTTATCAAATGTACAAAGATCCATGTGGTATCTGATCCAAATGGTCTAGAGCACCTGACATGTCCTGTCACCACCCCAGCAACATCTGGCTCTGGGTTAATTGTGGCAGGCATTTAATCAGACACTTAGGGTATATGTGTCCATGGATGAGTTTGCACTGTGGAAAATCTCCCCATGTTCCTCAGAGCCTGATGCTGCTGGATTATTTTTTTCTAAAGATTTTTGATTTTTGGATGTTTACATTGAGGTGGGAAGAGCTATAGGGGGACATAAGGCTGAGGACAAGTAGCAAAACATGAGAGCTTCCAGCATGTTGGAAATTAGGAAAATATGCAGAGTTGCCTTGCAAAATTATGCCCATTGGACAATGTTAAGGCTTTCCCTGCTAATATGTAGCCTACAAGGGTATTCTGTAAAAAGCAATCCAGACAAAAAGAAAGAGGATGTGCTCACTTATAAGTTGACCGAAACTATTTTTGCTTCCCTTTATCATTTTTTTGCAGTTGCTGCTGCTTTAAAACTCTTTCTTTCAGCAAGGACAAAGTATGTTTCTTTTCCAAAAATAGTTTGTCTCCATTACAGTGTGCTTCCACCCCACCTAGAATTTCACAGTTTCATGTTTTGAGAGGATGGGGAGGACCCCAAGGCCAAGCTCTGCAGCAAATGAGTATTAACATCTCGCCTCCTTGCTCACAGACTTTCTCTCTCAAGTGAGTGTGATGTTGCCTCACTGAAAGAGTTTTGAAGTCTTTGCTCTCGAGACACTCTGGAATGGTTCTGATGTGAATGTTGAAATGACCATGTTGTGTTGAAAATTTCCTTGCAGCTCACTCTCCTACCAGAACAGGCATTACTGGTTGCTTCCCAGATTCGCACCTCACTGAGGTCTGTGCTAACCTTGTCTTTTCGCTGCTTCAGCACTGGAGGGAAATGGATGCAAAGGAGACCAAAAGAACTAGCATAGGAGACAAACATCAGGTAATAATACTTTGCAAGTGAAAAAGGCCTCTGAGGGATCACACGAAAATGGGAGTAGATCTACATGAAGTAAGTAACAAATACAAAACACACCTTGCTATTAAGAAAAATGAAAAGCAGGTGAAATTTCATCTGTGTGTGTGGGTTCTTCTCCCAGTGATTATCTCTCCTGGGAGAAATCAGCCCTTGGAGCCATGTGCTCTGGAGAATCCCCAGCTCACAGTTTCCTAGCTACAAGAACCAGCAAGGGATTTGGTTTGTAATCAAGCCTGTAGCTTGCAAGACTTCATTATCCATAAATGTTTGAACTTTTCTTGGTGAGAGGGAACTGTATATCAGGCCCCTCCAGAGCCTCCCTCATGATGCCTCTGCCATGGGTCCATGTCCTTAGGAGGTCACTAGGCCATCAAGATGTCAGTCTGCTAATGGACTGATTAGCTCATGTGCCTCATAAGCAACACAGCTTCTGGTGCACACCAGCAGGGCCACCTCCCCTCCATCACTCCCTGTGTCCACCAGCTTGCAACAACACACCAGCAAATCAGCTACTGGGCTGATTTGGGGGTAATTGTCAGGGAGAGGGTGCACTCCTGACAGTAGGAGAATTTGAGGAGCAAAGAGCCAGTTTTGTGGGTCACAAAGTCACTGCAAGATAGAGCACTGGCCTATTTCCAGAAGTGAAGAGGAAAAGTGATTTTGAAAGGACAGGCTGGAGTCAGAAGAAGTGTTTGAAGCTCAGTGCTCTCTTCAATGGGTTGTGTAGGTTTGGGTACGTCTGCATAGCCCCATGACAGAGGGTTCACACGATATATATGGCATTATAATTCCAGATGCATCTCCAGAGTAAGCCAGCTGG
The DNA here is from genome assembly GCF_024509145.1 of Vidua macroura. Classification (NCBI taxonomy): domain Eukaryota; kingdom Metazoa; phylum Chordata; class Aves; order Passeriformes; family Viduidae; genus Vidua; species Vidua macroura. Next base: position 91,517,097 of record NC_071572.1, on the reverse strand, counting down.
TTCCCTCCAAGGTGAAACCCATCCCAAGGGTTGGCTGGACTCATCCATTTCCCTCAGAAATGCCCCTGGGCAATATCACCTCGTGGTGACAAACCTAGCACAGGGCTGTGCATCAGGATCTTCTGTTCCATTCTTGGAGGGCAGAATACACCCAAGTCTCCCCTTCACACTTCTCCCATGGCTCCAGGTCACAAGTCACCTCTGCTCTGCTCTGGCCTTTCCTTGAAGGAATGCCAAGGAGTCCTGCAGGGCGTAGTGTGGGCAGGAAGAGAGGAGTGGGACCTGGCTGCATCCCTTACCCATTCCTGCTGTGGCACATTTCAGCACCAGAAGGGAAGGGAGTGGGGCCTTCCCCAGGCCCCAGGCAGGGAAGGGGATAGCAGGGAACACAGGACTGCTGTACATACAGTGGCAGTAGCTCTCAGCTGATAATACTTCTGGGTTTAGACATTTTACGTGCTTTGGATTGTGACATTTACTACAGTGTAGGTGCACCCTCACCAAGGCCAAAAGTATTGCAGCAGCTTGAGATCACTGTGTAAGTGTGTTACCCCTGTTTTCTTCATTTTTAGGATGGTTGTGCTATTGTCTTTGGGTCAACCTGCCCAAATTCAAATTTTGCTGCTGCACCACATGCCTGCTGGACTTCAGCCAATGCCACGAGACATGACCAGTGCCCGTCTCTGTGTTTTGATTTTAGGAACTCTCTTTACCAGAGGGAAAACAGATGCTTTCCATCCAGACTAATCAGGGAAGAAGTTTCACCCAGGGGATGCGTCTGTTTAAAGATAGTCTAAATGTAATCAAATTGGTCAAGTTTGAGGACCAGCAGAGCTCTGCCATGAGGGACAAAGCAAAGGGACTGAATAAAAATAATAAATCTGTTCTCACAAGAGATTCTGGGGACTGTGTTGTGCACTTTGCTATGAACTGAAGTACCCAGAAGATAAAACAGCAGCTGGGATTAAAACAAAGCTGGCATCAGTCCAAAGTACCAGTAAATCACGTGGGATTATTGCTCTATCACTAGAGATTTTACTGGTGCAGAAAGAAAAGAAAGTAGAAAGTGATTTCTGCTAAACAAAGGAGTTAAGAGGAATCTCCAGCAAAACTAAGCCCTAATCCTTCAAAATCTCTACACAGTTCTTCAATGTGAAATTAACAATGTATGAAGATCTAAATCCACTGTTTCCAAACAGGGGGCTGTCAAGGGCTGCACCATTCCATAAGGGATTATTTTTCTCCATTACATGCATATAGGATGTCATACAAAGGATAGGAAATCATCAAACATGAATAGATTTCTTATCTACAAAATTTCCTTTTCTGTTTATACAGATGTTGAATGTGAACACAAAGGAGAGCAGGCATTTGGCATGTTAGAGGAGAAAGGCGGAAGAGGTGAGGAGGAAGGAACACGTTAAAAAAATAGGATGTAAAAGAGAGGCTTAAAAACACAGCGGAGCAGAAGTGTCAGAACAGTCCTTAAAATAACCTGGCTGATGGGTATGATGAATGATGCAGAAACAGTGGTTGCTGTAGTCAGGTGTCCAGAGGAAGCATCCTCCTATAACCACATTCCCTGGGAGGTTTCAGTCTGGACCACTTGCCAGAAACCACCCACAGCTTGTAGCTGGTGCCATATGACAACAGATGTTTAACAACATCCTCTGAGAAATAAATTTGTGCAAAACACGAGTAAACATGTACTGATACCCAACAGCATTGAATCAGTGGGAAGACTGGAATTTGCCATGGAGAACAGGGCTGAAGAGCAATTAGAAATGGACTGTCTCTCTCTTACTGGAGTCTGCTGGATGTCTGATATGCTGCTTTGTCTCATTACTGAGGCTGGTACAGCTTTATTGACAATATATCTGAAGTAATTATTTTTAAAATGAAAGCTAAGCTATCCTCTCTTGTCTCCAAGGCAAACATTATGTTTTAGAGGTTATTTAGTAAACTATCTGCTCTATATAGGTTTTTGGTCACAGCTATGGTGGAATGTGCCTTGGGCTTTGCTTTGCTCAGAAGCACAGATTAATCCCAAGCCACTCTTTCTTCCAAGGCTCCAGCACAAATGGTTCAAAGGAAAGTGTTAGTGCAGACTGCATTGAACTGTGCATGAATTGAGCTTGCTGCAAGGCAGGCATATACAAAGTGGCTGCAAATCAAGCTTTGCTTGAGGAGGGGAATGAGTATTCTGGGGTGAGAGTAGTCTGGCCACAGCCTCTGGCCCAGATTTTTGCTGAATTCATCACCTGGTATCTTCTTAGAATTTAAGTATTAGGAGTCCAAATGTCTGAGTAGGATATGGGAAGTGGATACCATGAAAGCTTCCATCTGCATCACTGCATTATCTCATTGTGACAGACACTTCAAGGTAATGCCACTCATATGAAATTCATACCAACTATTCCTATCTTAAGATTTCATATCATCTCTTATGATGGTATCTGAGCCCTCTACACAGTCAATACTACTTGGAACTCTAGTACATAGGTGTAGTTAGTCCACAGACTTTTCCTCCCCTTGTGGTATGAGGGCTTTTCAGTTTTTTCTTCTCTTTTAAATCCTTCTCTGTTTGATGAGCTGGTTTTTCTGTGTAGTTATGCTCCTAACAGAGAATAAGTTTTTGGGGTGGATGATCAGCAAGTAGAATTCACAGTTTCCTTAAGAAACTGACCAAGAAGATAACTTTAGATCATAATAATTAATGAAAAGAATTGTAAAAGGGAACGTAAGACTCCCTCTTTCCTTGCAGCGTCATGCTCCTATTGGAGTACCTGTAACCAACAAGATTCAGAATGAAATCCAAGTTCTGCCTTTCCTGTCTTGGAGTATCTGGAGCATACGAGTGTACTTCGTGCAGCCATGGTCCCTTTGTAAGCCAAAGTCACGTATTTGTAATCCTATTCTATTTTATCACCGATGTAATGACATTTACTGGAAAGCATGTTAGGACTAAACAGTCTGAGCTAATTTCTTTCAAACCCCTGCAATGTAGCCTGCAAGTCGGAAGATGGCAGCAGTAAAGCACGGTTAGGGCCTTTTTTTGTCCCCAGGCCTTTGTTTCAAACCATGTTTTTGTTCCAAAAAAGTGTCAATTTTTTAAAAAAGGTGTAGTTTTTAACAGTGCCATCAAATATGACAGATGTCCTTCCAATAGAGGAGAATCCATGACTGCCTTTCATCTTGATGGAAACCAGCATCAAGAGCAGAATATACCTTATTATGTGTAAGAGTCTTTAGAAAAATCATAATCATGTTGCCCAAGTATTTTGCAAAAAATAATGTTTCATCCTTGCCATACCCCTCCCCGTATTTCTGTAAATGTTCATATACATATAATTATGCAATAGAGTGAACATTTACCAAAATTCAAGGATTTTTTTTTAAATTAAAAAAACCCAATTCATATCACAAGCATTTCTCCCATTTCTTTAAAGCTCAGGAAAAGCAGAAAGGGTCTGCAGTGGCTTTGGCTATGAGTCTGTCAGCTTCACCCATAGCTCAGCAGGTTGTCAGCTATCAAAGGACACAGTGATGCCAAGAGACAGTGTGTTTGATTGAGGTTGTTATCACAGACAGAAAAGCCAAGAAACGAGGCATTGTCACTGAGAGCATGCCCCCTTCTGCAACAATAACTTAATATGGTTACTGGACCATTCTCAAGGTTTACTCTCTGACATGGCTGTCAATATGCTTGCTGAGCCTTGGCATGACAAGGCCTGCCCTTCTTCAAGTTCTGACCTTACCAGTTGCCTTACTTTGCTGTATCCTTGCAAATGTCATTGCATTTCACTCTCACTTCAGAGAGATTTGAAGCAATTCTATCTACTCTTTTCTGTCACTTTAAGGGGACAGTTCTGGAAGCACTCCTGTGTGAAGCAAACCAGATGCTGGTTTTGACAGTGTGTGATACTGTCTGTGGTATAAAACCAGTGCAATATGTCCATAGATGACAGTGTTTTCCCCATCAGCCATGTACCTCACACTCTTCACTTCAGTGAGGATGACTTCCCCTGGGACAACTTTCTGTAGCTACCACTGAAAGACCCCATGCCCTTTTCTAGGCAGAGCTCCTCAAGTGCTCTAGCTGTGCAATGTGTCATTGCAGAGTCCCTTCCCTCGAGAATGATGAATTCTGCACAGTTTCTTCTCCCTGGGCTAAGCTATAAGCTTTAATCTGACAGACAGGATTCATATGTCTTCAGTTAACAGAGTCAGGAGTGCAAGTAATTTCTGGTTTTCACTGGATATAAAATACATACATAATACACAACATGCCAGTGTTGCCTTTATTTTGTAATGTTGATTTCTTCCAACTATATTCAAGGCTGGGGCATGGAAATAGCTTGGGATATTCACATAGTATTTTCCAGAAGAAGTTATTTCTCTTGTGCAGCACACTTCTGCTGCTCAGCTGCCACCAGTGAATGTTTATTAACTTCCTCAATGAGCCTGAGCAGGCTGACATCAGCTGGAGATCAAATCCCCCATGATTAACTGTGAAATAACCACAGCTAATATGGTCTTACCCTGTATACCTCTAGTAATCCATGTAAGACCTAAGTAATCTAGTCAAAATAATAATTTATGAAGTGTGCATCAGTTGTCAGAAAGGGAGAAAAATAGCTGTGATTCTTCTGCCTGTCTCAGACTTGGGGCTCCTAATGATGAGAGTTGCACCTTCCCACAGCACACGGGTGCTTCAGAGGGCAGCTGCAAGTCCCTGCTGTGCATTTATTCCTCCTGGGTAACACAGATGTGTAACCTGATCCATCACTGAATTGCTCCAGAGTTCGGACAATATGGTTCAACTAGTTTTACAAAGCTCTACTTATTACTTGCTCTAATAAAGATGCAATGGATCATGATGACATAAGATATAAAATTACCTGTGTGGTTTGACTAATATATTGGCCATGCAAGACAGGGAAAAACGCTTTTCAAAAGCTGGTACCATCCTAAATCCTGAGAAGTAATTAAATTTCCAACTGATTTTTAGAGATACCCTGACCTAGTATTTAAGAAAGAAAATGTTTGTAATGAAAAAGACAAGTTAGATCAGAAATATGGAGACTGTATTTTTTTATGGGGATTATTTTACAAACCTAGGTGTTTTAATCTAGTACTATAGATTTTCATAGAACAAAAACATCCAAAGGTAATGAATGGACATATTCCCTTAGAACTGGGGAGAATTAAGTTTATGACAACTGAGTAGACAATTTATGAAATCAGAGTAGGCAGTACCACAAATACCATTCAGTCACACATCTTCCTTGGATACATTGGTTCTGCACATGCCTACAGGTAAGATTGAGTGATCAATCTTTTGCTGTGTTTTGCTGTGTTTAAAAACAAGATTCGAATCACATTCTCTCAGTAGAGAGAGCTTTTATGTAATACAAGATTGCTATCAGTAATAACCATTGAACTAATGCTTTCTTTATATCACTCAGTCAGTGGGACCAGACATAAAATAATGTCTCCTTTTAAATTTAATTTTGCCATGGGAATCATTGGTGCTACTTGGCAAAATCCCTGCATAGCAGGAATATATTTTTGAAAAAATGAAATAAAATCCCTGCACACTATCTTGATAGTGCCTAAAAATCCATCATTGTGCCAACTTCCATTTCCTGATTAAATCAGAGTATGTGAAGATTATCTATAAAAATATCTGTAAAAGCTTTGATAGAAACATATTTAGTATTTCTTGGGAAAACCCTCAGTCACTCATGACTCTAAGGAAATATATTAATGGACTTTTCCTATGCATCTAATCAGAAAGTGGTTTTCTTCACTACAGGTGGTTGTATTTCCATTGAGGTTCAAAATAGAAAATTATCTAGCTACTCCATCTGAGGTAGGGCAGGTGTTCCCATATATAAAATGGATCCCAGTGCCCTCCAGAGACAGTACTTTATTCAGTACAAGCTGGGGTGTATTACAACAGCTTAAACCACCCTTATTTCTAATTTTCCCTGTGGAACCATCAGAAGTTCAAATTTGTGGACAAATTGGCTATACAATGAGTGCACACTCAGCCTGTAAGGCCTTGATCCCTCCAGCTCCCTTTGGGTGCTGAGCCAGTGCATCTGCCAGAGCTGTACTTGAGTCAGCCTGTTCCCAGTCTGACTGTAGGGGACAGGATGCAAGAAGGAGGCTCCTATGTTGATATCCCCAATTCCTTCTGTTCCGCAGAACATGCCATGCCCATTCCAGAGGTGATGGTATGCATGGAAACACCTGCAAATCTTTGTGCAACTGTGGGTCCAGTGAGGCAAGGACTGTTTTTGTGGGATCAGCTCTCAGCCACAAAAATGCTGAACTAGAAGAACCCACAAAGAACTGCTTAGGAAGTCTTTTGGTATTTGTTTTGGGTTGAGCTACTGATTCTGGAAAAGAAAGGCATTTGAGATCTATGTCAATTATCAGACAATTGTTGTAGACTGTCAGTAGTGTTCCTGGGTCGCTATTTCTGCACAATTTGAGAAAATGGTCTTTCATACTGAGAGATACTGTTACAGAAATGTTATTTATTGGCATTGCACACATGGGAAGAATTTCACCACCCACAGTCAAAACTGGAGAGCAGCTGACATATAATCCAGGCCTTAAAAAAGTATCTGTTGCAAGCACTTGATTACAGAGCACAGTGCAGTGATTATAAACCAAAGTAGTCCCAGATCAAAAACCTTCGTTGGTACATTTTAAGCTCTATGAATAATTTAAAATATTCTTCTGAGCCAATTTCTATACTCAGTATTTGGAAATAAACCCAATTTCCCCACATATGGCTAGAGCTTCAAAGTGATAAGAATTTGTACATGTAATGCTTACCTAGTTGCTCAGTAGGACATTAGCCACATGCTTACGTTAATGGTTAGGCTTTTCCATAACACAGGGGAGAATCCTGTAATTGGTGGCAATGCAGACCCCACCTGCAAGGCCAGGAATATTGCATTTTCCACATTTGCCTCAATTCATTAGTTGGAGCTGTGAAAATAGGATATGACATCCTCCTGGGTTTGTGTGTGCAAAATAGCAGCTGTGTGAAACATGATGGGCAATAATTGGCTGCCTGCAGAGCAAGAAAACACCCACATAAATGATGTCTCTCCCTTCTGAAACATTAGGCAAGGAAGCCTTTCAACATGGGGCAGGCAGCCTCTCAGGAAACAACTGTCAAATCTGCTTACATCATTGTGTCTCATTAAACTGGGAAATACAACTCTTCTAATCATTAGTTCAGATAGCGCATCATCCCATCATCCATCAAGACAGTACTATTGTAATGGATTATTTGTGTCAGTGTTCACCATGGCAGACTTTTGGACACTCCTGTAATGCAGCCATTTTTCCTTTTACAGGAAGCAAATGAACTATTTTAAACTAGGGATTTGTAGGAAAGAGATAGAGAACATCACAAAAAGCATCGTTACATTGCCAAAAGAATTCATAATGGACCTACACCTTCAACACTGTCGTCTCTTCAAAGCACTCTGTCAAAACAAGGCTATGGAAGAGGCAAAGAATAGAAGCAGAAGAGATCAAAGGAATGGCACCTCTATTAGGAATGAGTATACCATCCAAGTGTCTTCAAAGTAGAAGTGAAACAGCATGGGGGTGCTGTCATATGGATCTACAAAGTCTGAGCGACAATAAGAAATTAAGCATGGAGTGTTATTCACCTTTTCTCATAATTCATACATAGAAAATGAACTTGTTACATTCAACACTGTTCAATTCCAAGCAGTCTTTCCAAATAGCTACTTTCCTACTTTCCAAATAGCACAAAGCCAAACAGTGGAACATATGCTATAGAGTACTTAGGATGCTGAATGATGAGTTCTCTCCATGAGTCTGTAGAAGATAAAACCTCTGACAGCTGAAATAACTGTTCAACTTCTTGATGAGGAGCTTCTCTGGGCTGCTGAAATGTGGGAGGTGCAATGTGTGCCCTATTCTTACACTCTTCCTTAAACACTGACTTCTGTGAGCTAGTTGAATCTTTTATGTGAGCCAATAGACTTAACGGTATGTTTCAATAGGGCAAATAATTTTTTACTGTTGCTATCCTTATTATAATGGAAGTGATAAAACAGCACCTTACGTCATTAGAATTATTAATTTTTGAAAACATGCTGTTTTCACTAATGTAAAGAAACCTCAAAGGCCTCTTTTCCTGGAACTGAAAAGTAATATGGGGCCAAAAACAACTGGTATTACAGTCAAGGCCTTGAATCAGTAGTACAGTTATTTTTCTCCAGCTTTTCAGATTATTCCTTTATTAGTTTTTTTATTTTAAATTTGGAAGTTGCAATGTTTTCCTTTTTTTGATCTGTAGCCCCCAATATAAATTTTCTATTAAAAAGGAAAATCAATGCAGATTCTAGAAGCATTTAAAATATATAGTCGAGAAAAAACATCTCATCATATTTGCAACCCCTTTCAGCTGTGATGCCAGGACAAGGCATGACAATGGCTGTGACTCCTTAGGTTGCTGTCATCCAGAGCCTTCAGCCACTGGATCTTATATTTTGGGGCAGGGACTTTATACAGCCTACAAGTAATACTGTATTTTATTAAGAAAAATAATATCTGAAAGTTATCTTGAGTTCACAAAAACTCTGTTCCTCCTCAGCCATATGTGGTAAGTCATAAAAGAAAAAAAAAAGAAAATAAAAGTGACATAGTTAGCAGTGTGACCTTTGCAGCTGCAAACCCGTCGGAAATCAGAAGAAATTGTCTCCTGTTATAGGAAATACTGAGCAGATAGAGACCACAGCAGCATCTGGCTGGCTGGCCAAATCCAGATTCTGGCACCTAAATGCCACAGATGCCTGCTAGGTAACTGATAAGCAGAACCATTAATTTGCCCCCAGTTTTGGCACTCTTCAGGTTTACAAGAGTAAACCACTGGCTTTTTACAATAGTCAAAATCAGGGACTTTTTAAAGTCAGAGTATTAAGAAAGGTGGGTGCTTTCATATTGTTGTGTCCTCACTACTTACTTGTCTCAACTAGTAAGAAATCTTGTATTTCAAATAATCAGCAGTGGTGAGATAGTACAGTTAATGAAAAACAGAAAAACATGTTTGTGAAGGATAGAGAATGAGTATAAAAGGGCATAAGATTTTTATGGAACGCAAGGACTGAGAATAATCCAAGGAATGAAGGCTTCAGTATTTGCCCCAATAAAGGCCAGGCATAATGTTGGCTGCTGCCTGAGCTGTCTGGTGGTTGGCACCAGCCAGCTTCCTACTGCCTGGACTGGAAAAGGTCCCAGTGAGCTGCCTGGGACTGTGTGGTGGCTGAGGAACTGAGTCAGGCATCCACATCCCCCTTCATACTGTGTGGCAGTCATCCATGGAGGAGAAGAAGAAGGAGGTGTGAAAGGAGGGTATCATGATGGTTAGGAGCAATATGCAAAATGACGGTGTCTTGAGCATCCTCCAAGACAATAGGAGGAGCAGACGCCATCCCTCCGCTGCCAACTCCGTTCTGGATTTTCATTCTCTGATGGCATAACATCAGAAACAAGAATAAGATCTGGCTTGAACTTGGGTTTTTTCCTTTGCTTCTCTTCACTCATGTGACAGCAATGCTGGAAGAGAAGTAGGGACCACTTACCAGTGAGGGAAGAGATGAGGCTTCTAATGGGAACAGGTGTGAGATGGCATGGGGCTGGGATGCCTGAGCGTGATAGGTGACTGTATCTCAGGAAGTGAGAAGCATTGGGATCTTGCACTTTTGGAAAATGGAGATATATGAGAGGAGAGGAAATACCAGGAGTTATTTTGCTCTAGTGCTTTGTACAGAAAAAGTCACTTTTGGCTGTGCAACTAAGGAACCCTGGACTGGCTCTTTGCTCTGCAGGAAATAGAGGGAAAAATCTTTCATACTCTTTACACAGTGACCCAAACAGCAAATGCAGACCAAACTCTGACTCTACAACTAATGGCTTAATTCTGTATGATGTTGAATATCACAAACTTCTCTGGTGTTGTGGATCTTAGGAGGCACCTCAGTGTGTCACAGTCTTGCAGTGCTGAGGGAAGCTATTGAGGCTGCTAGTACAAAGCAACATGAGACCTGGGAAAGTGAACTGAATGGGACCCATGAGACCCAGATGCACTCCATGTGGCCACTGAATTCCTGAATGTGAATGTGAAAATCCGTTCCCCTTCAAGTGCTTCTTTTTACCTATTCCTGTAATGAACAGAAAAGTGTCCACCTCCATCAGAAAGCTATTTGGGAATCATAATGATCAAAGAAAAGGCAAAACATTTCATTGAGTTTTCTCAGGGCTTTTGTACTAAATGTATTTTACATTATTCCAGTGTCAGAGTCAACCATAAAATTAATGCATTAAGGATACAGTCTGAGAGTTGTGACTGCCAAAGTCACTGTGTGGCACTGGGCAGAGTCTCTTGCATGTCTATCCTAATAGAGAACAGTGGTAATAACATCTCAGTGACTAGCTGTAGGGTATGATGTTAATGATTATACACTGTTTTGAAAGTTCAGGCTTGCCATAAAAGTACTGATATGGGGGTCTGGGTACACATGAAATGAAATCATGCTCTCACTGCTGAAGGGGAACAATAAAAATTTGCCCAGAGGTCACTGGCAGTTTCTGAAGGAAGGATAAAGGCTGTCAAAAAAGCTGCCTTATTTCTTTGGCTCTGCCAGGTTTGGGGCAGGCTGGTGATGCTGCCACCTGGAAATACTTGTATTAAATGTGCCTGCACTACGCACATTTGGCAAACACATGTTTTTCCACTCCGTTTTACACAGAACAAAGTTCGTTTGGAAAGCAATAGAAAAGTTAAAAGGAAATCCCTTCTCTGGAAGAGAATGCCCTTGTTAAACTTGTGCTCCCAACATGCAGGTCAGGGACCTTAATTTTCAGAAGCAATGTAGGTCAGTATAATGTAGAGATCATGCCAAATATCCCTTACCTGTCCTCTCAGATAGGTATGTTATTTTTTCCCAAATGAAAATGCTAGACTAAAATTTGGCAAGAAGACAAAACAACCATACACAGGCTGGTAATGATGATATCATTGGGTGTCCTGTACCTTTGAGTTATTAACAGCAGAGCAAAATTCATTAGCATGTCAAAGCACCACAACCCAGAATGCACACAGGCCAGCATAAAGAATTAGGGCATGAAAGACAGCTTATGTGGAGAGTCACTGACAATGAAAAAAAGAGAATATTGTGCCTGGGGCAATTCTCATTCATCAGAGTCTTGTCAGTGTGGTTAGAGACTACAGAATAAATGTGTCTAACCACGTTTTGTTTGGCCACATTAGAAAGCAAAGGTTATGAGGGTGTCCATGAGTTTTTTCTATTCAGTAGATGCAGATATATATAGAATCCTTTTCTATTCCTCATCAGCAATTTCCTTTCTGATGTATAGTACCTGATGCCATAACATAAATTAGAATATATAGCAACCAGTCTATTTTCTGTCTCTCTAGATTGATGTATTTATACTCTGAGGCATAAATTTACATAAATGACTGCAGGCTCCCTGAAATCATCAGGGTAATGTTGATTTAGAATGTTAGGTCTCCAGACCAAAGCCACATGTGCTGTAATCTGCCAAGATATTGCAAGCTGATGCAATAATTGTGCAGGTGATTTTGATAATACTCTTCTCCTGTAGATACTGGTGGTGACAATTAACCAGACAACAGTCCCTCTGAGTTACTGATCTATCAAGGGTCATTTCAGTGCTGAGGTGTGCTTAGGTGCTGTATATTTTCCAGACAAGACACGAAACTGGTTTTGCATTTATCATAACTGTTCCATGAGGGAGAGTAATGCTAATGAAATCTGACGTTCCACTTAGATCCAAAACTGGAAAATTGCCACTCTGCCTATTTGAAGGTTTGTTTGCTTCCAGTGCACTGTTCTCCCATCAGGGGTTGAGAATAGGATATATCCTTCTTCAAAACTTGCTAAATACCTCTAAATTCAGGTTGCATGACTTTGGCAGCACTACCATTTTTATCTGTGCAGGGTAACATGAAGTGAGAGATTGTTTTACTGACATTAATGTTCAGTGGAACTGGAGCAGCCCAGTATGAAAAATGAATATTAGTTAACTAGCAGGTGTTAGGTATGAGTAATGAAAGAAATGTGGGAGGCAAACCTTGCCCACTCACTTTGTATAATACTTGTATCTTTGCAAAGAAAGGCCTCTTTGTACAGGCCTCTTTGTACAGGCACAAGCCTTGCATTCATTTCCTGCTCTGATCTTATCTAGAGAATTTCAGTGACCCTGATATACCATTAAATTTGGGAACCTATGCACTGAACTACTCCTTCCGTTTTTATTCATGTCTTGGAATTACTGGTCATCCCATTTTTCTCCTCCACAGACAGATCAACACCCTGTAATATCCTTGGGCTGCTTTTGTGTGTAAGTTGCAACACAAAGCAAATGTGATCTGGTAATAGCAGTCAGAGCTTTTGAAATGGAGCACACTGTAATGCGATCACACGTGTAGCCAGACATGCACTGCTCTCAGCCTGCAACAGCCTCTGAGGTTTGCTGTTTTAAAGAGACAAAGATTGTCTGTCTATGGCCTACCTATAATCTATAGCCTAAATACCATCTATCTATAGTCCACCATGCAATGCTTCTAATTTGCTCCTGCAGTATGGATTTTCCCACAAAGTAGGGCCATGGTTCTCAACTCTTTGGGTAGATGTGCCAAGAAAGAAGCAGTCCAGACCTTTTTTGTATCAGTGTATGCTGTTAGATACACCATTATCCAGGGTTTTGAGTATCTCCAAGAATGGGGACTTCTCTGGACAACCAATTGTTTTACAACCAGTAGTGTTTAGCTACTCTACATTAAAAAAAGGTTTTGCATGTTTAAATGAAATTTCCTGTATTCTCAATCTCTCATCTCTTACATGAACTATTTTTTCTTAGACAAATATCTTTCCCTTTGACTTAGCTAACATGAATTTTGACAATTTTCTAATTCTCATAAGAAGCCAAGATAAATACCTGTTTTCCTGTCCTCGATAAATCCCTGTTAAATTTGAATACATGGGAGTAATCTGATGTACTGCAGTCAAATTAATTTCTGCCATGATACCTCAGGTTTAGCCGTAGATATGACTCTCTGCTTTCTCTAATTTAGATCAATGCATTCATACAACACCATTCTCTCAATTATCATGACATGTTGTGTTTAAAAACACATGGTAATATGTCCTATTTACTTATAATTTTAATATTAGTTCATGTTTCTTTTATTCCCTTGCTAAGTGTTGTAGATGTTATTATTAATTTCTTTATTTGGCTCCTACATAGATTTAAAGGGGTATTTGCATTCCAATGGGTAAAACTCAAAACTGCTTTTCGGACATCTATCTTTCAGACCATGTTTTTAATGGACCTTACTCTGAAAAACAAAAATAAAATAAATAAAATAAATATCCAAACTGAATCACAATAATTTTTTTAATGTGCTTTATAATACATAGATTTAAAGTGCTGCTGAAAATGTCAGAAGAAGAAAACTTCAAAGTACCTCATGGTTTTCACTGACAGAAATGAAAAACTGCTGGCTTCATTGACAGAAAAGACAAACTTCAAAGTGGATAGTCATCTTCAAAAGCCAGATGTTCCCAATGTACCTGGTCTGCAAATGAAGAGAATAGATATCTTTCCTTGGTTGTCAACCTCTCTCTTATAGGCACTAAATTGTCTTAGAAGCAAAAGTAACAAAAGAAAAAGTACCAGACATGCCAAAATACCATAAACATAACTTTTTATTCAATAATTAAAAAAACCCCCAATATTTAAAACAATATTTTTCACCTGTTAGGCACAAAATATCAACCTGCTCACATGAGTTGTAGCAACTTCCACTATTAATTAAAATAATGAATGTACTCATCAAAACTCCTGGTCATGGGCTCATGTTTTTCAAGCCAAAGAGCAGGGAGTCAGATGCTGCAGCATTCTCTTAGGAGAAAGTTCTTAAGAGTAGTTTCTCTATGTAGATGGTGCCTGACACACACTGCTGCAGTCCCACACATCCATCCGTCCATCCATCCATCCATCCATCCATCCATCCATCCATCCATCCATCCATCCATCCATCGCTCCAATCTGCAAGCAGAGCCTTCTCTCCCTCGTTCAAAGAGATCTTTTGCTATGATCAGCAGTAAGCAGTGAATGCCTCCACTGCTCTGGAAAGGTAGTGAGAAATGGAATAGACATGATGCAGGAAATGTGCCCTTTGCAATTTTTATAAGAACACATTTCTGTTGATAAATAACCACATCCCAAGAAAGATGATTAGTTTTAAGGCATGGGCTTCTTCTTGATCCCAGGAGCTGTCTGGATTAGCAAATTCAACAGGCCCTGGAAACTGGCTTGAGCTCTGTGACTTTCCATACCATTTAGCTGTCAGTTGTTGGCCCTTTTTCCATATTTTGCTAGCAAACATCTGCCCAGTGTGGCAATATTCAGCTGACCCTAGCATGGCTGTCATTCCCTCAGGGAAGCTGGTAGGTCTGTGTGTACAGTAAGCTTCTGCCTACTGCCTACTGTATATGCCAACTGTTTGTGATAAATCTGTGAGAGGAAAGAAGATAGGATGATTGCTGTGGCCTCGAGTCTTTTTCTTTTTTTTTTTTTTTTTTTTTGTCTCTAATCTGCATTCACTGCTGGAGGAGGAGCAGGAGAAGGTGCAGGGCAGAGAAGCAGCTCCCTCTTGAACTGCAGCAAGATATAATTGCATTCTATAAAACTGACAGCAGAGAGGATAGCTATCTGACCTGAGGGATAATGTTGGCAAAAACCTATGAGAGTATTAACTGCAGGAAATTATAAGATGATTTTTATCTGCCAGAGCAGTCTGACTCTAGAGGAGTCTTCTTCTAGAAGTCTTGAGGGCAAAAACCCAAACAAGTTCTAAGACTAAACTTCATTAAAAAGTCTCACATTGTCATGGTTTCCTGTGACAATTGAGAACTGGACATGGTCTCAGCAGTTCCCTTTAAGCCTGTGTTGTGCAAATGCAGAATCAGTCTATGCAGTCATTGCGTGATCCCTGTGAGTTTGTTAATCTGAATGACTGGTGCCCATGACCTTCAGCTTTGTCTTCTCACAAGGCTGCAGTCGGAAGTTGCTGTGTGCTGTTCTCTTCAATAACATCTTGCAGAGACACACTGTGCCTTCTTTCAGGAAAAGTTTATGGATGTTCTTTCTTTTTATGTGTTAAGATCACAGTGAGAAATGTTATAAATAGCTTAAACTTGTGAAATTTGTTCAGAGAGCTTTGATAGCAACTTATTTGTGGAGCAAGGCTACCATATGAAAGCTCACAGATCTTGCTTGTTTGCTGAGGTGGTAAAGTGAGGAGATTTCATGGGAAATGTAAGACTACTTTACAAAGGGGCAGTTTTAACAAAACATAGATCCAGGGAGTTGTAGATTCCAGCCCCTCATAAGAGTTATAAGATTACAGCCTCTTACAAGAATTGATATATTTCTGTCCCAGAGAAGCTAAAAAGAGTGTCTGATGCATAGAGGCAGGTTTGGAAATGGCAGAGAGTAACTCAATACTGAGTTAGTGCCCATCACAGTGACCTATGCTCCTGGCTTTGTGTAGGTGTGGAAATGACAGTGGGAGGATAGCAAAGGCTTTTGTGCCCCCCTTAAGAATCAAATAAAAATCTTCCACTTTTGATGCTTTAAAGATGCTTGGCTTGCCCTATGACACTGAGTGCATTGTATGGAAAGGTTTTCCTTCAGGAACACGCTCATACTACACCCACACATTTTTTCACAGTTCAGAAGCTACAGGGCAGACAGATTTATATATATAGTGCTCATTATTCTGTTTTCATTGTATGAGAGGGAAGCAGCATGGGAACACTTTTGGAAACAGCAGCTCTTCAAGACTGCTTTAGCATGGGTCCTTTCCAAAGGGCGCAGTCCTTCAGGAATGGGCTGCTCCAGTGTGGGTCCCAGTGTGGAGCCACAGGTCCTGCCAGGACCCTGTTGCACCATGGGCTCTCTGTGGACTGCAGTGTGAGTATCTTCATCACCATGGTCCTCCATGGGCTGCAGGGTTACAGTCTGTTTCACCATGGTTTTCTCCACAGCCTGAAGGGGAATCTGCTTTGGTACCTGATGCACCTCCTCCTTCTTCAGTGATCTAAGTGTCTACAGGCTTGTTTCTCTCACATTTTTCTCATACCTCTCTCTCACAGCTCCTACGCAGCATTTTTTACTTTTTCTTAAATATGTTATCAAAGTGTTGCTGATGGACTCAGCTTTTGCCAGCAGTGTGTCCATATTGGGGCCTGATGCAACTGGTTCTGTCCATCATGGGGACAGCTTTTGGTGTCTTATCACAGAGGCCATCCCTGTAGCTTTCCTGCTACTAAAACTTTGCCACTTATACCAAATAAAAACTGCCCAGGGATGTATTTCAAACGTACAAAATCTGAACACTAGATAAAGATTGTTCTCAAAAAAGTGTGACTTTTTGCATTGCTTACAGAAGGATTCTGGACACTAAAATTGTCCAAGGGCTGCCAAAATGAGTGGGATCTGCAAGTCCTCTGAGTGTGGCAGGGAGGAAGTGCCATATGAAAGTGTCACTCCCCAGCCTAAACAGTGTTTGAAAGGCACTGTTTGCTGTCCCCCACCCTGGGATCTCAGCACACTGATAGAATCACAAAATATCCTGAGTTGGAAGGGATCCATGAGGATCAATGAAGTCCAGCTCCTGAACAGCACCATCCCCAAAAGTCACACCATGTGCCTGGGAGCAGTGTCCAAATGCTCCTTATACTCTGTCAGGCTGGTGCTGTACTCACTTCCCCAGGGAGCCTGTTCCTGTAGCCAACCACCCTCTGGGTGAAGAACCTTTTCCTGATATCCAACCTAAACCTCCCCCAACTCAGCTTCATGCCATTTCTTAGGGTCCTGTCACCAGAGACGAGAAATCAGTACCTGCCACCCTGCTTCCCTGTGGGAGGATGGATTGTGAGAGAATAGAAATAGTGCTGAAGGCAATCTTACCCCTGAGGAATTGCAGCTGTACTAATTACCAAAAGTGGGAGCAGCCCTGCCCTTAATAGGGCACAACTGTGTCCAATAAGGATGGTCCAATAAGGATGGGTGTTATAAAAGTGTAGGTTAGCGAGTTAAGAGAGAGTTGGAGTTGGCTGTGTTGCTGTGAGGAGTAAGGGTCAGGTGTTTGTGCTAGGGACAGAAAGGGTCAGTTGTTTGTAATAGGGATAGTAAGGGTTAGTATGTGCTGCTAAGGGACAGGAAGAAGTCAGTCAGCCTGTGGAAGGAAGAGAAAAGGAGTCAGTGCTGTGAGAAGCTGACCCTGGGAACTCACAGAGAGAAGGTATGAAAGTTCTACAGTAAGATAATAAGCTAACAGTGAAAGTTAGTTCCTATCCACTGTTGATTGGTGCCAAGCAGCAATGCTACCAGTTGGTGGCCTGTATGGGGATGGATCCCAAAGCTTCCCCTTTTGAGGCAGTTGTAAAGTGCAATGTGGTCTTCCCTCAGTCTCATATTCTCCAGGCTAAACAAGCCAAATTACCTCAGCCCCTCTGTGTGTGGCTTCCCCTCCAGACCTTTTGCTGTCCTTGTGGCCCTCCTTTGGGTACTCTCTAATAGCTTTTTATCTCTTTGTACTGTGGCACCCAAAACTGCCCCCAGCACTTGAGCTGAGGCCGCTCAAGAGCAGACAATTCCTTCCCTTGCCTATCTGCCAATGCTGTGCCAGGTGGCCCTCCTGGCTGCCAGGGCACTGCTGACTCTTGTTCAGGTTGCCACTGACCAGGACTCTGATTTCCTCTCCATGGTTGTGATGTAGAGTTGTGATGTGCACCTCTAACATGCTAGGCTCTCTTCTTCCTGAGCAGTAGCAGCATCTGTGTACCAAGCTTCCTAAAGGCAGTCTTTAGAGCTCTTCTGTGTTGTTTCTGGAAGATGCTTCAGTTCTTTCTGGCTCAAATTCCTTGTCTGTGCATGTGTGAGTGCAAGAGAAAATTAATGAATGTTTAAACAAGTGAGTTCACAGAATGAAAGCTGCTACACAGACAAAGGCTGAAGTTTAAATTTCTCAGGGCAGGTATTACTGCTTATTTGTAAAATGGTGCTCAGCGTGAGCATTCTTCAGTAATAACAGCACTGACAAAGAAAAATATACTTTAAAGTCTATCAGTCTTACAATTCAGTTCACCTTGTGACAGCAGATTTCCAGTTTGAGCTGTGAACCTGTAAGCTGCTTTGCACAGATCTCTCCTGCAGAAAGAGTTGTTTGCAAGTCTGGGGCCATATATACTTAGAAATTAGAGGGAACAGGTTTTGACAAAATTTGGAATAAATTGGCCGTTTTTCATGGGTCTCAGCACAACTTAAATAATAAGTAGTATTGAAAAAGTACTGCTAGCTGGAATAATTACATGGAGCTAGTTCTTCTTTGTATGAAAGGGAAACATACAAAATAAATATGGCTTTTTTGCCATATTTATTTTTGAAACAATGTATTCTACTGAAAACTGTAATTTTGTAAATGAAGCACAGCTGGAATGAAATCTCCTTTAAAGTAGGCCCTTGGCAGAATAGAAAAAATTTTCCCTTCCTATGCGTTTGCTCGGCTTAGATTGACTCAAGAGACTGTTGGCACCAGTTCCAATTCAAAAACTATCTCTGATTTCCCATCCCTAAGGGATTAATAGGGATGAAGCCTGGCTCCACATTTCAGTGCATTTCATGTCAGCCCTGGCAGTAGGGAGAGGGTGAAAGACCAAGCTTTTAACCTGCCTCTGAGTAGTTCTTGGTGAGTCCCCTTGCCTACAGGCATGTGGCAGCTGCCCATTGTGGAACACCCTTCCTGTGTGTCCACTTCAAGCAGAGGCTGGCAGTTGCAGTCTGGGGATGCTGGTGCTCAGAGGGGCACAGCTGTGGGGACAGTGCTCTCTGCATCTGTGTCCTCATGTGTTCCTCCTCTCATCACACTTGCAAGGGCTGGGGTTCCACCCGTCCACAGGGGAATGTCCACAAAACTCCAAAGGGTTTGCTTCAGACAAAAGACAGTGCCTTTTGTTGTTTGGTTTGTTCCCTTGTTTGGGGGCAGTATTTTTGTAACTCCTTGTGTCTGCTCTAGGAACCAGCCTTGCAGCCTGGAAATGCTGGGAAAGATAAGATCATGGTTTCTTTTCTTAAGCAGAATTTTTAAAGACCTGTGGAAAGAAAAAAAAAAAAAAAGGTGGAGAAATAGGTACTTGTGTGCATGCAGGGGCAGAGGTTATGGGGCACAGGTGGGGAGGGAGCCCATCACAAGGTGGTGGGTGGCAGGTGCACAGGGAGAGGCTGCCCTGCCCATGCTGTTGTGCTGCAGCACAAAGGCTCCGCCAGGGGCCCGCCGGTGGAGCAGGTGGCCATGGAAACCCTTCAGCAGCCCTGCCAGCCTGAAAGCCAGAAACCCTGCCCCATCACCGGGGCCACCGGCGAGTTGCTGGGGTTACTGGGGGGCAGCAGGGGGAGGGAGAGCCCCAGGCTGCCCTCTTGCTCCCTGGCTTGATCAGCCTGAGGAAACGCCCCGAAGCAGCCGAGTGTCTTTCTGAGTTAACAGAGTTTCCTTTGACCTTGGGTTTAAAACGTCCGACTCCTTTCCAGGGTGCTAATGAGGAAACGCTAAAGGAGGGCAAAGGGCTTCTCTTGGCCAGTGTTACTCTGGTACAGACTGGATGTCCTGCGGTAGGTATTAATAGTTAACAGGCAGGTCCCTAAGCACCAAAAGACCCAAGGGAAAGCTGCCTTGCTCCTCTGTGAAACTGGGATATTTTTTCTCCTTAAAGAGACTTGTTAAACTGCCTTAGAATAACTCAAGCTTGACAAAGTGGAACTAATTTGCCTTCATTTCCCAAGTCTTAGAAAGCAACTTTGAAATCAGAAGGATTTTTGAGGCTATGATATTCATTCTAAAGAGTAAATCATAAACCTGGATTTTAAGGAATTAAGCGTAATATAAGAAGTTGTAGCTCTGCAGTCTGTGAGATGTTGAAACATCTGCTAGAAAAGCAGAGGATGCAGGCCACCTCTCTGTCAAGGGTGTAGGTCACCCCTCTTCTCAAGTGGGCAGCAGAATCCTTAAAATAAGAGTCAGTCTGTTATATAACCACACTCTTCCAAACTCCTCAGCATTTCCTACCCTGCTTTGATTTTGAATGACCTGTTAAGGACCGGATATAAATCCAGATCTCTACCTCTTTAAACACCACTGTTAATATCAGTTCTACTCTCTTTATTCCAGTCTTTAAATCTTTTTTTTTTTCTTCTTTTTTTTTATTTGAGGACAACAATTTCAGAGGATAATTATTTTTATTTCCTTGATTGGTGCTATTCCATTTTAGCCCTTTTTTTCCTCCAAATGGACCAGAACCGGTAGTTTCACTCTGCGCAATTAGTGTGAATTTTCAGTGATCAAAAATAAATAGTCATCAATATTTATTCCTACACCAGGAAAGGGTATGTCAAATCTAGAGAATCAGTTCAGCATTTGGCTAACCAAGACCAGATCCCAACCAAATCAACCTTTTCCCACTACTGAAAACATGCTAAAATAACCTTATTTTAATATAATTAAAAGTATCCACCTGTTCTTTAAATAAACTGATAGTCTACATTCCTTTCATGAACCATGTCATGATTACATATTTGTATTGTGGCTTTTAAAGACCTCAGAATAAACTGAACTCTGTTAGTATCTTCTAGTGCTCAAAGGTACTGCATGGGAGACCGTTTGTAGCTGGTCCCTGTTCCTAAGACCTACAGATCTGTACAGGTAAAGTCCAGAAGATAAAGCAGATACAGAGAATTGAAATGAGATGACCCAACCTCCAATGATCCAGCAGATAAGTAATGAAATTCAAATCTCATTATGTGCAGGTCTGTACATTCCTGGTACATTGTACCTATTCAAATTCCTTAATAACAGTATGGCTTCAGTTAAAATCTTTCTCTTCAGCATACTTTGTGCCTGAAGTTACTTGAAAAATACCTGATGGAAATTTTAAGATGGAAACATCACATTAAACACTGTCTGGACTGACTTTAACCTTTTCATGCAGGAGCATGGTGTCACAGCTGCACATACTATTATGTGAGAACTGTTTTCCCCTGGAGAAACATGTCTAATTATATACCATGTCTTCTTTTTCCTATAGATTTCCTATTAGGTGACCTATAGGTCCTACTTCTACTGCTACAGAAATGAGCAGGAATTTCCCCACTGATTTCAAAAGATTTAAAAATACTAAACTAAAGGCAAATCATGGAAGAGTTAGTGTGCCCCCAGCATGCACTTGGCAAAGCAAGTCATAGGCACACAGCATTAGATCCAGTTGTCAGCACTAAATTTGAGGATTTACCTTGGCTTCCACCACCACACGGTGCAGCACTGACCCTTAGTAGTGCAGGGGGTAACATCACTGTAACACCCCCCCACACTGCAAAGGAAGGGACATAAATCTGTTCAACACTGGCTGAGAAGGGTTGCTGAGTTCAGGTGAACTTCCATTCTCACCGTGAATGATTGAAGAAGGATCTTCACTATCAGATTTCAGGAGCTGAAAGCACTAAGGAGTGTGGACTGGGGTTGAAGTAATCAGGGAGGAAGTTGGAGTGGGGTATTATGCACTCTCTTAAGCCGTTAGCACATTCTGTGACCATAAAAAATTTTTCTGATCTGTCACTGTCTGGAGAGAACCTCTAGCTTTTTCTCTCCTGCCACTTACCTGTTTAACTTAAGCTTTTGCAAGTTTCTTAGGTGACTTTGACAGAAGTATCTCTTCCATGCTTGCAATTTATACCAAGGTTTTGAATAAAGCATTAATGAGCAATTACTGTTTTTTAAATGTAAGTAGATGTTGGTAAATGTAATGTAGATGCTGATAAACCAAAGAGTAGAAGCTTTTGCAGATTACTACAAGAAATGTTGTGCTCTATTAGAATTTACAACATTTGTCAGGCACACAATAAAATAACTCCTTATTGGTTATTAATTCTTGGAAAAAAGAACTATAATGCCAAAGGTGCTCAGTAGGTTGTTTTCCAGAATAAAACCAAAAGTATCTTTTTTAGCTGATTAAAACAGCTTTCTGAGGAGGAATTAAATCTGCAAGGAGGTTTGGAAGTGAAAGTTTCCCTCTGAATTAAAGCATGATAGCTTACAGATGTAACAACTGCTTAATTAACATGGGATGGATGCCAGAGGCAGTTATTTTAAAAATAAACTTGAAAGCAAGCACAGGAATTCTCTGAAACAAAGCTTTTCTGTTGCCATTTTCTGAGAATGTTATTTCCTTGGCCTTTTTGGTAGGCTGGCATCATAGGGGCATCATTCTAATTGTCATTTAATAGAAGCTGTACTTTATTTCATTCTAAATCACTTCCATGAATCTCTCATCACCTAAGCCTGGCATTAAAGAGAATTCAAAATCAAACAAGTTACTCAGGAAAAAATTGTCCTTTGACAGAACTGGGGCTTCCAATGCATTTTAATTTTTCTGCAGACTGTATGATGTGGGGAACGGGGGCTTCTGTGTATTGACAGCTGATTTCTTATCAAATAATTTGCACAGTAGTTGATGGAAAGGTTCAGGGTGAATCTG
The DNA here is from genome assembly GCF_024509145.1 of Vidua macroura. Classification (NCBI taxonomy): domain Eukaryota; kingdom Metazoa; phylum Chordata; class Aves; order Passeriformes; family Viduidae; genus Vidua; species Vidua macroura. The sequence continues at coordinate 91,494,397 of NC_071572.1, read as the reverse complement.
CACATTTAGTATATGTAGTGATAAATGAATTTACATTTGCCAATTCTGCAGAAGATGGAGAAATGATGCTAGAATTATGCCTTTGTAAAAATCATATTTTCTCATGTAATTCTGGCAAGTACAAGAAGACAAACAGTTCTGGTTCTTCACAGGATCATGCTAGAGCAGCCCCTTATGGCCAGGAGCACCTGGAACCCATTTCCCAGCTGAACTGTCCTAACCATTGGACAGGGTGGCAGGACTGCTGCTCAGCCAAAGAGGGTTGAGGAAATTTAGCTTTTGGTACTTTTTAGGTAGTGGAAAACCTCCCTGTGTTTCTTCGAACAACAGAGACTCTTTGGCATCTATACTTTTAGGGAAGAGAGTTTTAGATCATATCGGAAAACTTGTGTTAAAGAATACAAAGAACTTTATAATCTTACTGTTGTTTAGAGGCTTCTGCTTTTTTCCTATCTACTCAAGTCAACTACCTATTAAAGAAGGCAGTTAAAATGTTGTACCTAACAGGACAGTAATAATTTTGTTGTCTTCTAGGTGGCTGCTTAGTTGTTAAGAATTTGATTGTTTTATTAAATAGAGATGACATAAATTAAACATATGCCAGTTTAAAATACACTTATAAAATTTATACATTTTATTCAATATGATGCAATATTTTAATATTACATATTTAGTATATAAATGTTCAAGAAAAATGCTGCATATTTTTAATATATTATGCTTATCTCTTGATCTTCAGCATTCTTTTGAAAATAAGCATTAATTAACATTTTCATTGATCTCTGTGTCTGCACAGATGACAAGAGATATTCAGCCAGTGGGACCAGAATCTGACCTACAACTATCAGGTCAGTTGCTGTTAGCTTAAGAATTTAATTTTCTTTTTTTCAGTTTTATAATGTTCATATGAGGTAGCTTTGAGCACAGACTCATATATTTAATTTTAATTAAACAAGAAAATGTTCACAAAGTTGTTGATATGAATTTTAATTTCTGTAAGCCAGGTGTAAATAGGATTTGTAAGTCTGAATGATAGAGTTCTTGGGTGAGATGTCTATAATCCTTTTACCTTGGAATATGTTAACGTTGGTTTGATTATAATGTATGACTACACATCATCATGAGACATCTCTGTTTCGCTAAGAGGCACAATTATTTGGCTTTCTGTTCATGTGTATCACACAATACTGGTAATGATTCTTCAGTCCCTTATTCCTCGTTACAACACGCTCTTTTTACTCCATATTTTAATATGTCAGTGTTAGTGCAATGCGATCTCTTTAGTGTGAAGCGATTCAAAGGAAACTGAATAAATTCCAAATAAATTCACATAAAATAAATGTAATCTTTTCTTAGATTTATATGGCTGCTACTCATACCAGACATATCTAAAAATCACTGACTGGTACTGTGTTACTCAATTATTTAGTTATCCATTCTGGACTTAAGGATAATTGCCTTTGATGTGTCTAATCCACCTATGAGTAGAACTTGAAGATTTTGATCTACCTCACTTCCAGCAATTTTGATATCCACTAATATTTAGGATCAAGCTCGTGGATGCCCTCAACTAACTTAATCACACGCACTGCTCTTTCTTATTCTGGCTACCTTTTGCAACTCTTCCTTAATGTAATTACTTCATATGTTTAGGCAAAGTCACATGTTTTGTATGATGGCATCTGCAGATGTCTTTCCTTTGGGAATGTAATAGTATCCTTCTCCATCATTCTCCTTAGCTTCAGAGAGACACCTGCAACACTCCAACTCTCAAGGGGTATGAAGGCAAATGGAAGAAAAGATCTCTCTGCCCCACCTTCCTCACATAGGCAGAAGTTATATATACACCTCTCATTTCTTTTCTAAACCCTCTGAGGTGGACCAAGAGCAAGTCTCATACAACAGAAGGCAAAACTGGCCTGTATTCTGACTTTTCACCTTCATTACTTCTTTACCCTTCTTTTGGAAAGAATGGTGGGTGTTGGTCTGTTACTTCCCTTCCTCTACCTTTGTGGAGCAGCTACCTGTCCTCCTCTAGAACTCTTTGGAGACTTGGCCATGTAAGTTTGTTGCAGCTTCTTCACCCTTTGCAGAGCAATGATACTGAGAAAAGTGGGCAGGCATCACAGGGGACACAAAATCCAAAAGGATGCCAAGTTCCCAGAAACCAGATGGCAGGCAGTTTGTAACAGTTCTGGGCGGCAGGAGAGGCACCAAGATGTCACCCAGTATGACTGGTGCAGACCCCAGAAAGCCACTTGTGATTATTAGCACAATAACAATGCTGAAAATTGGACTACCTGTTAAGTTCTGTACACTTAGCTAAGAAGGGGAAAGAAAGACTTAGGTACCTTATTTTAGAAATGTAATTACCCCTTACAGGTTAGTCAAGTACTGCATGTTTAGAATTGGAAAATATATGTTTGACAATACTGCATATCTACAGATATATGTTTAAGTTCTTCAACATGAAAATTCTAAATAATGCAAAAACATATTAGTAATTCATTCAAATCAACTCCACAAAGCACAGCTAAGGCTGCAGGGTGGGAGTTTGCAAGCAAGATGTTGAGCATTGTGTGTGGCCTTGTTCCAGTCACTGAGGGATCAATCCCACATGTGACAGGCTGCCAGCCTAAGTAAGAAACATTGATCACTGCCCTCCAAGTGCTCTGGGAGCCAGTTTCCTACCCAGCTGGCAGACCACCCATCCAGTCTGTTTCTTGCCAATTTGCCCAGGAGGAACTGTGGGAATGAAGTGGTATAAGAGGCTGACCTCCCTCTTCTTTCAGTAAAAACTTAAAAAGTAACGCCAGGGCCTCTGGCAATCATGCTGTGCATGCAGTATGAAGGAAGAAGGACTGTGTGGGGGTTTCCCTTGGGACAGTGGGGGCAACTACTGACAAATGCAGTAATGTTCATATAATTTACATATGATTCCTCATATTGTGCTGTTCTTATGTTCATTTTTGTGTGTCATCTGAGCCATGGACTTTTCTTTGCACAAACATTCACAGAAAGTTAATCATGCAAATATGTAGTGTTTCATAAGCCTTTATTCTGAATTTGCACTTAAATGGATGATTAAATTGGCATCCAATTAAGAAACAGAAAAAAACCAAAGTGGCTTATGTAATTAATTGCTTGGAAAAATATTATTCAAATTTTCAATGTTCAAGATCAATAAAGAAAAAGTTTAAATTATATTCACAGAGCAACTTGAAAGAATTAATATTACTTGGGTACATTTTGTAATGTAAGAGGACTAAATTTTCTCTTATGTGTTTGTTTTTTTTTTAAGACAGGGTATATCATTAAATACCGTATAAAAGAATAAACCCCAAGCTTTGTTTTTTCTTTTCTTTAGTTGCAAAGGGCTGTGTGCAGTATTCTATTAATTAATATACTTATGGTGCAGACTAGTGAGCTTTTAGTCTTTTGCTTAAGAACTTAATTTTACAGCCTTGAAATGTATCAGAGTTTATCTGACCTTCATTGTATAAGAAATAGTAAGAATGTATATCTTAGATTTCCCAAGTGATACAGATTCATTTTCATGAGTTATACAAACTATATATCCCTAAACAGCAAGAAATGTATTTCCTATCAAATGCATGCTTACAGGCACTCAATTGCTGATGAAGTTGAAATTAGGAATCTGACAGATGAGGGACTAATTCCCCAGAAGCAGGATTTCTTCCTTCTTGTTATGAGCATAGCATATGGAGGAAACAGGTCTGAACATGCCAGATGAATAAATTAAGAAGTCTAGGATGAAATAGAACAGCTGGAAATGTAACTGGTGATAACTAAAGGCTAATTAACTTCAATGAGCAATTTTCCACCTGGTTTTCTATTAGCCATATAGAAAGAGGAGCTAAAGAAATTGCATGGTGTGCATTTTTGTTCTGAAATTTGATATGAACTGCTGTTCTACCTACGTGGTAATTGGAAAATGACTGTCTCTTGTGGGTATAAATATTAATGTGACTGATTTGCAAAAATCCTTTCATTTTTTTCCAAGCATTGACTTGGTTTTGTACATTCATCTTACTGGAGATGTGAGTAGTTCTTAATTTAATAAATATTTAAAATGAAGAGTCTACTTCTAAGAGTATTTTTGAATGCTAAAGCTCTTCCTCTGATACTCTTCATCAATTCTGACTAGTCTGGTATAGACTGCTATAGCACTTCCCAATCAGCAGTCTCAGATTTTGTCCATAATCCCTGCAGCTTTTGACTGTTCCTTAGAACATCATATGCAATGAATAATGAGGTGGTTTTTTTTTTTCCTGAAACAAGTCATTTAAAGAGTAGGAAAGGGACACTAAGTGCCCTACATGAAGCTTTTCACCTTAATACACACAATCCCTATTTATAAAATAAAATATAAAGCATTGCTTTTTATACATATTTCTTTCCTTCTGTATTTAGGATCCTTTGGTCCTTCAGTTTGTTTGTCATCACATAAGAGACTGGGTTCTGAATTCTATCTTTTAAAGAGGACTGAGGCTATGAAAGTTTGGGATGAAACATCGTCATACTACATTCAAAAGTAAAAGTCAGGAGATAGACCTAAGGAATGAATGTCATCTTTCCTAACTTTAGCTGCTCATAAGGGAGCGCCTGTACTTATACTAAAAAAAAAAAAAAAAAAAGTTCCTTTCTTGAGTTTTTTCTCTTTTTAGATGCTTCAGATGCCTGTCTTGTTGATAAGGATGGCTAGCTGTAATTAACCATGTAAGTGTGGAAGTTGAGCAAACTAAGTAATACAAATAGAAGATGTGGTGATTCATCTGTCGTTCTCCATTAACTATCAGAGGTGTCACTGGAAGGGTGGTCAGTCACTGGAACAGGCTCTCCAGGGGAATGACACGGCACAAATCCTGTCAGGGTCCCAGGAATGTCTGGATGACACGCTTAGTGATATGTGTTTGTTTCAGGCAGTCCTGTAAGGAGCAGGGCATTGGGCTTGATGGTCTTTATGGGTCCCTTTCAAACTGAGATATTTTATGATTCGAGGATTCTGTGACTCTACATGACTAACTTAGGTTTAGGCAGTAACATTTAGCAGTCCCAAAGTCAGGTTGGGTAAATCCCACCATATGTTGTCTAGGGATATTGTTCCATTTTGAGAAGAGTGAGCAGAGTCATAAAGCTGAGGTATTGCTTTCCAGTCTTGCATTAGATGCTTACTTTTGGCTTGAATGAAATACTGAAGTTTTACTTCTAACTGAAGCAGAGTCTTCAGTTTTTACAAAATCAGTATGTTCCTAAGCATTGTCTTGCCCCTGGGAAAGTAGAAAGTCCATTTGTTGAGAGGCTAATAATTTACAAAGTGATTGTCTTTCCTTTGTACAAGTGGTTTTGCTATAACTCATGTCACAGATATTTAATTTTTTTTTCATTATTTTTTGAAGGAAACTGCCCTTAAGGACTAGTATCTAATGATCTTCTTAAAAAATGTCACTCTTAATCCCCTATAGCAACTGTTTGTACTTTGGATAGGAAAGGGAAAATATTGACATTGGACTTCATGATACTTATATGATCAAAGACACCTCCATCTACAAGACAAGTGAAAGGAACAATATAATTTTCATTACTTGCCACAACAAAGGCTTTTAAAAATAATGAAGTGGAGTTGTCTTTTTTAAAAGCAAAAAAAAAAAAAAAAACCAAAAACCCAAGCCCCTGTAATTGTCAAAGATATGGTATTCTGTTGCTTATTAATGAGACTTCTGTAGAACAAGTTCTTGCCAGGGTTGTTTTAAATCTTGACGTTCTGATTAAATTTTAATTTTATTACAGTAATATATGAAAAATTGACTGTAACAGTCAAAAATATAATTTGTGCAATGCTGTCAATGCAGCAGTGCATTTATTCTAATGCCCGTAAGAGATGTTACAATATTTGGAAAAATAGCATGTAAAGTATTAATAAATGTTGCTGTAGCAGGAAGAGATGTGCCAAACCCAGCAGTAATGATAATAATAATCTCTGTATTTCTGAGAAACGTGGCTATTTAAAAGATTGTTTGACAGAAAATATGGGGTAAAGACCTGTCATCGCTCTGACAGAAAATATATGTAATTCATTTAACACAATTCTTTATCAAAAAACATAGAAACATTGATACCTGAAATAGCTCAAACCCTAAAAACTTTGTACTTTTTGAGATGCTTATATTTTGAAAACTGCTGAGGAACCATCTAAGTATGGTAAAACAATTTTGAAAATAACTAAATGCTCTGCAGTTTAGGCATAAAAATAACTAGCCAAGGATATTTTGTTTTCTTTTATCCTCACCTCTTTGCTGATAGGAAGCAGTGTGATCTGAGGGATAAAAGGGAAATGCAAAGTAACACTAAAATTAGCTATCACTTTTACAATGTGGGTAAAAAGGTATCAAGAAATAGTCCTTCACTGATCTTGGGTGTCTCAGAGTAAAAGAAGGAAAGAATAGGTGTTCCTGCCATGGATGTTGTCCTAATTATTTAAATTTTGTGATAGATTTTATTGACAAGGATTTGTACGTGCAAGTGAGGTGCTTCTTTCTTTAACTCCCAATCATGAGGCAAAAATGTGGACAAGTTCCTTGCTCAGCTGATTATGTGCATGCTGGAGTGGGGGTTTCTGTGGAAAGCCATAGTTACTGCTAAGAGATGCCTTCTTTGGCTTCAGACTTTGAGGAACAAGGAGTCCTCCCTTCGAGAAGCAGGAGTCCCTACTTTGGTTTTCAAGACCTTGAGTCAGCTGTCACTGGGCAGCATAGCAGCGAATTGATGAGGAATTAATTAATGGAAAGAAAAATTCTAAAAGCACAGCAAAGTTGCAACTCTGAGACATACGGGTCATAGTTTTCTAAAAGTTATAACTGCAGGAGACCTTTGGGGCATGGTGGGGGCCAGGGCTCCCCGGGGTGGCAGGGCAGGGCCTGGCAGCTCTTCCGCAGTGCGAGCCAGAGCACTGCACACTCTGAGGGGAATGGACTCGTGGCCCCGGGAATGTGGTGGGTCCTGCTGGGGCCTGGCAGCTCTCCCACAGCACCGGACACCTCTGAGGGGAAGGGACTCATGGCCCTGGGAATGTGGGTGGGTGGGAAGTGGCCATGGGGGTCCTGGTGAGCCTGGCAGCTCTCCCACAGCCCCGGCAGAGACATCCCACTGGGTATCTCTGAGGGGAATGGACGCGTGGCCCCGGGAATGTGGGTGGGAAGTGGCCATGGGGGTCCCTCAGGGCCTGTTTGTGCCCACGGGTTCCCAGTCACCTTAATGTAACCCCAGCGTAAAGGAAGCAAGTGGCCACAAAGAGCAGCAGTTTTTGTTGGTGTTTGGTAAGTAGTTTTTATTTTATATCATGTTTCTTTTTTGAAATCATGGGTTTTTTAAAGTGGGGTGTTGTTGAAGGTGTACCATCTATTGGTTAGGCAAAAACAAAGGCAGAAGGAGTGCTGGTGATGGGGCTCTCCATTAATTAGGTCTATTGCTTTCAACACTGGAAAAATAGTGCTGGGTGTCAGTGGGGAGAAGGGGAAGGCCTGGCACCCCATTGTCCTGGTGAGGCTGGCGCAGGGATGGAGGCCTGGAAATGGTGACTTGGTAGCATGGTTGGGTCTGTCTGCAAAACCCAGGGAACAGGAGGAAAACCATGGTCTTTGGCTGCTTCCTGCAGTGTTGATTTTCATGATTTTAAATGATTCTGAGTAACAAGTTTCAGGAAGAACTTCCTAGCAGCTAGGTGTTCAGATGTATTTTGCTCTATGAAAATACGTGAGAAAGATGGTATGGGTTGCAGGGTAAAAGTTCTGTAAAATAATGAGCTGTTTTGTGAACAATCTCACTGCTGTTATTCTGACTTCTGTTGTTCAGGTAGAATATTTCTTGTACAAGCAGCAAATGCATCACATATGTTTGAGAATATATCTATGAGTGACAAATTCAAAACCCACTTCTGATTCAAAAGAAGATCAACACCACACTGGGTGCTGAACATTGTTTTTCTGCTCTTAAAGTTGTCTGGCATGCAGCAGCATATATATGTATATATACAGTGAAATATGCACAAGAATGCATGCAATTACTTGTATTCATAACCAATCAACCTCTGCTTTGTTCATATGGTGAGGCTATAAATGCAAGACAACTTGTGGAAAACATGTGAATACCATTTATTTCTTAAGCTAAATATATTTGTGTTTGACTGGTGTATGTTTTGCTATCTCTTGACTCTTTGTACTTTTCATGCAAAAAGTGAGAACAGCCAGGCAAGAAGTTGTGTGTTTGAAATACATGGATTTGTATTCTCTCTGTACTCAGTATGGTATTTCTACTTCTGCCTGAATGGGATGCTCAGTTTGAGAGACAGGTGGAGACTAAATGGGATTGAAGAGACTTAGGAGTGTTTAATATATTTCTACAGCTATTTGCCTGGCAAAGATGATGACGTTCAATTGCATGCTAATTCCTTTGCAAAGCCAATAAAAGAGCAGATTTTTTTTTTTCTTACAGGAACTGACTTACAAGTCTAGCAGTGTAGACTGTTGTGGGTTTTGCTTTTCTTTTCTTTGTTTTTTAAACTGTTATCACATAAAACCTAAGTTACTGTGACCTTATTCTCCTCCACAGCTAAATGCAAGAGTAGAGAATTTTAAGGACAAAAGGTGAAGGATTATTCAAGAGGGTGCCAGAACTCCCGTTTGGGTGTATGATTTGATGAAGAATAGAGTAAAGCACAAGATGGGCAGTGGTGAGTAGTATTTTCTGTAATGACAAAAGGGAGAATTTCCTTGGTGAAGTAAAAATGTCCTGAGAGATGACATCAGCTTGTGAAAAATATGTCCTCTCTGTAATTAAGATTGGTTGAAACATAACTTGTTTTTGACTGTAAAGAATTTAGAGAAAAAAAAGGAAAAAAATAGACTAAATTGATTTAGAGAAAATTTAAGGAATTAACCACAAATTGGTCATATTTGAAGCTGGTGAGAAAATTTTGAGTTCTGTGAAACTGACTGAACAACTTGTCTTGACTATAATGGAAACAAAGGTTTTTCAAATCTGTTTAAGAAAACAATGTATTTTTTTTCTGGAATCAGTAGAGAGAACAAAAGAAAGCACAATTAAGAAATGAAATTTGTATCTTCTGCAATGATAAACAGAACAGGACAAATTAATCTTTGACTGAGGTTAAGAAATGTGATTAGCTGTAATTTTATTGAAATTCTGCTGCTTTGCGAAGGATGAGTTTTAGCAAACCCTGAGGCAATAATAAAAATTACCATGTGCAGCTATTGCAGGCAGGGATTAAGGGTGCTCTTGCACGGATATGGTGTGCATAAATGATAAACCATAACGTTTCATAAGTGACAGTAGGTAATGATTTTAATTTACTTTTGTCTCAATTAACTTATATTTTGACATTCTACTTAGTTTTATTTAACTTCTATCTTCTGACAACTGAACTGCTTTCTTTTCTCTTCCCTTCCAACATAAAAGCAGATGGCTTAATGCACAGAAGCTCATGGCCAGCAAAGCTGAATTAGCTTTGTCTATTAAATATTTTCAGAGAAAAGCAGTTACTGCTAAATATATCAAAGACAAAGAAATAACATGCTTTCTTTGTGAGGAATTCAACAATAACTGCAGCCCTCTCATAACTGTGCATATGGTCACATCTAAATCCATACTCTGTACCCAGCAACTGTGATGTCAATACCTTGATTCCATTAAAAAAGATGAGAGATGATCAGGGTTGAAACAAATGAGGCAATTATGGTCTAAAATGCCTTGTCTAGCAAATAACCACATGCTTGCCTGTAAGTTCTTCAAGACAAGAACTGTCTTTTTGTTCCTGTACAGCATCTAGCGTAAAGGGAATCTGCCATGACTAAATCTCTAAGCACTACTGCACTAGCAATAACAATAAACCATGCTGAGGAGGATTATTTGTGTTTTAGAAAAGGCTATCAGTTAATTGTTCATCTAAATGTATTTAAAATTCCCTTCTCTGTTCTTTGTCATTTTTCTATTAATGCCAAGGTAAGTTTGAAAAGGCTGCTTGTGAAACTGCTTGTAAGCGATCACTGAGAATAAGTGTATTTCTTTAAATACACCCAAAGTGCAAGCAGTTGTTTGATGCTGGAAGCTGGACTGTTTGTTTCATTTAGGGCAGTGATTCATTACCACTGTCTTTACAAGACTGGGGCATCTATTATCCAAAATAATTTCAATATTTGAATAATTGACTTTATTACTCTTGGTTTAGCTGTTTTTTGTTTGTTGGTTTGGTTTGGCTTGGTTTTTTGTTTTTGTTTTAATTAATGGTACAAAATATTTGATGTTCAGCTCAAATTTAAAAATTAGAAAATATAATAACTGGTACATTAGCTTTTGCAGCTTTTCAGTCAGTGGACATTTCTCAGCCTGCCCAGCTGAAATCACTTTCAGCTAATTGAAGATTTTCTCACTCCATTTAGCTGTTAAACCCTGGCATATGGGCATATGGATCTTCCTAGTCAAACTGATCCTCAGAGGAAACGAGCAGTGAAAATAATATTGAAACAAAAATAAAATCAGGTTCTAACAAGGTGAAGACAATTCAACGCTCAAATTAGAAATGCTGGAACTGTCCTCCATTTGTCAGAAGAAGAGAGTTTGATGGAAACAAAAAGGGAGCTTTCCCACACTACCTGGCAATGTGCTGGGAAGGAGCACTCCTCTGTGGAAAAGAACAGCATAGCCACATAAGGATAGCTGATTAACTCTTGGATAACCATGTCTCTGTAATTGCCAAACTACAGTTGGTTGTATGCTGCTACTCAACAGTTGCTGAAATATTGCTTAGACAGCAATTAAACATGGTGTACTAATAATAGCCTGGAGTTCCTTTTGAGAATGGTTTTTGGCATGTTTTTTTTGGTATTTTTTTTTCTTTTCATTTAGAGAAGTTAGGGAAGTTAAAACCACATGGGCATCCCTAGGAAGATCTCATATGTCAAATACATTATTTCTGGCCAAAGAAATCTTGTATATCCAGCTTCTTAGTTACCTGGTATTGACTTAGACAAGGCTTCTTGTGAAAAGCAATACCTATCATACATTAGCAGAGTTCTCTTATTAACTAATTAACCAAACTGCTCTATTTTTTGGGGGAGAATGTTGGTATGCCTTGCTTCAGTAGAACTGCAAGATCTGCACTTGAGTTCTTCTTTTGCTGCCTCTTACAGTAACTTTGTGCTGTAGAGAGCTTGTGCCTCATTGTTTTTCCCTGGTAACAGCAGTAATTTCCTCAGTAATTTGAAATTAGTTTAGGTCTGGGGTGATGATTTCAGTCGATCAGATCAGGAAATGTATCCCTCCTTAGGTGGAGAACTGCATCCTTAGGTGGAGAACTTCAATGATTTTTAGTGCTTGTTTGTTTCAGTGCTGTTAATTAAAAAAATAAATACTAAAAAAGACATGGTGAGAATTATAAAAATTGTAAAAAACCTGACTTTATCAGTCTTATTCTCACATTTTCTCTACTCTATGTGCCTTATTCAGGGATGACAGAACTGTGCTTTGAGTAGGCACGGAGGCTGCAGGAAAGGAGGCTGCTTGCATTAGTGACCCTATTAATGGACTGAATTTCATTAGCCTGTATTGTGGATCCTAATAGAACCGCATATATTTTCATGTTTTTCTTATCTTATGGAGAAGATGTATATCTTGGTGAAATATGCAGTTTTAGTTTATTTCAGAGATAAGATTTTAAAACAAATTGCTGTAAAGATATTGAAATACTATTGGTGGTGTATATGTGTCCCATTCATCAACTTCCCATACAAGAATAAGATTTATTATGCAAGGGCTGGGTTGTTTTGAATGAAATTGCACTTTAATTAAATAGTTTCTGCTAGTTCAAAGTAGAGATCCTGAGTGTACCATCTGTTACAATGTATGCATATAAAAATTATACTCACTAATTACACTGTGCTGGTTGGGTGGGGGGATGGCATCAGAACCGATTTAGGTTTAATAAATGTAGAAAAAAGTATACATTTAAGATAAGAAAAACTTCAGTATAAGAAACTAGAAACTGGTATGAATAATAACAAAATTGTTTTCTGCCTATGAAAGGCTGGTTTTTTGGTATTGTCTAAAAGGTATCTTTTCATCAAGCTTGATAATACAAGTCCCCATGGAAGAGTGACTGTGTGGGATATCTTCTGGCCTCTGTAGTGATCTGTGGTGAACAATTTAAGAATGAATATTCATAATGTTTTTGTTTCCTTGTGACATATTTTGTTACACTGTCCGTATGAATCCCAAAATTGGGTTAATCATCAGCTGAAAGGGGTTTAATTATCTGAAAATTAAGAGTTCTCTAGTCATGCATATACTGTATGTTTTCACTGGACTTAATTTACTGATAGAAACAGGCCTATTAGGATAATTACTAGATTGTGTAAGGAAAGCAGTTATAAACAACATTTTCCTGATGCAAAACGTTCATGAAATTATACTGCACTATGTAACTTCAGAGCTTAAACTCAGGTAACTGTTTTGCTTGGAGAGAAAGGGAAGCATATGGTATATATTTGTCAGCAGATGTGCCAGTGACATGGTGATTTTATCAATAAATTGTAGGCTGCTAGGAAAACAAGGTACCTCAAAGGGCAGTTGGGAATGGATAATATCTGAGAGGAAATGGCTTTGGGAATTTCAGTGATGCCTTTAATTTGAACTAATTTGAACTTTAATTTGAACTAATAGACTTAAATACATAATAAGAAGAAAGTAAAGAAAAAAAGCCTTACAGAAAGTTCTCTAGTTGCTGTGGTAAAATACACAAATGGAGCTCTTCAGTTCAGGGAAAGAAGACTGAGAAGCTGTGTCAGTGATGTTAGTGTGGTAGAAAGGCCTCAATCCAGATGCTGGGCTTGGGCTTCCCTTCCTCTCTGTCAACAATACAGCTCAGGAATCTGCTGTGCCAGAACAAGGTTGCAGGGTTACTATTTGATTCCTCATTTCTCAACTTTAAAAAATTATCTCTTTGCTATATTCCTGCTTTTTAAAACAGGAACTCGCACATCCAGAGGGGTGTGCATTGATGTAATTTTTCCTTTTTTTTTCTATTAGTTTATCCTTCAGAGGCGTGGTGAAATTCTATTGAGTTATCTTTGTGGTTTAAATTTTGATTTTGAAAACAGGTACACAGACCTCCATATGCAGAGTTTATGGAGTAAATTATACTGGTAGTATGTTGCTGCCTCTTGTTGAGCAGCTTTTAAAACATGAGATGCTTATTAATTTTTAATGTCTAAAACTCTGTACTACTGGAAGGGAAATCTACTATCAGCTCTAAGTCCTCTAATTTGGAGCTTTCTGGTTGTTACAGATGTTTTCACCTTGGACTTTTCTCTTTTTTTTTTTTTTTTTTCCTTCTTAAGTCTTTCCATTCTGGGAAAATAGGTCCTTTTGTTTGACTCCCTCTGCCACCTTCACCCAGTTATTTTATTCTGTAACTCCTTGCTTTTCTCATCACTCTATGCTCAAATCCAGCTTTCCCCAATAAAAATTAGTTGTAAGAATGCAGGAGAGGATCTCCTCACTTCTGTACAATCACAAAATCCTATGCCTGGGGCCAGAAAATCCACTAACCACAAATTTCAAATCTATGTCCCAAAAAAAAGAGCTACTAGAGATTCTTAACAAGAGCTCTTGAGAAGACTGTGACATTTTCCATGGTCTCAGTTTGGAAAAAAAAAAAAAAAAAAAAAAGATTAATTGTTTTGATTAAGACTTCCCACCAAAGATTTCAGCTGAAGACAGGGCTCCTGTGTGGGAGCTCCCTGCCTTAGCAGCTGACCAGCTGGCAAACACTGAAGCCCTGGAAACAGCCTCCCAGGATAGGCAGTATCACAGACATCAGTTCTAGCTGCCAGATTCATTGCTCATGCCTGTGGTATTTGTGCCACTGCAGTGGGTGCAGCCAAGTGGAGGGAACTTCTGTAGGTTAAAGGATGCTCATGTGAGAACTCCTCTGGCCTTTGCTACTTGAATTGAAATGTCTCAGAGCAGTGTTTGTCAGAGGAGACTTAACTCCAAACAGTCCTGGGAAGTGTGCAGCCCTCTATGAGAAAAATAATTTTATAAATAAAAAATTATTTTGTTTTACAAGAGGCTAAGATAAAAAGAGGCATTTCTAAACCCCTGGTTTAGACAATTTGGAAATCTAATCTCTCTTAACCTGAACTCTCAGAACTATTAATTCGGTCCAAACTGTGCCACATCATTATGTTGGCAACACTGTCTGCAAAGGCACTGATCATGTGAGTGTAGCACTTTGGAGCAATTATGACCTGTATTGAAAATTGTTGAAGCTTAACTAATTATCTAGTAAAAATTCAAAAGGTGAAAGCTCCTCCTCCAACTCTACATTCCTTTTCTTCCTAGTGAAATCATGAGTACTTGAATCAAATGGAGTTTTGCTACTGATTTCTGAAAATCCAGAGAATAATCATGAGTATTTGCTGCCTTCTACCTCTTTTCATTTGGCTGGAAAATTATATGTTGTGGTAATTATTTGATAAGGCAATGAAAACTTCAGTTTCCATGTCCCTTCAGGTGCCATAAAAAGTTCTTCTGTGTAACCATTACATATCTTGGCATTTGTTGGGTTCATGTCTTTCCTGAATTTCAAAGCAGGAGGAGAAACTTAAGGGTGTTTTTTTTTCTTCTGATTGCAGAGGGTGAAAGTCAGGTGACATTTTCACTCACTGTCTTAGAGTCAACATTGCATGTTTTTCTTTCTTGCACTTTCATGCATGATATAAAAGTAATTTAGAAATTGCCAAGTGGACAAAAACAACTGCACTGGAGATTTTTTTTTTGTAAATAATATTGGGATCATTTTCTTTGAATTCTCCTGGTATATCATGGGCAGTGACTACACAGTACAGTAACTAGAGACAAATGGAAGATTTTTTTTCCCCATAAATACTTGAAAAATGAATTATTATTTTCATTTTCCTTGAAGCAGCTCCTTTGCTCTCAACTGTTTATATAGATAGGAAGATTTAAACCTTTGGGGCAGATCATACACAATTTTCAGATTGTGTTCAGCTGTGGTTTTTACCATTCAAATCTGTCTCAAAAAGTCAGGCAAAAAAGTTGTACTTTTGTACTTTTTGTACTAGTGCTGAAGTTTCAATTGTAAGTAATTGAAAGATATTTTATCAGTTTATTACAGAGATAGAAGCAGATTTATTAGTAATCTTAATTTAAAGTACCTTTAGGGAAAAAAATCCTTTTGTAAATATTTTTGAAGGGGACAAAAAAGGAAATTCAGAGAAATAATGTTCATTCTTACCTGACTAAAATCTGATTGTCCTTTCCTCAAGGGTTTTAAACACCAAACACAGAGTAATGTGTGCTGATAAGATGCTGTTACTCTCTTGTGAAAGAAAACAAAGAAACATGCACTAACAATCTCCAAACCATCAAGTTTATACCTGAGCAGTTAAACACATTTGGTTTGCTCCCATGCTGCCCCAGAACAATTTTCAGTGCCATGAGCCCCACTGAGTGGTGCTTGATCCTGCACGCCCTTCTGGATAGTATTAATGGGTTTTTCCTCCACTTAGTTTTTGTATAGTTTGCAGATGTTGCCCTGAATGGAGGTTTTGTATCACCTACAGCTGCTATATTGCATACCCCACAGAGGTGTGCTCCAGCACTAGAGGTTTCTCATCCAGTCTCTAGCATCCTGGCTAATTTGAAATGCAGAATTGGCATGCAGTAATGGGCTTAAGATAACTAATTTTGTTCTACCAATTGTAAATTAGTGTAGATTAAGACATACCATATTCAAAGCTTTTGGTTTCTAAAAACTTTATACAAACTATTTTGGCACATTTTCTGCTCAATTTCATGCTTTACACAGGCACGGGGATGAGCAGAGGGGTGTTGAGCTCCTCTCCAGAGCAAGGACACCCTTGGCACACAGGGTCAGGGTGATAGGGGTGGAAACAGGGGCCCAGCTGCTGGCTGACCCCACTCCTTGGAAGCCGGGAGCAGCATCCTCCTTACCCTGACCTCAGGAAGGGACGTGACAAATCTCCATGCTGGGAGGCTTGGGGAAAAGGTAGCACATTCCTCATCCTTCTCCAGGGAGGAGCTGGGCATGAATGGCATGCTATGACATTCAGGAAAACTGCTTGTCTTTTAAAAGCTGGATCTAGCTGTGTGTTAGCTTGGAAAATAGGCCTAGTGCTGCTGGTGATTTATTTAACGCATACAGGTGGTGCTCAACTTGTTACATAAGTGTTCTCTTGCATGCAGAGCCCATCAGGGTCAATCAAGGTCATGTAAGCAGTTTGATGTGAGTGGATGTGACCAGAGTTCATTTGTTGCTGCCCCCTCTCTGCCCACTCTGGAACGTGGCAAAACAGATCATGCTTGCAAAAGAAAAATCCATTGCAGGAATGGGAGCATGCAGCATTACCTAGACACACCACACCTGCTGTCAGTGAAGACATCCATAGGGCATAATGTGGAGTGTCACAATCACTTACCTCTAGGAATTTTGATTTTATAAATAAGAATGTACTAAGAAGGGTGGTGGTGCTCTTTCCACAACCCATGCACCTTGTACACCACAGACAAATACCAGTTGGTAAATTTTAAATGGCATCCTTTAAATTTGTTAGCACTTTTGTATCTCCCTTCTTGTGACTAAAGTACTTTTCAGATCAGAAAAGCTCACAAGAGTGTTAAATTCAACTTCTTTAAAGACTACTGAAGCAAGTGCATGCTTGCTTTGTTCTAGTGCCTCTCAGATCAGCTTCACCATTACTGTGGAAATAGATTAGCACTGCTACAGTAACTCTAATTCTTTCAGCTCATTGGTAGGTTATTAGGTATGCTGTGTATAAAAAAAAAATTACCTCCTCACTGCAATAAGAGATCTGAACCTGGGATCATTAGATAGTACTATGTACAGGCTGACATCCCATCTTACTGTTAGCCAGCACTCCCTTGGAAGAAGTCTGTACCTTGCAATAGAGCTTCCCATCAGCTCTCTTCCCAGCTGGATGTATCCCAGGACACGGTGATATACCTTATCCAGAGTGCTTAATGAAGACTGTAAAAATTAAATTAAACAGGAAATAAGCAGCAGAATTAATTCACATAGTTAAGTGATAAAAAAGCCCCAGAAATCTTCAGTGAAATGTATGGAAATATATATATAAGAAAAGCCAGTTTGATCTCTCAGACTTAATTGAGGTATGAAAAATGCCTTGAGAAATTAGCAGGGGAACTAAAATTCACAACTTTAGTGTATAATAAAACTCATGGACTCAGTAGAAAAACTAATTGGTTTTGTTTCCTCCATTCAATATCCTCTATTAAGAGCTCACTGTTCTATAAGCAGTAATTACTGATTTCTGTTCCCACAGAGCGTAAAATATCATCACTATGTTTCTGCTAATGTTCTCTTCAGTTGCCTTGCTACCAATTGTCCTTTTCCTTGAAAAGTACCAATTCAACACTAAAGTCAGTGCAGTGATTCATGGTCTTGGTTTTGCTTGGAGATTTAGAGCTGACAAAGGGCTTATGTGCTTGGGAGTTCCTAAGTTTTTTTAGCTTTGTCAATCAGAGTTGCATTTATACACTACCTTATTTATATCCTTGGACCATTGCAAACTATAAGATGATTGCCTTACAAATACAAAGCATCGTTGGTTAAAAAAATGGTGTATGCCAACTGAAATTACTGAGACCACACTTTTGCTCTCTGAGTCTTGTTTCAGTAGCTTTATTTTTTATTAAACTCCAGAAAGTAGCTTGTATGTAGGCCTGAGATGGCAGCTGGGAGGTTGCAGTGCAGAGAGCATCAAGTCTGGCTTGTGGTGAGTTAGCTTTAATTATTCAAACTCATGAGTGGCTTAACAAAAACCAATCATTGCTTTCTCTCTTCCTCCTTCTGCCCTTGCTTGGCTTTGCTGGTTCCATTGTTTATTGGCATCTGTACCAGTCCAGTCTGCCTGTGACTGGTACAGATAAGCTGGGCTGCTGGGTCACAGGCAGGGAGCCATAGACAAGGGGTGAAGAACAGCTCTGCTATTGTCCCTTTAATAGAAATTAACTATAGTGACACAAAAGAATATTAACTGTTCATCAGTTTTAATCCAGTGATCTATGTGATAGCTTTAACCTAAAGAAGATTCAGCAATTACAGTGAAATTATAATTTCTGATTGAGATATTCTGTATTTATAAATCTAAACCTTATATGAGGTTTGTCTAGTCCATAATGGTAAAAAATGCAGTGTTAATGTCAAAATTATTGAAACTGCAAAAATAAAGTGGCAGACTAGCTAAAATCCTATACTGTACTCAGTAAGACGTTCCCTGATCTGCAGAAGCTGTGTTTAGACGTATCAGATGATTTTCATGCCTTCTTCATTAAAGGCATATTCTATGTTCTTAAGTTATTTTCTTAATTTTTATTATGTGGGATAAAAATCAATGTTAATTTGCATTGTGCTGAGTTAAAGCCTGGAGATAAAAATCCTGCTGTGGTTCTTCAGTTAGCACAAGTATAAAGCTGAGAGATGCTGTCCATAACTCGGGGTTTATTGGTCTGATGGCAGCATCTGTACCAGTGAATGGAATGGGACAAGGCTCCCTGTCTGCAGGGCAGCTAGTCAGACTCAGCTTGCAGTCCTGCAACTAAGCTTTCCAGCCCCCTTCCCAATCCTGGACATCTTCATCCACAGTGCTTATCAGGCCTTATTTCTCTGCTGTCTCCACTTGGTGTGCTGAAAAGTGGGAGCTGGCTTAGACCAAAATCAGCCCCTTAACTTGCTGGTGCTGTGTATGCCAGTGCAGTTTTGAAGATGTTTTAATCAAAGAGTCAAAATGTAAGCTTCTTGCATAGAAGAGGAGGAAGAAGATAGAAATAAAATTAAATATTTTAGATGATTTTCAGAATGGGGAAAATGCTATACTGTTAATGCATTCATCTAGTCTAATAATAAATGTCAGCTTTTTAATTTATTATCAGATACAGCAAAGTAAATGTCGGTGTAGTGAACACACTATCAAATGTTTTTCACTCAGACATAGTTTAATTCTTGATGGCTTTTTAAGTTGGAAGTAAGAGAATAGGTAATGTCATTGTTTTGCATAAATCCACTTAAATGGGCCCTTTTTCATTTTTTGTTCATTTTCCAAAAAGCACCCAAAATCCCCAAGTCATCTGCTATAAATGGATAGTTTAAAATAGTTGAATCAATGACCTAAACTTGTGCAATGAAGATATCATTATTATAAATTACCTAGAAAATTTGTCTTTATTTGTTGAGAACCTGACCTAACACAAATTGTATCTTTGATCCAGGCAAACTAGAGAGCAATTGCTGAAACTTCAAGTGTGTGACATTTGTCTAATCCATGATGAAAATGTCAGTAACTGATCTTAGCAATATTGTTTTACCCATTGTGTGCTGGCTTCAGCATTCCAATATGGGACCTATTCAGGCACCGATGCTTACAGATTGTACCTCATTGATTTTCAAGCCTCCTATTCTTCAGGAAAATGTTCTTAAAATGTGAAATAATCTCTCAGGATAAGTAACAAATCATCTGATTATTTGAGTTTTCTAAAGCAGTCCTTGACAAAGAGAAAAATCAGTCACTAGCAGCAGATGGGATGATATGTCTAATATATCCCTGCTTTCTCTTTTTTTCTGCAATTAAGTTGTATGTAGACCTCTTGAATATACAGTTTTCCATATAAAAGGCTGCTATTAAGGCCATGAAGAGATTTTCAGGAATTAGCAAGTGCTGCCTGCAACTTTCTGCATTATTTAATACACTGTCCCTATTGCAGTACATTGACTAGTTTCTTTTGTCTCTTTCCAGAGTTTTGCCATGAAAGCCTTCAGTACTCCCAGCTTGGTAAGAAGAATAATTTTTTTTTCCATGTGATACTTATCCTATTGATTTTAACAGAAACACACTTCTACTGAGCTTGCAGATATGCAGAACGTGTCTCAAGAGCAGTGAATTTGCTCAGTCTTGGCATCTTCATTCTTAAGAGCCTTTTCAAAATGTAAATGAGAGACTAAGCCTAAAGAATCAGAAATTTTAGAGCACATGCTAATTGCAGAAATCTGAGATGGTTGCTCTGAATGGTAGGTTGTCAGTCAGGCTTGCATTAATGTGAACTCTGAGGATTTGTATTGCTAGCTTAGAGTAACTCAAGAGGAAGCACAAATCTTTTCTCTCACAGGGATGGCAGAGCTGACTCCCAACTCTATCCACTTGCCCCTGAAGCTCTTTTAATTATTGTGATCTTGTTAGCATAATTCAACAACTTTAAAAATTAATTCAATGCAGATCAGTTAGAAACTGAAAACAGTGTTTCTCACACTGCAAAATTACAGCATTACACAGCAATCTAAATTACTGGGAAGCTACAGGGTAATCAAAGTGTTTTGAGGCTTTTTCAGATTACAGGATTTTTGAATCAATAAATTCTCATATAAACAAATTGGCAACCTAACCAACACCACAAAATATTGCAGCTAGGGTTTTTAAGCTGTAGGGTTATAACTAAAAATATTTCTATGGAGATGTGGGGGATGTCTCCTGAGCAAGTAATAACTCTTCAGTTAATGAAAGTTCATCTTTTAGATAGATTACATATGTTCAGAGTGTTGCATTTGAAACAGTCATTTTTTGAGGTTCACTTGAAAGGAAAATGTGGTCTGATAGAAGAGTAAAATAATTGAGAGATGTGGTGCTGTATTCAATGCCTCCAGCAGGCACGGAAATCAGTCAGCAGAGGTCTTTGTATTTCTGTCCTACATTGTGGTTCAAGAAACCCAGGATGTCATGTCTTTACAGTGACAGGAGTGTCTGAAGAATTCTTTGTCTGTCCTGCAGGTGGAAGCAGCAGGAGCCATGATGCTGCAGGGCTGGCTCTTGCTGAGGCAGTTCAGCATTCTCACAGAACAGGGCACATGCCAAACTCACAGGCTTGCTTGAAAGTTTTCAAGGCTGACTTGTTGGTCTTGAATATATTGCTTTATTATCATGACAAGGAGGTTTCAAGAACTGTGTATTGACATAAAGACAAACAGGGTATTCTTACCAGCTGATGGCAGAGTGGAAAGTTGTAGTGCAGCTGGTTTGCCTTTGCAAAAGAAATAGAGATGTGAAAATTTCTGGGAAAATTACAATAGTAGGCAACAGCAGGAGAAATTCCAGGCCTGATTCAGGGCAGGCTAGACTGCCAAAATGCTCTCAGCATCCTTGCCATGGTCTTTGAAGAATTACAAAACCAAGAACAAGACAAATCAGTCTGATTTAAATAATACAGGGAATAGCTCAAGCAGGTTTGGGAATTCTCTGTCTCTGTAGGATTATAATAAATCTTTCTACCAAATTTCTTTCTTAAGCCTGCCTCTTGTAATGAAGACAAAGAACACAGTGGTTGGTAGAACAACAGACATCATATGTCTGTAATGATGACTTAAACAAGCTCTGGGAAACAGTGCAAAACACCTACTGGTGGAGGGAAGAAGGGGATGTCTCTCACATCCAGCAAATGTACTAAATAGTTTCACTGTCTTGTACCAGAAATGTCTTCACAGGGTTAGGTTCTGTGACAGGAATTCTTTCACCAGCTCAGTGACTTTCTTTGTATAAGACTGCAGAGTAAGGTCTTCCAAAACTAATTTGGCCAAACTGTAAAGCCATATGAGTTTTGTCTTAATTGTGTCTTGCCCTGCCTGTAACTTCTAAGTACCAGCATGTGATTTTGCTTCATCACAGCAGTGGTACATGGGAGATTTTGAGCCCTGGAGTAAGAGCTGGGAAAGGTACTGGTCTATGTGGAATTACACAGTACAGGAGAGTGATCTAGAGATGACTGCTGTGCACAGTTGGTGAGAGCAAATGTAACAGCAGCAGAGAGTATCAGAGGATCTTTAATCTTGAGAGTGCATTTATGTTTTTCCCTTGTGAGACTGTCATAGCCAGCTGAGCTGCACAGTGAGGATGAAAATAGCACACGTATCCACGTTTGGTGCAGCTGTATTTAGGACATCATCTTTAAGTCAAACCCTGTCTTCTTGTATCTAGTAAAAGTAGTTATGCAAACACTGCAGGAATGGCAAGGGGCACAAGACAGGAGATGTTTCTGATGAGGATAAAAAGTGAATTGAGCTGGCAGAGAGGAATTTTTCTGGCCTATAAGTGAAGATGAGATCCTTCCAGTATCATGCTGATGCTGAAAAATGCGTGCATGAAAGAAAAATGAGAAGTTGGGAAAAACAGGGAGAAGAATGAGACACAAGGCAAATTAGCTGTGGGTATAAATGAGGCCTGGAGAGATGGCCCAGTGTACATTAGCAAAGAACAGCACGAGAAAGGTGAAGCAGGATGGAAGAAATTTGGGTTTGACTGGGCTGAGAAACAAGTGGGAAATTAGAAATAAGACATGGTTTGTGTGTTGCTCTGTTTATGTGAATATCTGGGCACTGAACTCTTCCACAACAGTCCCTATCTTATTACACAGCAATAAATGCTATCACCTACACATTTCCTGTTGCTAACACAGAGGACACTGCACACCTTTGACCAAAAGCAGCTCTTTCAGCGAATCACCTCAATTCTCCATTTCCAGGAACTGATTATCTGGTAAGGACAGTAAAGTTGAAACTATAATAACTGGATTTTCATTCCCAGTCTTTGTCATTTTGGGGATAGTTCAGGCTACTCCAGGCTCTTCAGCATTTCTAGCAGACAGGATCTGCACTAGGGATGGGCAATTACTTACTACCAGAATCTTTTATACTTGCATCCCTATCTTGAAATTTGTAGTAGTTTGAGAACCGATGCAACCACTCAGGTTCTTTTATTCAGCCTGTAAGTAGCAAAGACAACTTTCTTTTGCTGATCAAATTGTTCCCAGGGACATCTAGACAACCATGAGACAGATTTCTTCTCTGTAAATATTTAGGCAGATCATCATTTACCTGATCACATGTGCTTGTTGTATATTTTTAGTGGTACATTTTTATCCATGTACTAACTATGCACCCAAACTCTAACATGTTTTCTGGTCTGTTGCCCTTATCGTACTTACACTTTAATGGATGAGATAAGCCACACTCAACGTATCTTGTGTAAACTTCTGGTAATTCTTTGATGGCCTGCAGACATCTTGATCATTAGTCCATTACTTATCTGCTTATCAATCCCAAGACATTCAGTTACACAGTTTTGGCAATTCTGTATACAAGCTTCTTGTGCCTAGTGCCTACTTTAACACTTTTGTAATAAACAATTGTATACCCCAGACTTAGTCCTTAAGCTGTAACAAACCATAGTCATATTCCTGGGACCAGTGCCTGATAATACTTGATACGTTTAAATGGTTATCAGGTTTTAGGAAATGACATAAAACATTTTTTATTTATTTATTTTTAAAAAGAGTTAAAAATTCTTAATGGTTTTTTGACTGAAAAATGTTTCTAGAGATCCTTTTCTACCACTGACAGTGGAAAAAGTGATGTTAGAACAAGCAGCATAAAAACCTTTTCCAAAGTTATAGAAATAACTTGTTCAAATAAGAGTTAACATTTCTGTTGAATAATATTCAGCTGATATGAAATAAATGTGTTTTGACATATTAATTCTCCATAGGGTCACAGTCATCTTTCTAACATATATACTGTCATTTACTTAATTCAGCTGCTAGTGGCATTATTAACCTTCTAAGAACATTACACCACATGTCTGGTTTCAGAATAGAGCTGTTTTGACACACAGGTTCCCTTTTGCATGTGCTGTGGAGGGAAGGAATAACACCTTGTAGGCAAGGAACTGAGCTGAGAGGTGGAAGGTGTCTGGGTTCCCCTCTATAGCTGCTACAAACTTCCTCTATGGCCACAGGCAAGTCATTCTGTCAAAAAGCACAAATCTACATCTCACCTATTCCTTTTTTCCCAGTGAGCCTCTCTCCCTTCAGCAACATGACAGCATAGCTCATGGACCTTCTTTTGGATATGCACAAACAGGAGACTTTCTGCTCAGTCTGTTTAAGCTCATGGCCTTGATTTAAACATCATAGCACCACAGCAGAAAGGCTGTGTACAAGAAAGAATCCTGACCTCTAAAAAGGTTTCAGAAAGAAGTGGGAGGGAAACACAAAGTTGCAAAGTGGCTTATTTTAGCTCCTCTACCAGGTCAGCAGTAGGGAGAGGCATGAAACCCTAGTCTGTGATGCATATTGTTACTGAGCTCACTTTAACAGCTTCCCAGTTAATGTATGGCTTGTTCCTTCTCATTTGAATTGTCATACATGTTTGATTTTTATCTAGATGACTGGTTTTGTATGATGTTCTTAAACAGAATTTTACTTTTTGCCCCTGTACTCTGGTGTGCCTTTGGTGGACAGACAAGTAAATTCAGTATAGGAGAAAAGTGCTGTGGTGGATTTATAGTGGGAAATCAGACTTCATAAATATAGCATGGTACTAGAGTCAATGACTGCATGAAAAAGAATGATTTGATTAGTAAAACATACCACCTTTCCAAAAGTCACTTGATATTTTTCTGTCTTACCAGAAGCTCTATAAGGACCAAAGTGGTTAAATAACTGATTAAGGAATCAAAGAGTTATGAATAAATGCTCAGTTTTCATGATAGAGAGGTAACTATGATGGATCAGACAGTGATTACCTGATGGATCAGGCAATTATTATGGCAGTGACACCAATTAAACATCTCTCAATGACAAATTAAAAGGAGTAGGGTGTCCCAGTGGGGGAACAAAATCCAGTGGCCTCAGGCTTGGCCACTGCTCTTGGAATAGTTTGGGATAGTCAGGAGAGAGCAAATAACCTCTCACCTTACTGAAGAAATGGCCTACTGAATGGCCCTTTAGCTCCAGACCTCTGGGTCATTAGACGTGCATTAGGATAGAGAAGTGTCTCTATGAGAAAAAATGAGCTCAACTAATTTTTATCTTTAGGCTGGAAATGAATAAATAGAGTGAGGGTGTGACAGTAATGTATGGAGTTATGACTGTCATGTGGAGGTGGACTAGACAAACATGGTTTAGTGTCCAATGAAATTACCAGGTATACAGACAAGAAAATAATCAAGGCTGAGTACTTTATTATATAGTCCCATAATTCAATTATAGAACTTATTACTACACAAACACTGTATCGCCCACAAATGTCAATGGCTTTACAAAGAAGACGAAGTCAGAAGAAGGTCCATCCAATATTACTAAATACAAAGACATTTTGGCTTTGTAAGTCCCTGTGCGAAGATTGCTGAAAGCTCAAGTAATGGTGTGAAAAAACTACGGTAAACTTGCCCACATCTTTACTTTTTCCAAAGAGCCCTGCAAATGCTATCCTAAAAATCTAAAGGCTGGCTAGGCAGATCTTTGAACTACAGTGTCGGTTTCTGTGTTCTTACAGTTACTACAGACTCAGGCCTTTGGTATTCTGCTTGGTTTTGGTTTTATGTGTTTATTCACTGAAAGCTGATGGAGACAAAGATTTCTTTTGCTCTGTGGATGTACAGTCTTTAATGGAGAGGGAGGGTCCCTAATTGTTTCCTAGGGCTTCATGTGCTACTTTCATACGTGTTGTAATTAAAAGTTAGGTAAGACACAATTGAAAATGTGCACAGAAAACAGAGAATCTAGTTTGACATGCTCATCCCTCAGCAAAAACTCTGCAGTTATTTACGTGGAATCCTGACACAGTTTTTCCTTCCTCTAACTCTCCCACTTTCACAATGCTCTTACTTAGAGCTGCACAGTTCTCATGTGTCCACAAAGTAAGTCCTAACTAGCACAAGGCACTCTGCCTGCAAGATTTTTCCTTCAAAATCTCCCTCATGTGTCTTCCAGTGTCCCAGAGGTACAAACTTTTACATGTGCCATTGAGGAAGGGAGAAGATATGTCCTGGCACAGAAGCATTCCCTGGCTCTCCCAGAGATGGCTTCTCTGTCTTATTCTTTCTAATGCCCCAGTTCAGGAGCATCCCTGCTGATGGTATAATGTGGAACACCCTTTGTACTGAATAACAGCTAGTGCTGAAACATTCAGAAGAGTTTGAATCACTTGGTAGTAGAGCATCAGCAGCCAACTCCAAGCCAGTTTGCCCCCAGCATTCTGAGTAGGCTCTAGACCAAATATCAAGACAAAAAATAATCCCTTTTTAATGTGTGAGATTAGGTTTCCTTTGGTAAGTCGGTGATGGTACCAATCAGGCCATTTTCTAAAATTCACACTGACATCAGTGAGGACAGTTGACTAGAAAGATATATGGATTAGAAATATTGATTTTGTTGTTTAGGTTCTGATCTTTGGGTTTTCTTTTTGTCATTAATACCATTTTTACTATGTATTTATATATTTGGGCAAAAATAGATTGGTTTCACTTTAGTTTATACTGTGTTGGCTTTGAATAAAATCTGGATTATAAATATTTAACATGAAATTGTATTAGAAATATATGTGCTATGGTTTTAAAGTTCATTTAAACACCTATCTTATTATTTTTGTAAAGTCTTGGATTTTGCCAAGTATAAAATTTGGTGAAAGAGTGGGCAGATGGTAATTCAGCTATATTTTTGAATAATATTGATTTAACCTGAAGCTCTGCTTGGTGCTTCACTTAAGCAGATTCTAAGGCAACAGGGGTCTACCTGAGTGGAGTTATCCAGAGTGCCCTGCTGGAGTAGGATGTGAAAGATCTCTGACAGCAACCATGAATGTCTCACCAGATAAGTCTTAAAAGGACCATCAGACAGGAAATACATTGTAGCACCCTGCCAGTGAATTTTGTTAATTAAGAACAATGCATCGTTTAGACCCAAGGCTGGGAGTGCTGCTTTTAACTCCCAAGACAATGTTTTATTTGTACAGCTGGGGAATGATGCAATGTTACTGAGACTGCCTAGGACAGAACTCATTCCTTGCAAATGCTCTTTGGCTGTTACTCCTTAAGAGGTGAGCCTAGCAGAAGATAGTATCTATCTTAACACTGGACATTCTGAAAGGGAAAAGAAAACAATGAAAAGCTCTTGAGCATCTCCAAGTCTGTTGATCAGAGACTTTGCAATGCATTTTTCCCTCTTGAAGGTGTCCTTGTGCCTAAACACATGAACAATCCTATTGCTCAAGCACGGTTTGGATCAAATCCCTCTCTTTAAAGTTGATCATTGGCTCAAAACCAGAATCACTGGCTCTGAGATGTGCCTTGCCAAATACTTCATTAGGGACTTCTCTTAAACTTGCTGAGCCAGTAGCCCAGAACTGTGACTTCTGCCACTTTGCATTCAATCACCTTTCTTCATGTTTCCTTGGTTACCATATAGAAGAAAATTTGCAACGATATTGTGGTGGATTGGGAGGAAAGGAGGATTTCCTAGAAACCTTGTCTCTTTTATGACAGTAATGGAGAGTATACTTAGCATGACATATTTCTTGAATCATAAATTCAATGTTTGTTTTACTCATGGCATAACTTCTAGATGTTGCTGGTACATCTGATTTGCTTAATGAACGGTGCATTGATCCTGCATTACTGTGAGCTGACTGTAATGAAGCATTTTTTTTCAGACCACCAGAAGGAGCTATTGAATTCAAAAAGCCTTTCCTTCAAAGCAGGAACGCCTTGCACAGCAGCACAACCAGTAGAAGAGTAGAGCAGACATACGCTGTCTTCCTTGGAAGTCAAGCCAAGGAGCAGATTCTTATTTAGGATCTGCATCTTTTTCTGATTCACTGTGTTGTAGAATCAAAACTCATTTTACAGGGTTAAGATCCAAAGAGATGGGAAATCTATTGAGGCAGGTTTACCCATACATTTTTAACAGAGAGTGTAGAACCTGTCGTTTTCCATTAGGTCACAGCTCTGAAACGTTAGGCTAACAGACCTGTGAAATACTTAAGAGCTAATGGTAATGTCCATAAGGATAAATGAAACCTGAAGTTTATCTTATCCATACTGACTGGCAATCAAAATGCATTGGCCATGTGTTGAGTGTTTTCAGAGGTGATACGAAGATATGCAATTATTTACTATGTCATGATAAGATTCATGAAATGAGGCATGATGTTTATAGCCTACCTTCTAGGAGTTTGCTTTTCATATTTGACCAACACCCCGTACACTAACAGAAAAAGTATTATTTTGCTTTGGCCTGTCTTCTATTTACACCTTTTTTGTCTGACAGCAGCCTAAAAATCTGTGATGATTGTTTGAAGGTGATGCATTCTGTGTGAGTAGCTTTGAATGAATGTTTAAATTAATGTTTAATTAATTATTAATTAATAAAATAGCATTTGTTATGAAGTTTCAAACTGGAATGTACTATACAATTTGCTAAGTCAGTGTTTCCAGCATATTAAAAGAGTACTTGTTTTAAACACATGTATTATGCATGTCTTTGGATTGACACACAGTGAAAATGTGAATGAGGAATAACTTTTTCTAAATACCTTCAGGCAGTAGTTCAGACTGATCTCAGCACTGGCTTTTCTTTATGTTGACTTTCTTATTTTATAATGTACTTGTTCTCATGACACTCTGCTAGTACTCAGGCAGAAGTTTGGGTGTGTATGTACAATAAATCAAATATTGCTCTGGAAAGCTTATAGTGCAAATGGTAACTAGACATGAAAAATATCTATAATAAAGTAACAGGAGAGCAAGGATCAGGGAGGAACTGAAGGATAGTGGTGTGGAAAGGAAGAAAAGGTCTATTGGCTGGGCATATATATTTTGCAGGTCTCATATTTTGGGCTTGCTCATTGTTTTTTGTACCATGACAATGTCCAGTGGCCCTTTTCAGAAGTGATGATCTTAGGCTAGATATTTTGCTGTGGAAAGGTGGAAATTGAATGTGGTTCCTGTCTGAGATTTAATCTGTGTGATTGAGATCTAGGAAAAGATGGTTGGAAAATGATTACAAAAATAGGTACTACAGGTAATAAGTTACATGTCAAAAACTCTTTATAAATACTTTTGCTTTTTCTTTGTAACAGTATCTCACAAAGACTTCTTCCAAAAAAAACAGTTTAACATGGCCTATATTCTTTTTCTTGGGAAGTGGGAGCTAGTTAGATGTGGCCACGCATCTGTAATGACCTTATATTGACTATTTTCTGGAATTATGGGGCTATTGCTTTGATTAAAATCAGAAACAATCACCAGTCTGTGCTCAGCAGCACAGTGAGCACTAAGACCATATCAGCCAAGAAACCAGATGTTGACATGTTATGGATTTTCATCCCCAGAGCTCTGCCATTGTGGCACAAACTACCAGAGGACCTGTCTCAACCTGAGCCGGACTTTCTGCAACAACTATTTCCCATAGGAACAGCAGCATCATTAGCACACAGAAAACAGTTTCCGGTCTTGGAAACTGTATCTTTTCTCACAAAGAAAACTTTCTGCATTAGATTCTCCATAAACCTGCACCTTAAAGAAAAGTAGCTTTTACTAAATTAGTGAAAGAAGATACTTCATGTTATTTTGCCTCTCCTACATCAACTAGCGCTTGAATAATCCTAAAAGAACCTAAATAGAAAAGTAAATTAAAGCAGACAGTAAAAAGTCAGTTGTGGAAAGAAACAGCTTTTGCTGTCCATGAGTCTGTTTAGAAATACACAAATATATTACTATCAGTTTAATTTTTGCAGGGAAGTTAATCTTGTTTTATCTAAATGAAAATAACAAAGCTCCCTTATGCCCTACTCACAAGAAACAGATGACTTCTGTCTGTCCAGTTAAACCTGGCTGAAGTGACAGCATATATTATTCTGTCCTTTAAAAATGTGCATCAGATCTGTATGCCTATGTAGGCCCCTATGAAATTCTATTTTTCTATTGTATTCAGGTTGAAGATAATTGGATACTGGCTGTTTGGTTTGTTGAACTTCTTGGAAAAGATCTTGGTACATGGAGTTGAGGTATGGGGTTCCTTTGTTAGGATTTCTAATAATGGTTTTGTGATGTGGCTTTTGTACCCTATAAATTCTGTGGTCTTAATTTTTGCCAGTGCAGGCACTAATGTACAGGAATCCAGCCATATGCTGTCATCTGCAGGTTTGGAGCATTCCTTGGCTCTTGCATGGTGCTTGTTTTCTTCTAGCCACAGGTCTTAAATTATTGGAATAAATGAATTTTTACCCAGTCAGATTGTCAATACACTTATAACTCCCCTTAGTGAGTCAAATCTGTCCAATGTCAGTGCAACTTTTGTATGAGTAGGTATTTGTTGGTAAGAATTAAGGGTTTAAAGTCTGGCCTCTTTCCAATATTGCAAAATGGTTACTCATGGTACAGTTACTGACTAGTAGAAGGAAACGTATTTGGGACATTTTGATGGCCTACTCATTCAGGAGCAAACATCGTCTAGAGTCACAGACCAGACACAGAGCAAGTAGGAGAAAGTCAATGCATCTTTGAACTTGGTCTCAACACTCAGTAGCAGTTTTCAATATCAATCTCAGGTCACATCAGCATTCTGAAACATCAGTACGTACACTCCCTCCTTCAAGTAATGCTGAGAAAGAGGCAGTTTCGGACAGTTGATGATACCTATGTTTCTTTATTGACAGGGGAGAAAACTAGGTGACTAATGAGCTAGAGACCTAATTTTGGAAAGGTAATTAAGAGACAAGTTATCCAAACTAAGTCTGTTCTTTACATGTTGGTGCTATGATGTGATGGTGTCAGTGAGAGATGACTGCATCTGCTGTGCCCATGAGGAAAGTGTCTCCCTTGTGTAGCATCTCCCACATCCTGTAGCACAGTCTATGCATGCAGTCAAACACTATTAATTGTGGATATCATGTATAGTTTCTCTTTTTCCTTTCTTCTTTTGAATTTTCCTTTCCATGAGGGTAAATCTGTCTCAGTAAAAGATGTGGAAAAAGTACTCTGAAGCAGGCTGAGGATCCTAAGGTCATAGCTTTTCTGTCCTGTCCTGTCCCGTCCCTTTCACCCTTTTGCCCTAGTCTTCAGATTAGACCATCTGTGAATCTTGTTATCTAGCACTGTGCAGAACAGAGTGTGTGACTGATCTCCTGGCACAGCCAGTGCGTTGCCTTGGTGGGTTGTGTGGGATGAAAAAAGCACAATACATGCCTTTTCTGTCTGAGACTTGTTTATCTGCGTGACATCCAGGCCGCTCTGGGAGAGTTCTCCTCTTGGCTATTGCTGGCAATCAAAAACGAATCAAATCAAGGCAAAGTTAGAGAAATTCTCCTATACAAAGAGCTACTCTAAAACAAAGCTGCATTTTTGTGGTGCATTGTCCTGGCTCTGTGTGAGTCCTGTAAAGAGACAAAGGCAAGCAGGAAGGAAATCTCAGCTGCTTAGTAAATGCCCTAATTTGATTTATTTTCTGCTCCCTTCCCCCACTCAAACTGTTCTGCTAACCTGTTAGTCCCAACTCAGACAAGTAAGACCTGCTAATCTGATTAGTCCTGACACACAGGAGCAGGGCTGCTGGGAAAAGCTGGACCCTTACAGCTGTTTCAGGCTTCAGCTTTGATCATAACATTATGGGGTAGCTGAATGTATAGTGCAGTGTGACAGAAGCCTGCAGCATGCACACAAGTGAGCAGTGTGACCATCACTGAAGATTTCTGCCCTGGGTCTGAGGCTGCTGGAATATAAACCATGTTTCGTGTCACCTTCAATGTAGTGACAGAGAAAGTAACCTTCACCTTGGCAGCCTGCCCCTCCGCCACGTGGAAGGTAAGCTCAGATATGCATAAAATAAAAAGGTTGACGGCACCATAAAACGTGCTTCTAAACATTTTTCCCAACCTTAGGCTATGTTTGAGATATTTTAAGGGGAGTAATAATGTTTTAAGGGAATTGCACTGCAATGCAGCTTATGCACAACTGGTTGGAATTAGACTAAATGGATGTGGTTTAGAGAACAACTTGTTGCATTTTAAAGCTGTTCTCATTTGACTTTTGCAACAGCCAAGTTCATAGTCATTCTCCTTATTCTGGTCTGGAAATGCCACTTATTTATATTGACAGCAAATCTAGAGAGATGTATAAACATAACTCATTTCTGTAAGGAAAGGGGCGCTGTTTGAGGAGAGCCTTTAAGCTTCCTAGATAATTTAGGTGTTCTAAGCATTTGTGAAATGTGTACCATGGTATGATAAATTAGTGCACAATGCACTGCTATAATAAAGGACTAAAAGAGAAAAATTTCTTAGATGCGTGAGCTGGGGTTGTGGTAAAATTTGGCAGAAGTCAGAAATGCTTTGCACATCAACTCCTTCTCCTATCCATCAATTCAGTTCACATCTTCGCTTCCTTGAGACAGATTCCCACCTTGTCTTGGAGAGACTGGCATAGTTGGGATGAGATGGGAGCAGTTTTGTTGCCTTTCCTTTCTCTTCTGGGAGTGTGTGCTTTCACTGTAAAGCAGCTGAGAAGACAGATACTATCTTTTGAAGGGTTGCTTTAAAAGCTTCCTTCTATAATTTGTTACTTACAGAGCAGTTACTCTAAGAACCTCATCTCTGTCTGTTATTAAGCCTTTCAGATATGAGACCATTACGAGTATCTAGATACAGTGCCAGAGTAATTCCTCTTGCTTTAGCTGTCCATGATTCATTATATGGTGTAAGTAGTTGTCATATATCTTTGCTGTATAATTTTCTCAGTCTTGGACCTGTCTTTTCTCTTGACTTGTGAGGTAGACACTGCCCAGAAGCTGTTATTAGAAGGTCTTTAAAGGGGCTGGTACAGCGTGGCCCCAGCCATACCTGTGCTATATGTAGCACCTTGCACTAAATAAAAACATGTCATCCAGGGCAAAGTGTGTTTGGAGTAAAATCCATGTGAAATGAATTTAACCAGGTGCTTTCTCTCTGGGGGAGTGTTTATGGTAATATTGCTTCAGTTTCCTTGTTTATTAGGAAGACTTTGTTTCCCAAATGTGTATTTATTAGCTAGCAGTGAAAATATCATTTCAATACAACATAAAATGGCTTTGCTTATGCTTGCTAATTGCGTGTTAAAGATTTTTCTTCTTTGATATCAGGATTTAGAACTCTCTGCCTTTAGATTGCAGGGCATTTAAAAGAGGGAATTAAAATGGAAAAGGATCTTGGATCTTACCTGGCTCATGGACTTTTGGAACAGCAAACAGGGATGCAAATATAACCCAGCTGTACGTTGCATTTCAGTGATCATTTATGTTATACATTAGTACATTGTAGTAAATGCCTCTGGAAGAAACTGGCAAATACTGAAAAGTGCACCCTAGCATGCCTTTTCATTTCTCCAGCACTTCTCTTATTTGAATAATTTAAATTATTTGATATGTGCACGGTGCAAATATAAGTAAATGCTTAAAAGTAAAAGTTAAGAAAAACATGTAGTACAGTATAACTTTGTAAAATGTAGTACATTTATTGATGAACTAAATAAAAAATAGATAAGAAAGTAGGCACAATTATATGAAAAAAACAAGATAGGATGCCAAGCCAGCAGAAGAGATGGCTTTGCAGTAGAGCTTACATAAGTAATGCAAAGTTAATTTAGGGAAAGCTTTGTGGAAGGAGTAAGCGTGTTTTATTGGCCAGCTATTACAGATGGAAAAAATCTGTCATGGTTTCAGGTGCACAAGCCTTCCATTTTGACAGTAGGAGGCTAATGAAAGACTGTTTCCCCACAACCTCACTTTGCTTATGTCCTTGTGTCAGCCAGAACAGCACTGGTATTGCAAGTTAATTTAAATCCTTTAAAGCTGTAAGAGGTCACATCACTGCTGGAGGAGGGAGGACAGAGATGTCTTCTTTCAGATTGCTAAGTCTTTTTTGTCAAGAGTAAGTGACCCAGTCCACAGATAACTCTGACGTGTTCTGCTTTTCCACGTAGCACAGCATGACCAGCAGATGTGTCTTGCATGGTGTGGTGGGACAAGGATGCTGTGGCAACTCTGTACCAGGTGTCTTGAGGCTGAGAGGAACAGAGCAAGTTCTGTCCCAAATTGCTACCTTTCTACCCTATGCTATGCAGTGGCAGTGTTTGTTTCCCTTAGAAATTAATTTCTGATTAGAAGTATTGGTGAAAAGTATCTCACCCTGTTTAAATTATCTGGAAAATACTTATTTCTATGATATTTTAATGAAAAATGCTGCAGTATTCCTGCTCCAGAAGTTTCAATCTGCAGGGCATAAACCCCACTGCTTTTGCAATACAGTGTTTTGAAAAACTAGTTTAATTAGAAGTGGGGAAGGGTATGGACATGGGACAACTAGAAGGAAGTGACAGCTGAAAAGGGCTCAAGTTGACAAGCACAAAAGACTCAGAGTTGAACGTGGCTGTTCACACAGGCACCAATGCCTGAAGGCCAAAGCAAGAAGAGTCACTACTATAAACTGTGAGCATCTTTATCATAAAGCCTGAAGGAGGGGACTGGGCTGTTCTTTCTCACCTCTCTGTCACTCTGCCTCCGCTCATTGCTCTGCTCCTTAGAGAACAGGCCGCTGGTACTTCTCGATCTGTTGACAGGTGTGTAGCTGGCCAGCAGAGCAAAGGGCTGAGTAATCTGAGATGTGCATGGCTTACAAAAATCAGGCTGCAGCCGGTATCAGCTTGGCCAGAATCCGTCTTCAAAGGGCTTTTCAGGTTTTGCTCACTTGAATTACTGTTGCATTTTCAATCAGTTGCTGTTAACATTTGGGGAGTCTTGTGTTGTGCCTGTTTGCGTCCTATATCTAGCTTTAAGAGCAGATAATAAGATCATTCAGCTATTGATATAGCTACAAACGCCTACCACTCATTTACTAACCCTTGAACAGACAACATGCTGCTTAGATAAATGCAATTCACAGGGTACCAGCAGATTTAGTTACAGAATGTATTTGCTCATGGAGGCTTAGCTATGCTTGAATCCTATTGATTTTCTCTTACTGTTGGCAGTTCGGCTTTGTTGAATCCTGTCTGAACTGTATGGGAGAAAGCAGCAAAAACTGCTGGTTTGTGGCTTTCTATTCAAGGCCAGGAAGTTCACTTGATGGGGATCAACCTAACTCGGGGCTTTCGTGCCAAATGATGCTGCACTTTATCTCCCTGACATGGACAGATAAATGAGCTGGGGGCGGCTTTGCAGTCAGTTGGAACCCGACCCGAACGCGCATTGTTGCCAACTTTGGAAAGCTGCACAATGGCCCTGTCTCGCTGGCAGTTACAGCCGTTGGGGCAGGGACCTGTCGCCTGGAAGGCTGTTAAGAAATAATGATATAAACCCCTCCCTAAGGATGTGGGAACAATGTTCAAATCTTACGAAGTCGGCAATATCTGTGATAAGGAAAGCAGAAAAATCAGGGCCTTAGTGCTCATTTTCTCTCTGCAGCAAGTTGAACACAGTGCGTCAGCATAAAAAGGACTGGTAGGGAGGTGGGGTGGGGTGGGAGGCGTGGGAAGGGGGCAGCAGCACACAGCTTTTCTGGCTCAGATTAACCTCCCCTGTTGCTGCTTTGGAAACCTCAGTTAGACTTGCATAGAGCTACAGTTGTCTGCTCTCTTCAGCAAGAGTAAATGCACATTACTGAACCGTCTGTTAGTAGTTTGTTGTCATAGTTCCTAAATACACCCCCAGCATTGAAAACCACCACAGTAAATACAGTACAAGCAGAAACAGGCTGATCTATGGATTTAGAGCATGAAAACAAAGGACCAGACCATGAGCAGAAAAGACAGTAAAGTGGTGTCAAATGTCAACCTCATGTGATGGCACCTGAAAGAGCAGTTCAACAGGAGGACAGCATGAATGTGGCACATATGTAAGGGATTATTTGGTCTTGAATTCACTGTAAGGTCTTGCATTGGTCCAAGGAGCTGGTTTGCTCCCCAGATCCTATTAAAGCTGTGGAGGCAGTGGAGATGAGGAGGCTCAGAACTTTTGGGGAAAAATTTCAACTTGTTCTTTACTTGGACCTCGTTTTCAGCTTATACAGTACATTTCTTCTTGAACAGTAACCACTGTTTCTAACTGTTAAATATAGAGCTGCTAAACACTTCCAAATCTAACTTCCCTAAAAAAAAAAAAAAAAATCAGAAACTTCTATTGCTCTCAGTTTTAATTTTAAAAGCTTTTTGTTTTTACTTTGATTTTAAAGAGTATCCCAATATATACACCAGATACCTGCATATCAGCTTCTATGAACTTTGTTCAAGGTTCACAACCATGTGTGACATGTCTCTTTATTTTCCCTGTTTGTTGAGTGCAGACTCACATTTTGTGTATTTGTTACTTCTGGATGCACCTCAAAGAAGTTTAATGAAGTCTCTTTCCTCTATACAATGTTCAGAGTCCTGTAACAATCTATGACCCCAAATACTTGTCTCAGTAATGCTGAACACCACTTCACAGTAACACAACCACCTCTGAGATTATGATGCCTGATTTGGGAGCTACTGCCATAGAAGCAAGTACTTTTTGAAGTGATGACTTACTGTTATTTCCAGCAACCCTCTCAGAACTTTATTTCCTTGAGCCATGATGGTAGATCAAGATTTTCTTCCTGTCATTATATTTCTGAGAATTCTATAGCTCTGTGACTCCTCAAAGTTCTTGCTAGCATAGATTTGCACATCTTTAGAGAGCTTAAATCCCTTTCTCCCTTTCTTTCTATTTATCATTATGTATAGCACATCCTCCTTTGCTAGCTTTTGCTCCTCAATAAAAATATCAGTATTTTTTTAGCTCCCTACCAAACCCTTACATGAATATTACTCAAATGAATCAGCAGGTTCTTGTTAAGGGTTCAAGTCGTGCATAAAATCAAGTCTGTGATGCTCCTTTGATCCCCAGCTCTAGTTCACCAGCAGATGGTAGCAAACATCGCTTTCCTTCCGAGCTTCGCCTGGCCTTCAGTAAATGAGGAAGGGCCGGTGTGCCTCTTCGGGGTAATTTGTTTCCAGTTAGAAGAAATAAGCTGTAAACAAAGTAGTTGTGCA
Source organism: Vidua macroura (assembly GCF_024509145.1). Lineage (NCBI taxonomy): Eukaryota > Metazoa > Chordata > Aves > Passeriformes > Viduidae > Vidua > Vidua macroura. The sequence continues at coordinate 91,457,363 of NC_071572.1, read as the reverse complement.
ACTCGGAACAAGGAGGATAACCAAGAAAACCATGGGAAAGTTGCTGCATTCGGGATAGAAGAACTATGTAGAGGTCAGAACAAATTTACTGCAGTGACTTGCACTGAATGGCATGAGAAGCATTTTGGTGTCACTGTTATTCTCGTGGTGACAAAAAGGGACCATTATTTGCAATGTAACGAATGAACAACGTTCAGGGAGTCACGATCAAATTGAAACTGCTCTGGGTCAGCTCTGCCCGTGTATGTTGACCTTTTGTACTGAAGACATGGAAAGTTCAGGAAGGCAACTGCCTTACTAAAGGCAGTTTCTAGCCATTTATTTGGTTTTATTCTGAGATGTACCACTCTATTTCCTTTATATTTGGTACGGACTGCTGATTACCACTTTCTCTCACTCTCTTCTGTACACTTCTCATTCAAATGGCTTTATGGCAGCAACTTCTCAACTTCTTTTTCCCAACAACGGCTAGAATAACAACAACTGAAATGAGAGACATAGAAGGGAGAGAGGGACAGGATAAGTACAAGTGCTAAACTGTGGTGTAATTCCCATATGGAAATGTCTCTTCACTTATAAGACAATACAGCACAGATCTGGGCAAACTATTTGTGGAAAATAATTGGATATTTTTTGCCTAAACTCTTTCCAATTGTACCACCTCTACTTTTAACTGTCTTACTAAAAATTTGAAATTCTTTGACTTCTTCATTCACTCTTTGATTCCATAAGCAGTTTCTGGGAAGCATTTCCTTTGTGCTCATTTCTCTATCAATAAGTGTTTGATGACGAAAATCCTAAGAGTCACCTGACTGCATACTGAAATTGATTTCTATGTTTATTTACTGGAAATAAAAAAAAAAACCCAAAAGCATTTAAATATAATTTAAAAGAAGACAATGGCTTTTTATAGGTATAAAAATTATTCCTTCTCCAGTGCTTACCATATTCTGGGCCAGAAAACTTTTATTGGTTAAGCTTTTAGAATAGAAAGAGAAAGGAAGGACATCAATTACCATGTTGTGCTGCTCCTTTCACAGGATTACTTGATCTGGAAAGATCACAGAACATAAATGGTACTGGCTACATCTCTGTCAGTGCATATGCCCCATACCTGAGGATTTCAGCTGAAGCTGTCAGGATTCTCCTTTAGCCTTAAATCCTCCTATTTTCTTGCAACAACCAGAAATACCTGAATACTTCTGTGCCTTTGGCAGGTATAACTGGCCTGAGTCCTTTTAGCTCCATTGGCAGGTGTCCGTGGTGTTATACTGTATTGAACTGCATGTGCAGGGTACAAAGTCCTCGCAGTGTGACAACGCTTATCTCTCAGAGCTGTGCTCTTGACAGAGGTGATGATCAGTCAGTTCAGGGATAACCCAAAATTTTGCTTTGGAGTTTTTTGCCCATATCCCTTGCAAGGAGATTTGCTGGGAAAGGCCTGGACATTAGTTGACCTCACAACCTAATTTGACAGAGGTAGAACTGGAAGCGGGCACGTTACAGTATTTGAATGTCATCATTTGGCAGTATGGTAAATCTGCCTGCAGGGACCTTCACATTTCATCAGAAATCCCATGGCCATCTGAAGCCAAGCTTTGATTTAACATAAACTCACTGCTCATTCAAATTTGTTCAAATCCACTGATGGATCTATTTTGTACTGTCAGGTTTTATGCCCAATCAGGTACAATCTGTCTGTACATTTCTATTCTTATGCTTAGATCTAGGAACATCTGCCTCCCATAGCCATCATAAAGCCTCCATAGGAGGATGAAACCATTACAGAGCTTAAACTCTCTCCTGTGTGGTGTGTTTAATCTGTCTGAACTGCAGTCACCTTCTCAACTCTGATCAAATCCATTTTATACTTTTGGTGGTGCTTAGATACACCATCATGGAACCACAGCCTAAATGCAGCCGTACGGGAAGCTGCTGTCAAAACTGTGAAGTCACATCTCTGCTTAATCACATTTGCGTTCCCAATACACATAAAGATGGATGTGCACTTTAAAAAATATCACACTCAAAATGTCTGCATCTACCAGTTAACATCAGTGCTACCTTTAGCCATCCTTTACTGGCCTGATGACATATTAGGAAAGGAGGTATTGTAAGATGAATCTGGGTAAGAAAAAGGAGGGAAAGAACGAATGTAAACTGAAATTTGTCACTGGAGAGGATGACTAGAAACCCAGTAAACTGCAAATGGGAATTTCAAGGTTCTTGTTGAACATGAAGAAGGGTTGCTTAGAGCTCTACGGAGACTGGAAAATATGATGGCACAACACCAAAGCAGAGGCATTTGTATAGGGGAAGTTTGGGATTTATCTTGTAGAAGTTTTGGATTCTGACCAAAAATAATAAACTTTATATGAAATATTGATTTAATGAGAATACATTATGAAATTATAGAGTAGCTATGTGTTTTCCCCATGGGATTCAGTTTCTTTTCCAGTGCAGATGTTTAGCTCTTGGTAATCATAGTAGTGCTGGGGTATTATAACTCACTTAGCCACTTTGTGTCTTATTTAACAGTATGTGAAGGTCTTCTCACCATTGCTGTTACACAATGAGCAGTTGCAAACTTAGGGCAGCATGTAGAAATCTTCTTCCAGAGTGGTAACTCATTCCTCTTTATATAGTATGCATTGTCTTAGTGCAATTAAAAGCATCCTAAGTGCTTTACAAAATATAAAAAGACCTGGTCCTCGCCTAAAGTGCTTTCTGCTTTAGTTCAGATATGATAGAAGACATGCGAGAAATGAGTGAGATGGTGCAGGGATGAGTGAGACCCAGAGTTCCTGTAAAGAGAGCACTCTGGTGTGATGTTTATACAATCCAAGCATTAAATTGTGTCCATCCCCCCCTCTCCTTTCTGAAGTTAGCATAACTTTTTTCAGAAGCAATTGTCGTATGACGTTAACTGGCACTGAAAGAGTTCTGACTGATGACAGCTTTTTTACTTTTGATAAGAGCTCTTGTGAGTCACATCACAACTTGGGGCATTAAAGAAATATGTATCAATTTATCTTAATATGCCATACGGTAAATCAGAGTGATTTACCTGCTGCTTTAGAAGAACTTCAGTAACCCCTGCAGCAGGGACAGGCACCTCCAAGTGCTTGGGGGTGGGCTGTTGGAAAAACACATATTGCATACATCCTTAACTCCCAATATGGCCATAAAATGCAGTAGAGATATTTCCTGAGCTGTATTCTATTCAAGTTTCTTATAAGGCCATCAAATTCTAATCAGACTAGTAAAAACCCCAGTGGTCTTTGCAAAACTGGTCTCAGCAGCAGGAAATGTTTAGTGGTGTCTTACTGCTGCATTGATGATAACAGCACTTCTCATAAAAAGTATTTCCTGGCAACACCTCCTCTCCAGAACCAGACAGAAAACTGTAGCTTGAAAATCTTTATTTACAACTGGGGAAAAGCAGTCCTTTGCCTTAGTGGGCCTCTGGCAGTTACTGAGGTTCTGCAGTGCAATATTCATCTACTTCCCAAGCAAACAGGCCAGATTATCCATGTGATTGTGGATCATACTGTGCTGGTTCTGCTGCTGTTACTGATCCTGAGGGTTAGGAAATACAGGATACTGCATGGATTTTCTCATTCCCAAGATGGGAATGTGTCCTTCCTACTGGCCATGGAGTCTCTCTGTGATCAGAGAGGAGGAGTGGAACAGCTTCCTTAGACAGGCACTTTGGGTTCAGTGACAGACAGGCACATCTAACTCTCTGGAAGAACCATGCCATTTGCTTCCTTTCATGCCTTTAACCATCCCGCCCTCTCTCCTCTTTGACCCAGCAGTCTTGTCTGTCTCTGATTTAGATGTGATCAAGTCAACATCCTAACATATAGCACTTCCCAAGGGAGGATTTCAGAGGATTGCATTGATGGTGACAGTGGATATTCACTTAATGTTCATGAAGAAAGATTTACATTGTACAGTGATCAGCAAGCAAGGATGTTAGATTGGATCACCCTGGTGGTCACTACATCTCCTTTGGCTCTGGTTTCCAGCACCCAAGTTGAATGATGAGACTAACCAATGTAGGGGTCCAACATATTTGTCAAAATGCTCTTAAAGTCCCATTGTTTAACTCCATATGGAATTTAATTAATTAGTGGCTCTGAACATTATCCAGCAGTACACTGGCCTCCACTGGCCAGCCTCAGGCTTGGCTTGTGCCAGCTTTTCAGACTCTGTCTCTCACAACCAGGTGGTAGAAGGGGATTGCAGGCAGTGCTGAACCTATGCACAAATGAGGTGGAAGTTTTTAGCAAACATTCTCCACTATAAACTCATTCTGCTTGTTTTCCTTATTTCCCAGTCAAAAGTTGGGACATTTCACCTCTCTGTCATTATCTCTTATCTCATTTCCAGGTTGAACTAAATTAAGGGAAGCTGTACACTTTCCACTAGTGCTGTGTAGGCCCTGTAGCAGGGAGGGGTTCTGCTGGTCTGCTCACATGACACATCTTTCAGTAAAATGGTTCTGGGAAGAAAAAGCTGTGCTTGAAAGAGTGAACTGGAGTGAGCAGAAAGTTTTTCATTTAAAGTTGGCAAATTGCTTGATAAAATGAATGAAACAGTGCATAACTCAGGGTGTAGAGTATGTGGTATGACAGACTTCTTGTGACCTCTATATTGCCGCCCTTTGGGCAATAATATCACGAAGCTCTGGAAGAACACTGTAACTCCAGGTAAGCTCAAAGATAAGCTGAGAGGCTTTTGCCATTTAAACCTCTTTAGGGTCCTAATGCATTAACAGGAGATTTACGTAGTGTAAAAGTTACATAAACTGTCCTTTACAGAAAAGTTCTCTTTCATTTGAGTGCCGGAATTTTACTTCTCTCTGAAGGCAAAGGCATTGCATCAGAGTTTAACACTATGGCTGCTACTTCCCTGTCCCAGGGCTCTGAAGCTGTGTTTTGGAAGATTGATAACATGTCTGTGTGTAGTCTGCAAGTTTGGCTTTGTTAAAGAGTATTAAGGTATATAGAGTTTGATACTTTCTTTGGTTCAACATTAAACCAAGCATTTCTTCACTATTTAAAGCTGCCATTTTGACCTCTATCACTGTATTAGAAAGCAGCAGCCAGCTCAGCTGTTTGCAGGAGTTGTTTGCCTTCTACAAACTCAGATTATCTGTTCCAGTAACACTCTCTTATTGTACACTATTATAACCATTAACTAGTAACTCTTCAACACAATTAATCTCAGTATTCTGAAGAAACTAGAGCACTCAGTGGGTCCAGTGCCCATTACTCAAAGGATTTTGGACCAGGGTTTGTCCCTGAATTACAGAAAACATGAACCATCTGGAAACTATTCATGCAACATTCTCTTTAGTTACCGAGTCCTTGAAATAGCCACTGTTTTTTTCATAAGAAATAAAAGGTCTTTGCAATTTCCTTTCAGTGTTTTTCAGGAAAATGGGTAAGTGGGCACTAATTATGGGCTTTAATGGCTGCAGAGTCTCATTAAAGAAGATCCATAAGGACCAGCTCTGTAGGTTAGGAGACACAGTATTTTCACTTCTGGAGAGAGACTAGGAAGGTCTGTGTTTGTGCTTAGCCTTCTTTTACTAGACAGAGTGCTTGCTGTTTCTAAACTATGGGCCTGGCATGCTCTGCAGGTGGCCCAAAACCCCTGGTCCTTCCATCATCTTTACAGGGAGGCAGTGGATCCCACCTAATCATATTTCACCAGTGAAAGCAGTGTGATAGTTCAAGGCCTGGAGGGACAATGATATGTGTACATTTGAGTCTTATCTCAACAAATATTCACTAGGCATACAGAGAATGGACCTTGATGCAAGAGTGGGAAAGATTCCCAGATTCCAGGTTAGTTATTGTCGAATATCAGATTTATAAAGCAGAAGAATGACATTTCTACCTGTAAGCAATGCACCATTCATTTGTCCAGAAACGGAAGGACTGGTTGTCTCAAATGATGGATAATCTGAGCTACTGTGTTTCTGAATCTAAAAATGTTACTAATGAGCATTAGTCATGAGGGTGACTAATGTTCTTGTTTGTGCCAATGTTTAGCCAGTCTGAAAAGATGTAGATTCAGTAAATGATCTCCAGAGTTTGAGACTCTGCCCGGTTCTACATCCAAAGCTCACCAGCAAGAGGGAATAATTTATGCCACTCTCAAGTAAGGAAATAATGGAGTGAAAGCATTAAAGTAATAAGATAAAAGCCTGGCTCTAGCCAGGGTACAGGAAAACATTCAGCTGATTTTGAAAGCTGGTCTCCCCTCAGTTGCATTGCATATACTGCAAGATAACTCTTGCCTTAAATGGAGGGCACCATTTATAACATCCATAATTTAGAAAAATTCAGACATAAAGCATCATGAATAGTTCAATAACATGACCTGAATCACTTTGAATTTCAGCTGTAAAACTCAGAATCCAAGATTGCAGACTGAACTTTTCTAATGAATTAATTTCCCCCAGTTAGAGATCTCATAGCTTGTGTTGTGAGCAGTTCAGATTGTTCCACTTATTACGCTTTGTAGTTTTGTCAGCAGAACAATTTACTGCAGCCTGTCCATGTGTAGTGAATCTATAATGAATTATGGAAATTTGCTGTGAAAGCCTGACCTTTTCCAAAGTTTGTTCCATGGTTTCCCAGTACTTCTGTTCTTATACACTTCAATGGTCTAGGCAGAAAGAAGTAGTTTCAAATATTGTTAAAGAAGTTCACTTAGAAGTTTATCTAGACACATGAAAACTCATCCTTATAAAGATATTATTTTCTTCTGTCTAAACCAGTCCAAATATTATACTAAAAGAAAACTTTGGAGAACGTAACAGGCTACTCCTTAGGTGTTTACCAAGGCAATTAGAGTTCTTGCAAACACAAAAAGTGTTTAAAGTTGTCTGCTGGTCTGGTATACGCTGCACAGCATGTGGTCACCATTAATGTGGCTTTCAAAAGCTCAGAAGTGTGGCTCCGTTTTCTCACATATCCTGAAAGATGGTTTTTATCTCAGTAATTGTGTAAGTGAGATGCATTGGCAAGGTATTGTAAATTGAAAGATTAATTCTGAAGCAGATAATTAACCTGGGAAGGGAATCCTCTGACATTAGCTTATAGGGCCTCTGTTGGGCACAGGGTTGAATATCTCAGCTGGTGAAAGGATACTGTGCTCTGGACATTTGTGATTTGATATAAAGCCTTATAAATCGAGGGAGAAGATTTCCAGGCTTTGGATCACTCTTCTGATATCAAATTCAATATCAAGTCAAGCTGGATCCATTTCCTAAACAAAACCACTGGTATAGACAGATAACAGAGGAGCTTCTGTATTTTTTTAGGCAAGCAAAAAGGGAGAAGATTGATTTCAGTTTCTGAAATAATGTCTAATGTTCAAAGAATCAGAATGGGTATGCAGATACATCCTTTTAAGATTATTATGGCCACAGTATGTTAAAATTTTTATAACAGTATTCCTTGATTTACTGACAGCATGGTCAGACAAGAAGCACAGATTAACTCTTAAGTTACATAGTAACTGCAATGCAATTTAAAATCCTTTGCTCTGAAGCTGATTTTAGCATCTGTGTTTACAAGACTTGATAAGGGATTAGAAATTTATCTCTTGGCCATTCTCTTCTTCCAGGTAAAGAGATGGTCTTCAGCTTTAGAATACCCAGGTTGGACCATTTGTGCTTCTAAATCTGACTGTCATGGGGCAGTCTGTGAAATCAGACCTTAATAAAGAAGCAGAAATTACAGAACTAGTATTGGGACAGGAGATGTAGAAATCTACAGGGCCATCTGCACTGAAGACCTTTGCTTTTTATAATGTAGCTGTGTCAGTGAACCTCTTGAGATTAATGAACCATTCCTTGGTGCTGTTGTTAATCTACTAACCTACAAAAGCAGTTTGCAGCATTGGAAGTCCTGTTTTGCCCCTAGGTAAAATCCATGTATATGAGAGGTTTGCTAGCACCGCAAGTAGGCAAGAGTGATGCTGTTTTGGTATAGGGGGCTGGGTCATCTCCTATCCTAAAACTTCCTGGTTTTAAAACACATTTTGTATTTTAAACTTACAACAATTGCCCGTTGAATAGGGAAGAAGAAAGCAAAAGGGAACTCACCTCATCTATTTACAGCATTACTTGATTTGAAGGCTAAACAAGCTATTGCTTGAATGCTACAATATTGCAATGAAATAAACCTATCAGATTGGGCAGGAGTTGTATGCTTGTGTAAGGAGAGGGACAGATACATTACTGCACTCACCTCTTGCTTCAGAATTGCCGACTGAATTGTGATGAACCACAGTAGAAACAGTATCAGGGGCAAAAACACGTGGGCAAAAATGCTGACCTTTATAGCATTTGGTGCATTCTGCCAAATCTATGCATAGGGGTGTTTTAATATTTACTTATCATGGTACTGTTTTATGTTCACAAAATATGTTCATAATGGAGCTGCATTCTGTAAGATGATGTCTATGTAGATGTGAAGAGTTTCTGCCCTAAAGGATTTATAAACCAATAATTCTAGTTCCGTTCAAACAGAAGTTATTTAGTAAAGCAAAGCCTTTGGAAGTCTGTTTCCTGCTTATATTCTGTAGTGACTTCTGTATTTTCAGATATGCTGGGAAAGGAGTTTCCTGAGCTCAAACAAACTACTGACCAGCTTGTCTGATAGCTGCTACTCAGTATATTTATTTCCCGGTGACCAAGTTTTTTTTCACCTGGGGCTGGAAGTTCAGGAGCTTGGCAGGTTGGTGGTTGTGTTCCTGTTAGCAGAGCTCCTCTAGATCACAAAGGCAGCTCTTATGGAAGCCAGACTGCATCATCATGTTTCACCCTTGCTATCCAAGCCAGCAGCAAATTCATTTAGTTTAGAGCCAAGAAAGATCTTGCCTATGGTGGGGTGTGGGAAATTATTCTATGAGTAATTTTAAATTGTCTTAGTGTCAGGGATTTTTTTCTTTTCTTTTAAGTCCCATGGTCTTGGTTTTTAGGAAATTATTTTTGCTATTTGATGCAGTTTTTCCTTTACTGAGCTTTAGCATTATGTCTATACCAAAAACTGGTACCATACCATACCTGGATGTGAAATTCTAAAGCACTTTTTTTCTGCAGTTTATTTTCAAAGAAACTACTTGAAAAAATAGATTTTTGAACAGATTTTATTATTGACCCCTGAAACTATTAAAATCAGTGCCAACTGCTTGTGAGTTGGTTCTTATCTTTGTAAAGAATATACTTCTAGGTTTTTTTCCTTCTATGATCTTTAGAACTAGCTGACACCTAAATAATTCAATTGCAACATAGATTGTGTAGAAAAGTGTGGAAAGCATTAGCAATGGTCAATGGACAACTTACTTGACTTCCAGTAAGAAGACATTTTGCCACCAGATGTGTTCATACTCTTTGCAAATATACTTTGAGAGCTTACTGAATATTGCTTGCTTTGTAATAAGCTAACATTATGTTTTGTGAACTGAAACAGAGATTTCCTTTAACAAGACTTAGAGACCATTACAGTAGAGGTACAGTTCTATAAACTTACAATATGCAAGTTTTCCACCAAAATCGGAATGGCTCAGCTGCTGTCACAGAAACACAGTTTGGCATACAAAGGTAACCCAGCTCTGCTTTTGTCTGTCCTTAATGCAGTGGACTTGTGATATATTGGTTCAGTATTTGTGAACTGGAACTATCACTGTAGGGTGGGTGATTTGGACTCAGTAGGGTGGGAATTGCTGTAGCCCTATGGTGCAGTAGAATCCTTAAACATCTGTCAATGTTGTGACTTTGGAATATTTCCCCTCAACATGAGGGATGATTTTTGGATGCTTTTTGTGAACAGGAGTTCTGCAGGAGTTTTGTTTCCAGTGTTACACCAAAGAATAAACACACATTTTCTTTTTGAGGTATTTTGATGCTTCTGCATTTGTTCTTCAATAAAGCTAGAAAGCGTGGAGGAGACAGAAAGTTAAACAGACTGAGTATATAAACGTTTCTCTTTTGCCACACCGTAAAAATACCAGTTTCAAATCAAGTTACAAATGGTCCTTTAAGACAGATTAATTCAAACGTGCTCTCTCAACCCTATTAAACCTGTCATCTTCCCCAGAGTGGGGATAGGCACAAATCAAACGCGCAGATCACAATGACCCTAGTCATCGTGTGGGAGTTGAAAACCCATCTGATGAAGGGTTTGTGAACGACCTTTCACTTTGTACCAGGCTGCATCGCACTCTCCAGTCAAATACCCATTTAATCCTTAATGTAGTGCAGGTGAAGTTGTTTACTCGCCCCGCGCTGCACGTGCGAGCCCTGAATTCCCGGCAGGAGCGAGCTGTGCCCCGGGCGAGCCCCCCTTGGCTGCAGGGAGCGGGAGCACCGCTGGAGGGCGAGCGGGGGAAGCGCTCCGCACCGGCCCGGCCAAGGTGCTCCCCTTGCTTTTCCTCCTGCCCTCGGCCCCCGATTAGACCTGTGTGAAACCTGGGCTTGTTTCGGAACCTCTGAAGCAGTTTTTTTTGTTTGGTTTTTTTTTTTTTTTTTTTTTTTGTCTTTCTACACATTAACAGTATGAATTCTTCATGAAGTTCTTTTCTTGTTTAGCTTCTCAAAGAAGAGTCAATGAGTCACACTGAGTCACTGAAGCATTCCTGGAATTATGCTTCTTAGACATTAGAAAATGTCAGAACAATAGCAACATTTCCCCTCGTGCTTTTGGAAGAATATGAAATGTGAATCCCATTAGTTTAAATAATTCTGGTATTGGATAATTGTACTGGTCACAGGTTTTATTTTTTCCTTGATGCCACGTGTTGTAAAGTTAAGTTGAAACAATAGGAAGACAGAAGGAAAAAGGTAGCAAGGTATCCTGTGAACACAGCGATATCATTATCTTCTCTTTGTTTTCAGAAATAACCTAGTGAAAGGCTCTTTCAAAAGCTAAATGCCTTTGTTGAATCCTTTCTCTGAATCTATTTACCAGCACAAAAGACTTCAGCCTAAGTATCAACACAAAACCCTGAAGAACAAGGACAAATAGAACAAATATTCTGCCGATCTTGTGCTATAATGTAGCACAACTTTTAACGTGTGCATAGCCAGGAAATGAGGTTTTTGTGTTTATAAAGGTCAGGATTTTGGTACTCTCTGAAGTCCTGAAGATCTGTTTCTGATCCTTTCATTTAGTATATATTAAGAAGTGATAAATCTGTAAAATTCGCTTTAGAAGTAGTAGTACATTTTAAAAGCATTCTGGAATTATTTAGCTTATCAGTAAATCAACTGAATGACATTTCTACTTCTCTTTGCAATTTTTTCCCTGAGGTTAAAGTACTTTATTTATTTTTTGTGACTCTCCTTCAGCGTTTTTACTTCAGTTGCTTTTAGACAACCTCTTCAGGCAACAGTAGTCTGAGCCTTACATTTTCCATCAAACTTCTGACTACATTGGGAAAAATGAACTTCTACTAATGCTGACAGTAGGATCCATGTGTATTTTTCAGTTGGATATCTTACCAGTCCCTGTAGAGGTGATGTTTCAAATTCAAAGCCAGAGTAGCTACACTGTCTGCATCATTTATTCTTCTTTCACCCTAATCCAGAGCGATGGTGAACAGATGCAACATGTTTCTTTTGATCAATGATATCCTGTCCTCAAAGGACCTTGTGAAATTGCCTCTCCTTCCCATTTCCAGATGGTCATTCAGAGGTTCAGTTGAATTAGGTTTTGAAAACATTAAACATTATCTCATTCCATTCCTTGTGATTATGTTTTTATTACTTTTATGAGAAGAGCTTGCTGCTCACTGATCTGAACACAGACAATTTTTGCCTGGGACTTGGATGGCACCACATCCAAGTTGTCCATGAAATTTACCTGATATTTTTGCAGACAAATTTGTCATGAATGATCTAAAAATGTAGAATTTATGAGTGTATCTTTTTGCTCAGGGCAACTTTATTTTACTATATCTCTCAGGCTTTTAAATCCTTCCTGTCACAAACTAGTGGATACCTGTGTGCTGAAGCTTTGGTGTTATTAGCAGTAGATATAAGACATACATTTTGGTGGTCCAATGGTTTGTTTTGCACACTGACTTGAAGAAAATGCTGGCAGCAATACTTAATAAATTTTTCATTGGTAAGAACTTCACTAGCTATCAGTTTTCTATTTCTTGTCCGTACAGTTTCCATAGAAAGTTTGAGATGTAGATCACAAGAATTGGCTTTGACAGGCCTCCTATTAACGTTTTTCAAATGTGGAGAACTACAGAGGTTTCCGTTTCTCAAAATATTTCCATGGATCATGTTCTGATTAAAAATGTATGTATCCTATTATGTGCATGAGCTGTCTCCCCTGAGATGTGAAACTTGTGACCTACTTTTAAAACAGCCCTAGTGCAGTTTCCCAAGTTCTGCTGGACTCTATTTGTCAGTATCTGCAGCAATTTCCTGCACTGTGCTGGAGTCTGCATTGGACATGACCTGCTGCCCACAGTAACTCTTGCAGTCATCCATTTTTATGTTGGCAAACTTCCATTTTATGCCAACATTCCTTCAAGAACAACTGAAGAATGTCACTGAATCATGTCAAGTCACCATAAAACTTCGTCAGTTAAAGAGATTTATTTTGATGACCTGGAGCTCTGGACTCCATGAAGCATCTGGATGGCTGGGCTCTTGTTCCTTGGCCTTTGGTAGCTGGATGATTTCATTAATTTGATGCAGAAATGAGCTAATTTATCTTATTCATCCTTGTGTTCAAGGTTCGAATTGCTCTCTGCTACTTTTCACTCCCATTAAAATCTCTCAATTATTTTGTCACCTGCTGCCAGAATATCAGAGGAAATGAATATTTGATCAGAGTAAACTGATAAATCTGATAAAAACTATCAGAGTAGTTCTGGACACAGTGTGATGCTGGCTTCACCTGCCCTTGTTATACAGCAATGTACATACTAAAAGAGGTGCCTCTCTCCCTCCCTTCCATTAAAAGGGTGGAGTCTGCTTGCCTGCCTGCCTGCCTCAATGCTCAAGTGACTGGATAGGTATTTCTGTAGGTGCAAATGAACCGTAACAGCACTACAGAAGAGTGGGAACAGGGCAAGAGGAAGCCTGGGGAGAGGTATAATGGAAGACAGGGAGACTGGGGAGAAAGGAGTTATGAGGAGCTAAGAAGGGTCCAAGGACGAGTAAGAAGGGAACTAGAGGTGTTATGTGAGAATATAATTGAAGAGAGAGAAGGATGAGGAGGTAATCTGAAATGGACAGGCTATTTGGTGAAAGAAGGTGGCCAGAAGTAGGTGCAAATCGTTACAAGAAGTGAGGGAAAGGAATGGTCTCTAGAAGATGGTGAAGTACAGGGAATAATGTAGTACATTGTGAAGGATCACCTCTGTGTCCTCTCCCTGGACAGGAGATGGTACTGGAGGCCCTGTTACTTCAGCCAGCTGGAGGAAGAAGAGTGTCCTTGTGTGCATGTGTACACTTTAATCTTGGTTAAGATATCTTAACTGTGGAGAAGTGGGAGATCTTTGATTTTAAAAGTTTACTGTAAAAACCTGATGTGATATGATTTTATGTTGATCAGAAATTGGCAGCCACAGTCTGGTTTATTTCATAGCGCTTGCATCTTCTTAAAGTGCATCTAAAGGAGAAAGACATTTTTTGCCTCTGTACACTTTATGAATTTACTTTAAATTAAAGTCAATAGGCTCTCCAAAGAGCATTAAAGAGATTCTGCCATGCTTAACAGATTCTGCCATGCTTAACATTAATGTACTTAATGTGTACATTATCACATTAGTTACGACCTTTTGATTAGACTTTGCTTTCAGTTCAACTACAAACTTCATTGAGAAAAATTCCTGTAATTGAATATATTTTGATACTGAGAATAAATTCTGTCAGTTTTTTGATAAAAGTTCTATGTGTACCTTAAAATTTGTTATCCTAAATTTAATAGAATAATAACAAAACACAATGAACTTAGTTGATCACATCCACTCCAACACATAATTATCATGTTCTTGTAGATAATTATTTCAAGTAAAATTTCTGTCAGTGAAATGTAGAGGAGATAATAGTTTGTCTTCTCATGATTATAGTGCAGGCCTCATCACACTTGTGTTATTTAATATTTTAGTCACAGTATATTGTTTGAATGTCCTGATAGAAAAGAATTAATATGTTTGTGGAATAAGATGAGGATGGAGTGCTTGGAAATATTAACTTTTCTTTGCATATGCTTATAAATTATACATGTATGGAAAAATTAAGGAAATCTATTATGTCCAGCAGCCATGCCATAAAATGTTTTCCATCCCATCACCTGGAAAAAATGCTTTCAGTTTAACACACATTTTTTTAAAGTTTTGATTTTTTTGCTCAGAAAATTAGTTATTTGCAATATAGCAATTATTAAATCCAGGTTGAATGCAGCTCCTAACATACATAGTCAAGATGTATGTAAACTTCACCCTTTAAGTTCAGGGTTCATAATTTTTTTCAGGAAATAGAATGTTATACTAGACTTTTAAAAATTTTTACATCAAATGGTTTAAGAGATTTTTTTTGCTTTGTACATTTGATGTGCAAAAGTATTTGTATGTGTGTGAATCTGTAGCACTTTCTAGATGCACCAAATAAGGGTTAATGTTATCTCTAAGCTAGAAGCTGTTTATTAGCACTGCTATGCCACTGAGTTCCAGCTTTATGTCTGATGAGTGAAAAGGATATTAAAGCACTAACCTAAGGTATTGAAGTAGTAAAATCCATTTGTGAGGATCATTATTGTGACACACACTTTTATTCCAAAATAACAGAAGCAAAAAAAATTCTGTGTAGTGCTGCAGCATGAATGTGCTGTTCCTTCACTTGGGTAGCCAGTTATCTCCTGCCACTATCTCCACTGTATGTTTTCAGTCACATATTGCAGCTCTGATTCTGCTGGATTTCCACAGCTCCTTATCACAGCAGCCCTCCAAGCATGCCACAGAGCTTCAGATCTCTGCACATGGGGACAACACAGTGAATGGGCCAGCAAAAGGACATTTGAGGAATGCTTGGTAAATTGATTCAAGAAAGCAGACATTTCTAGGAGACAGATTTCAGATCAATATTCAGGTCTGGTCTGTGGTAAGCAGTGTCCATATATTTGCTTGAACTGGAGGATGAGAAAACATGTTTTCTGCATTGCTTAAGTTCTTGTCTTATTGCTTTCACAAAGATTATGCATAGTCAGAACCTTAGAAGCTGACCAGAAATGTTTCATATGTAAAGGTACACACACCAGGCCCTGCCTCTCCAAGGTGAGACTTAGCAAAGAGTCTCTGCCTGTGGCACAAAATTTACTAATTAAAGACTTTGCCCCAGTAGCCAAGCTGACAGACAAGGTATTAGTAAAGGAAAGTGCTGTTGGGTTGAATCATTCAGACTGAGTGACCAAATTTCCCCCCGGAGGTGCAGAACAGGTTTGTGAGGACACACTGTATCTGACCACACAGCAATAGTGCCAGGGCAATATTCGTTATTGGAAAGAAGAAAGATGATGCATTTTTCCAGCACAGCACATGGTTAGATGGGACTGTGGCCTTTCACCCTGACATTCTCAGCAAAAGTCGCACTTTGTGTAAGTGACTCACAGGACATGCCAGCTTCGGTAGTTAGGAAACGTGTCTGTGCCCTCTGGCTTCATTAGAAACCAATAAGCAGAATAGTAAACAGACAAGGAGTTTTTGGCATTTTGGGTAAGGTTGCTTTTAAAATGTTCTTCTGTATTTGAAAGGAGAACATGACTCACTGCTAGCAGAGTTACATTATAAATGCTGGCTTGAAAGTGCCCCATAATAGCGCTTTTCATTGCAGGCTCTCTGCTGGCAGGGCTGGGAAGAGTACACCCTGCCACTCAGACCTGTTGTCCTTTTTTCCCTTGTTAAAGCAATGCTTTGATGCTGGCATACAGACAGCTGCAAACTTAGTAGGGCTAAACACCAGTTTTCTCTGAACAGATCTTTGCCAGGGTTTTTGCATATCAGCTCTGAAAACACCCACAGGAAAGATCTCAGGAACAAACAGGAATTGTAAATTACAGTCGCCTGTAATTAGCAACAGTGTTATTGTCACTTTAGAGCACAGCAATTAATTTGTCAAGGATGGAGAGACTTTTTTTGTTCAGTAATTATATTAAATACAATTTAAAGATATTTAAAAAATCTGTAAGATCAAAGTGAAGCTATTTAATCAAACTCATTTGGTGGCCAGTTTCTGACCTAGTACAGTTTTTAGTTCCTGTTCATGTTCCGGTGATGCTGCAGACTCCAAACTCCTCTGGCTTTCCATGTGGAGGAGTGAGACTCATCTCCTCTTTGCCCTACCAATACATTTAAAGGTTTAGATTTAGACAGCTGAGCACTTCAAATAGCCCCTAAATGACACTCAGTGGTCTTCACATTTGCAGTGGCATTTTCCTGCTCTGAAAACCTGTCCTTTCAAATTATCGTGGAATTGTCAGATAACTTCATTGAATTTATCTCATTAGGCGAATGGTTCTGAAAAATTACCTTCAGTGACATGACTAGAGATTGTGACAGAAAACAATGGGCAAAACAGCCTCAAAGAAGGATCAATATTACCATGCATTTGAGGTGAAGATTGCTAAGATCTGGAATTGAAACATGTGCTATTTACTGAAAATCCATGGTTATACTAGAGGTATCACAAAAAACAGAGCCAAGTCAATTTTCCTTATCTAAGGTAAATCCAACACAATTAGCAAACTTAAATTTGCACATTTCATTTAAATAGCCAATTACTGACTAGAAAGAGCAAGTTATTTCAGAAAAAGCACACAAGTATATGTGTGTAATGTAACTGCAGAACCTAATGAGGAAAACAAAAAAGCACTAATCATAAATGATTAGCAATATGTCAACATTATGAATTAATTTTTTAATAGCAGAGGCAAGGTTTCCTGAGCAAAATTTCTTACATAAGATTTGTATTCCCAAAGCATGATAATTTGTAACCAGATGCTCAATGTTATTGATGATGATATGAATAACTAGTAAGCCCTTTGGGGGAATATGGGAATAATACATTTAAGAAGAAAGGAATGATTTACAGTGTGCATGAAAAAGAAATTGTAGATTATTTCTCTTCTACTCTGCTCTTAAGAGGTTTTCTACTCAACTCAGCAAGGGGTTTTGTCAAAGGTTCAGCTATCACCAAACTGATGTAACCATTCCCACTGAGGTGCAATACTGAAAGGAAAGAATTAATGTAATTTCTGATCTTCTGTGGTCTGTGTTCAGAACAGTTTTAATGATAAGCACACAGCACTGCTGCATGGAATGTTGTAGCAGTAAGAAAATTAGGAAAATATTTGGGATGCAAATATTTTTAAAAGTGTATCTCATCTTGTTCTACCCACCTTGGAGATAGATATTATGGATATGTTTGGTTTAATTTGAACAATAATTCCAGTAAGGGCTTAAAAATTTCAATACCAGAGACCACACTCATGAATTTTTTTGCTTGAACAACCATGTTATTTTAAAGAGAATATTATAGATGTATTGATGTCTTTCATTGTCTGTTTGGCTGCAGAGTCAAATTCTCTCAGTGAATCCTGATCAAAAATAAGAGATGGTTTGGGTTGAAAGGGACCTTAGAGATCATCTGGTTCCAAACCCCCTGCATCGGCAGGGACATCATCCACTAAATCAGTTCTGCAGGTCTTTAAGGCATATTGCAAGATAGCTTGAGCAGCTGTAGAGTTTGGAACCTGGGTAAGGGCTGTAGAAATGCAGGATGCTTGAGAAAGTGCCTGAAAAGGACCATTGTGAGAGGGTTTAAATTAACCTAGTACTTGAAGGGTTATATTTTCTGTTTCCTTTTCTCTTTGCTTGATCCAGTTTTAAATAGAAATAAAGCTTATTTAATTTTTATATTAATCTCTTTCTCTTATAACATGCAAGTGCTACAATGACTTGTTCCAAGGCCTCTGTAGTATATTAAAAACCTAGATAAAAGTGACAAACTGGGCTTACGTAAATATATCATCTTTACTGATTGCCTACATGAAACTGATTAAAAATCCCGGAATGCTCAAATGTGGTTTTCTATCCTGAATAAAACCCTGAAATGAGAACACAATAAGCAATTTCAGTGTTAGGCACAAAAACATATCTAGATATGTACAGTTTTGTTACATCTTTCATTTACTGAATTATCTGTTTGTACTCTTGTATGTTGGTATTGTGGGTATTAACCTTCACAAACTATCTACAGCCTGATGTCCTTTTATATTAAAAAAAATTCCCACATTTAATATTTCAATTAGTTTAATTGTCATTTTGCTATCATTAAGATGGAACAGCATACACCTCTCTCTCGCCTAAATATATACATTCAAGGAGTGAGTTACAAATTATGAGATACAAAATATATAAAATATCAAGTAGGGAAGCACTCTATAATGAAGAAGTTGTTAAGTAGACTGATGAAAGTCACTCCAGCTTGTCCTCAACTGAGTGGAAGATTTTGACATTTAGTGTGTCACCTGCCAGAAGACTACCTGTTTTGCCAACAGCTGGCGAAAGGGAAACACAGGTCCTCTAAACCAATTTCTTGGTAAGCAAAGGGAAAGCTGCTTATGACTGACTTTATTCTCAAGGGTAGTCAGCTAGACACTCTCACACTGCTGTTTTGGACATTAAAAAGCTCCACAGTGTTCTGCTGTTTCATTTAGTCTTGCTATTAACAAGTTTTATTATGCTCTCTTGCTCAGTCTGTGTTTACGGGAGGCATAAACTGCCTTGTGAACTTGTCCTTAAAGCAGCAAACTCTCTGTAGATTGAAAAATAATTTTATGATGAGGGAACTGCATGAAAATCAAGTGAATGGCAACTTGTGCTCATTAATGCACTTGTACTTGGAATAACAGCAATGATTATTAGTCTTGACCTGGCGAAATGCCAGCTTACATGCCTGTGTTTTTTTGTTTTGGGAAGTTATTAAATATATTGCTAAAAATTGTTCTCTAATGATACTGCAAGTATGTCTTGTTTCACTCAAGAAAATGTTGCATTTCACTGAGTCTGTAGTACTCTAATACATGTCTTTATTCATAGTTTTTATCTAAATAATGTACATAACCCATTATAAAGCTAAACTGATATGAAAAATGTGAGGCTGATCCATTCCCAAAGAGATACAGATGTTTTTGAGGTTAGACCCCAAAACAACTTAGAAATTTGCAACATTTTAAAGTAGGAAAATTAATCACATTAAGCTATCATAAAAAATGCCAAAACTCATCACTGAATGGTGACAGTTTGCTAACTAGTATTTACGTGATTAAAAGAAAATCCTTTTCTTTCCAACTGATTCCTCTAACGATGAAGAGTGTAC
Source organism: Vidua macroura (assembly GCF_024509145.1). Classification (NCBI taxonomy): domain Eukaryota; kingdom Metazoa; phylum Chordata; class Aves; order Passeriformes; family Viduidae; genus Vidua; species Vidua macroura. The sequence continues at coordinate 91,437,940 of NC_071572.1, read as the reverse complement.
GAAGCAGAAACACCTATCACCAGCAAAACTAGACTCCCTGAGGAAGTGATGAGGTGGTCATAATTTCCCATGGCATCACGTTTCTACAAGGAAAGGTCAGAACAGCAAGACATCTTTGAGATGACATATTGAATTGAGCTGTAAAAACATTTTGTTGTTGCTTAGGCATGAACTCTGTTCCATAAACAGAGATAAGTTGTCTCAACTCTTGGCAGCAAGAAGGGATTAGGACTCCAGAAGGAGCTGCTGGCAACCCTGTGCCCAGGAGATCTCTGAGTGCTGGCTGGGCAGGAAGCCTGGCTTAGGCCACCTTCTTACTGCAGAGTAGCCCTACGTGTGTCATGGCAAGGCATTGCTCTTCCACAGCCTTGTGTGTTCATGTCTTGTAGCATCTACCACACTTCTTTGATCACCTACCAAATTTAGGAGAGTTTTGCTGGCACACAGGTGAACTGTAGAAGAAGATAGTGAGAAATAACCCCAAACTGCCAACCACCCATTAAGCCTTAAACAAAACAAAATCCTTTGAAATTGTCTGCAAAGATTCTGCGGACACTGACATTATTTGCACACATCTGTTTTTGCTATTGGCCCAGATAAAAAGTAAACACCTGAGTTTGTGGCAATTCATAATTTTTTTAAAAATATTTTTTGGTAAATGAAAACACTTCTGGAGCTTCTTAATATCAGTCAAACTATCCATGCAACCCCTTTTACTGTGATTGCGGGTTTGTACAGGTATTTTTACTGTGCACAAAGACATTTTGCAAGCAGGATATACATTGCTAAAGAGTGTTAATTGATTATTTATTGGCCAGTCAGTCATCAGTGAGGTGGAGAAGTTAGCCTGTGTTGCACTTTGGAACTGTCTGGTGCTTGCTCAGAAAGAAGAGTGTTAGTTCTGCTGAAGATAATCTTCCTGTTCTGCTGAAGATGATCTTCCATCTTCAGAAAGTCATCCTGAGCTAGAGATGTCTTTAATCAGGACAGGACCCAACTTGAGGGATGGTATGGAGAAGACATAGATATTCTGTCCTTAGAAGTACACAATGAATGGACAAGATGCCATGCAGAAAGCTGTAGCAAGGTAAATTTTACCTAGATATACAGGAAAAAAAAATGTTTTTTTTTCCTGTATAGCTGTATTTTACACTATTTAAAGAGAGAGAGAATTAAAGTATTGTAATAGGTTATGAAGAGAGACTTCAGAATTTTCCTCCTCAGAGCTTTTAATGTGACTGTACAAGACCTCAAGGAAACATCTTTGAGTAAGGATCTGAAAGAGAGCTCTCCATAGTTCCCTTCCAAGTTAAATTTTTCCTATAATTCTGTGCTGATACATTACATACCTTACCTCAGAGTCTTTTCCTTTTTTTTTTTTTTTGTCCCTAATGAGCTGTTGATCAGGAACTTAAAAGATAGTACATAATTCATAATTCTTCACCAAACTGAGAAGGGCAAATAATCCAAAATAAAACTAGTCCTTCAGACTGTCAGATTTCAAAGTGGTGGACTGATTCCAGCTTTTGAATCCTGCAGTCTTATTCAAGCAACTCACATATCTGTGCATATTCAAGTACTTACAAGTTAATACTGGGAATGTAGAACTTGATTATCTAATTAAAGTTTCATTTCACTCTGATAAATTGCCTTATTTTTTAAAGCCATCTGTGCTACAGAAACACAGCTGCTAAATGACCCAAAAAAACCCTTTTTGTCCTAACTTTGATTTACATCTTTAAACTTCCAAATGCCTTCCTCAACCAGCACTTGACCACCCTAACTCTACCACTTCTTTTGTAAAGCTGGGCATGAGATGATTCTCAGTAGACAATTTGAAAACATGTTCTCCATGCACATGTTCACTGATGTGGTTTTTTATACCTATGTAGGTTAAATTTAGTTTTTTCAATCTACTGTACAGACATTTTGTGATACAGATTTGACTTGACAAGCCCATTTGATTGATAGGACATGTCTCAATCTGGAGTGAGGCAAATGCACTGGGATTCCAGGAAAGACACTAACTTGTGTGGAGGGCCACTGGATGTGCATAAGCACCATGTTCCTGCCTGGCTTTCCACTGCCTTTAGAAAAAACTGATGTTCTTCTCTGATCTTTTTCTAATTGCTGCCTCAGCTGTTGTTAATATTAATATTCATGTGTTGGCATTCCAAAGAGAGCATTGTTTTGAGAACATTATTTTTTCCTACTGTGTGTGAGCAACTTGAATATAAGAACTATTACATTTTAATATAATCTTGATATTGCCACTGCTATCAAGCTTATAGTCTTCATCACTTGTTAGATCATCCTGTATTCTATTTACAATACTTAGCCTAATTTGCAGGTGTGATTTTAGTGGGTGTTTTGAGAAGGAACTGCTCTGTCACCTGAATACAAGGGTGACACGTTCCTGTAGACTTTGTGTTTTGACCAGTTTCCAAGAATGTGTTGCTCTGAAATTGTTGTGCTGTTCTGATAATTGCACATTGATTCCATGGAAGCCCACGCTTTACATGTGACAATAAGATTTTAGCTGTTACAACGGTTTCTATTTGATGTTCTAAAGCCCAGGGAAAATAAACATTAACTTAACTGGATTTTATATTATATTCTGTGGAAGGGATCTCACCTAAATATAGAGTTCTGAAATTAATTAGACACTAAAATGAATTAGCATAAGCTGATTTTCTGGGTTCTCCTTCTCATCAATATGAGGAGAAATGCACCTCCAGAAGCAGATTCAGACACCTGAATCTATATGTGTGGGACGAATTCATCACACTTGCTGAACATACTCTATGTAAAACAAGCAGTACATTTTCTTATCTGAACAAGATCTACATTATCCTTTCATTTGGGCATCTGTTTTTGTTTTAATCTTTAACAGTGTCACCTCAGAGAGAGAGGGAGATGAGTTTGCACCACTAAAAACCAATGATTAAAACTTTGTCCAAAATCTGATTTATTCACCTCTGGTGGTGCATGTCCCAACAGACTGCCTGCTCAATCCCTTCTCTGCACTGAATGGCAGATCCAGTCCAACATTAAGTATCAGCCTACTTTACCTACTGATAAAAGGTAAAGGTTCTTTAAAATATCTTGTATAAGTTTAAATCCATATAAGCATATTTTCCATCCTTTGTGTGAATTTTCTAGGGGCACACATATTGTACTCCAGTACCTAGCTTCACTTCCTTCCTGGAAGTCCCTCATGCATTTTTGTTCAATATGGGCTGGTGTCAGTCCCCAGGAAGCAGTTCCCTGTCTGCATTAACCTCCTCTATACTGTGTGCAGAAGCCTCTGCATGTGCACAGTGATCCCATGTGTACAAGGCCTCCCCAGCAGCAGCCTGTGCTGAAGTCTTGACCACAGGACTGTCTGGACCCAACTCTGGCACCGCTGCAATGCTCTTGTGGTTGTTCATGGAGACATGAACAGGGCAGCTTGTGCATTAAAGGGTCATTCATGAGCCCTGCAGTTTGCACCATGGTCTAGGAGTACACTGTGTGGAAAAGAGCAACCAAGGCCACACAGGGACTCAAATGAACAGAATCCAGAGCCCTGGGGCAGTAATGCTAAACTCAGAAACCAAGAAAGTAATCAGCAGAAAGCAAAACCCAGAGGAAGGAATTCATTATGAACAGTGGAGGAGCCCGTGGGTTGCTGATGTGTTATCTTTGCCAGCCAACCTGGCTCACAAGCATGCTGAGTCTGTTTAAAAGGCTGCCCATACGCTCAACTTGCCTTGTGCCCACAGTCACTCCCTCCAAAAGTGTTCTCAGACAGCGTGAGAAAAGCGTGACCTGACTCACGCAGAGCATGGCTACTCCCAGGAAACTTGAGTGCTCCAAAATCTTACTCCAGCTGGGAGCCCTGCTATTGTCTCGGAGCTGAGGGGTGCCAGGAGGGCCTGGAGCAATCTAGGGAGGAGTTAATTAAAAGAAAACAAGTTACAGTTTTGTCTCATTTGCTGAAGAAGGTGGTTGACTCTTTGTTGCACTGGGCTGCCAGTGATTTGCTGTGCTGGGATGAAAGCCCATCCTCTTCAATCATTCCCCAGAAGAGCAAAATTGCCAGTGTCAGGAAAACTCATTTGGTGGCATTAATCAGAATGGATTAAAAAGGAACAATTTCTGAGCTGCCCTGCAAGAATAGCTATAGGACATCAAAGAGGATCTGTGATCCACAACACCAGAAGACTGTGTCCTCTGCTTTGAAATATTGTAGCGAGCCAAACATTTGTTGGAATGACATGCTAACTGCATTGTGTATAAAAGCAATTCAGTGTTTGATAACTTGCGTACTATCTCCTCTGTTGTGAGATAATAATCAGATAAGTAATTATTTGTTGCATTCAGTTGCTTCTGTTGAAGGAGTTTAATGATCCATTTAAAATCTTAGACTGCTTCTTGATTTTAAGTGTTCAGTAATGACGGGTAATGGATTACCACAGAGGCTATTCAATCCATTAGGAATAGATGCATTGCTATATATATTATAGCTGCATGCAGTTACTTTAAACGCTAATGTTTCCCTGGCTACTTTGAAAAGTATTTTTCCTCTTCTAAGGAAAGAAAAAGCAGATTATGTGTAGAATTGTGGTATTTTATAATCCAATCATTTTCTTGCCTTAAAAATATGTTTCAGATAACATATCTGAATTTGCTACATAGCAACATATTTGACAAGAGTAAAAACATTTTCTTCCAAATCTAGAAATCTGGATTGTCTGTGGAACTTAGAAAAAGTACAAATTTCTCATGCTGTTTTTTTGCTTGAAGAAGAAGGATGTATATACAAGCTGCATATACAGTAGATATATATGACATGATTTTCAGATGCAAAGTGAAAAAAATATGTGTCTTTTCAGATTCTTTTCTATTTTATGTAGCATCCCACCTCATGTATATGTCATTGCTGAGTGGAAACCACTAATTTGTACTTGAGAGACCAACAGAAACCCTAGACCCCCAGCATCTCACTGTGGTCATTACCATATTGTCATTAAAACAGACTCTTCTAGAAGCTCTTGGGGCTGTAGTATACAGCTGTGTGAAAAGATCAGCTTGATGCTCAGAACTAATTGAAGAACCAACCAACCAAGTAAAACCCCCAAATAAAATGTTAAGAATTGCTAGGAAACAGAAAAGAACAAAATACCATGATACCATTGTATAAAAAAATTCCATGCCTCCCATGTCAAACCATGACAACTGTGTAGAAGTCTGCTCTTCCCAGCTCAAAAATACACAATACCATTGGAAATGATCCAGAGGCAAGTCATGAGAATGTTCAAAATTATGCAGTGGCTTCCATGAAAGGAGCAAATAAATTAGGATTCTTCAGTCCACAAAAAAACCCAAGCAAATGAAAGGAAAAATACAATAGAAATCTATAACCTAATAAATGCTAGGTTTTACTAGCATTTAATATGATAAATTAATCTAATATGATAGGTTTAGAATAAAGGGAGTGATTTGTCACCCAGCATGAGTTTAATCTGTGTAGTAGTTCTGTCATAGGATGTTCCAGATATTTCAAGTTTCCAAAAAATAATTCAAAAAATTCAAGAGAAGTCCATGAAGAGCTATTGCATATGAGACACCGTATCTATCTGATGAAGCCCCTGAAGGCTAGGAAGTATTCTGATGAATTACCACCATGTGTTTGTTGGAGTTTTGCAAATTTTGATAAACATTCACTTTTGGCTAGAGCCGGTTGTTGAACTAAATAAAACTTCTTCTTGTCCCAGTAAAGCAATTCTTCCCTAAGCTAAATTAACTTGCAGTCTAAAAGCACTGAAGCCTCAGTGAGGAGCACACGTGGGGAAGGAGGGAATGGGACAGCACAGCTAGGTGGGCATGGCATGAGACTTGAAGTGCTGTCCCAGGCAATGCTGTTGGGAAGGCTGGAGCATCAGGTCTTCTGGCAAAATCACATGCATGTAAAAGGCAGATTTTCACCAGGAAGAATTGGATATTTATGCCAGTATGGCTAAGACTGTGTAAGGTCTTCTTTCATTTATATGAATGGCAGAAACTCACATAGCTTTTGATTACTGAATTACTATTTTAATTTTTCTAATAAATTATGTCCACTTTAGAATTCATTGGAAAAGCTGCTTACTTGTTTTGCCATGACTCCTTCAATTGCAGCATTGCATACAAAGACAGAATTTGACTCACATATTCTGATTTGGGAGAAAGTCTGAAATCTATGTAGCACTCAAGAAACACAGGAGACGAGTTTTCAGTCTTTTACTCCAGAGGTGTATAGCTGCAGTGTCAGAACAGGAGCTCTGTGATGATGTCTCACAAGGTTCAGGACAATACTGGAAAGATGTTTGTGAACTCAACAAGATTTCATGGTTTGTTTGCTTTTATTGTCTCCACCCACGTAGGATCTGCACATAGTGTGAAGGAATATATCATGTGGGAGGCAAGGAAAAGGATTGTAAACAACCCTACACAGGGTGATTAAAAAATTGTTTTCCTTTGAAGCAGGCCTGAACTTCCAGCTACACAAGCTTTGGAGACCAATTCAAGCACCAGCTTTCAAGAATGCCAAACTACTCATCTGTACTACCGGTTATTGCATTTAGGAATAGTCTCTCTGTAGCCCTTGTCGGAGTCCCTGAAGACTTTCATTCACATTGGAACATTTTAGTACATCAGAAGTTGTAACTTATGCCATGATTTTGTCACATTAACTCACCCCAATCTGCGCCCTTCCCTATGAGTAGGGAATGTGAGCAAGGTGTCCGGCAGACATTGACCCCGAGATTTTTAATAAAGCTGACCTAAGTTCAGTGCTAGAAGATTCACACCTTCATGTGAAGCAATGGACAATTTCCTATCAACTGGGCTGTGCTGCATCACTAAACCTAAAAAATATTTCCACAGTGCCAAACAGGGTGAGTGAGTCAGATAATTTCTGGAATTTTTTCCCTGGAAAATTGTTCAGTACTTAGAGATTCCCTTGTCTGAGGTATCCCATGTGCATATGTTATCCCTTTCAAATCATTGCTGAAAACTAGCCTGTAGTATCAAGATTAACAATTGTCCTCTGTAACTGACACTTTACAAACCGTATATTTTTTCTACATTTTTGCATCAGAATACAGAATTGATGATCCAATGTCTGCTTGTAGGAATGGCAGGAATAAAACAGTAGATGTGCTCCCAGCTTCATCTGGACCAGATTTTATAGCTAATCAGGTCCTATTTAGTTGCAAGCTATCACTTGATTACTGAAACCCCTTTTACTGTGATGTAGAAGCTCATTTTATACAGAAAAAGAATTGCTTCAGTTTCCAGGGCATTCAGTCTGATCCTTCCTTTGAACATTCATGAATATTTCAAGGAAAAGAAAATCAGTCTGTTTTTGTGGAGCTGGAGTCTCCACTTTATCCTAAAAAAAAAAAAAAAAAAAAAAAGCCATTTTAATGGATATATTTTATTTCCCTTGCTCTGAGTCTGAATCATCAAATCATCCAAGGAAGGAATGAGTCAGTGAGCCAAAATGATTTTGAAGAGAAGACTACCTCTTGAAAGAGATTACTTGTAACCATCCCCACAGAGGCGTATGGAAGAGAGGAATAGCACACAGTGACTTTGGGCAGTGCTAACCCCAAAATGCACATTTACATTGCAGTGGCTGCTGTGACTATAACTTGTGTGAGTGTTCTGACTCCAAAAAAGAGTGACTTTCATTGCTGCTGTTTGGGCTGCTGCACTAGCAAAGTGCTCAGCAGGAAGCTGCCCTCTGCTTAGGGTGGGTTTTGTAGCCAGTCCTGAATTCTGAAACAGCACGAGAGGATGCACCAGGGTAAGAGGATCCAAAGAGCTCTGCCTTAGGTGTGTTCCTGCCAGCCCCGGTGAAGCAGGGCAGAGCTCTGTACCGAGCCTGTCTGTAAGGCCTTTGCTCCAACAATGCTGGGCCAGGAGGCACTGAGTGCTGAGCAGACAAATGCCCTTTGGAGTTAACACTTTTCTGATGCTGTTGCATGCTGTGGGAACTGCATTCCTTCTCTATATTCCATTTTTTGATCTCAGAGAAACTTGGGGGGTTATCCATTAAATAGGAAATTCTCTCACTTCAAGATAATTTTAAGTATAGCAGGCATACATAAAATTTTAGAAGGGAACATTCACCAAAGCCTGAGGCATAGTTCTGAGCAAGGAAGGATGTGCAAGAGTCTCTGGAGATCTCTGGGTCAAGGAAAAAGTGGTTTATTTCTCTACTCTGCTGCAATGTTTGTGCATGTGCTGTGGAAATAATTTGGGCTGAAATTTGTGAAAGCACTTGGCTGTCTAAGGACAGATTTAAGACTGCCATCCATGCAGGCTTGAAGGCTGATAGAAAGAAATTGGCAGAGGCAGCTCTGCTGGTAAGAATGGGGAAAAGAGGCTGTAAGAGGCTACAGGAGAGCTCTGCTAGCTTCTGTCACACTCACATGTATGTGTGCTGTACGTTCCCCATGGATTTGTGAAGATTCACCTGGATTACCACTCTTCTTCTAGCACAGATGGTCCCAGGGAGGAGAGGAGGAACAGAGAAAGGTAGCATGGATACTTTCCAGAACAGTCTCCCAGATGTCCAAAAGTTTCACAGCTGAGAGCCTGTCAGAAAGTTTAGAGCTTGTTGAAATGTCAGCCATCCTGCTACAGCCTAAGGTTTGCAGGAGTCTCTAATGCTTAAATGGAAATAAACATATATACATTACATATATATGTATATAAAAATATATAAACCTTCATTATTTCAGAGGACTGCCCACAATGTCTATGTTACAGATTTTTCAGCATTTTTAGAAATACACAAAATAGCCTTGCAGTATCTGCCAACCTGTGCCTGGGAAGCTGATTGGACAGGTATGTTCCAAGTAGTGTTTATGAAAAGTGATGACTTAACTGGGATGTTTTCTCTGGACAGGTACAGCAAAAACATGCTAAGCTCTTTTGCCAGTGCTGAAAAGATGAAGTGCAACTCAACAAAGGGCTTGGTCAATGCATGAACTAGTAAATAAATGATTGGTGTAGCTGTGGTGCCTTTTAATAAATAAACCACCTGAGTAGAAGAAAAATTGCTCTGAAACACACTTAACCACAGCACTTTCAGGAACATTGAATGCCTCCTTCAGAAGTTATTTATCAGCTTCTTGATTTTGATATTTATCCTCATAAAAGAGCAGTAAACACTTTGGTCTCTTCAAATCCAAAAAGATGTTTCTGTATTTGCCATGTGCTAGCCCAGGCTTTTGCTGCTTGTCACTCATGCCAGTTCCAACAAGCTGAGGTACTGAAGAGGGCATTTCTTGTTTACTTCCTTGGAAACAGAAACAGTGTTTTAAAAAGCCCTGGCACTTGAGTATATGGCTCCTAATTTTAACCCACAAACAAACCACTCCATAACTGCTTGGATGACAAACTGTGAGGAAATACAGCATGTGACAGCCTGGTTCATCTGCCTCAGGAAGTGTTTTGTCCAGTTTTCTAAAAATGATTGCTCCAATGGCAGGGAATAGCCATAAGAGCTTCCCACAACTCTTGGGATACAGACAAGCAGAACTGAGGGGTGAGTTCACTTGCCTGGTGAGTGGGTTGTGATGTCTCCTTCAGCCTCTCTCAACATCAGGGACTTGGACCAGACTGATCTGCCACTAAGCATCCTGGCTTCTTTGCACCAGAACTCCTGTCTGGGATTTGAAAATCTTCCTGTCTGGGGCTTTAACTGCAGCAAATATGAAGCTTTTCAGATTTTTTACACAATGCATTTTTCATGAGAAAAATCTTAATAGTATTCCTCTGCTATTGCAGGAAGGCTTTCAGGCTTCAACCTGAATGCAGCTGGAGAGAAGCAGCAGGGGCTCCCTTACACTGGGGCAGAGCACACTGATGCAGAGGACAGGGAGCGGGAGCCTGTGGGAGCTGCTCTGAATCCTCTTGTTGGAAAATGAACAAAATTGAGACTGTGTGTGTTTCTGCACGCACAACTACATCCATCCCTACAAATCCATCACTATCTAGGCTGGAAAAGCAGCCCATTTCTTACTTTAGGGGGTTCAAAGTCCTACTTTAAAAGGACAAGAAAGTAAAATTTAATGCAGAGACCCTCACTTTCTTTGTAACCTGAATTTTTAGGGAGAGATTTCAAAGGGGCACACTCACATTTCTCATTTCTGTTGTCAAATGAAATGTAAAAATGACAGCATGATGTATAATTTTTTTACTTAAATTATTCCTCTGATAGAAAGGATCAGCCCGCATAGTCTAAAAAGTATAGTACAGGACCTTTGGCTTGCTTTAATAATAAAATATTAAGATTTCTCCAATACTTGTAAATTAGAGGAATTTGCAGAGCCAATCTTAGAAAAAGACAAACATTGTCTGATTTATCTTGCTGCCTAAAGATAATGCTATTTGCCAAAGTATCTGTATTGAACACTTCCAGAAAAATTATTGATGAGAAAAAAAATTGACAAACATTTTCCCCTTGCTGTTGAATTGTCTGTGGATTTATTATATTTATTCTCAGTTTAAAATTTATTTACTTAGTGATTTTTGAAGATAACCTTTCTTTTTATGCTTTGTTACTTAGAAGAATTCATTGCATCAGTGACTCCCAGACTCTTCTGAGTGAGCCTCCCACCCACAGTCTCATCTTCTTCCCTGCCCCCTCCATTCCCAGCAGCTCTGTAAGTCTGGGAGATGAAAGAAGGGGGAGGGTTGTACCATAAACCATCTGGCAGCAGTTGTTTTTGCTGTCTTGTGTCACTTTCTGCCCCTTTGCTATTACCTGAAGGGAGTCTGCCAGCAGTGCTGGGGCCTCTGTGCTTCCCAGCCTCGGGTGCAGGGGAGGCAGTGCATGGCTCCGGCTCCCTCCTTCACCCTTCCTGGATCCAGCTTTCACCCGGTGCTCCGTGCTGAGGATCCAGTATGCCTCTGTATGGAGGGACTGAGGGAATAAGGGGTACATTCTGGTTTGGAGTGGTTTAGAGTACCTACCTCTCCAGCTGTTGCTGTAAGAGCACTGTTAACATGCCAGAGCTGAACTGTAGGGAGAACACAGCATATGAATGATTTTTGCCACCCAGGCTTATCTTATTGTCTTCTGAGTTTCTGATCATAACTCTTAAAATCTGGTTTCTGGTAAAGCAGAGTCTCTGTGCTTTAAATGTGTTCCCTGCACAAATCCATTGTATTTATCAATGTAATTGTTTGCACTAATTCCATGGCTGCATATGTAGCTATTTCTGGGACCTTGACATTTGAATGTATTTTGGTTTTGACTGGTAGAGATGTAATCTCTTCTTTTTGAAACTTAGGCACTCATTTTAAAATTACTATAGTTCTTCCTTGCTTCTTGCCTTTGCCTGGCACGTCTCCTCAGCTTATAAAGTTTTAATGGTTTGGGGATTGTCTCTTGCCTTCTGTCTGCTTACGAATACCACTGAGCCAAATCTGAATAGGAATTTCTAAGGGCAACCATAGCACAAGCATTAGAGTAGTGGTCACAGCAATTGCTACAAGAGCTGTAGAAACAGAACATAACAAGAAAACACAGTTATAACCTGTTTAGGTGTAAGTAAAAATTGCAGCATAGCTTTTTGCAGGGTTTGGTAAACTGAACTCAGGTATTACATTTCACCTAGACTATGGAGTGAATTAGTTAATAGCTGGGGATGGTACTTACACTCTATTAATGAATTATGCTGTTTGGTGGTTATATAGGAAAGGATTACCAACCTCATGAATTTTATCCAGTGTGATTGATTGCCTGCCTGACTGTTTAATGTGAAGTCCCTGATTAGTCAGCCTCCCAGATGGTTTTTCTCTCCTTTTACATTTCTATTTAGATATCCTTTATCTATTTCTTTTTATATGATTTTTTTCCACTTATATTTTCTTCAATAAAGAATTCTTTCTTCCTCCCAGCCCCTTCTAATTCATTCCACAGTTTAAATGACGAATATAAAATGCTAGATTTGAAAACTCTGGTAAACTGCAAGAGGACTGACAACACCAAAGTGCACAATGTCTTCCCCACACTGTGAGGCACTGGAAGATAACTGCTAATAATCTACCATCTGTTTATAAGATACACATAGGTCATAATTCTAAAAACTTTTATGGCATGATATGAGTTTATTTGCCTGGGTAATTCCAGTGAAGTAAATGGAAATATATACAGCAGTAAAGTACCTCAGAGTAAATTTACACACAAGCTGTATCAAGCAGGGAAAAGTCATGGGCTTACGCACAAGGTCCCAGTTGTGCCAGCCTGTTAGGATGTTCCCCTGTGTGGGTCAGGGGCAGATAAGCCAGCACTTGCTCTGCACCCAGACAGTGTGCATGGAGCCCTTTGTGGGACGGTAGGCAAGCATAATGGTGTGGATATGGTCAAAGTATGCAACTTGACTTCATGGCAAGAGACCAAACTCTGCCACTTCGCTGTACTCAAAAAATATATCTTTGGAAGCCACTGCTGTATAAAAGGAAGCTGCAAAACCCACAAGATCCATGAAGTTCTGTGTCCACAGATAGGTTAGGTGTTTGTGTCAGTTTTCATAACTCTGCCTGTCCTGAGTAGTTGAAATTATGCTCTACTTATGTACATTTTTCCAATATGATTTTGGTTTTTTTCTGAGCTTTCTGGAGCTTTTTGAAACTGTCCTGCCTTTTGTCCTCATTCCTTCCAGCACACGAGCTTTATGACACCCAGAAGCCCCAGCTAGCTCTCTGAGTGTGGCTTCCCCTGTTGAATTTCCAGCTCAAATATAGAAAGAAATCAAGTAACTTAGACAGTGTAAAAATTTCAGATACATTTTGTGATGCAAGGTAGTTGGGCTGTGGAGTTTAGTTCATCAGTGATGATTCTGACCCACTTCTCAGGACAAGAATGGAAAACCTGTTCTCTTTGCTGAAACTACTTATGAACTAATGTCTTTTTACAGAGAATGGACCTTTTCTTGTTCTTGTTCTTGTTCTGTTCCACCTTTCCTGAAAATGTCATCTCGAGTCATATTCATTAATGCTTTTCAATAAATGCAGAAAATATAATTAAATGTTCTTATTACAGGCTGCATAAAATTAGGAATTGTCTGAATATTTTTTAATTACTTCTCTGCAGAAAGAGTGAGCCATCAGCCTTGTTTTAATCCTCTCTCTTGGTAAATGAGCTTATTGCTCTGCTAAATGACCAGTACAGAGAGAAATATTGTGAGGCGGTCATATATATATATATATATATTCTCTCACAGCTATTAATGTGATGAGCTGGAAAACAAGCTCTGACACTAAGAAAGATGGTTTTCTGAAGGGATTTTGAATCCCAGCCCAATCCTAAGGTCTAAGGCAGTTTTAAATGATGTTATTTGCTTTTATTATTTAGTACTTTCATACTGTTCATCACTATTTTATTTTATTTATTCTTTTTCTAAGAGTAATATCAGATCATTTGGATAAAGTGATCAAGAAGATTTGCTTATAACACAGTGTGTTGATAGTAGCCTGTCAGCTTTACCATGGTACTTTTGCAGCCATGCATGTACAAATAGACATCAAAAGACTATAATAAATTAAAATTATAGAGAGAACTTTTGAAGGAGCTAGAAAAACTTCATATCTCAGTGTTGTTTCCTTTTGATATCAACACGCAGGCATACAGGAGTCTTCTTAGTAAAAAGGTTATGGGACTATGGCTGCATGAATATTTAAGAAGGGAATTAAAATAAGAGAGAAATGGATACTGCAATTGACAAAATATTTCTAGTAACTGGTAATACAGAGGAAGAGATGGCAATTTTGCATAGTGTATCATAGGATAAAAATAACAATGATTTCAAATAAATTATTTGGTACTAAGAAGAATGTCTTAACTATAATTTTGTCCTATTTTATAAAATTTTCAGTGCTTACTTCAGAAAAGATAGAATTTGCATATCTCTTAGTCAGTCTTTGACATAACTGACATATTTCATGTATGTTTTCTTTTTCTTTCATTCTTTCCCCTGATAATCAGTCAGTGGTGGCAAAACCACTGTCATTGCTATTCTTTTAATGGAATTGTCACACAAAATGCATCAATTTGGAACTTTAACTTGTTTCAGGAAACTCCATATTGTTTGAAACTTTGGTTTCATCTTTTTTTTTTTTTATTTGTAGAAGACAAGCTCTTTAATACCCAGAGTGTTAACACACACCTAGTTCACAAAGCATGAATTTACCAATACATATCATACACATGCAATGCAAGTTTTCTTTCATAGTTCAGACAGTCCTAAAGAACCAAACACATAAATTTCAGACTGAAGAACATTGTTAAGTTAGTCTCTATTTAATGCAGAATGTAAAAGTTCTTTTATAATGTACTGAAAACAACACAGTAAAATGAGAGGAACATTTTCAAGAACAAGATATGTTAATATCTACCCCAGGAAAACACAATTCCAGATTACCAAATTTGAATGACACCCAATTTTTAAGATCTTAGTCCATCAAAGGATATCAATCACTCTTCCAAAGGCAGCCTTGCCTGAGGAGGTTCACAAGTTTTCAGAAGAAACACTCATTAGTGATGGGATTGGATTCCTCATCAAGGCACTATTTTTCCTCACTTAATTGCTAATGGACACATACAAATCCCATTTGAACCCATTGAATCTTGGAAATACTGTGGAAAATAGTTTGGAATGTCAATATTTCAAGATGACCCAGTGTTACCAATTCCTGGCTGACACAGTGTAAGTCAGTGAACAAATCAATTATTTTTTCTGTTATGCTCCCCCTAAAGCAAATGAAACTTGTATCCTGAAGGTCCACCCTCCTTACTTTCCAGAGCATTACTGAAGAGTATTTGCTGTGGGCCTTGTGGGTCTTGCTGCCCCACACAACAGGGGGGGCAAACACAGTGGATGGGCAGGATCCCTGGAGGAAAGCTGGCACAAAAGGACCCCACTGTGAAGCAGTTCCTCAGTCTGTCTCAAAACTAAACCTAGACGGTCAAGGATCATTTGTAATAGAAATACAAAATTTCTTCCCTTTCCATGACAAAGTTTGACTTTTTATACAAGTGGTATATTGGAATTGCTCTCCTCATGAGTTTGAGGAGCAGGAGACAATCTGTGTGTAAGTTTCCCACAGGGATACCTGGATTGTAAAGGAATGCTAAGCAGAGCTGCAGACAAAATAATGTGATTAATTTTGACTCAAGAGTTGGAAAAATATGTCCTCCATCACTACAAAAATAACTCAAAATTTGTTAAGATATCTTCTATCCACCTTCGACTGTTTCCTTATTAAACGTTGCAGATATTACAAGTGGTCCGCTGGCAGTTTAATTACTGGTGTATACTAAGGCAGGTCAGGAAACACAGTATTCACAAAGACAATTGCTAAAAAGGTACATGGTCCACTTCAGCTGTTCACTATTGCTAGGGCTGGTGAGGATATACTGGGAAACTGGTATCTTAGTGCAAAAAAAGGTAGATAAACTCACAGGTTTTGTTTCCCAGGCTGTGAAAAATGGGTAAAATTTCTATTTGCCCAAGTAAAGTTGGTAAACTCTGATCACCTTCACCTGCACAATTGCTTTTGGCAGGAACTCTGGAAAGTTTTCATGGAAAAGGGCTAGCATAGCTGCAGGATCAAGAGATGAATGTCTATCTGCTCTTTCTGCAGATAACTGAAAACATGTGCCCAAGATGATAGACTTGTATTGAGTATTGTTATTATAGCTTGATTAAGTGGAAAAGTAAAATAATGGCCATTAGCATACATTGGCTGTACGTTGTAGGGAAACAAACTTCACATTTTGCGTTCCTGCCTCTTTCAAGTTAATATTCCACAAATGTGAGATAGTAACTTTCACCAGGAAGTGAATTCAGTTATAATCTTAGGATATAGTTAATATTTTTTTACCAAGTAAATTTCCATGGGAAAAAAATAAAGATATGGAAAATATGAAAAAATATGAGAAAAGAAGATTTTGGAAAGCAAACTACATGAAAGAAACTTAGTTTTAATGTAGTTAGCTAATTAAATCTGTTTTAATGACTCATAAAATCAGAAGTGTTTCTTCAATTTAGAAAAAGGGATGAAAGGCCATTCAAGGACTTGCAGGTGATGATACTTTTCTCACATGATATTATACTTGTAAGCAACTTCCTCATAGTTACAGCTGGGGCACTAAAATATGATTATGGTTGAGGTGAGAGTGTCTTTTGCATGTTATAGCAACACTGCAGGAAAATATAAGTATCTCACTTCCACCCAAAAAGTGCTAGACTATCTGAACTCTGGGAGTATTGTTTTGAATCTTGCTTTTCACTCATGTACAATGAAGGCTTCATCCAGCAGCAAGCTACAGTTCCATCATTAATCATGTGCATTTTAATAATTCTGATTTTTAAAATTTACATAGATGGATAGTAATCAACAATATAAAAACGTCGGGAGTGTAAATGGTGCTTTAAAATGTGTTGCAGAAGAATATTGAGTGATTAAGCTGTACTTCTTTATGCAGTCATATTTTGAGGGTTGAGACAAACCCTTTGAGCCCTGCCTGTTGCTAATAGACACCCTGGTGGAGTATTTTGCTCTCAAAGCCCAGAACTTCTGGGTTTTTTCTAAGTGCTTTTATGCTATTAAACTTCTTGCCCTTGACAGTTCTTGAGTGAACATAATCCAAGACACACCACACTTTCTGACAGCCTCTTTTAAAAGGCATTCCAATGCATTTTTCATACTTCATCTTTCATGCAGCCTTAATCATCTTCCCTTGAAAGAGAAATTATACTGCTCACTTACGGCATTTCTAAGTTTACAGTTCTTTGTTTAAGTTCTCACTTTTTTAGACTGACAGTCAATTTCTAAGGAGATAATTGAGTTCTAGTTATGTAAGCTTTGAGTTGCTTTTTAGGAGATTTGATTGGGGTTTTTTGGGAATTTTGCAGTTACACAACTTTTTTATATTTTTAGGAGCTTTGGTTTTATTTTTGTGGGAATTTTGCAGGCTATCTACCAGTTCTGCTTTGTAGTTAAAATGATATAGTAGTGTTACAAAAAATACCCTTAATGATGTGTTTGAAAACTACATGGTGTCAGTTCTGTTTGCAAAATAAGTCAACATAAGATTCTATAAGGAATCAGCCTCAAAAATGATGTCATAAAGATTTACCTGGTGTCAGCTGAGCTTTAGTTTATTGTTGTATTAGATGAGGCAGTACTCAGATGTGTAGCATTTGTGTGCCACACTGTTCTCACAGCACCACTACCATAAAGGAATTTAAATGTACAGATTCTATACAGTGCTGACTCTTTGGGCTTTGTGCAGTTGTCAAGGGAACTTTGAGCTACCGAAACTTGTCACTGTCAGATGAAAGAAATTGGCCCTTCCTGCCTTCCTGTCTGTCCATTTCTGCTCCAGGGCTGTCTAACCACTGAGCTAGCACAAGTTTCTTTGGCCTTACATTGGAGTGGACTGATGAAACACTCCAGGTAAAATTATACTGTCCTAAAAACTATTTGGGAACAGCTTTAGTGAACTGGGTGAATTAAATTGAATAATCTTATTTGACTCAGCCTATTAAGTGCAGTAGATAAAATAATTTCTACAGGAGCTCTTGCAACTCTGATAATTGAATCTTGACGTTACAGAAGGGCTAATACAAAAGCACAGCCACTGGCCCCTCTTACAATTCTTTGCAGCAAGGTCATAATGGCAGGGGGAGGGGACATGGGGAACCATCTCCTGACTACATGCCCCTGGAAACATTGTTCATGGACACAGAGACACTCACAATGCTGATACCTGCAGATGGTACCAGTGTGCTCCATGAACAGGTGCTTGCCACACTGGTTAAACAAGGGTAACTTCCCTCACATTTATTCAAGTGCTGTTAACTGCACAGGAGGAAGACGGAGCCAGGCTACGGCTTTCCTCCCGTACAGCATAGTCACTGGGAGTCCTGCAGCGAACCTCGGAGGCGCGGCGAGCCTGCTGCCTTCCACCCTGCAGGGGCACAGGCGGCGATGTGCCAGCGGGGCTGGCCCCGGCAGAATAGGGACGGGGCTTGTTTCACGCACACTCCCTCAGACACATCTCTTGCGGCGGCCTAACGCATCCCTCCAGGGGCTTTGCCAAGACTAGTTTCTTCCTAGACCTGTGGTTCAGGGAATAGGCAACAAGTATAATTAAAACTGCTTCTACTTATTTCCTGAGAACTGAGCTTCTCTAGCTTCCAGCTGTGTTCCCCACTAGAAGATGTGCCAGCTGAAATTGCAATTATCTTCCCTACAGCTGAAAAGGTAGAAGAAAGCATTGTGTCTCAGTATTGTTTTTCTGCTCCTTAGGAACCTGAGAACTTTTCTGGGCTGCCAGACCACTAAGGTAAGCCTTATGGTGTCCCAGGACATGCATCAGCATAAACTGAATTCCTCAGAGTTTTGTTTGGGTGTGCATGTGTTTGTCCTGAAAACATACCTGCTTCCTCACTTTTTTGAGGAAAGCTTGCACTGGCTTTGGGTGTTCTCCTGCTTGGTCATGTGCTGGACCCATGTCCCAGACAACTCTTGCAGGGCATCATCCTATGGACAACCATGGCTTTGTGGTGTGGGACAGGATGATAGCCCTTCCCATCATAATCACATGAGGAGGCATGAGGACCCAGTTCTGAGCCCTCAGTGTCCCTTTCTTTCTTCATAAGCTGTGTGTCCTGGCAAAGCAAGACTTTGACAGGTCTATCACATCCACTGAGTTCAGTGGGAGTCTTACTTCATGTTCATATGATTTCTTCCCAGCATGTTTGTAACTTGCTGCTGCTGTGAATTTCAGTAACCTTACTTTACTCCCCTGGAAAAAATAATAAAAACAATCAGTCTCTATTATCATACAGCAATTCAACATCCTGACTTTTATGAGCTCACTGTAGGAGTTTAATTAATTAAGGATGATTCTGCATTCTACACAAGGAAGGTTGGCTTTTTTGTTTTCTTTGTCATAAATAGTCTCATATGTTGGAACATTTTGGAAAATGCCAAGGAAATATGTTTCCCTCCCACTTTGAGAATATTCTCCCTCAGCATTTTTATGTCTTGTTTTTATTATCTTCGCCTCCAGTAAAAACCCTAAGATAGGCATGATTTCCAAGGCTTCTGTACAAACAGCCTTCAGTGCCTGTTAGCAGATTTAACAAAAGATTAAAAGCAAGATTAATAGGAAATATGAAAATAAAAAGCTAAATCGATCCTGCCAATATTCTCAGGTCCAAGTTTTGTTTTCCTCACAATGAAAGTATATCTGCTAAAGTGATGCACCCTTCAGTTTTAAAAATTATTTCAATGTAAAATAAAATATTCTATTCAATATGAAATATCACTGCTTTTAGGTTCAATTCTAAAAAGAGGAAGTGACAATGGGAATCATGTGTCACAGCTGAGATCAGCTCTATAGGAGTAAGAGCAGGACAATAATCTCTGGTGACAGGAGAGAAAGAACAGGATAATGTAGCAAGAATCCATATTCCAAGATTGCAGATTTGGGCCCTCTGATCCTGTTAGCAGAGCAGGAGCAAGGACTGTGGTGAGATTCTTCCCAGAGCCCAAACAGCTTTTTCAGATCCATCCTGACAAGCAAAACCTCTGCTCTTCCTGCTCAGTGTAGCAAAGAGAAACTGTCCAGCCAAACCCAGTGAGGCTGCAGAGCCCTGTTGGGTGGCATTTTTCATCCACCTGCCTTGTTTGTAATACGTATAACTCTTGTATGCAGTGCCTGGTTAATTTAGCAATTGAGGTTAAGTGCTAGGCAGTGAAGTGCAAAGTACACCGGTGCTTTTCAAGAAAACTAGAAAAAAGAAGGACTGTTAAAAACTGGAAGCACAATTTCAATTTCTTTAACAGTCACAACTTCATCCATATTTGTGGGTGTACAGAAATCAGAGAAATAAGAAGCACCATGTACTAGTGCAACAAGCCCACCTCCTGCCCACTGTGTCTCTGCCTATTCTCCCAGCAGAGAACACTACTTGGAGGAACGCAAGGTTGGCACAGAAGGGTCTTGGAGAAATGCAAGAAACATCTACTGTGTGCAAGGAGCATGCCTCAGGAGCACAGCAGAGTGTGTCTCAGCAAGGCAAATGAGCACGCCCTGAGCACTGTGCTGGCAGCAGGGCTTTACCAGCACCCACATGGGCACATTTTCAGCTGGCTTAGACGTGTCTGAGCAACTCATAGGCAGTGCAACTGCACTGTTCCCAGTGCTAAGCTGAGGCATGCAGTTCCTTAGTTTTACAGGCCTGAAATTTCCTTCCGATAGGAAATCCTGATACCAAAGCCTCTGCGTGTACCTGAGACCTGGGGCAGAAAGAAAGCCAGCATGAAGGAGCATGTCTTGGCAGTCCAGTAGCTACAGCACTTACCTCAGGAAGGGGTTTGGAGTTCCCTTCTCTACCCTCAAGATTATTTGTGGTTTTATATTTCAAGCATCCAAAGTAAGTCATAGCCTATCTCAAGTGAGAGAACCAAGCTTCTGGTATCAGACAATTAGACACCCTCAGGCCTGCTCCCCTCACATCCCACAGCTCCTGAGGTCCTGGAACAGCAGCCCAGCTGCATTAGGAGGATCCTCCTACCTCTCCCTTCTGCAGCCTTGTGGTAATGAGGATTGTACAGGGGATAAAAGATACGGATGTGAATTCTACTTGGCCAAGGGG
The DNA here is from genome assembly GCF_024509145.1 of Vidua macroura. NCBI lineage: Eukaryota > Metazoa > Chordata > Aves > Passeriformes > Viduidae > Vidua > Vidua macroura. The sequence continues at coordinate 91,417,223 of NC_071572.1, read as the reverse complement.
TGCAATTAGCTGCCTTAAACAATTAAGGTGAGAATGGTTTCAGGAGACAGGTTATCTGTCTAATAGATGAATATCACTGAGAGGCAGAAGATCACTTGCTTCCATTACTGACTTTATGCCAAACCCACCAGTTATTGGGCAGATTGTAGACACATAAACTCATTAATCCATGAAATGATGAGATGATATGAGATGAGATAAGATGAGATGAGATGAGATGAGATGAGATGAGATGAGATGAGACACCACAAATAATTTCTTGTTGTATAAATTAATTAAATTGTCTGGCAGACAAGTCTGAGAAATTGAAAGAGTGGAAAGGACCACTTTAATCTGGAAAGTGGGTGAGACTTTCCCTTTCAGCAACAGTGGGCCAATGTATTAGGCTTAGAGCTAAATCCCACATTTCCATTTCTGGTGAATCCAGCAGCCACAGATGGGCCACCATTGGCATCTGGAAAACTTTTCGGTTGAGCAGGAAGCTTAGTGTGAAAGTGCTAAAGAAGATGCAGAAATTTCTTCTTTTTTTTTTTTTGCCTTACATACTTAAATTTTGCTTACATCCTATTTTAGACATCAAAATAGGCCTTATTTTGACTTATTTTATTAGGCCTAGTCTCAGCTTTGAGACATTGATTCTTATGCTTCTGCTGCTAAATTAAAGGCTCCCCTAGTTCTTGTGTAACTCCTTTCTGATAAACTAAATAATTTGATCCCTTTAAGTCACTTACTGCAAGGCATTTTCTCCAATGCTTTTGAGGCTTCTTTTCTGTGGCTTTTCCAATTCAGCATAATTTTCATCCTAAATCTTCTCAGTAGATTTGTAAATTATTTTGTTGTTCATTAAAAATGCAACAAAATCCCAGCGCACCCCTGAGGCAACTTGTTACTCTGTGACTGACAAGGTACTAGTCTGACTCCAGAATGTTTTCCTATTAAACATATGCAAAGTCTTTTTGTCCCCACACTTCAGTACATATGAGCAAACCAGAAGTAAAATAACAGTCTGAAAAATTCTCTGCTTCACAGGGAGGATCTGACACCAGAAGACCTGCATATGAAGTTCAAATGCATGGTGATTTTTAGATATTGCCTGGAAACTCTTTTTAAGTGTATTTTTGAGAGACACTTTTGAGTGTGGCAAATTCGTACAGTTAGTCAAAATGATACATATGCCCATAGGATTAAAGCTGTGTGGAAATGAGCAATTGATTGTTCTTGGTAAAACCAAAGTATTTTTCATTGTCTTTTTTTTATTTAAAATGAAAAATGACATCATCATGACATCATATAGATATCTGTTCAATCCAGTGACTCATGTATTTACATGCAAATGTCTGCATTTGGATAAAAACTGAAAGCATAGCAGAAAGCCTTACAACACAGACAAGATCTGATTTCTGAAAGATGCTGACAGTGTCGTGGTGTTCCAGCTGCAAAACCCCTAAAGAAAAATTGTTTGTTCTCACCCTTATGCATTTAGGACATGCACAGGTTGCTTTTACTCTCTTCTTCACTACTTCTTGGTATTTTCTTCCACTAAAGCTATTACACAAAGTGGTCAAGTCTTTCAGTGTCTCAGTCTTTGTCACTATCTAAACAATGCTGATATTTTTATCATGCCCTCTTGGTCTTCTGTGTTTCATGATGATACGCTGGGTTTTACAAAAGTCTTGAGATACATTGCTATTAGTAGAACTGGAGGTGGCTATTCAGCTGCAACAGAAATCTCCCTACCCCTGGGGTGGTGGGAGAGGCTTTGGGAAAGTATAGCTTCTGCAAAAACCCCTCCAGCAGATCAGACTTGCTGGTCGTGGCTGCATATCTTCAATGATAGGGAACTTCACTGGGTCTGCTTATGCTTCTCCACCTGCCAGCAGCACTTCTATTCTTGTTCTGCTGAGCTTTAACTTACTGGAAGTGTGACTTACATTGTGTACATGTGATCTATAGAACTTGCTGATAAATGCCAGAGATAAGGAAATGCCTTCTCTGCAGCCTGCACGTGATGTGCTGCAGCACTGCCTGCTGTGGCACTTCCCTAATGCCACCACAACATGGGTTTGATCATTACAGGTTGTTTTCTGTGTATTATCCTGAACTCAGATAAAAGCCACACATGTCCATATCCATGTCAGGCTCTGCTTTGCTGTCTCCATGCTAAATCATAGCTATGGTTTTGCCAGGTGAGAACACTGGAATCTCTAACTCAGTTGGGTTTGGTATGCTGTGAGACCTGATTAAGGTTTGTACCTCTTAGTGTCCCTCTAAATCAAGGCAATTTAAACTGGCAGTGTTTATGTGCTGAAAATCCAAACCAGACACTTTTAGATGGAAGAGTTACTGACTGGTATAAATTATTCTCGGCTGATCTCAGCACCTGATGCTGTGTTCATATAGCTCTTCCCTAGACGTAGCCGTATTTCATTTGTCCACACGTCTGACTACACACAGTGTGACCTTTATTTAGATTATTTACAGCTAGCCCCACAAATGATAAATTCTGGCTCTATCTCAGATATTCATCTGAGCAGTGAGCATCTAAAAACCGGCTCTACAAGACAGCCAGCCATCTGGAAAAAGAAAAATTCATTTCCAAGATGTAGTAACAAAGCAACCTCCATATATCCTCTTTGGAGTGCTGGCTCACAGCCAACCCTAACTTTCCTATGTAATGTATTGTGAAATATTTGTGGTTCTGTAGCGGTGTTTCCTTTTACTATTTTTCTCCTGGTTAGCTATCTCCTTGGTTGATGAGGATTTAGCCCACCTTTGTAGAACATGAATTATACGCAGTAAAAAGCTTATTTTGGTTGCTTATCCAGTACTGTTTGTCTTTTTTAAAAATGAGTCCACTAGTGATTGATATTGACTGATTTACTATCTGAAACAAATTTACAGAGTTGAGTGATTAAAATAGTAAATTAATCTACTGTTCAGAACTATCTGAAGAAGTAGAACTACATCCAAGATTAATTTTGTTCAGTATTTCTCTTGGTACATTTGCTTTTCTTTTTTTTTTTTTTCTGTAGAGACTTGAAATACTAGTACCAAATTGTCTGAAGCATTTATGTCTTGCCAATAAGACTATTGGTTCAGGCCTAGTAAAACATGTTCAAGCTTTTCCAACACATGCATTATGTACTTTATGAAGTCTAAATTAGGTTCTTTATTAAATCAGCACTGTTTATATAACCACTGTACAGTTTCATTAAATATGGATTATTATCAAGAACATTCTTTTTGGAGAATTTGCAGGCTCCTTTCCAAGAGGAGCAGACAAAATCTTTCAGTCTGACACACTGGAAGGAAGGAAATAACTGTTGATTTTTCATATTTAAATGCAGTGCATTTCTGCTTGGGTCATGTTTCATTTGAACCTGCCTGTCTTCTGAGGATGTTGAGGAGGTACTCTGGGATACGTTCATCTGAATACCTCCTAGATGGATTTCTGGGCAGCTCTTTAGAAGACTGGAATTCTCCAATACATCTGATTATTTTATAGCTCTTTCTGTGCTTAAGGTTCTGGGTAACATTTGTACAGTCTGATCTTGGGCATGTTCTTTGCAGTCCCAAAGCCTGCTGATCTTCAAGGTCACACACAAACCTTGTGCACAAAGCCAGTAACTGTTTCTAGGAAACAATGACGCAACCTTTTTTTTACTCCAAATTACTCGCCAAATTTTTGCAGCTGACAATTTACACTCAGTAAATTGGATTTTAGGTTTTTTCTTTAAATTTGAATTTCTATGGCTAGATCCCTTGTGCCATTTTCCTGAGACAGCTACTGCTGTTTTTAAGATGTGTAGGAACATCAAAGTATCTCTCCCATTCTATTCTCCACTATCTTCCCTCTTCTCACTGTGGAGCCAAGAAGGGCTTATCTCACTCCAGAACTTGGGGACTGTATGGATTTTCCTACTAGAAGACTATGTAGACTAATCTAGAAAATTTAGATAATGGAGGTAGTGTAAAGCTGGAATCCATGGGAAAAAACTGCTATTTTCTCCTTCATTAACTCAAACTAATTCATCATTTAGTGTTTTTTGTAGAAATTTAAAAAATTTAAGTTATTTATTTTAAATGTATGTGATAAAATATTATCAGCAAATAATTTCTGGAAGTAAACAATATCATACTTTGGTATCAAACTTCCTGACACTTCATTTCAAGACATGAATTCAGTAAAACAGTAGTCCTTTAATATTTATAGTGCATAGGGACTAATGGTGTCTATAAAAAGATGTTTATAGAGGGTGAAGGTATACTGGACTCTTTGGTGTATAAGCTGTACATTACTGAGGTGTTTTGCTTTTGCTACTAAGAGAATTCCCAGGTGATGGGGAATGCCATTTTGGTTAGGACTTTCACTTCTGCCAAGGTCTAGCATTAAAGCAATAACCAGTTTTTCATATTGACTTTCCTGCCTTTAAAAGCCATCTTCTGCACAGCAGTGCAGTGACAGGTGTACTGCCAAGGGTGTTTGAATTATTGCCAGCTGACTTGATTTTGTAGGCCAAGACATGGCTATCATGAATCTAGGTATGTCCCAACAAGGATGGGAGACCACAAGGATAACAAGGGTTTACATCATTATTACATCACAATGTCACTGAAGTGCTGACCAACCTCAGCTCGAAATACATATGGGGAAAGGGGGAAGGGAGAGGGAAGACAAGGGAAAAAAGGAGCTGCAACCTGGATTATAACAGCTCACAATTCACAGAGTAGCCAAAGACAAAAAATAGTTATATTTATCATCTCAGAAGTATTGGATTCAATAGTTGTTCCCTATATAAACCTTCTGTTTATGTGTAACTGAGTTTTTATGGATATAGTAATGGTCAAGTAGAAGCACACAGTCTGAACACACTTCAGGTGCCATTTCATAGCCAATAGGTAAAACGATTTCTATTGTGTTGTATTAAACCTATGACTCTCAAGGAATGGCAGCAGCAAGGTGTCAGTTCCAGGAATATATAAGGTATTATCCATACAAATAATTTTGTGGTTTTAGCACATAACAGCAGGACTGTGGTGTTTTTCAGAATGTAAGCTTTTGTCTTCATGTAAGTAATTTATACTCCTTATGTTTAATGATGATATAGACCAGTCTTCTCCAGGAACTGAGTTTGCAAGAGATGTCATTTAGAATTGGGTGGAGAGACAGCAAGGAAACAGAAGAGCTAATAATTATTTACAGAAAAAACTTTTTACATGACTTTGGTGATATAAGGGTCTTTAAGCAGCTCTAATGTTGATGAAAGGCAGTCTGAAAGCTGGAATAAGTTATGGTGCAAAAAATTCTTCCTGTTAATGACAGCTAAAGCCCCATGTGTTTTCAAGTGCATAGATACCAGGACCTCCATGAGATATGACACTACCACATTGTGTAAGAAGAATATAGTTTGAAATGAAAGAACAAATGAAAACTTCAGAGATGAGGGAACATGTTAAAGAGCAAGAAGTGGAGGGGTCAGTCAGTGTCTGGAGAACAAAGTGAGAGATTTGTCATGCGTGGGAGGAAAAGAGAGTGACACTGGCCTTCTCATCTGTGCATTTGCACTGTAACACTGACTTTCCCATGTTTGATCCTTTCTCCCTGTGCAAATTTGAATCTGTGGCAAGGTTATTAACAAACACGTCTCTTATTCAGTCATTCAGAACTTTTCGTCATGTAGCATCACAATGACCCAAATTCAGCATAAAAAGGAGGAATCAAAGCAAAGGATTCCATTGCAAACTTCTTTGACTATATGAAGAACAGGATGCAGCTCAAACCCCCACAACTCATTCTACCCTGGAGGTCACTTGAGTGGCAAACAAGATTTTTAGTTTCCACCCAAACTGAGGTTATTTTCCTATGGGTACAAAAGGAGGCCCAAGAATCTGAAATTTTCTGGAAGTGAAAAGCTCTTATTGAATGAGAAACTACACCCTATCCAAAGGGATAATCTCCAAAAATTCTGTATGTAAGTGGGTGAACATTTCCACCCATTTCACCAAAGCATGTGAACAAATGTCCAAGATTTAAGAGTTTGCACCTCAAACAGATGTTTGAAACTCCCATTGTTGTTTGAGACCCCATTGATTTTTAAGACTCCCATTTCAAGTATTCATAATTTGCTCTGTGTTAGAACAAGTGGGCTTTCACAAGTGTCATGATGAAATAACAATTTAACATTTTATCCAGTGTGTCACTGGATGCAGATTTCTAACACTTAAACCAAGGCCTTGCAAAGCCTTAGAACCAGTGTATTTGTCTTTTGGTCTATATTTCCTCTTTGACTGCTTACCATAAATTTTCTGAAGGGTGGAAAGGTTGTATTCAGGCCTATGATATCATCGTGTGTTCTTTGCTGGGTACACAGTGATATGTGCAGTTTGTTGACCTGGGATAGCACTTATTTGGCAGAATGATTGCTCTTGCAGTCTGATGAATCTCTGATGTGCTTTCAGTTTCTGCAGTATTAGATTACTAATTATTAGATTGCTATTAAGTATTAGATTACTAAAAGGAGGATATTGTTGCTCAGAACTGAGCATCTGATCTTGCAAAGCAGAGGTATACTTCCAAGGAGATGATGAGACAAAATGTATTTTTGTGGCAGTCAAAGGCACATTTTGCATTTTTGCAAAGAATTTTTGTCATAAAATTATTATAGTAATAACATACTAGTTATTCTAGTTCTCTTAATTTTCTGATTTTTTGATTACTACAGACCTCCTGAGAGAGGAGAAGGCTTGCTATAAAGTGGTTTGTAGCAATTTTGTCTTGGGGAATCTCAATATTTTTCCAAAGAGCAGAGCAAAGTCTTCTTTAGGGGGAATATATATCCGTGTTGAGAGTAGCATGGGTATAATTTCACATTAATTACATCTAACCTGCAGTAAGTACAGACTTTTTCTTAAGAGTTTAACCAAATCCCACATTTCTCTAGGTCTGTTTGCAACTGTTTGGGTTGTTTTGGGTGGTGTGTTTTTTTTTATTTTTTTTTTATTTTTTTGTTTGTTTGTTTGTTTGTTTTGTTTTGTTTTGTTTTATTTTGTTTTCCTTTTCATAGTCATATATAGCAGTTGTTTCCATTGGAAAGTTAATTTTCTTTCCAGGTGGGAAAGGGAGGTGAATTGACTTGCTCTACAGCTCCCCAGTTGCTTCTCTGCTCTGGAACCTGAAAGGCAGCAGAGCTCACAGAGGGGACAGTCAGGAAGCTCATTGCAGTAATTGCTTTGGAATTGTATTGGTTTGGTGTAATATGAGATGCTCCCACAGCTGGCCTTTCCTAATTCTTTAGAAGTAGATCCTTGCTCCTCAGGGATCTGTAAACCACAGAGGAAAACCACTGCTTAACTAATCGGATTATCAGATAGCTCACTTGCATGTAATACATATCTAAACAGTGCTTAATTTGGGATATTAATTACAGTCTACACTGAAAGAATATGCATAAGTCTTTAATTACATGGAAATATCTTCAAATTGGTTGCTGGAACTCTCATTCCAAGGGTTTAAGAAGCTGATAATTGCTTGTGATAACCATTTTACTCTGTAAATAGGCTTTGGCAATATATTGGCAAAGTACTGACTGATCTATGTTGCCAAATGCCACCCAGGTGGATCCCAAAACAGCATGCAAATTTGTAAATATGATATTTCCTTATAAAGCTTCAATATTGTCCCATTTGTTGTCTTACATATCTGACTGACTGTGACTGAGCTCAGGCTAACAGGTTTTTTTCACTCTTAGTTGTCTTTATTATAACTTCTTGTTGTGCAAAGTAAAATGTGAATCCCTTTATGCTCTGGGTTGAACCAATGAGGGGTTGTGCACACCAGTGTTTAATGCATAGAAAGTAAATACTGTGTGTCCCATGACTGACTTCTTATTAAAACAGCACTGATGTATTTACAGCACTGATGTATTTACTGATCCTATTTGTAACCCCATTATGCGTGAAAGGATGCCAATGACATTCTGACACAGGGAAGTGCATTACTTTCAGAACAAATACTGACAGTTTTTAGGGAATCCATAAGGTAGAAATGGTTCTTTTAATACTTCTTGAGCTAAATTGACATATGGAGAGCTTTCGCATTTAGCAAGGATAAGGAAGTGGATTGAGAGATACTTTTTGTAATTCAGTTTTCTGTGCAGGATTGAACCCACTTTAATAATCCATAGATAAATCCTTAGAAATTCTTTGAAGAATACAAATTGGAGGGTAAGAAACAATGAAAATTTTCCTTGACATAAAACAATTCAAACAAGATTAAATCTTGCACCTCGACCTTTCTGAAGACTTATTTTGGCAGTTTGTTATATTGATTTGAGGGGAAAAAAATTAAATACACTTAAATTACTTGAAACAAAATTTGGATACAGATCCAATAGGGAACACACAAATACACAGAGCAGAGAGACAATTGCAAGACTTGCAGAAACCCTTAGAAGAACGCATATTCTAAAATGAATAGGGTGAAGCTCATGGTGAAGGGAGAGGGCCTACATAATTGCATTTTTTACATAACTTTTCACAAAGGCTTTGCAGAAGGGACTTTTGTAGCAGGTTTCTTCACAAAAGAAGGTAATTCTGAACTATATCTGATGCACTGGTGATAGCTTCCCTGTGGACATGATTCAATTCTGCAAATTTGTTCATGGAATTAGTAGAGTATCTGTAATATACACAATGAAATTTATCTCTCAGTTGCTAGTTAAAACATACCAAACTATATTGCTTCCAGACTTGTGAATGTTCTCATTTCAGTAGTATATTGGATGAATTCAGTACTAATTACTGAAACTAATAAAAAATTAATTATTAATCTGGTAATCAGTAATAGATTCAAACCTCCTGTCATAGTCTACAAGTGTAAGAAAAATTGCAGTATTCACAGAATATCAGCCTAGCCTTTTTGCCTGCCTGCAGTTGTCCAACCTTCATCAAATTAGTCCATCTAGCATATTTATAAACATTTCATTGTTTACTGCTGTACTTCCCTGTACTTCTCCAGGATGCAACAAACTTCTCTCAGCTGTGGAAAATCTGACAGTAAATATTACACAAATTTGAAAATTTCTGTCTGATACCTAATACCTAGACAATGTAAAATCATAGTGAAAAGAAGTAAAAAATATCCAATCTAAGCTACATACATAATTTTCTGACATAAAAACCTTCCTAAATACAAAAATATAATTGAGTAAATCTAATTAGTACAAATACATTTATTGACATATTAGCCCAGCAACTATACACAGAAACTCTTCTCTCAGTTCTGCTCTGGCCCTTCCCTGCCCCTCTGTTTTGAATTCAGTAATAAACTAACAAATCTGCTGTGTCTATTTTTGCTATAGGTGGGATTTTCAAGGCTATTTAGTTTTACCTTCCATTGAAGGTAACGGCAATATTTCTCTTCTAATCAATTTAAATAGACCAGGACAGCATGGATTATTCTCAGAAATCTGATTGTGCTTGTTATTTGAAGAAACCACACTTAAACAATGAGAACTAGAAAGAACTCTATGTAGACTATTTTTTTATTGCTTCCCTCTCTAATTTTTACTTTGATACTTGGCAGTAAAGAAATGCAAGCACTGTTAGACCTGTAAAATAGTCCTAACTGGCTGTTTGACACCTGGCAGTGATAAACTCAATGAGAAATCTCTCTAATGGATTCTTCAAAGTAGTGAGCTCCTGTGATTCTCATGTCATCTTGCTTGAGGCCAGGGGTGGCAAACTCAGCAGAGGAGGTGGAATGAAATGGGCTTCTAACAATGATTATAGACATTTTTTAGCTAATTCAAAATCTACAAAGAACTGATGTCTCTGAGGCAAGAAACAACTAGTTTCAGTCTTGTCATAAATACAGCACCTTTTCAAAAAGCAGGAGAGCTTAAATTGACTGGCCTACAAGTTCTACATTTACCTCTAAGCCTTTTATCAGTAATGCATGGTCATTTTAAAGTAGTTGACTTCACATTGTAAACCACCCTGTACTGGTATAGTTTGTACTTGCTACCAGAAGGGGAAAAAAGAGGCCCCAGCTGAACTACAGCTTTGAAAAGAAGCAATGCAAATACGCCTGTGTTACAGGCCCACAATTAAATGGTTCCTGGTATCTGGTGTGGCTTCAGAGCACTTAATGTGAAGTCATCTGTCCTACACTGTCTGCTTAGCACAGCTACTCCCACAACTTCTGGAACTTCTCATTTAGAGTCTTCTGGGAACTTTTCCTCATGTAGGGACTATATGAACAGGAGTATATCTAAAGAATCAGGAAAGCTGGAAGTGACCGCTGGGACATCTGGAGGTCTATAACCCAACCTCCTGCTTGAAGCACCTCCCATGAAAGCAAGTTATTCAGTGCCTTGTTCTGTCAGCTTTTGAAAGTCTTCAAACATGGACATTCTGCCACCTCTGTACAACCCAAATCCTCATTAAAAAAAACTTTTTACTCGGTATTGAGTCAGAATTTCTTATGTTACACATTCTATCCATTTCTTTTGCTTCTACTGTGCACATTTGAAAATAATCTGGCTTTGTCTTCTCTGCAGTCTCCCATAGGTAGTTGAAGACTATGAATTATCCTTTGTAGCTGTACCACACAAAATAGAAAGGGAACCTCTTCAGAACTTCTGCCCAGTTCTGGCATTGTGTAGAAAAGACTGAAGACTTCAGAAACCCTGAGAAAATGAAGAAAAAGTGGGGAACCTGGCTCTGGGATTCTTTTCCATTACAAATTTTGCATGGAAAAATCATTGAGTAAAAATGTATCAGTGGTACTGGGAGCAGACGTTTGGAGGCTGTAAAGTCATTAAGATGTGCAGTCAGACTTCTTCCTTTTGCTCTCTCTCTCTCTCTTTTCCTTTTGCTCTCTCATGAATCTTTCCATCACTGCATCTCTCTGCAATGGCCCTGCTAGGGAGAGAGGTAGCCAACCACCATAAGGACTAGTGGGTTGAAGCGTTTACGAAAGTGCTTTGAAAAAAAGGAAGTCTAGTTAATGTTTCACAGACTGCTGTGTAACAGAAGTGTGCTATTAAGCATGTTTGTCATTAGACTGATGAAACAGTAAACTTGAAGTATTCTTCTGCTCTAGGCACACAAACAGAATGGCAGACAGCCCTGCTCAGCCTCATGGGTTTAGAAAACTAAAGGCAGTTAGATGTCTGCTAGACATCATAAAAAATAATTTCCTCCTAGAAATGTCTTTCTCTCTCCAGCAGCAGGGAATATCAGATGCCACCTGAAATGAAGCTCATGCCATGAGCAAGAGAGGCAGTACTAAAGGGTGCAAATCACAATGAATTTGCAGCAAAAAAACACCCATGTTGTCTTACTGTAGGAAATGAAACGGTTAGAGAGGTAAGTGAAGAAGGAATAACATGGAGGGGGGCCAGCACAGAGGAGAGAGAATCTCTACGAGATGTAATGAGAGGTAGGCAGTGATGGTGTGAAGAGAGAAGAGAGGCAGAAAGGGACTCACTGACCTATGAAGGATGTACAGAGCTCTCTGGCTTTTCAGACATTTCTGCTTGGGATCTTCGACAGCTGTCCCTCCTGTCTGAAGACAAATCTTCCCAGCAGGCTGCGAGCATGTCTGGAGGGCATAACCCCAGCTTCCAGTGTCCCCCAGTGGCCTCCTCTCCCTGCATATTTCTTGTCTGTGTGGTGGCACCTTTGCCTGTGTCCATTTATTTTCCTTGCTGTCTCTACAAGCTGCTACATTATGCACCTGTTTAGCACCTGTGACTCCGTCAGATATCTAGTATCAGGTTTTTTCCATCCACTGTGTTTTGATAACAGCCTGCCTTCTGTATGAAAAGGACAAGGAAGCATCTCTAGTTTTAGATGTTGCTCCCCACATTTGGGTGCTGTAGTGCTGGCAGCAGGGGGAATTTCTCCCCTTACAACTCCAGCCAGGCAGACTTCAGACAGGGATATCTGGTTCACCCAGAGATATCATTAAATGACTTCTTGTTTAATGCACACATGACTTAAGGTGATAGGATGTTTTGCTTCAATATACAAAAATAACAATTGCTTTGAGTTGCCTGGAGGTACACACCTTTCCCAAACTACCACTTAAATCTTACCCAAGGAGGGAATTTAAAAACACCTGTCAGTGCACTGCATTTTAAATTAATGTCTGTGAAACAAACACTTGGAACACAGAGCTCAGTACTTAAGCCCTGATACAGACTCAATGACTCAATAAACCAGAAAACTGTTCTGAAGGCACAAGGAAAAAACTGATGATTGATCCTAAATAAATGTAGTTGACAGGCAAGATTTAGGGTAGTAAAAGTCTGTGCCACAGGTGTAAAGGGGCAGCACTGTCCAATCTTCCATCCCTGCAGAAAATGAAGAACTGAGCTTCACCAGGGCTGCAGTAGCCCCTAGTTAGCCCTGGAGAGCATCATGGTTGCTTTGGAGCTGGTCCTCTGAGTTCTTCAAATATCCCAGAGGTAAATCTCACGCAGCTGTGTGTCATGCAGAGTCCATATCATTTAGATTCCTAGAATCCCAAAGAAAGATCTCAGCTGCCTATTCTCTACTGTCTAATGCCTAGGGGAACTCTCCAGGGTCTCAAAACCAATTGTAAGTGCATTAAGTCAGCCTGGAGAAATCAAACTTCATGAACTAAATATATATATTGCCTTGAAAAAAAACAACTTTTCCTACAGACAAATATAGATTAATATGTTGATTGTTTTTAGAATAGCTGATCTGACAATGCTGGATTTAGTTTTTTTTCTTCTCCAAGCCTTTGACAGTTCACTGTAAGCTTTGATGTCTGCATCCCATAAGATATCTAAATAAAAGTCAACTAATTTCAGAAATAAAGATTCACTGAAGGGACAGAGAAGATTTACTGAAGAGACAGAGTTTAGCAGCAAAGATAGTGGTCCTTCAGAGACCCTCACATCAGGATATTTAACTCTTTCTCCTTGACTTCTGTGCCATGGGTTTGTGTTTTTTCACAGAGGGCCAGACTGCACTTGCACTTTGCACTGGTGTACAGGGAGGTTTCCCTTCTACACCTATATAATCCCACTTCAGGTTAAGTAGGCATCCTTTGGAATAGCAGTCCCAATCTCTTGGTATGTTTTTCATCAAACAGTTTGCATAACACATTTTGCCATCACATTTTTTCTATTGTGCCTCTTATTGTGGACTTACAGGACATAATTGTCTCTGGTTTCCCACTGCTGAATCCATGCATTTGCAGCTCCACTGCAGCCTCTCCTATCCTCTGCTCCTGTATGCAGGATGCAGATGATCTGTGGTCCAGCAACCTGCCCCCTCTTGGGTAAGAGGCAGTGAGCAGCAGAGAAGCTGCTGAGCTCTGCCACACTTTGGGATCTGCCCCTGAGCCAGGTGCCGTGGTTAATGGGCTGCAGCTTGAAGACACAATCCACAGGCTCCAGGCTGCTCTGTGACCAGCCTCCCATGCTCCCACCTTCACAGCTTTGGCAGGGAGCTAATACTGCTGTGTTCTGAATTTCTTAGGCCATAATTTTTTTTCCACTCACTTAAGAAACTTGAAAAGACAAACTGCATTGGTGAGGTTCAGCAAGAGTAAGATAAAAGTTTTACATTTTGTTTTCACTTGTAATTATAGTAATTATGTAGTCCATGTCACACTGCAGTCTCAGAGGCAGTTCAGAAGACTGGAACTGCAGAGCTGTCTGCATTTGAAATATGCCTGTATGTGTAATAGACTATTCTGAAACAAAATGCCAACCATATTGCTACCCATGCCTGCTACAAAAAGGCAAGCTTTTTGCAGGATGCTAATCTCTCATCCTGCGCAGCTTGTTCTGAGGAGAGCTAGGGCACAGGGGTGCAAAGCTCTCATTATTGTCTATTACCTAATGCTAAGCATGCAAGGGGGAAATGTGCTCCTCTGTAATCGAGACCAGATGAAAAGCTGTCTGACCTGTGGATGTCTGAAAAAACAGTTTGTTCTCATTCCTCAACACACCTTGCAGGCAGTTGTAATGATTTGCCCAGAAGTCTGCTTCTGCACTGTGTATAATAAGGTAGCTTCACTCAATTTGGAATTAGACACATAGACACATATCATCCTCCCTGAGCAGAGGCAAGAAGATCTTTGTTACTTTTGATATCTGAGCCACTATGTCTAGCCAAAAATATCTTTAATTGATTACTTAATTTTAGTCATCTTCAATTCCGAGTAAGAAAGCCAGCTCTCCATATGTTAGCTTTCTACAATCCCTGCAGGACTTTGATGTTTTTTTTCTCTGTAGCCACATTCCCTCTGGAACTGTGGGATGCAATAAAAACTATTTTAAGGAGAAGAAGAAGGTATATTTATGTTTCCTCATATATCTTCACATCTAACAGATGCTGCAATTGCAGACTGAAGCAGTGTCCGAGAGCCAGCATGGTTCTGGAGTGTGACAAATAGCTGTGGTACATTATCATTAGGTGTCAATATTAAGTTGGATCATGATTTGCCAGTAGATGTGAGGAATGGAAGTATGGAAATATTTTTAGCTCTTGGCTATTAGGAAGAGGACGTGTGTGGTTTGTATCTATATGGGCCCTGGAAGGGCTGTTCCTCATGTGAATGTTTTCTGTCTGGTTTACTCAGCTGGGGTTCTCGGTCCCCTTTGGCAGCTCCCAGTTCACTTCTGGGACAGCTTGTTCTGCCTGAGATGTTGCAGGTGTTCCACAAAATTTGTGGCTCCAGGGGCTGAGAATAAGACAGACTGTATTACAGAGAGTGCCTTCACCCTTTCCTCAGAATTTCCTACATCAATGGAAGTAATAAGAATGTAAAATCTAAAACAATCCACAAAGAACTGGATAATTAAAATAACTCAGTGCTATGGGACTGGCTGGCTTAAGCCACAGCAGTCTGAGCAACAACCCTTTTCATACCTTCGCCTGGCTCCAGGGCAAAGGAAAAGACAAGGCAATGCCTTTCAGTCCTTCCCTTTAATCTTTTTCCAGTTGTTGCTGGATTTTGCATGGGTTTCTTGGATTGTTTGCTGGAGGTGACACAAGATGAGTGTCACGTCCCTGGGGTGTAGGCTTGCAGTGTGCAATGGCTGGTTGCACTTGTGCAGATGAGGTGAAATGTGAGCAGTGGGTCACTGCAGAAAGATGTCCACTCATTAGTGACAGGCCAGTGACCATATCAGCATTTCCTCTCAGTGTCACTGAGTTTAGACCAGGCCTTTCCAAGCCTCTCTGCCACTCTGAGGCAGCAGGGGTGTATTTGAGCTGCCACTACTGGTATTATATTTGCTTTCTAAGATAAAAAATTTGATTTTGTGGCACAGTTAAGTCTGATACTTCTCACAAGTGCTAAATTCAATCATTATTTATCGCTTGTTGCTTATTATTTGTGAAAAGCTGGCTTTGTGCCCAGCGTTTTGATGAATTCTGACTCCTGTCTTTATTGATTTTATAAGAAATATGACAAAATGGAAAGCAAGATTTTGTTAGTGAGGATTAAAAGATGCTGTGAAGCAAAGATGAAAGGACTGTTGTCACTCACCATTTCCATTTATAACATGAACTGTTTGTCTTTATCCCATGTATAATGGGATACCAAAGAACCATGCTATTAGTAACTGTTATGCAGGAAGATGCTATAGTGGCACATTTGCTTCAGTTCTATTAACTTCTTTTGTATGAGAAAATAATACATAATTTGCCAGTGAAGCAGTAAATAACTATCTACACTTATGTTACTAATGCTAAAGTTAGTTTCTGCCTAGCTCCAGACTCTGGAGAAGGCTGCAAGGCAACTGTGGATTTTGATTCTGATCTCCCAGGTGATTTCCAGCTCAAAGCCCTCTCCTGAGTCAGTCATGGTCTTTCAGCATGTCATCATCTAGATGCAGGTTTTTCACCTTTAATCTCTTACAGCATAATTAGGCAGGCCTGGATTTATCAGAAATGCCAAAGAGTTGTTAATCCTTACTCACCCTGCCCTCTGCCCTCTTCTGACTGCCATCCCAGTCAGGACTGAGGGCACAAGTGACACCCAGGCAGGAATGGGTGTGATCCGAGAGGAAGCCCTCTCAAAGCCTTCCTTCATGTCCAAGGCAGTTTTGACCAGCTCTTCTACCTCCAGGACCATAGTACAAAACCAGAGACCCAAAGACAAGTGAGGTGTTTCTCCTGACCCTATGGCCAGAGTGGCTCAGTGTGCTGTGGTTTGGAATTCTGCTAAATTGCAAAGGAAAACTGGGATTCAGCTAATGGAGTCCCTGTTATGTCCGGGTCTCAAACGTACTTCGTCCCTTTCATAGCATCTACAGATTTCAGGACTGCATCTGACACTTCCTATTGACCTAACTGCTTTTCCTTTGTCTTCAGTAGATTTTTGGTGCTGCCTCATTACACATAAAAGACCTATATCCTCCTTTCACTGACCCAGGCTTGACCTCATTTGTCCAGGGGCCCTCTCTCAGCATCTGGGGAAGGAAACCTGCATTTGGGAATTGATGTCTCCCTGTGGCTGAGGGTGGCACTGGTGTTTGTGCCTGTCTGAGGCAAGCCTTGTTTTTCTTCCCTATTACTTTCTCTCCAGCTTAGTTGACTGTGTGTTCCTGAAGACTTTCAGGATGCTTTTTGCATAGATGTGACTATATGCATGCATAAGGAAGGGAAAGAGGGCAAACACAGCTATCCTCTGAGCCCCAAGTACTCCCTGGCTCACTGTGCAAATGGTGCCTGCAGCACTGATGGAAGCAGGGGGAAGAAGTGTGACTTCTGCTCCTTGCAAGTGTCCCTTCATCAGCCTGCAGCACTGCAGAGGGAACACACTAAGGAAAACATGAAGCAGATTAGGATAGGTAGTAGGAACAAAGTTTCAGTGTGCTTTTCCTATTATTTCCTAGGGAACTGCTGCTGAAGTTCAATTTCCAGAAATGTAGCTGCGATTGCAAAAGTGTATTCCAATGTACATAAGTGTGTTTCTGTAATTTGTTTGTGTACATAACCAGAACTGAAACACACATCTATACATTGATGTAAAATAGTGGGAAAGAGTCTTATATGACTCTTATAGGAGGCTGAAGTCTTATATGAAATTATTTACAAAAGGAAATGACTCCATGACTGTCCTTTCTTTGAGCTGTTGTATGCTTTGACCAACTACATTGCCCTGTGAGTAAGGGTAGGTGAAGACAAAGCACATTTCAAGAACGGGTTGCTCTTGCCTGAAGTCTGTGCATGGGTCTGGAAGGTAGGCATTGTCAGAAATCCTTCATCCCACAGAAAAGCCTAAAGGTCCAGTACAGCTCAGAAGACTGGAGTTTGTACAACCAGGAAGGATGTTAGCTGGCAAACTCTGCACCTTTTTATTTTCTACGTATAAGCAAATGCTATGTTTTCTGAAATCAGCAAATATTAGCAAGAAATTCAGGCTATTTGTGTCCAAAGTAATAAAATATTATTTTGAAATTGGCCATTTGGCCTAGTTCAAAAGAAGAAGAAGTATTTTTATTTCTAAAATAAATTACTTTTATTGTAGTTGTTAAATTAGAACCCATGGAGTTTCAGAGGGTGATAATTTGAACTATCCTGTTTAAAGTATCAGAGGCATCTTAAGCATATTTAATGTTTGCTGTATATAACAGATCTGTGTGATTTTGTCTGAGTCATCCTCCTCCTACTTGGATGGCTATTTGTTTACTTAAAATCAAAAGACAAGTCTCTGGGGAAGCCATTGCTGTAATCACACTTTGGGTGGTTTGATTAGTGCAGTCACTTCTCTGAGGCATCTGAACAGTGTAAATTCTTGTCCCCACTGGTAAACACCCCAGGGTGTGCCAAGAAAGCCAAAGTAAATGTCACTAAGTTGAGGGTTTTAAAAAATTTTCTTTCAAAAAAGATTATGTTCTCCCTCTAACAGTAACATGCTTCTCTGTAAAACCACTGTTTTCTGTGTAGCTTCCTGTGACTTTATAAAAAGTACATGCTGAGCTCTTTGCCCTTCTACAAATAGAGAAAATCATGTTTGTAGGAGGCTGAAGTCTTGTGTCAAGGGACATTTGGCTGCTGGTTGTAGCCCAGTGTGATTATGATCCAACAGCCACTGTATTTGACTCAATGACAGCTGAACTTGTGGCCCAATGTGACCGACTGTAGGAGCCATGACTGCTACTTAGCAAAACGGGGTGCAAATGTCACTGAGGCCTTGCAGCTCAGAGAACTATTCCAGCAAAAGTCTGGAGTGAGCTTTGTGAAGGCTAGGCTGAGCCATGTTTTTGTGAGCAGGGGATAAGCAGGCAGTGTCAGCCACTCACAGAGGGGCAGAAGATAAAACCCTGATGAGATATGCTCCACAGATCACAGTGGCTTTGCTGACCTTAAGGAGCTACAGAGGGTGAATTTCCAGAGGACCAGAAGGACAGCAACAGTGTCTTCACACTGTTGTCTTCACACACAAACTCTGCAGGGGTCAACCCCTCTACTAAACTTTTATGATCTGTAAGTGGTTCTGCTTCACCTTCCTTAATAGACTATAACATTTCCACAGCACTTGTCAACAAAGTAATCAAGGACCTCCACATAGGAGTAAATGTCTTCTAAATAACACAGTCCATTTAATTTGATTTTGGACTTGCTGAATACACTCACACAGTGGGATCTCAGTACAGGTACAAATGGTAAATACAACACCCACAGTGTGTCACCCATGTCAGAGTAAACACATTTCTGTTCTGAACAAGGAGCCACTTTGTTCCCCATACCTGTTCCTGCCCTCAAATGCCAGCAGATGAGTTGTTGCCCTATTCTGGGCTATCTGGTCACAGATGTTGCCCTGCCTTTCCAGGCTCAAGGAGCAGACAATTTGGGAAGCCAGCTTCTCACCTCCAACTAACAGCTGGGGCTGGAAAAGAAAACATGGCTATAACTCCATAATAGCCATCAGTGAGCAAGATTATGTTCAGAATAACATTGTCCTAGTAATAAAAAAAAAAAAAAAAAAACCAAACAAAAAAAACTCAAAAATCCAAAAAAACACCCAGAACCCCAAAAACCCAAAATTTCTCCTGATTTTCTTGGCATCCTGGTTGTTGTAGTGGCTGGGTTGGAGGGTGGCTGTTGTACTGAGGTCTTCCTGCAGTCCTGAGGTTCAAAGATTTCTCTGGGCAGCCTAAACAACTCTTCCCCTTTGGTCCCAATAGGCTTCTAACCATCTGGGCTGCATATCAGCTGTGCAAGAAGCTCTGTTTCTTGCCCTGGTGAACAGATAAGAGTAAAGGTCAACAAATTCAGATTCAGATGAAGCAAGGAAGAGTGAATTCCAAGGACTCTCTACTCTGTGCCATAGCTTCAGCTGCCAGACATTTAAACCCACAGGCTGTGAGCAAGAGATGGCATGTAAAATATGACAGGTGGCCAAGTTTATTTAATATGTTGGCTTTTCCACTGCTCTTAGGATTGTTATCAGAACACTTAATTTAGTTACATGGAGCAACATGGAAAAACACTGGCAAGCATAAAAGAAAAAGCTGCTTCCAGGTAGCTTCCAAAATATCTGTTAGTCTCTTTGCCTTGCTGGAAATCTAATAAGGCACTGATTACATATAGGAGTGATGTGTTTTAAAATATGCTCAGCTTCAGCTTTTACATACATATTGCTCAAAAAGCTTTGGGGTAGGAAATATGAAGTCATCTTGTCAGGACCTCAGCGGATACCACAAAGTCTTTTGAGCCGGCTCCTGAAAGGCTTTCTGTATATTCCCAGATGGGAGCTGGGAAAGGGCCAACTCTCTGTGCTTGAGTGTCACTTTCCTCAGTCATTCTTTTAGGATGAGACTACTGTAGCAAGAAGATGAGTTAATCAGCCCTCCAGTATGAGATAGTCCAGCTAACTGGAAATCAAAGTAAGGCAGATAATGTGGCAAGTCCTGGGAAGCATGACAGTAGCCACCAGCTGAAGTCCACAGGAGCTGCAGGTTCTGCAAGGGTTTGCTGTCCTGACTGGTATTCCCAGGGCCCTGAGAAGCCAGGCTTATCCATCTGCTTTGCCAACGAGTGAGATTTGCTTTGTAGAAGAGACGACTTATTTAAGGGGACTTAAATGGACAAACTAGATATGCTTCCCACAGCCACACACCAGCCTTTCTTCCTGCCTAGAGCATGGAAGCGGATGATGGTCAGCTCTTTGCTCTCACATTGGCTTGAAGTTGTATATAATCAGGCTGGGAAAACAGTGACTCTCTGGGAGCACCTCAGACAACAGCATCCTCTGCAGACACAGGCACAGCACGATTTGCTACCTTTACTGGAACTCTGGCTTTTATAACCTCCGTGCCCTGCCCTGTCTTCTGGCTCTTGATTAGGTTGATTTCAGGCAAGAGTGAAATTCAGCTTCTTTGCCCATTCTTGCTGTCACTTCTCTTCACCATGTATCTTTGCTGCTTGCCTTGTTGCCAGCTCTGGCACTGCTCCAATGACAGAATAAGAATAAGCCAATTCAACTCACAAGAATGGCAGAGAATTAAGTCAGGACAAGCAAATAGGGAGAGGGAGGAATGTGGAAATGGGGATGGAGGGAAAGGGAAATTGGTGAGGAGAACAGCAAAAGCCTCCTTTCTGTGGCAGTCAGACTTTAACTTCATTCAATGGTCAGAGGTTGCTGGTGGAGTTGGTATCACAGCTTGAGCTACATCCAGATATATTACCCATTTAAAAAACAATGTTCCAGTATTGATTGATTGATTGACTGATGCTGTGTCACAAGAAGGCTGTTCTTGGGAAAGCATACAGCTTCCAAGTCCTGCCTCTCTGAGCACTTCTCATCCAGAAGATTCATGTCTAGAAGAGGAAATCCAAAACTGTCAGTCAAGGCAGGATGCAGGTCTTTCAACTTGCTGTGTCAGCTGAGCAAGAGATTTGAATACTAATGTTGGGAGACCTTTGAAAGGATTTTCATTTTTAGAAGGCAAACTACCTCTTCAAAAGGTCATGCCTTCCTGTAAGCAGACATTTAAAAAGTAATTTGAAATCACTCCCACAAGTGTTTAGCCCTGTTTGAAACATGACCAGTACAGCTACCTACACAGCACAAAAGCTAGCAGAGAGGAGGCAGAATGTCACCCTACAAGTATTTGCTACAAAATATAATACAAAAAGAAGTGACGTCCCCCAAATCCTTCTGAAGAAAAGCCAGGGGTGACTGCACCAGCCTGCTATGGTATGCTGGCACTCAGGCTGGCGTTTGACACTCCCTGAATTTCCTTCCTTCTCTGTGCAGTTGTATTTCATTAGCAGGCAAGTGCCAGTGGGAGGGGGAAGATGATGTCAGCATCTGTACCTGGGCTGGAGTGGAGCTGGTGTAGGCTTGCAAGCAGGGCAGTCAAGAATCACCAAGGTAACTTGGTAAATCAGAAGGCATGAACTCAAATAAATGTAACAAGGCCCGATGGAAAGAGAATAATTAATCTTCCACTGGTTTTCCTGATTTTTCTCCTACTGTCCTCTGGCAGTGTATCCAGGTAAAGTATTGCATCATCTGAATGGATGCCTTGGTGATTCAAAGCTCCCAGGTCCCTGAAGGGCAAAGAAGCTGCACAGCAACTTTAAACAAATTAACACTTTCCTGGGACTTGTTCCTGTCTATGTCAAGAAAGAGTTTTTCCTTGAGAGGAGATGAAAGGTCTCCAGCATTGTACAAACCATCCATCTATCCTCACTACGGCTTGTAAAGTATGTGCTGGGACAGATCTCAGGCTCAGCTAGGAAATAGCAATAATAGCTATTGTTCAGGGGAGGCTGCAGCTGACCCATGTTAAGATGTTATTGTACACTGAGCCCTTCTTCCCCTTCTTTCCCATCACAATGCACTCCAGCCCAAGCACAGTCCTGGTTCCTGACTGCATGTTCTGAATGCTCTGTCACTCCTGTGTGAGCTGGTTCATCTCACAGGCTATAAAAAACAGGGAAAATAAAAGAAGTGTTTTCTGTCAGTTAAGTGAGCTGAACTGGTTCATCCAATTGTGGAGGAACAGTGGAGTTGGCATGAGGTGAGGGCAAAGACAACTGTCCAGGAGGGAGAGAGGAGACTCTGCCCTGTTTCAATGGTAATAAGGCATTAACTAAAGCATGCACCTGGTGAAACCTTACCCTCTGATGCAGTGATATAATTGCTCATTTCATCACTCCCTGGCACAGTTCTGTGAAAATGATCTGTACTAGCCTCAGGGATTTTCACAGGAAATTTTTGTTTTCCAGATCATTTTGAGACTGAGGGGATACAAAAGGTGCCACCCTGTTGGCAAGTCTGAGGAGGCAGTAATCTTCATGGAAATGTGAGAGGGATAAAGAAATACCTCTTAACCCTGTTAATCTGTGGCCTGGACAACATCTCTAGCTGTATCCTAAGGGTACAGTCAGGCAGTATATCTGAACTAGGCTAAAAGATAACTGCTGCCAAAAAGTGCCAGGCAGTCCCTCTTCCCTTTCCACTTGGGTGCACTCCTGCTGTTTCCCTTGGAGCATCACTGATGCTCACCTTGAATCTGTGGTGAGCTGGCAAAGGAGTTAACACAGGGCAAAACAATCCCACAGGAAGAAAATGAAGATTTTTCTGCTCATTGAATGGGATAGATCAGGTAATGGTGAAGTCAGACCAACTCCAGCTCCAGAATAAAGAGGACAGCTGTTTCATCACCAGCTGCTGCTGTGAGTGGCCCAGCTTCACCATCAAGAGCTGTAGGCAGCAAACACAGAGCACTTGCACCCCCATTTGAATATAGGATGCCTACCTCATCAGTCATGGTCTATTTGCTGTAGCTGATATATCCACAACTGTGGTATATAGGGCCTGCGTTCAATAAAGATCAAAAATAAGATAATGTTGAGATACTTTCCAGAACATCATACTGAAGTTTAGAAAGCTTGAGCAAGTGAAACAGCCACAAAATGAGCTCAACTCATTGGTCTGGTTTGGGTAAGGGGGACCCCCTCAAAAACTAGAAATTTCAGCTTTAGCTTTTTAAAGAGTGGATCACAAACCTTGTTTGTTTCCTGCGTGTTTTTATTCTGGGTTTTGCCTTTTCAGTTTGCCTCAGTATTTTGTGGCTTTATGTGAGTTGTGTCTTGCTGGACTGAGTAGGACCCAAAAACTCTATTTATCGTTGGAGCACCTAGGAGGTCAATCCTAAAATGAGGGGAAGAGTTCTCAGCCCCAGCTCTGACAATCTGCTAATCCGTCCAGACACTGTTGAAAGGATATTTGAGACTTCCATTGCTGGACATAAATCAGTATCACATTCTATAGGAGAGTTCAAGAATGCCTATAGAAAGTTTATGATTTGCATTAAGGGATTTGTGGGTTCCTGTGCTTTCCTTGTATTGTTTTGTTCCCTATGGCTAAGGCAGTACCCAAACTTCCCACCCCACCGTGCATCCCCCAGCAAATAGGTCTTAGGCACACATTGCAATGTAAATAGATGCCGAATACGTGGCCAGAATAATTAAGCTTTAAAATTCTAGCTGAAAATCCATTGTCACACAAAACGAACCATACAGATAAGAAGAAGGTAATGAGAACAGCCTTTTACTGTCTGCACTTAACCATAAATGCTGGCCAGAATTCAGGAAGGATTAGGTGTTTCTACAGGAACCAGAGCATTTGCAAACATAGCACTAAGCAGCTGCTAATGCCTCTCGGCCAGAGCCCATTTCTTGAGTTCATTCACTCCTTTGCTTTCCGAAACACCGTTACTAAAGGCTGTAGGACTTTTCTGCCATCTCATCAGTGTAGAGGTTCATCTTCAATAGCGGGTCTAGTAAACGTGCTTGTGCAACTTTATTTTATGAAATCCTGTGGATGATGTCAAATTACTACAATTCTTAGTTATCTATGTGCGGTAAGACAATCTAATTATTATATATTTTTAAAGTAAACAGTGCAAGCAGGTTATTTTCACATTTTAGTTAAAAGTTTTCAGAAAAACAAAGCTAAACAGATTTAGCACAAACGAGATTGAAAAATAATGTAGAACATACACAACTTCACACCCCACCCTTTCCCCCAATTAATAGCTTATTTCATGGATCTGGGCTCAATTCACAAAAAGAAGAGTGACTTTAGTACTTACAGTTTTGCTAACATTGGAATATTTGTTTGGTGTGCACAATGAAAGAACTAAATCAATTTAACTTCTTGTATATTTTATCGTTTCTTGCTAGATGATGATACATTATTCGAAGTTGAGTTTTTGAGTTAGTAAAAAATCTGATTTTCTATACCCAGCGGTTTACAATCTGTAGGACAAGGAAAGAGTATTATCCCATTTGACTGGGAGAGCTCAGGCACAGACTAGCTTATATGGAGATTTAATAATACAAATAACCTAAAGCAACTCTTGTGCTGTCCCACTGCACTGCCCACCCATCTGCCTGGACTGCATCCAGGAGTTGCACAACTGTAGCCAGGTCAGCTTAACAAGCTGATTAAATGGAAAACGATGGCCTTTGGGTGCATTGGTTTTCAACTGGATTGGCCCGCTGAAACGGCTGCCTCAGTTGCCTCAGCACAGTTGCAGTGCAAGGCAAACACAGACTGGGGCAAGGGATGCAAGGAAAAGATGAGGGTGACACTCACCTTGAGCCTTGTAGCTCACGGTCACCAGCTGCTCAGGTGCAGTGTCAGACTGAGCTCAACAGCAAGTCCAAAGAAGATCTGGACAGACGTGTAGCTCCCTCAGACCACCTTGAAGCCAATAGAGCTACAAATACTTCCAGTAGTTCCATGGGTTTCCATGGGCTTCCAGAGAATCATCCATGGAGCCAGAGTACACGGCTAGTGGTCCACCCTTTTAGACCTGCTTTGAAATATATTAAAAGCTGTACCAAACCTTGTCTACTGAAAATATTTTTTCTTCATATGCACACTGAAATACACAGCAGAGCCAGAGCTTTACAACAAAGCTTTACAAACTTCATAATACCTACCAGTTTCTTAAAACATATAAAACATTTAAAATAGCACTTATATACTTGGTATGGGGTCAGTATATGAGCTGGTGATAATTTGAGAAATATGTACTGATACTGGGACTATATTGCAGAATCTATCCTTAAAAAGTGTAATGAAACGTCATCAAAGGGTATGACTTCCAAGCTGTGAATGCACATTTTAGCTTCTCCTTTCTTTCTCTCTTCTCTTTTCTCATTTAAATGACAGCTCTGGAAATGATTCTCTGTTATAGCCCAGTAAAAAGATGTGGATTAAGAATTTACCTGATTTTTTTTTGTTTCGTTTTGTTTATGTTTTGTTTGTTTTGTTTTGTTTTTGCTGGGGGGGGGGGGGAAGAAGAGAATGAAAATGATGTGAAGAAAATGAAGTTGCCTGGGTGTTGAGGGGAAGGTTATGGTCAATTGTAATGAATTTCAAGGCTGGAGGAAAATGCTAGATCTCTCATTCTATGTGCTCTGCTGCTTCCGAGCTTAAGCACACATTTAACCCTGATCAGAGAGAAAGTTGTCTGTAGTAAATAATACACAATTAGACCCTGAAAGATATTTGTAAATCAGGTAGTTTTTAAGGCAACATTAAGTTAAAACACTGAAACGTTGCTTGTAAGACTCTTTTCAACTCGAAATACCAAGGTTCGGGTTTTGTTATTTTACCCCCCACCCCCATCCTTTTGCAACTGGGGTCAAAAAAGCCCTGCAGGGTAGCATGGTTTGCACAAGCCTGCCAAGCTGCTCCCATAGACTAAATTACCAGTAAAAGGGCTAGAAATCTGCATGCAGGTCTGTGTAGGGGGGCAGCAGTTTGGATGAGGGGATGCATTAAAACCCATTAAACCCCACGTGATCCCTCCAGCACTATTCTCTTTTATCTTTCTTCTCTCCACTGCCCGGAGACTAAAGAGCTCATCTCCATAGGGCTCATCTCCATAGAATTGGGAAGGCAAAGTCTTCCACAGGCTTTACTTGTTTCTGACCCGCTGCTCTTTCTCACAGTATCTGCTGTAGATTTACAAAATTAGTTGGGAACTTTTAAAATGTTTTAAGCATCTTTGGAGAAATGAGATAAATATATGTGAATAAGTTAGAGGGAAAATACAAAACATTTTGTGACCTCCTGAAAAGTTCCTAAAATTTTACTTCACTTAGGTATTAGAAATAGGCTGTTTATCTGAATAATGATTTTTCCCCCCCTTTTTACTTGATATTATATTTCCTTCAAAGACTTGTGGAAGTCCATAATATTATCTGCTATAGTGAAGCAGCCCTTTCGTTTGGGTGGAAATCCAGTGTATAAACGTCCAGTCTCTTTATTTCTTCCTTGGACAAATAAAATCACACAAACTAGCACGCTGCACGCTGGATAAATCTTTTACATAATGAATTGTTTTATGCAGAGGGCTTCTGAAGGGGACAAAACCTTAAATGTGGTTACTATGTCAACAAACGACGGGATTTAGGCATTTTTCTTAAGGACTTACGTCTGCAGAAGGCTGGGGGAGAATTTATGGAGCGTGTTGTGCTGACACCCTCCCAGCTGTTCCTCCCCCCGAGCGGAGCAGGCAGGGGAAAGGCTCCGGGGGCAGCGGTGCCTTCGGGGACCCCGGGCGCTTGGAGGGCTGGGAATCCTCACGGAGGGAAGCCCGGCTGCTCGCACGGGCGGTCCGGGGAGGACGAGAGCGCCCCTGCTTTTCTTCGTGCTGAGCGGAAATCCTTACGTGATTTTTGGGAAAGCTTTGTGCATGCAAGCGTCTGCTGCGCTTTCTGAGGAGTCGGCAGAGCGGCAAGGCAGGTATTTTCCCTCACGAGTTTCCTTTCGTGCTCTTTCTCCCCTCCTTCGCCAAGTTACGAGCGCCCACCAGCATCCCCGTCCTCCGAGCGTGACCACCGCTGCCGTGTCCCGGGGGGGCTCTGGGGACACTCAGGCGGGAGCGGGGGCTCTGCGGGATGCCAGGCGCACCCCTCGCGGGAGAGCCTTGGCCGCAGCCACGGGGCTGTGCGGCTCTGGGGCTCCCTGGGACAGCGGCCCGCGCAGAAATCTGAAACGTAATCCACGCTCGAGTGATGCCATCCCCAGTTTGGGGTTATTTGGGGGTCGTGAGCGCTTATGTTTTTTGTTATTGCATGCGTCAGGTCTTGTATGTGCATGTGGTAATTCCTGTTCATGGCTGATCTTTCAATATTAGAAATTAGTTAGCGTGGCTGAGGAATAGTATAACTTGCTGAAGGGGATTCAAGTGTTGTCTGGGACATGAGGAGATGTGCTGGAAGCCACACATGTGTAGCTGGAGTTCTTTTGTGCAGATGCTCCACGTCCTTCTCCTGTAGAGCTGCCCATGGCTCATACCTCCTTTTCCAGCACAGATCTCTGGCAATTCCTCCACCTTATCCTTATGTTTCACAGCTAGTCTCATTTGCAACAGTTAGCTCACGGGATTTTGAAATTCATCACAAAAGCACATTTTTTACTGTGAAAGTGAAGTCAGTGTGTAGCATTTTCTGCTTTCTTTACACCCACAAACTCAGAGTCTTAAGAAGTTTCTGCCTCCTCAACTCCCTGAAACAGAAAGTGGTGCTCCTGTAGGAAAAGAACAGCTGTGTGGAAAGATCAATAAACACCACCAGTTGCTTCAAAAGTCATAAAATGGAAAGACTCCACAAAATAAAACGTGTGGCAGGAGACTCTGGCTCCAGACACTGCAGGAGAACTCCTGCGAAGTGTAGTAATTAGTGGGAAGTCTCAGACTTGTTTTCTTTCAGTGGTTCCATGCATAAAAATATTTGGTTTAGGAGATGAAATCACAGTGGCAGGAAGAAATACCTGTGTGAAATGAAAGCTTGTTTATGCTTAATGCATTGGAGAAATGGTTCATGAATGGTTTATGTCAGTGAAAATAAAACACAATGCTGCAAGGCCACAGATCTCAGGTGGGCTATGTATGTGCTGGCTGGTCTTATGAGCTGAAAGTGTCTGGGGCTGCTTTGGTTTTTTTCACTCTTAAAAAAAAAAAAAAAAGTGATAACCTGTGTCAGTAAAGTTTTCTTTTTTCTACCTGCATTTTCACATTACTGTAGCTCTTTATTAATGTAGCTCTTCACTCCTTCGTTTAATCTGCATATTTCCCTAAGTTTTCCTTCATTGCCAAGAGAGAGGAATCATTTGGGAAGGCCCAGCTTCTCCTTGATGGCTCTCTCTTCTCTCTCCAGGTCACCACTTGGAGGCCTCTCTGTCATCTTCGCAGATCTCTCCTCCCCACCCCTTGCTCTCCTCAGCCACTCAGGATGTGATGGTCCTTCCTCACTGCTTTCACATCTCCTCCAGCCTGGTCCACCCCTGCTCTCCTACTTGGATCCTTCTGCTGCTTTCATGCTCACATTGGCCAGCCTGTGCCACCTCCTTCCAGCTCTGTTTGGGGACTGTTGTTTTCCCCAAACATTACCTGAGAGCACTCTGTCACAACTACTTTCCTAAGGAATGCCACAGTTTCTACAACAGTGTCCTGTAAAGGAGAAAGAGCTGCCTGAGGTTCTAGATTTGCTGCCAGGCATGGTGTGCAGAATTCATGCAGAACTCTGAGTATATTTACTCCATGCAAGTGGCTGTAGAAGTACCCAGTGTTTCCCCTGCCTGTACAGAGCTTAACAGGAGAAGGGTTGCTTTTCTTCCCTTCCCCTTCACATTTCCACTTGAAGATTTTTGACAGCTGTGTGCCTCTGAGATTGGGCCTTGAGGTGTGATTGGAAGACAAATTAAGTTTTTCAAATGGTTAAAAAGCTAAATCCTAAAAGTAAAATAATTTGTGTTGTGTAGGGGTCTGAATACATATGAAAACTTAACAGTATAATAATGGCAGTAGCCTAAAGCTCTTCAACTCACATTGTAGGGATTTGGAAGGAGTAGGTGAGACCCTACATTCCCCCCAGATGCAGTGCTTGTTCCATGCTGTGTGCCAGGGCAGTCAGTCCCTCCTGCCATTTCCTTCCCCAACTGTTTCCTGCCCCAAAATCATCACATGGAAGCCTGCAGTCCAGCAAAGATGTACACCCGTGTGTACATCTATGTCACTACAACAGTATTAGTAGCAGAGTGAGCCTGGCTGACTTTACTGTAATGGCCAGTGGTCTGCTTTGAGTCTCACTTCTGCAACCTTTTGCTCTTATGGGATCTCATCCAAAGCTCTCTGAATTCCATTTACCTTGGTGGGCTTCCACTCTGCCTCACTGCAGCTAATATCATAGATAAGAGCTCCAGGATCGAGATCTTTGATTCTGCCTGAAATTAGTATAAAATTCTTCTAAGATAAACCCTGAGAATCCCTTCATCCAGATAGCCAATAAAGATATTAAACAGGGCTGGCCCCAATAGTGAGCCCTTGGAAACACCACTGTTGACCATTTGCCAGATGGATGTACATTCACCACCACACTCTGGCCTCAGAGCTCTTACCCAGTAAACAGTGCACCTGTCCATGCCATGAAAAGCCAGTTTCTCCAGGAGAATGATGTGGTAGACATAAAATTGTGACTGCACTGTGTGGTGTGGACACTTGTCACACTCTGAAGTAAATTCCTTGTTGGAGATACAGGAATCCTGGGAAACTCTAGGAGAGCCATGTGTTTCTGCCTATGGACAGGGATTTTGTCTCATGGACATGATGGGTTATGCCCCACATCCCGTGTGCAGGATGTGCACATGCATGGCAGCAGCGTGCCTGAGGGTCTCATCGGCTCACTGCAGCCTCTGGGGGGCTCAGTCATGGGTTATGTAGAAATCCTTGGCAAGTGCTCTAATTCCTCCTTTTCTAATAAGACTACATTTCTGGATGGAAGAAGGTACTGTTTAAGCAGGTAAGGCTCATAAGGGAATGTAAAACCAAGTTAGTTTTTCCTTGCCCTCTTCTTTCATGCCCTTAGGTGAAACAAATTGATGGGCGTAATTCCTGAAGGCATGAAGCACCAGTTAGATGCACTTCTCAGGGAAATTAAGATTTCCTTGTAGACATTATAAATCCTTTCTAAAGGCTTTTTCCTTTTTGTTGATTAGTACAATCAGCAAGCAAATCTCGAATGAATAACAATCAAATATGCCAAAGTTGTGAGTGGCTAACTGGTACTTGTTGCCTTTCTTCCAGTTTGCAATGTCATTCCTGATAGTGGCATTACATGTCATCTGTTCTCGGAGAGGCTATAAATCTTCCCAAAGAATCACATATTTAGTTACAAGTTTTTGTTTTTCCTCTCATAGAACACCAACAAGTTTTTGTTTTTCCTCTCATAGAACACCAACATGTTGTCCCATGAGATTTGAAAAGAACATTGTCTATTTACTGTATCTGTTTCAGTCCCTGTTTCTCCTGCCGTTTTTGTCTTCTAAATATAACTGTCCTTTAGATGCCATCACACAAGGAACAGAGTGGTTTTCCAGTCCTTCATGCTGCTCTCTCTGCATGTTCTGTTTTCAGAGTCCTAGAAGTGTGTAAGCAGAACTCCTTTCCAAGTATTTATGAAGCAGCTCTGATAAACTAAGGCTGTAACTCATAAAAAACTTGATGCCTCTTAATGAGTTGCATGAGCATTTTTTGTATGCAATACTTAAAGGGAAGGGGATAAAGAGAAATTATTTATGATAATTTTAACCATTTAATGTGACTGTATCAGAAATATTTGTGGTTTGTGATGCTTGAAAAATTATTATTATGAGCAAATGAAGATGCAGTATTCTTGTCTATTCCTTGCGCAATTAATAATTTCAAATACTGGATTTTTTTTTTTTTTAAAGACTATAATAGCCATGTAAAAGTAGATCAGCAGATAGGTGATCCAGAAGTTTTACATTTCATGACATAGTGTCTATTCAACACAATAGCAAGTTTGAAAGACATAAGTATTTATGGGAAAATCTAGGAGCTGGACACCATAATGCTTTTCCTGCCTGCTGTGATATAGCAGACTACCATACCTGTATGTGTCCCAGCTGAGGGGAAAAGGTCAAGGGCTGCAAGAAGGACTTGAATAAAACCATGGAGGGTTTTAATTAGAAGATTTTAACAAGCTTTCCAACCAGATGAGAACTACATCTGTGGCTGAGCTCCTGCGGCAGTATAGAGCAGCGGCAGTAGCAATCCTCATATGCTTCGTGAAGCGTGGACAGCTTTTGAATGGCAGTTGTGTAATGAATTGATTTAGCAGGGAGCAGGCTCAAGACCCTTTTCTGCAACTGTCAAAAGTAAACCCATCGTCAAGGAAATCAGTGGGCATTTTGTACTGCTGGGGCACCAGACAGATCATTTGCTCATGGAGAGACCTTTAGTTTTATGAGCCAATATATTCAATGACGAGCCAAGACAATGTAAATCCCCACCATGTAAAACTAGCAACTCAAGTTGCACAGCCTAACCATTGAAATGTTATTTTAAGGCTTTCTGGTCTGTTTTAGACTTAAGCAAATTATCTGGCACAACTGACCAATTAGTAAAGTGAAGCAAAAAGAAGAATCACACAAGTTTGAATCTACTGATTAAGAGATTTTATTTCTAGTTGTGACAGGTTTACCACTCTGTGTACAGATTTAGTGGCTGGCACCACTTATTAAAAGAAAAGAGGTTTGGGTTTTTTTTTCCCCCTGTATGAAATTGTTCTTCCCTAGCATACTGTAGAATTGTGAAATGCTGAGACAAATGCTGACAAAGCATGTAGTCAGGGAGTGAACCTGGCTCATGTCATAGTCTTACACTGTATTAATCTAAGAATGCTCTGATGGATTGCTGTATAAACACAAGGACAAACACGCACATATGATCTTCATGACAAAACACCAGTACCAGACGTGGTAGGTAGGTAATGAGAACATGAAAAGCATTATGTTATATTGGTTGTAAGTCTTCCCTTTGACCTTCCTGGAAGAATTTAAATAGCTCCTATGTGTTAAACCCTATGTGCGTGAGGAGAGGTCTGACTTTGGATCTCAGGACTTTAAGATGGCCCATTTGAATGACTCTGTGCTGGGTGAGGCAGAGACTGGAAGAGTTTTGCAGCTGTATTTGTATGCTTTGCCTATTAATTTTGGGGAAAAAAGCAAGCCAATTTGATTCTTTGGGCCATCAGCTGAGCCATACTGACCTTCTGTAAAAGAATCCATGAGGAAAAAACGCAAATACTTTTTGCCCTCCCCTTAAAAACAAAAATTATGCAGAACTCATTATCTCTATAAGGTTTATTTCTCTATAAAAACATGTTACTCTGCAATAGCTGTGTTTTCTGTCACTGATTCCTGGTCTGTAGCTCCATACAGAACAGACCTGTTAAACTTTGAGACAGGGAGAAGGTTTCATTGTTGATCAGGAAATGACAGTCCTGCATCCCTTTAGAGGCAAAGGGCTGCTTAATTACAGGCTCAGTGAGTGATCTCCTTGGGTCTCAGTGGTGTTTGCCCTGACTGCCACATTCGTAAGGACCACAACATCACTTTTTCCTTTTCCTGGTTCCCAGTTGATCCCTGAAATTGCCTAACCTTCTTTTCACTGTGTGCAGCTACCACTCCTCTCTACTGTTGTCAACTTCTTTATGGTACATGATTCCTCTTCACTTGGAACAGAGCTCCCCACATCTCAGCTGATCCTGCCTTCAGATTTGACTGTAAAATCTTATGAAGTTCAGATTCAGACTAAAGACTCAGTTAATTTCCCAGGCAGACCTCCTCCTTTACAAATACAAGCATCACATTTTCTGTTCTGTAGTCACATGGTTATCAGTCTGTATTTAAACATCCTTGCTAATGCACATGAAATGTTTTATTTTGGTTAGTGTTCTGTTCTGGGAGAGAGACAGTCCTTTGTATTATTTAGTCTTTAGAGAATTTGATTTTGCTGTTGTTCTCAAAGTATTAAAATTGTATGTAGGTATGCTGTTCTGGAGAAGTTGTTTCATTTGTATTAGCTGGATTATTTTAAATAGAAGGAAAATTATTTATGGGTCTGAACTCCCCAATTCTTATTAGTCAAATGCAATGGTGATTCAATAGGAACACAAAACATGGCTTACTTTTGCTACCTGAAGTGTTATTACTTGAAGCCATGACAACAGATTATAATACACATTATTATGATAAGAAGAGTTACTTGTCACACAGTTTTAATCTAACTCCAACTGCAGTGCAAATTTCAGCAGCCATCTGTTGAACAGACAGTGCCTCCTAAATCTCTATGTACTTATACTGTTGGCACAGAGTGCCCAGTTAACAAAGAAAGCACCTATATCATTAAGAAGAATTATATGTCTGAGGTATTACATCATTAACATTCTTCTGTCTCTTTCCCTTCTTTGTCTTCCTGGAGGGGAAATGGAAGAGAAGAAGAATGTTATGCCTCTTGCTAATGAAAAGCACCAAAACTATTTTCAAAATCCATCTTTGTTTCTAAGATCTCTGTTCAGGATACTTAATCCTTGAAAGAGTCTATTTTCTCAGTACTGCTCTCACCACGTGTTCCATAGTAGCCTTTGATTTTGAATTTGACTAAATTTTGTGCATGTTTTATGAGAATATTTTGAGTCTTAAACAGGTTGACCATACATGGAGACAACAGTAATGAAGAGCTTGGTTTGATTAGTTCTTTGATCTAATAGTTCCATTGAGCCTGAGGTTCGGTAGGAGAGCTGAGGGGTACTCAGCACACAAGAGCTGCAGAGAAAGGCTGGTATCTATTGTGTCAGCAGCTCATTTTTCCTGGGTCCAACCAGGAGCAAATTCAATCCCTGCTAATACCCACAACTTCCTCCAAGCTGTGTGTTGGCTCAGAGCAGGCGGAGGTGAGAGAGATTAACACTTGGACAGTATCACTGAAGTCTGAGATGTTTGTCTCTGTGTCACATCTGTCCTCTCTGCCTGAGTCAACTGGAGAGTGCCTGACCTGCAGTTACAGTGCAGTCTGTGGGACCATTGTTGGACGTCAAGGCAAGGCTCATTGATCTCACCTGGTGTTTTTGTTACACAGTCAGAATCCCATATTTGGCATTTCTGTATTTTTTTTTCATATTTTTATTTTGTGTTGTGGAAATGCTTTGTGGCCTCTGAAAACACACTGGATTTGGTTAATTTCATTAAACAAATTCGAGAGCAGTTCAACTACACTGTAGCCTGGCTTTCCAGCACCAGGCTTACCTTACGCACGCTCCTGTCTACCAGCACTGCTGTTGGGACGCCAACTTCCCACTGCACAGGTAGCATCAAATAAGAGTTAATTGGTGTGGAAGAACCAGCTGTCTTATTTAAAGCCAACTCATGTCTTTCATTCACCCAAACCATCCTATTGGACTCTCCCATCGAACTCCAGCTAAAAGTGACTTTGACTTATCTACTAGGCCCTATCAGCTGCACCCTGTTAGCTTTAATAGTAATTGATCATTTATCTTGGTCACATTTATAATTTCTTTTCTGATTAAATTAAGGAGTAGAGATTTTCACAAATTAATCATCCCACTGATTTCTATTTTATTTGAATTCTATGGCTCTAGATTAAACTTGCCAGCACTGCTTACGTATTCTGAAAGTTGTTCTCTTACATATGGCTTCTGTTTCCTGGGATGAGAAAATAAAGGAGGCTTTCATGCACGTGTGCAATAGAAAGTAGGAGTCTGTTGTAATGTTCAAAGTTCAGATGTTCAGCGACTCACCCAGGTATTCTCCTGAGGCAGCAGTGCAGAAGCTGCTCAGCTTAGCCCATATTTTGTCAGTTGTTTCCTTCTTTCTAAGGAAGGAAACTTCTCTACAAAAGCTTCTGGATTCATTTTTACCATGCTTAACATTGCTATGGTGAGGAGTGTACTTCCTTATTCTCTTGTATTTTCAACTAGGTCCTAGTTATGGTAATTTCATGTTTTACTTCCATATGGAAGAACTGCAGCTAAGAGCTTCAAATAAAGCCAGGATCTGTCCCTGCATTAATACAATTGCAGAGACTGAATTACAACCAGAATGCTTTTTCTAAGAAACAGATAATGCTGCCTCTGGGCAAAATGTGTGAGTAAAATGCTTCAGTCAGTTAACAGACTAAATCAACTGGATTTAAATAATAATAATAATGATAATAATAAGGAGGGAGAGGAGAAAGAGGAGGAAGTTATACTCGGTTGCACCAACTAAAAATAATCAGTGCAAGATTTAAAATGGAAAATCCGGTACAGAAACCTTGTTTAAAAATAAGTTTCTGAATTATACCATCAGTTTGAGATTTGGGCTACTAAAGGGAAGAGTTTGGCTGTTTATGGTACTACAAAATTAATGTTTGAAAGTTGGCTTTTATAGATTATTGGGTTTCTGCAAAGTTCTGTCGTGGAATTTGGAATTCACTCAGAGCCAAAACAGTTTTCTTTTGTTTTCATCACTTGTCCTTGCTTATGACAAGGGTCAGCATTTTTAAGTACAATGATTTGGAACTGTTTGAAGTAAGCCATTACCTTGTTCCAGTGTGTTAATCAGGACCTTGTAATTAAAAGTAACCTCCCAACAATGAACTTGGCACAATGCATGGTTTGTTGCTGTGTTGTTGAAACATTTTTATGTTGCTGATGGAACAGTTTAGCTATCCAGGAAGAAAATAGCCAAGTTTGCTAAATACCTCACTGTCACACACTTGAGGAACACACTGGAGAAAAGGTTAACATGGAATTTATACTTCCTGGTGCACTGGCTGCTGAGAGAGAACAAGTGAATTTTGGGGAACTGGTGGCATTCATCAGTAGGGCTTAGACTTTTCAGCTTGTAAGAAAATGGAGTTAAATATGTTACTTTAAAACCTGAATGACAGCATAAAATACAAGAAGCACATAGAGAAGCTAGAAAAGATTGAGAACATCATGCTTCTAAGGAATCAATTATTTATTTATCATTTATGTATTATAGTCAATGAGATTTTAAAAACCAGGAATCCCCTCCAAATGGTACAAGAAGCAAGTATGACCACCAGATAAATATTTAGGCAATAGTCCAGAAACCTAACTTGCATATCTGCCTATATGTTTTCTTGCCAGCTGCGCTCCCTTTTCTCATTTTCTCCTGGAAATCCATCCTTCCTGTTTGTTCAACACCCATATTTGGGCGGCCGGAGGCACCCAGCTCTCAGCACTCTGGCGCAACTAGGTTTTGAAACAGACGTGGTATCATCTGGGCAGGAGATTAAAATCAAACCAAAAGGAATATATTTCACTTGGGGTACCAGTTAACTATGGGAAATAATGATGGGAAATTCAGTGAAACATGAGGATATAGAATCTAAAGAATTAATGCAAACAGAGAGGAAGCAGAAAAATTTGTAGAAAGCTGCCCCAAGAAGACTAGAAAAAAGTGTATTCTGAATGCAGCCTGTGATTTAGGAAGACTCTAAATTGTAGACTCCTAGAAAATGGGGGAGTAAAATAAAGGGAAATTTTTCTGTGTTCATCTTGTTTCTTGTTCCTCCTTAAGCCACTTGGATAGTTAGATGGCCTTTTGTCCAATTTAATGCAGCAGGTCCTTCCTAACAATTTTCTCTTGAGAACAAGATCCAGAAATATGGCTAAGAATTTTATCCTGCCTATTTCACAATTTATTTCCAGTGTAATTTTTTCTTTTAGTTTTAAATATTTACATCTTATCTGCTGTGTTTCACAATAGATACATTTATTGCATTTTATTCTGTCAGCTGCATTTTATCTTCAGTGTAAGAAACTATCTCATTTATCCTGTTAATACTGTATTTGTATATAATGTACTTGTTGAAGGTTTTACAATCTTCCCTATGAAACAGGGTCTTATGACTGAAGAACACACCTTAGCAGATTTTGCTTTTATAGATGTAATCTACTGTGTCCTTTCTGCATGAGGGCATGAAAAAGAGAATAAGGAAGAGAGAAAATTGTAGGAATTTTTTCATCCTGTTGCAAAGAAGTCAAAAGTTTTAGGGTGGAGGAAAATGGTGTTTTTTGTGCATTGACATTAGCAGCATCAAAACAGTTACTCCCAGGTCCTAAAAAGAAAATTCCTGCGCTAAGAACTCAATTAGTACATCATTTTACCTTGGCAGCAGCAAGGGAATGTTGAGGCTTGGGCTGAGGAATTAATCTTCTCAGAGGCTTTAAAAATTGTTAAAAATAAACCAGGATCACTTAAAACATCTTGGTGGTTGTTAATCTGCTCCCCTCTGCATCTAGTGTCCAGGCCTAATTGCCTTGTATGACCTGGTGATGAATTGGTCTTATGAATAGTGCTGTGCCTGGATTACTTTGCAGTTGCTAACCTAAATATTTGCAGGGGGAATTGCCCTTCTTTCAGAGCCTGCTTTGTATTGTATTGTGTAGGGCTGTTGAGACTGAGAAGCCTTAATGTAATTGATACAGCAACATGCAGAAATGCCTACTTTTGTCTTCCTTTCTTTTTTTTTTTTTTTCTTTTTTTTTTCCCCCAATTTATTTTGTTGCTGTTTTGCTGTGTTCTGACTATAGTAGAAGATTCAGCATGAACTGTTGGTAGGTGAACTGTGGATTCCGTGTTTCCACATTTTTCAACTGAGCTTTGAGATAGCAAAAAGTAGTGGAAGAAAGGCCTGAAAGACAACTCTTGTACTTCTGGAGCATATACAGCATGGGAAAGATATGTTGTTGTGTTAATATGTCCAAACTCATATGAAAATACTGTTTGAAAATATTACTGTGTGTTTAGTGTCCAAGCCTTCTTAAGACTTCTTAGCTTTGGTTGAGACTGCTGGCAGTAGTTATAAAACGCAATAGTAGTTTCCAAGAGGAAATGGTCCTCTGAAAATGTAACACATTTCCAACCAGGAGCAATCAAAGACAGAAATTCTGCAGCTGCATGAATATTACCAGATGTTAAACCATCTCATGATGGAAATCCTGGTTGTCAGGGGCAACGTAAACCATTTCCATATTCACCAGAGAGACAACACTGCAGGGCACAAGCAACCTGGGAGGTTTCTGGGGTACATTGAGGATAACTTTCTAACCCTGGCAACTGAGGGGCCAATGGTAAACAGCACTCTGCTGGACCTCCCTGAGCTTACAAATACATGGCTGAGCGTGTGAAGGCTGGGAGCAGCTTTGGCTGCAGTGACCCATAGTGACAGAGTACAAGATTCTTAGAGGAGGAAAAACAGGACAAATAGCAGGATCACAGCAATGGGCTTTGAGACAGCAGGCTTTGGCCACTTCAGGAATATCCTTGGAAGATTTCTGTGGTATAACATCTTGGAGTGAAGATAGGTAGTTGACTTGCAAGAATCACCTCTTGAAAGCTCCAGTCCTACAGTGGAAATCAAGCAAGGATGGCAGGAAGCCTGCATAGGTGAACAAGGAGCTCCTGATAACTTAAACATCAAATGGAAGAATATAAGAGTGTAGTAGGTTTACATGGCAGGGTTTGGTCTGTGGGGTTTACAGGGTGGCCTTTGTGAATAGGAATGAGGAGCTGGGAAAGTATGGGTTAATCAGCCTCAGCTCAGTCCCCAGGAAGGAGGTGGATCAGATCTTCCTGGAAGCCATTTCCAAACATATGAAGGACAAGAAAATGATTTGGAGTAGTCAGCATGGATTTGCAAAAGGGAGATCATGCCTGGTCAAGCTGACAGCCTCCCAACAAAAAAAATGACTAGCTCCGAGGACAAGGGGAGAACAGTGGGTCTTAGCAAAACTTTTGACACTGTTTCTGGTAACATGCTTCCAGGCAAACTGATGAAGCCTGGACTAGGCAAGTGGATAGTCAGGGGATGTAAAACTGGGTGAACCACTGGGTTCTAAGACATGTGATCAATGGCATGAAGTCCATCTGGAAGCCAGGCACTAGTGCTGTACCTCAGACACCTCTGCTGTGGCCAGTACTGGATAACATCTCCATTCTTGATGGGACAGTGCACCCTCAGCACATTTGCAGGGGATATAAAACTAGGAGTAGTACCTGTTACACCAACTAGAGCATCTGACATATGATGAGAGGCTGAGACAGCTGGGATCATTCTTCCTGGAGCACAGGATGCTGAGGGGATCTTATTAATGTGCATAAATATCTGATGGGACTGAAGCAGTAAAGAGGAGAAGAGCCAGACTCTTCTCACTGGTATCCAGTAAAAGGGCAAGAGACAATCTGCACAAACTGAAATACAGGAAATTTCTGAAATTGCTGAAATACTGGAACAGGCTGCCCACAG